>NC_064848.1:58408489-59073489 GCF_024139225.1 Suncus etruscus
TTTAAATGCTCTTTGGCTGAAAGTTCAAGGCTGGGATATCATCGATGGGACTACCGAGAATTCTGTTTATGGGTGATTGGGCGTCCACTGTAACTTTACCCTGTCCTCTTCTTTACATTTTTGTTGTCATAATTAAAATTAAAAAAAAACGGAAAAAAAAATTTATAGGAAGTTGCAAGTGTGATACAATATAATCAAAGTGGAAATATTTAGTTGATGAAGGAACTATTCTGATCAGAGAAGCATACTTAGGAGGGGAAGGGAGAGAGTGTGAGAGTAAGAGAGGAGAGGGGTGGGGGGAAGTTGGTGGGTGGGAGGAAAGAGGGCCTCAGGGAGGGTGAGAGGGAACCTGTTGACATTGGTGCAGAAAATGCACACTGGTGAAGATTATACACTGTATGGCTGAAACTTAATCATAAAAAACTTTATCTGTGGGGGAAAAAACTGTATTATGAACAACCTTGTAACCATCGTGTTTAAATAAAAAAGCAAAAAGTAGAGCACTAATAATTGTTTCAGGACAAAAGATGTGAAATTGAGCTATAATACATATAGAATAGTCAATAAAAAAACACAAAGAGTGAAATGAAGCTATAATGTTTTCCAATAAAGTGTAGCAAAGAGGGACTGGAGAGATAGCATGCAGGAAAGGCGTTTGCCTTGCGTGCAGAAGGACGGTGGTTCAAATCCCGGCATCCCATATGGTCCCCAGAGCCTGCCAGGAGCGATTTCTGAGCATAGATCCAGGAGGAACCCCTGAGCGCTTGGTTGTGACCCAAAACAAACAAACAAAAAAGTGTAGCAAAGAGAATAAACAAAAATAATAATAATTAAAATTAGTGTAATTTTCGGATAAAATTTGCTGCTGCTAGGGCCTGAGCAATGGCGAAGGACGTAAGGCTTTTGCCTTGTATGGTCTGACCTAGGATAGACACGGTTCGATCCTCCCATGTCCCATATGGTCCCCCAAGCCAAGAGCGATTTCTGAGAGCATAGCCAGGAGTAACCCCTGAGCGTCACCGGTATGGCCCCAAATCCAAAAAAAAAAAAAAGTGATGCTGCTACGTTAGTTGAAAAAAGAGCACATTCAGCATCTTATCTTCTATCTTAAATAACTTCTCAACTAGGTACATTTATATCTGGATTGACAACAGTTTCAGAATACAATCCTATTGTTTGAATAGTGACTCTGAAACTCTACCATGAAAATGATATATATAATAAGAAATGCACGAATTCTACCTAAGAATCAAGGAAATTGAAAAAGGTATAATCAAATCATCAATCAAAGACATGTTTGAAAGGAGCTATCTGATTAAAGTGACAATGTTAAGTATGAATTAATGAAAAAAAGAGATGTTACATTTAAAAGCTTTAATATGTTTTATCTGGAAAAGTATTCATTGTCCTAAATTTGTGTTTGTTTTAAAACAAAGGTTTTAAGATACAAAACTTTCTGCAATGTCCAGGTACACAAAATTCTTTGTGTTACTTACAGGAAATGCATACCCAAGAATAAATATTGTCACACAATGGAATATATACTGCATTTAGCCTTATCCCCCACAAATATTCAAGTGGGATTCCTTTGAATGAAAATAGCACTAACTGAAATTCTGCTGAAGAAACCTCTTCTATGCTATGTGAGCATTTCCACCCTTTCCTTTCTTTCTATTCTTTTCTATAAAATCTACCTTGATTTTATCTAAAAAAAAAATGAAGAAGAAGAAGAAAACAGCACTTATTTTATTACCCAGATATTTGATTAGCCAGAGCAATGTTTGTCCTGGTAGGGTATTTGCCATGCAGAGGGCTGAAGACGATTCAATGCCCAGCAGCCCATATGATCTTCCAGTTCATCCAGAGTAAACCTGGGCTCTTATGGGTGTGATGCAAGACAAATAGACAAAAAAGGTAATTGGCATAAGATAGAACTGAGTTGGTCAATCTCGCCTGAAAATTTTGAGTCACAGTTTTCTAGTCTATGAAATGAGTAATTTATGACATTAGAAAAGTAAGTGTTGGGGCCATCTCAGCAGTGCACAGGGATTATTCCTAACTCCAAGCTCAGAAATCACTCTTGGCAGTCAGGGACTATATAGCATGCTAGAAATTAGACCCAGTCAGCCTGCTATACTATCTCTCCAGCCCAATTTACAGTATTTTTATATTTCCTCTGACCAGCCATATCCAATGTTTTATCCAAGCATTACCAAGAATCCAGAAGTATGTTTTTTAGAACTCTGATCTTTAAACCAGTGACACTTTGGATTTGCATGCCATGAACATAAAAGAAATGTAAATTGAAAACCTTAATAAAGTGCAAAACACAATAAATTTGATCTCTGATAGCTTTCTACTAGATTTATTAGTTTTATATTGAAAATTTGGAAATGGTGGTATAGAGGTAACTCTACTTCTAAAACATAAAATTTTATAGACTTGTTGACCAATATTATCTCAAAAAATAAAAATGCTACTTTAGTTAGCAAATATCTAATGAATTCTTGTTGCCTGACAGAAATTGTCTTACATATTAGAAGTGTAAAATATTAAAAATCAAAATAATGAGGCTTGAGCTTCACAGTGGCTAGGACATTTGCCTTGCACATGGCCAATTGAGTTTGATCCCCAACATTTCATATGGTCCATTAGTCTGCCATAAATTGATTTCTGCACAAAAAGCCAGGAAAGAACCCTGAGTGCCACTGGGTGTGGTTCAAAAACAAACAAAAATATCAAAATAACTACTGTGATTCATATATTTAAATAATCATTTTCTTCATAGATCTTATAGTCTAGTGGTATAGATGATGTGAAATAAATAGTTCCAGGAGGGTGCATATATTATGTTTTAATAATGAGGTATTTTAATAGTGAGGTAAATGATATGGAGAAAACTTATTTCAGAATAAAAAATGGTAGATTGTTCCTGGTATAAACAAACTCCTAATGAGAAGAGAAAATAAAGAGTATGTGAAAAACTAGAACAAGTGGACTATGGCTGAATTAACTAAAGAGGAGTATTCCAAAATAGAAAATATTGGTGTCATCCATCCCACTTCATTTGGTATAGAACATGCTGTGAAATTATTTTTCATCCTCAAAGCACTGCGACTTCAATCAAACCTAGGTCTATCATCACTTCTGACATTTTGAGATTGTGACTTTTATTAGGTCGTCTAGACTGTTACTCTTTACATAATCAAACTCTATCCTGATCTATACTATACATGGTAATTTATCTTCGGATTTAAATTACAACTTGACCATATATTGTAGTAAAACTTATTGCATCACATTCAAAAGCATTTCATATATTTTATTTAAAGGTAAAACGAGCATTTTTATTATGAATCTTCAGTTTAGACATGACATTTCCTTTGAAGATACTCAAGATAAAATGCTGTCATCCTATATCTAAAATCTAATGAGTTTCTAAACATCTTACTAAAGTATAAGAGAAATGCAAAGTGAAACATCCACATATTCAAACCAAGATGAAAACACAGACTACCATCAGCAGCAAATACCATGGTCTTTAGCATACAAATCATTAACACATCTACCATAAGTAACCATTATTCTGACTACAATCTTCATTAGATGATTTCTATGTATATGTATGTTACCCTTTATTAATGTAATCAGATATATATTATTAATTTTATAAAATAAAATGTTTTATGGGTAGTATAAGTTATTTGCTTTCAAACTATGTATTATTACATTGTATGAAAATAACAACATTAATGTTAAGTGACCTGTAGGTATTTTCAATTTGAGGATATTGAATAATGCTGCTTTGAAAATTTTTGTATATTTATGTATTTGTCCTTAAGTGGGCATTTAGAGCTGAAATGTTGGCAAATATAAAAATATTATATTCAGGGGCCAGAGCAATGGCGCTAGAGGTAAGTCGTCTGCCTTGCAAGCGCTAGCTTAGGACGGACCATGGTTCGCTCCCTCCAATGTCCCATTTGGTCCCCCCAGGCCAGGAGTGTTTTCTGAGTGCATAGCCAGGAGTAATTCCTAAGCGTCAAATGGGTATGGTCCCCCAAAAATATTACATTATATTCAATTTTATTTGATACAATTAAACAACCTTCCAAGTGATTCTACTATTCTAAATCCCCACCGCCAGTACCTGAAAATTATTATGACTTAGTCTCACCAGTTTTTAGGATTATGAGTCTTTCATTTTAATCACTTAGAAATAGAAGTATATTATTTTGACACACATTTTCATTCTCATTTCTCTATAAAGAATAAGATACATTATTGTCTATTATTAATTATTTAGATGTATGGATATGATGATATATTTTGTTACTTGGAGGTCTGTATTTTTCCATTGTTCACAATTCTTTTATATTCTGAATATGAGATCAGTCAGATGTACTAATATTTTCTATGGGGTCTAACTTTTTCTTTTTCAGTTTTAGTATTGAGGTCTAATCCATTTATGCGCAGAGCTTACCCTGGGTTCTGAACTCTGGAATTATTTGTAACAGTGTTCAGCAGTCTATATGGATGCCAGGGATAAAACACAAGTTGATAATAAGCAAAGTCATCAATCTACCTTACTATCTCTTTAGCCCAATATCTCCTTCTTTAATTATAATTACTATTTTTACTTTCTTAGTAAAATCATTGGGTAAATAATAATTCTTTTTTTTTTTTTTTTTTGGTTTTTGGGTCATACCTGGCGGTGCTCAGGGGTTACTCCTGGCTGTCTGCTCAGAAATAGCGCCTGGCAGGCACGGGGGTCCATATGGGACACTGGGATTTGAACCAACCACCTTTGGTCCTGTATCAGCTGCTTGCAAGGCAAACGCCGCTTTGCTATCTCTCCAGGCCCATAAACAATAATTCTTAATGTAGTTAACTCATACTAGATTTTTTTCATTATAATTTTTATATTCTATATATTTTTGTCTTTTCTACTTCAATATTATAATGGTATTCCTTTATATGATATTCTATTTTGCACAGATAGAACTGTAATTTTGCATATTATCTAAAAACAACTTTAAGAATAAACTCTTTCATGGAGGTATTCGAGTAACTATGCAACATTACTTAAAAGGTCATCTTTTTTCTATCAAACGTCAATATTATTTTATAGTATATGGTTTTATGTGGTTTACACATGCAGATGCCTACAAACTACCACCATAATAAAAGTAATTAATGTATCCATCATCTCAAAATGTTCCTCCTGGTTCTCCACTTTTTCTGGTGAAAAGAGGAAAAAAATTGAAGTTCCCTTTCTTGACAAGTGTTTGGTATGTTATACAGCATTGTTAAGCAAAGTTCAGATCTCTAAAATTTACTAATAGAGCATAATTTCTATTTCCTAGCTATCTTTTTTTTTTTTTTTTTTTTTGAGTAGGGGCAGGGAGGAACAACCAGCAGGGTTTACTTCTGACTCTGCACTCAGAAATCACTCCTGGCAGGCTCTGGAGTCCATATGGGATGCATGCAAGGATAACTCCCTCCCACTGTCACTGTGGCTCTCCCTCTCAATCTTTTTGGCTGCCTCCATTCTACTTATCTCATTCTAACTATTTTACATACTGCTTTAAAAAGAATCATGCATTTGTTCTGTGACTACCATAATTCTGTTAGCATTCTGTTTTCTGTTATCAATTGCATTACATATGACAGGATTTTATTTTATTTTGAAACTGCACAGAAAAATTCCATGATATGTATGTAACATACCTGCTTTATCCATTCATTCTGTTACCAGATGTGTAGGTTGCTTACATATATAAGCTACTGAAATAATATTCGGTTCAATGCAATAATGTGACTCGTTTTGAATTTCAGTTCTTTGGAGTATACACTTAAACACAAATTTCTGGTCCATAAGATCTGCATCATTTTATTTCCCCACTAATTTCTCCACATTTTACAAACATGAAGTTTTATTTGTAGATAATTCTCCATCCTTTAAATTTTAACTTCTACTTTTGGCTCATATTAAGCTGTGTCATAAACAGTATTCCTTTTTTTTTTTTTTTGAAAATATAGTATTCTGTATTTTATTTTATTTTATTTTATTTTTTTGGGGGGGGGGGGTTTGGGCCACACCCGGCAGTGCTCAGGGGTCACTCCTAGCTGTCTGCTCAGAAATAGCTCCTGGCTGGCACGGGGGACCATATGGGACACCGGGATTTGAACCAATCACCTTTGGTCCTGGATGGCTGCTTGCAAGGCAAACGCCGCTGTGCTATCTCTCCGGGCCCCATAAACAGTATTCTTTTTGTTCTATGAAAAGTTTTCTTTTTGTCGTTTTGTTCTTCTTTAGTTTAATATCATTAATGAGATACTTGTATTTGAATTTAGCATGTTATAATTGTTTCATATATTCCTTGATTCTCTTTCTTAACTTTGAAAATAATCACTTGGTTATTGAAGTCACTTTTATAACACTATATAAATTAGATATTTTAAACAACTTTGTACCTCTTCAGATATTTTACATTTATGCTAGGATTTTTTTAAATACTCTATTTTAAGTAAATTTTTTTTGGTATTTTTTGGGGGGACCAAAAAATACGCTCAGAGGTTACTCCTGGCTATGTGCTCAGAAATCAATCCTGGCTTGGGGGGACCATATGGGATGCCAGGGGATAGAACTGCAGTCCGTCCTACGCTAGCACTTGCAAGGCAGACACCTTACCTCTAGCGCCACTTTCCCAGCCCCAATACTCTCTATTAAGTAAATTTAATCAACAATTTTAATTTAAAATTTAAATTTAATTATTAATTTATATAATTATAATATAATCATATAATTAAGTGTATAATATATATTATATTAATTATATTATATATTATGTTATGTTATGTTATATTATATATCATAATCTATAATATATTATAATCTTGGTTCATCTTTGGGAGGTTATGAAAGTCCAAGAATGTATCTGTATCTTCTAGGACTTCTTGTTTCATGACATAAAGATTTTCAAAATAATCTATGATTAATCTTTAAATTTCTGTTATATTTGTTTTGATGTCTTTTTTTTCATTTTTTTATTCAGTTTACTAAGTTCTTTCTCTTTCTTTGTGAGTCTTACCAATGATTTATTGATCTTGTTTATTTTTTAAAAGAAGCAGCTCTTGGTTTCATTGGATACATTTTTTTTATTCCAGTTCAGTTTACTCAAAGTTTCATTCATTTCTTTTTCCTGCCAGCTTTAGACTACTTTTGTCGGTCATTGTCCAGTGTCTTAAATTGTTCAATCTAGTTTTTTTTAAATAATTTTTATTGTGACCAACGTGAATAACAAATCTTTTACAGTAATATTTAAGGTACATAGTGAAAATGAATTAGGGCCATTTCCACCACCAGGGATGACCTTAGCTAGTGTTTGGGGGCCACCTTCAGGAAAAGGCCACAGACAAAAATTTTTCCTCATAAATAAAGACAGTGGAAAAGTCATAATGAGACCCCAACTTACATCAGAGAACCTTGGTAGTATATATGTATGTGGATTTGCATGCTACATATAAGCAATAGCACAGCCCCCTCAACCTGAAAACCACTTCAACCTTTAACTACATTTAAAGAAAAAGTGATCAACCAAAGAATTAAAAGAATCTGGTGCTCTGATGGTATTTGGTAAATGTATTTCAATTTGCATGGAACCCATATTTTGTTCATATCTTGAATTCAAATAATGATATTGTATAACATCTCAAATACCACATTGAGATATTAATTTTGTTGCTTTTATTCATGAGATTTAGAAAATACTAAACTTACTGTTATTCACTTTACATTTTTGTTGTGAAAGTAGCCTTGTACATTGCAAGTTTTGCCATGAAAGTCAAAGTAATTTTCAAAATTGCTTCCACCTAAGGCAAAACCAACCAAATCTTATTATAATGATGACATGATAAAGGACTAATAATTTAAGTGCCCTTTGTCTTTGTCTCTTTTTTCCCTTGTTCAGGTTAATATTACTGGTTTTAGAAGGTTCTATTTTTTTTTATTGTTTTGTTTGATTCATTTTGTTAGTACTACTGCTTTCTGCCATTCTTGCTATTTTAAAATCAAAAAGATAAATCAGGCTTATAATTTCTAAATGTTAATTCTCTGTGTAACTTATTTCATGCTATTAGATACTTAGAAATTAAGATTTTTAACCAACCAACCATTCTTTTAATAGATCATATTTATTACATTCAGAAGCATGCTTTTAAAATTCTTATTAATATCAATAGATCCTTTTGCTATTAGTTTAAACTAATTTAAAAGATATATATGTTTTTTCTAACACTCCAAAAACAAGCCTTATAAACTAAGAAGTTTCTAATATTTACTAGAGGTATCTATAAACCTATAAATAAGTTTTAAAGCTCTTTTCTAAATGAACAAAGTAGTCAGGGTATTTTGGTTTTAAAAAAGAAAAAGAACATTTTATTATTAATTTTAATTACTGAATTTTTATGTAATGATTCTTTTATATGCAAATAATTCCCACACCCATCACCAGTGTACCAACCTAATGGGAGAGGATCTAGATAAAAATTCTTCTGGCAGAATTAGTTTTATGAGGAAAATTAAAACTTAAATCCACAGAGTTCCAGGAAAGCCAGAAATCTTTGTAGTTTCTCATTATCCCCTTAAGGAGAATCTAGTACTACTACAAAAGATCAATTATTTCAACTCTCTAACTTCTACTAGCACTTTCCACCTTCTAGATTTCTAATTCTTTAGTTCATTCTCATCAATACTTCTCCTCCTTGGACTTCTCCCTCATCCCACAGAATAATTAATGAAATACTATTTCTCCTGCCATCCTCCTTGACAAGACTTCTTCAGCAGTCTTTGCTCCCAAAAACCTGCATTATTGATTAATCACAAAATTACAGGGCTAGTCACTAGTCATTAGCTGACTACTAGGCAATAATATCATAGTAAGGCCAAGGGAAAATAGAAAGACCACAGGTTCCACAGTTCCCTGTCAGATGGAAATATCAATTAGGAACTTACATGAAAAGATTATTGAATGAGCTACTACTTGTTTTCCAACAAAAATTATATCATATTTTTTAAAATAAAGTTTATCTGGGCAAAATAAGCTCTGTATTTCCCAAATTTTCTTGCAGTTTAAAATGATTCCACTATATAAGAAGAGATGAGTATGCCCTCCTCCCCTTCCACCACTTGCTCCTGTCAGGTGCCTAGGATAGCTAAACTCAGAGATGACCAAGATAGAAAAGAGCTGTGGGACTGTGTAGCCTCAGGATTGAAGTTATTCTGCCAGCCCTGGGACCACCCACTGACACACTTTTTCACTGAAATAAAAAGATTCTCTCTGGTTTAAAGTGCTTTTATTTTCAGCCTCTATAACTAGAAATAAAGCCAATTATATATTTATTTGTATATATGCATATAATTATTACATTTCTATACATAATATTTGTACATACATACTTATTAACATATTATTAACATGCATTTAAGACTATAATAAATTCTATGATACATTAAAATAAGGAATCTAACTTGGCTAGGAAGATCAAGTAAGCTGTCATTCACTCATTTTATTTCTTTTTTTTGTATAATATCTAGATAGTGATGGCAAATGACAGGTGTTAAATATAAATAAAAATGTCTTTATACCACTTAATATTTGAGTGCATACCAACAATATAATATGGCACCATTGCCTTTAGCATAGGCATACTAAAAAAGGGGGGGAAATCTTATGTATAGAAACAAACTCTTATCGACTAGAGATAAGAGCGTTTATATTTTATAATACAGGGGCACCTCCCACCCTGAACATGTGTCATGAGGACCTGACTCCATATGATAGGACAGCAACCAGCCAACCCTGAACCCCAGATCCCAAACAAAGATCCGACACAGCTCTCTGCAACAACCAGGAACCCAACTCCCCCTAGGGAATTCCCAATACCACTCTGGCACCAACTAGGACAGGTTGATACAACAACCTGACAATGAGAAAACAACAAAAACTTGATCCAAGAATGGGCTGCCCTATCTCATCACCTAATGGTAAGATGAAATTAGAAGACATGCCATCCTTTGATCTGCGCAAAAAAAAAAAAAATCAAGATCACTAATTACAGAAGAAGGACTTCGACTGGGTAGAACATTTCCTGGAACCATTAAGATTCTAGCCTAGGCTTCATCCTAAGATTTGTACAAAAACCAAGACCTCTAATTCCAGAGTTCTGACCTTGACAACCATAACTGAGCAGAATTCTGGAGCTATAAGGGAAGATTCTGTCTTTGGCTTTGACCTAGGATCTGTGCAAAAACCAAGATCACTAATTACAGAAGACTAATTGCAACAAACATGAGGGAGCAGATATTCTAGAACCGCAGTGAAAGACTTTATCCTAGGCTTTGTCTAATGATCTGTTAAAATACCAAGATCTCTAGCTACAGAGGGCTAATTTTGTCATCTACAACTGAGCAGAAAGTTTTCAGGCACTATAAAAAGAACTTGGGGTTGAGCAATTATGGAGCTGTAGTTGCTCCCATGACAGTATGCTTCAAGGGTGGAGAGACTCTGTATCTCCTAGGCCAGTGGTCAGTAACCTGCAGCTCGAGAACCACATACGCCACATATGATTTTTTTTGTGTTGCACCAGAATGAGGAATTTTCAATATTTCTAGAGGATGTCATCAGAAGACCTGCTAAAATGTTATATCCTTAGTGTGGGTTTCTAAATTGAAAACCCCCAATGAATATTTTACCAGTAGATCCACTAGGAAGTTTTTCTCCCCAGCGTGGATGGCTGGACAATATTCCTGAGAAATATCTTCTTTTTTTTTTTTTTTTTTTTTTTTTTTTGGTTTTTGGGTCACACCCGGCAGTGCTCAGAGGTTATTCCTGGCTCCATGCTCAGAAATTGCTCCTGGCAAGCACAGGAGACCATATGGGACGCTGGGATTCGAACCGATGACCTTCTGCATGAAAGGCAAATGCCTTACCTCCATGCTATCTCTCCAGCCCCGAGAAATATCTTCTAATGAGATTCATGTTATGATGCTGACATTCTGCTTCCTTTATAACATTTAATTGGCCTATAGTGATTCTTCCTTTTGCTGTGTGAATATAGTAAAAGCTCTTACTTCTTAACATAAAATTTTTTACAGGCAAATACAGTCTTGATTAAATTTCATTTTATCTGGAAAATCTCAACACCAAAATAAGACATTTAGAAACAATTTTTCTCTCTGTCTTTAAAATCACTTTCTCGTTCCTGTGTTGTTGTTGTTGTTGTTGTTGTTGTTGTTGTTGTTGTTAGGACAACTCTAAAAGGACCTTGAGTACTTGTTGACTAACTTTTAGCTCAGAAACTACATTGAAAAGGTTTGGCCATAATGTAGCATTAGGCTGTCGAAACTTTTTCCAGATATAAAATCTGCATTTTTGCATTATATATAAATATAATACTTAAAATAATTTTATTTACATATGTTGATAATTTAAAAAATATTGTTTTGTCTCACATTCATTGATGCTCAGAACTTACCTTTGGCTCTATTTATAGAAATCACTCCTACCAGTGTGCAATAATCCATATAAAATGAAGGAGAATGAATCCTAGGTCAGCCACATGCAAGAGGTTGTACTACCCACTCTACTATCCCTCCAACTAACCCAGGTTTGATGAGATATTAAGACAACAAAGTTGAAAATATTTTAACAATGGTGTTTGGAAAAATAGTGATGTAATGCAGATTATAAAAATGGGCTCCTTGTTGGACTTGTTCTTGCAGCCCCCTTATGCACTGATAATGCCAGGTGGCATTATTCCTTGTTTGCATGGGCACATTGAAATGGAAAATACTATACATACAAACAAGTTCTTAACTAATAGAGATAGGAACACACAAATTCTGTGGTGCAATGAACCTCACACCCTGAACATTGACATGATGACCTGGCACAGGCCTCAGAGTTTTGAGCATTCTCCATTTACCCCTGAACTAGGGAAGCCATCTATGATACATCCAAAGTTGTCTATGACATCATCTGGAAGCAATCCTCTACCAGGGAAGACCCTATTGCTGCTCTGACATCGATTTACTCAAAAGAGTCTTCCCTTAACACTGAGAAGATTTAAACAACAACAACAACGACCTGCTTACTGGACAGGGATTTCTGCATTGCCCTTTAATTGTGAATTGAAATTAGACGATGCTATGCACCATTCTAACTTCAATGTAGGATATACAGATTCCAGGATCTTCAATACAGAAACATGATACCAACAACAGAGACTGTGTGAAAAATAAAACTGTATTGGCACTACAGACAATGACCTGGATTGGACAAACTAGTTTGCCTGGAGCCTAGAATTGTACTTATGTCAGAAAACTTCAGGGGTAAGGTCTCCTTGTATTTAGGTCAATGTTTTTCCTTTCCATGTCCCCCATACTTTGGTGGGCCTATGCAAACGATAATTGCCACTCTAACACTGTTTTTGTAGTGCTTCTTTGACTCTAAACCTTTAAGAAACCACTTGTAAAACCATCTGGAACTGCACTCTTGTTTTTGTCTAGTTTCAATTTCCATTCTTGAATATGTCTGTTGGTGATTTTTTGCTATTTGCTCCATTAAGTCTTGAATGTCTGTGAAGTTCTAAAACTATGTTTATATTCTCTGGATAATTCAATTTAGTTATATAAAATTGTGCATACTAATCTAAAAAAAGATTGCTCAAGGAAAAACAGCAAACACCTGCCTCCTACTTCCCCAGTTGTTTTCCATTCCTATTTTTCAGATGGGTCTTCTGCAGTCCAGAGTGGAAAGTAGTATTGTATTTCTGTTCTGTGGTGATGAGGCTGAAGTCTAGGAAGTGGTTTCCTCATAAAAGTTAGTCCAGACATTCTGGATGGGGGGAGAGGGAGGAAAAAGTGGGAGAAAAGGAGAGGAGAGAGTAGGGGAGTAGAGGAGAGGAGAGAAAAGAAAAAATGTATGTCCCAGAGACAGGCAGGTGAGAAGGCATAAAGGAGGATGGGAGGGAAACTGAAGATATCAGTGGTGGGAAATGTGCACTGGTAAAGGGTATTTTATATTGTATGACTTTAAATGTGGAAAAAACAACAAATGTATTATGAACAATCTTCTTTTTTCTTTTTTAATAAATATATTATTTTTAAGTAACATGATTATAGTTGGGTTACAGTCACAAACAGAACACCCCCCTTTACCAGTGTAACATTCCCATCACATTATTAATCTTTTTTAAATATATTTTTTATTTAAGTAACATGATCATATTTGGGTTACAGTCATAACCAGAACACCCCCCTTCACCAGTGCAACATTACCCCATCCCGCCTTCCCATCCCCTGCCTGTATTCGAGATAGGCATTCTACTTATTATGAAAAATCTTATAGCCATGGTGTTTAAATAAAGTAATTAATAAATAAATGGGCTCTTGACTTTAAAATTTAGCAAACACTTAAGTCATCAGAGCCATTTCAAACTCTTGAAAAAATTATCAGAAGGGAAATTTTATGACTTTGAATTTTGCAATTATATCTTAGAAATATTTAAATCACAGACAAAAGATGTAGGCAAATTGTCAATTATAATTAAAATGTATATCTCTGAATCAAAGTAACACCATCAACAGAGTGAAGAGGATATCTGAAATTAAATAATATATAAAGTCACCTATTCATTAAAAATAAATAAAATAATGTATTATCGGGTTAGTAATGAGACTATTGTTTAAAAACTAATATAAATGAGAAAATGGCAACAACTTGGCCTAATAGCAGGTTGTCTTAACTCACCTCCTAACAATAAGATGAAATCAGAAGACATGTCATTTTTTGATTTGTACAAAAGCCAAATTCATTATCTACAGAAGACTGACTGTGACAACCATGACTGGGCAGAACCTATCCTGGGACCAATAAAAAAGGCCCTAGTCTAGTCGTAGGCCTTGGCCTATGATCTGTACAACAACCAAGTTCTCTAATTTCAGAGGTCTGACTGAGACAACTGCAACTGAGCAGATCTTCTGGAAACAATGATAGTCTCTATCCTAGGATTTGTACTAGGATAGGTTCAAAAACCATGACCACCTATTACAGAAGACTGATTAAAACAACAGTGATGGAATACAACTCCTAGAACTTAATAAAGGACTCCATCCTAGGTTCCATCTTTTGACCTGTGCAAATACCAAGATCTCTAGCTACAGAGTCATGATTTTATCATCCAAAACAGAGCAGAAAGTTTCGAGACACCACAAAAGGACCTAGGGGAGAGTAAAAGAACATGTGCAGGCCTATAGTTATTCCCACGAGAGTATACTTCAAGGGCAGAGGAACCCTGTGTCTCTTAGGCCAAGGGAATTCTCTTTCTAATTTCATCAATATTTACATGTCTATGCAAGAAATAAAAAAGAAGCAGAAATTAATTTTTTTAGTTTTGTTATTGTTATTGTTTGTTGTTGTTTTTGTGCTTTGTTTTGTTTTGATTTCAGGACCATGCTTATTGTGTGGTTGTTGTGTATATTGTTGTGGTTCTTTCTGAGTATTTTGTTTGATATTTTTATTTTTTATTATTTTTGTAATGTTATGTTGTTATTCCTTTTCCCTTTCTTCTCTTAAATTGATAGTTATAGCCTCTAGAAGGACTTCTCCCTATTTTTGCTTGTTTGATTTTTGCCCTATTTTATTTATTTATTTATTTATTTATTTCCATCAAATAAAACCACATAACTTGAACCATTTTGTTTCACCTCACAAATGGAGGGGGAAATGATGGAAGGTACCAAGAACAAACAGTTGTATTAACATTAAGTAGAAATAAAAAAAAATGATCAGACTTAAACACCAAATCCAAAGCCAACCACAACAGAATCGATACCCAATTTACAACATGCTAGACACAGAGAGGACCACTTATACTAGCAGCAAGGGGGGTAAAAATGAGGATATGGTTTGTATGCTGGGAACAGAGGTGGAGGGAGGACAACATTGGTGGTGGGAATGCCCCTGATTCAATATCACTATGTACATAAAATATTACTGTGAAAGATTTGTAATATACTTTGGTCAAAATAAAAAATAATAAAAATAAATAAGGAGATTCAACTTTATTTAAAAGTTGAATATATGATTTTTATTCAAAAAGTTACTCAAGGACCAAGAAGTTGATGAAAAGTTGTTCAAGATCAGGTTATTACTGTTGATTTTTAATTCCAATCTAAACAATGGCATAACACTTATGAACCACTAGAATGACTATCATAAATAAAACAATATGGTTGGAGTCCAGCAAAGAAATAATAAAGAATATTAGCCCTCCACTTTTTTGTAACTTTGCCCACTTGCATTAAAATCATAATACTTTCCGTGATTTCCTATGCCCTCCCAGAGTGTTCAGCCAGCAGAAACTCCAAATGTTGCAATGTTGGTCCAAAAATCAAAACAAAAATCATACAATACAGAGTAATAATAATAACAATAATGACAAAATTGACAAAACTCTAGCAATTATAATCTTTATACACTGTTGAAAATAACATTAGATAGTATAGTTATTATAATATTAATGTGTCTTGGGGCCTTGAACTATAGTACACTAGTTAAGTCCTGAATGCAATTGACCTGGCTTTGCTTGCATGCATCACATATGGTCACCTGAGGCTGCCAGGAGTGATTCCTTAACAGAGTCATGAATAACCCCTGAACACTGCCAGATGTGACACAATCCCCTCAGTAAACAACTAAATAAATAAGAACATATCTTCTCAAACATTACAAATAGAATTACTTCAGAATATTCAGAATTCACTAATTTTGAATGTCTTATCCTGGATATATAGACATATTATATAAGTATATACCAATATATATGTATTATATATTATCTACTATATGCCATTTATATATATTCCAATAAACTGAAAGTAATATTGAAGTTAAATCTATACTATTATTTGGAGCAATAATATTTGCTAATATAGCGACAATACCCCAATTGCCAATCGATATATAAAAATAAAAACAAGATGTGTTAAATACTTACTATGGAATTATTTGACCTTAAAATAATGAATTTCTTATACTGACTACAACATGAATGAAATTTGAAAACATTATGCTATGTAAAATATGGCTGCCCAAAGACAAATATGTATGTTTCATTTATATAAGGTACCTAAGTTGTAAAATTCATGATCAGAATGTATAGTCATAGTTTCCAACGTTGCTGGAAAAAGAGTATAAGATTTTTTTTCATTTTATAAGAAATCCTGAACATGCATTTCATAATCGAGAGCATTTATGATTATAATACAAAAGTGGAATGTATGATTCAAGTGTTCTTATTTATAAAATAATTATTAGTATAGTCAACTATAAATACAGATGTACAAATGTCAAATAGTCAACCAAATAGTTAAATAGGGATTTCCAAAAAACTTTGGTAAATGCTCTTTGTTTGCATATATTGAGTAAAATAGGTACATTTTATCAATATTAATGAAACTAAAACTGTTTAAAATTCAGCAAATATAAAGATTTATGTGTGGTAATAGCAAGTTACTTGCATATAGTTCTATAGAAAGCTGGTGTGAGTATTTCTTTATTCTAAAGAAGTTTGAGGAAGTAAATAGAAAGCATTTTGACACCTAAATGTATCATTACAACAACCCAAAAGCAAGTGTTTTGTATAAATGTTAAACTATCCCACTTCATGTTTTCAATTGCAAGTTCATTTGTCCAGAAAGGAGTGATTAATACTCTTTCATCTTTTTACAGTAAAATAACTGCTAAATATATATATGTATTATGTAAATATGCATTTAAGTATATAGGCATTTAAACTCTGACACTGTGTCCAATTAACCACAGAAGGTTAGGTAATTGAAACAACACTCAAAAATAAAATCTATCTTTGAAAATACAAAAAAATAAATAAATAATAAAGCAAATACTATATAAAAATCTTATTTATACTTATAAGAATCTAAATATTGTCTTTCTCTTTTATCTGATCAATTAAAACAATATATTTACTATTAGTTTAAGTAGTTACTTCACAAATAAAAGAAATAGCATTTTTCCAAAGGAAGAAATTACTATTTTTTAGAGAATAGGAGATTATTTGTTTTGTTATGGGTCACCACTTGGTTATGCTCAGGGCTTTCTCCTGACTTTTCATTCAGGGGTTATTCTGGCTCAGGGAACCACATGTGGTGCCTTAACTGAACCCAAATTCCATATCTGCTATATCTCTTGTATATCTCTTATAAAATGTTATCAAATCAGTCATGCTATATAAACTTTCTACTTCCTTCTCTACTTATACAAATGTTTATGATGTAAAACAGGTACCTCTACTTTCTTTCCCTCTGTGGCATTTGAGAACTGAAGTTAACTCGGGGGGCCTGTAGAGCTGAGAGACCACCTAGTCCCTAGGTGGGAGCAGGACTTGTGGGTGTCATAATCATGGCAACACCCTGTGATCCTGTGTGATTTCAGTGACCTGTGATGGTATCATCAAGTCTCTATCTATAGGGCCTATGCATTCTGGGATCAGTTGTCTTAGGCAAGTAAATCAGTTTCTCAAATTCACTAATGGATTTGGGAAGTACTTGTCCTACCTTTCCTGAAGTCCCATCTCCCAGCATGCCAACCAGGATCCTCTCTCTCCATGGGCTGTGGGGAGACCATCTATGAACCAACTAGGAGTCAGATGTCCTTTGTGGTGTCATGTGTCTGTCAGACATCGAGCTTTTAGCCAAGGTCCTCATTCCTCAGCAGCCCCTGCAAGACATACAGTGGGTCTCTGGGCTGCAGATTCAGCTGCAGCTGCGACCTGGGCTCTAGATCTAGAAGCTGCTACTCACTGGGATGTGGAACCTAGGGCTGGAGATCCATCAGCTACGGAGTCTGTGTTTTCCATTCCCTGAGCTATGGAGCCCAGTTTCATCTTCCTTTCTACTCAAATTCTCCTAATCAACTTTCATCCTGCTATCTCTATCCAAATATGCTGGCTGCAATGTTATAGACGAGTCAGTAAGAATGTTGTTTCTGATTCTATTAATGAACTTTGATATGTTCAGCATTTAGGGCATATGCACTAATTTTTATAAAGGCTAGGTAGTACTTAATAATTATTTAAGTTTCATTTGTAAATCAAACTAATTTTCTTTAGATAAATATGAGGGGAGAAAATGAGAGAGATGAGGACTAACTAGGGCAATCTAGAGGTAGAATGAAATAAGAGTCAGAACATATATAATCTTGAGCTGTGCTCATATTTCCTAAATAGAAGGTGTTATCAAATAAAAGGAATAAATTCTGTATCCCAGATCTAGATGCAACAACTCCCAATATAGAAAAGGACCAGATAATTCTTCACATAAGCATATAATCCTTTAATTATCAGTTTCTGGTACAAAGTTTTATTGAATACATCTCAATACATTTCAATATACTTAGTCACACAATCAATATGGCTTTGTTATAAGTAAAGACATTTTGAATGAAGCAATTTCAAAAGTATAGGAACAATGTTTAGAGCTATATAATTATATTTAGCTATGATGAAAATTAAAATGAATATTTATTTTGGGGTTTTGGTCCACACCTGCTGATGCTCAGACTCCTGTACTCAGAAATCTCTCTCGGCTTCAGGGACCATATGGGATTTCTGGAGATCAAACTGCAGTCCATCATAGGTTAGTGAGGGCAAGGCAAACACCCTACCACTTGTGCCACTGCTCCTCTGCTCCCCCCAATGGATCCTTTTTAATTAATTAATTAATTAATTAATTTGGTTTTGGTGTCACACCCCACAGCAATCAGGGGTTACTCCTGGCTCTATGCTCAGAAATCGCTCTTGACAGCCTTGGGGGGGGGGTGGTATGGGATGACAGGATTAGAATTACCATTCTTCTGCATGCAAGGCAAATGCCCTACCTCCTTGATATATTGAAGGAACATTCATATATTTTAAATAGCTAAAATCCAGTTCTCAATCTTCTCAAATAATTTGTGTGTGTAAGGAAGCAGGCTTCAAACATAGAGAGTAACTGATTAGGCTCAATAGGTGTCAAGTTGCAACTTGGTCCTTGACCAAAGAGTAAACTTATACTAGTTGAAATAAAGCACAAATTATCATTAAAATTACAATTTCAGGTTCATATTGAAAAAAAAATAGAACCTTTTATTTCTTGCAACCTTCACCCTTACATATTACAAAAAATAATCCAATATGTAACTATAATGACATTGAGATATATTTTTTTCTTAATACTAAAATAACATGAAGGCATATTTTCCTTAGGAAATAGCTTTTAATATAGGAGCAAGTTATTGCTATACAAGAGTTAGGAGAGTTTGGGAGGATACTCTTAACATCTTAAGATATGCTTTATAAATCTAAAAACCAGTTTTAAAAACCATTTCTATTATCAATGAAAGTTTTAGTGTTTTTTTCTGGTTTGAACTGTTTCTCAACAGAAACATGTCAATACATTTTTACTTGACTAGTTATTTAATATTCCCGATCATTTTGACAACACTTGTTAAAATGGATGTTTCTCACTTAACTGATTCTTATGTTTCAAAAACGTTTCTAGTATGCAGGACAGTTTATTTCCAAAACTTATGTTCCATTGATTTAGTTAATTATATTATTCTACTAAAGTAGTATCTTAATTTACCTATTTCTTTTTTTTTTGTTTTTGTTTTGTTTTTGGGTCACACCCGGCAGTGCTCAGGGGTTACTCCTGGCTGTCTGCTCAGAAATAGCTCCTGGCAGGCACGGGGGACCATATGGGACACCAGGATTCGAACCAACCACCTTTGGTCCCAGATCGGCTGCTTGCAAGGCAAACGCAGCTGTACTATCTCTCCGGGCCCTAATTTACCTATTTCTTAAGTCATAAGTAAAATCTTTAAACGTACTTCCAGTTTTCATAATTTGCCTATATTCTTTGTGTGATGTTGTGATAGCATACACATTTTGTAATCAGTCTTTTTATTTTTATGAGAGTAACTTATTATTTTTACATTCCATATGCACTAGTAATGATTTATAGCCTTCAGTAAGTTAAAATAGCTATTTTGGTTTTATTTTATTTTTCTTTAAACTATCGGGTCCTACCTATGTGGGTGATAACAATGGGAAAAGACTGGTTAGTGTGTGGGAAGGAAGCCCTTCCTCCTGAAGGTCCCAGGCCCTAGCACACTGGATCTTATTAGGGCCAATGGGCTGGACAGATGTTTGCCATAGGATAGATAGCAAGAACTCAGTATAGATGGTTTCTGAGTATCGGGACCAGCATTGTCCTACTCATGTGGGTGATAAAAATGGGAAAAGACTGGACTATGTGTGGCAAGGAAGCACTTTCTCCTGAAGGTCCAGGCTCCTGGTCCACTGGATCTTAGAAGTTTGCCATAGGATTGATAACAAGTTCTCAGAAGACACAGTTTCTGAATATTGAGACCAGCATTGTCCTACCCATGTGGGTGATAACAATTGGAAAAAACGACAATGTGTTGAAAGAAAACACATCCTCCTGAAGGTATCACCCAATAAATCAGCAAAGAGAAGATATTTCTCCAGGTGACAACACGTTTTGCTAGAAATTCTTTCTGAAGGCTTTTCATAGACAAAACAGCCAGTGATTTAAAGGACTGCCAAATATACATTGTACTATGATCCCACTTTCTGTCTCTAATTAAAATTAATTTAGTTATGTATAGTTATAAACTATCTATGTTTAGTTATAATTTATTTAATTATAACACTGCCTGAGAGATAGAAAACCAGACCCCTTAATTACTCTCTGTAACCTGTCCCCAAATTTTACCTGAGAGCAAGAATGCAAAGCCAACTCAAAAGTTTACCACAATATCTCTTGACCAAAATTATGACTAGGAGTCAGAGAAGACTAAAGTTTCTGTAGGGGCCCATCAGACAGATTCCTATGTATTTTAATATATAAAAATTTTATATATTTGTTGGCACTAGCTTCACATCCATTTATTCTGGAATTTTTTTAACCCTCTGGAAAATCATGGTGACACCTGCATTTCAAAGTAGAATATTTTATGTACTACAAAACCCAGTTACAAGTCTCTCAATAATTTTTAGTTCCAGGATTAAAATCTCACTCCATATTTATCTAAAAAGCTCTTCTCCTCATTGCTTTTCTATATAGGCAATATAGCCAACCATCAATCAGCCAATATAACAAACAAACAAAAACTCTACTTACAAATAGACCATACAGTCTGCTTCCTAGTGCTCAGAATCCCATCTTTCTGCTCTGTTCAGAATTCTATCTTACAAAGGGCTGATCATAAGTCAATTAAATATTAAATAAAATTATTACAAATTACCTTCTCACCCTTTTATTCCATGTTTGCTTTAGAAATTAGTATCCTGGGCCCGGAGAGATAGCACAGCTGCGTTTGCCTTGCAAGCAGCCGATCCAGGACCAAAGGTGGTTGGTTCGAATCCTGGTGTCCCATATGGTCCCCCGTGCCTGCCAGGAGCTATTTCTGAGCAGACAGCCAGGAGTAACCCCTGAGCACCGCCGGGTGTGGCCCAAAAACCAAAAAAAGAAAAAATGAAAAAAAAAGAAATTAGTGTCCTTCCAACCTCATAGAAAAACAGCTTCTCCAATATCTGTATTGACAAAGACCTATACTCTAGTCTCCAAGGCTCATTCACCTCCTATCAGGGGTACTTCTCCCTCTAAGTCAGAGGCATATAACATACTTTCACATTTAGAGCCGCTTATTCAAATAAATGCTAAAACCCAAACTGGAGCATCCTTCATTCCTGTAGCTCATCCCTAACTCTTTTCTGTGATATTGTGACAGGTATTACCAAGTACCTACTACCTTCATGACATTAAAATCTACAGAACATCTTGCCTTCTGTCTTTAGGACATCAGCTTCACACCCTTTACAACAGTTTCACAAATATATACAATACTGGTGATTAAAAAAAAAAAAAGCTATAAAGGGGCTGGAGCAATAGCACAGCAATAGAGCATTTGCCTTACATGTGACTGACCCAGGATGGACCTGAGTTTGATCCTAGGAGTCCCATACAGTCCCCGAGCCGAGAGTGATTTCTGAGCACATAGCCGAGACTAAGCCCTGAATGTCACTGGGTGTGGCACAAAAAACAAACTAAACCAAACAAACGAAAACACAAAAATAAGCTATGAAACTTCACAAGCTTGGGTACTAAGTTCAACTCTGTTTTGTTCCATTTTCAGAAGTCTTCTTATTAAGCACTTCCCTCAATCTCATATACTGTTGTCACTTAAACACATTGAACATAATATCTACAGAGCCAAGAAGTACACAAGAATCCTCTTTAAGATATTTTATATGGGGCCCGGAGAGATAGCACAGCGGTGTTTGCCTTGCAAGCAGCCAATCCAGGACCAAAGGTGGTTGGTTCGAATCCCGGTGTCCCAGATGGTCCCCCGTGCCTGCCAGGAGCTATTTCTGAGCAGACAGCCAGGAGTAACCCCTGAGCACCGCTGGGTGTGACCCAAAACAAAAAAAAAAGATATTTTATATGACCTCAATTGTTCAATATGTTTAGAAGAAATATGTGGGAAAATCATTTTTCTTTGAACAAGTATTATTGAAAAAATCATAGTTGTTCTAAATAATGCCTCTCTTCAGTCTTATTCAAATTTTTATCAAAATAAAGTATTGGAGAAAAGTTATCCATGTTATGAACTATAGGAATAGCATCAAACTCAGATATTGCTTTCTATTTAGGAGGATGTGCAGAAACCAAAATTATAGATAAAAAGTATTTTGAGTGGAAGTATTAACCTGACTTCTCAGACAGTGCTATTAATAATTAAAAATTAATCCATTGCAGTATCAATTTAGCATTTTCTCATCCTAAATTCTTTTTGAGTAAAATTTAGAATTGCACTCCCAGACATGTGTTCCAGAAATAATATAATATTTTGTATTAAAATATATGCCAAACACTCAGACTAATGTTCTGAGAACATCTACATATGAATATCAAAAGATTACCAATTAGTAAGTATCCATCTACTCAAGAATGAAAAATACCATATGGTTCTTCCATATAATAAGGGACCATTTTCAGTGACAACATTTATAGTCATTAATTTGGGGCCAGGCATAATCCTGAGTTTAACATATGTCCAGATTACAGGTAGTGTTTGTGACCAAAAAGTGAACTGATGAGATGCAATCTAAAACTTAAAAGAGAAAAGCAGATCAGAAAAGCAGAATGTGTTATCTGGGTATTTGGTGTCATTACATGGTAGTATGAAAGACTGGTGTTAGAAAAGAAAATGGCAAGTTAGGGCACAGGGACATTGGGGACACAGGAGTGTGCATTGATCATCATCCTGTTGAACAGGGTAGACTGAAGGAGCTTCCATGCCAGTTTGTCTGCTTCACACTTCATGAAATCTTGTCGGTAATAATAGTGGTATTATGAATTCAGGCACGACAGTAAGACCACAGTTACCTTGAGTTCCAAGATTGACTGGCTTTAGCTGAGGTCTTAAAAAGTGAGGGGTGAATAGCTGCTGGAATTGAAAATTTAGCTTTATAATGATAGACTTTTAGACAAATGATTAAATATCTTTAAGACTCAGTTTCCTATCTGTCAAAGGGACTCAAAAGTTTTTAACTCTAGAATCTTGTTGAGACAAATATATGAGATGAACCCTGAAGAGTATTGTGGAACCCCAGAAACAGATGCAGGAATATTGAGAATTCAAATATTTCTTTGGGAGATGATCCTAGGACCTAGGCAGACCTGTGCTAACCCCAGGGTACTGGCCTCCTTTATAGGAGCTAAGACTAGAAGTTATGTATAGAAGCCTTTCTTCTTTGGATGTCATCTGAGTTTTTCTTTTTTCAGAAATATATATAATAAATCAAAATTATGCAAATATTAAGATACTTAATAGAAGTGGCATATGTATTTTGTGATAATTTAAAGGAAATATTTATCAAGAATGTACAATATTTTTGGTTTCTTATAAAATATTAGCTTTACTAGAGTTACTTATGGCTTTCAAAATGTCTATGTGTGAATGTGTGTTTATTAATTTTTTGGTTGCACATTTTATTGCTCAGGGGTTATCCTGGCTCTGTGCTCAGAAAGTATAGGTAGTAGGCTCAGGGAAGCATATAGGACAGTGGTCGGCAACCTGCCACATGTGGCTCTTTACACTTTTAATTTGGCTCTTCTGTGTGCCGGGTTGCCGCTCCAGGAGTCAGGACTCTGCTCCTAGCCTCTGTCAGTGTATGCCTTGTGTGCAGTCCCGGTGGCAGGCTCCACACAGCTCCAGTCCGGTCATGTGGTATAAGGGGGGTGTGACTTTCTGTGTGATGCCACACAGGTCCAGTCAGGTCATGTGGTATGGGGGAGCCTAACTTTCTGTCTGGCACCATGGTGTTGAGGCAGCATCCTCTCTGTACTATAGGCTGAGGAGAGAGCCTTGTGTGGATCAGTGGCTGCATCGTGGTAAGTCACTGTCCAGCCTGGACCCCTCTCCATCCCCTCCCCTGTGGAACAATATTTGTATTGGGGCCCTGTGAGCCAGAGCTTCACGCATTTTTTTAATCTATGAGCCAGCAAAATAAGTTAGTGGCCATGTTCTGAGGTCAATATATAACAGTACCAGTGAGGACTATTTGAGTGAGCCCTGCTTAAAATATCCATGATGAGACTCACTAATATTATAATACTATTTACACACACATAAGATGCAATATATGTGTCATCCACAGATCCCCCCCATAACAGTGTGTCATCTACAGATCCCCCCATAACAGTGCGTCATCCTCAGCTTTGCTTCCTTATTATCAGAAATCAAAGCATTTTTCCTTGAGAAAGGTGTTCATTATCCAGAATTAACAAACGATCAGTGGATTCAAAAACTGTATTTCATGGTGGATGTTACTTCACATCTAAATCAGCTTAATAATAAACTACAGGAGAAAGGAAACACAGTTTTCTTGATGTTAGAAGTTATTTTGTTTGAAAACAAATTATCTGTTTTTGCTCAAGATTTTGACAGAGAAACTTTGATTCACTTTCCAAGCCTGTTGAAACATCGCCAAGAAAATAATTCTGATATTGACATGACCTATTTTAAAACAGAACTTTTAAATATGAGGAAAGCTTTTCTCACGAGGTTTCAGGATTTCAGAAACAGCAAAGCGACGTTGGCCTTTGTTAAAAAAAAAAAAAAAAAACTCTGGATGCCACTGTAACAGAATTAGATTTTTCTTTCTTTAATATCAACATTAGCAACTTTGAAATTAATTGCTGGATTTAAAAAACAAAGAATTGTGGAGCTCGAAATTTGAACGTTTTTGTGCTAATTTAGAAAGAATGACAAAACGCAAATGTGAACTTAGTTCACAGCACAAGTGGTCTGCTTTGAAAGACCTGGAGAAGGAAGATATGTTGATTTTTTAACACCTAGAATAGTATTCCTGACTCATATAATCAATTAAAAAAGCTAGTGTTTGCTGTTCTTCCTTTGTTTGGGTCTACATATTTATGAGAACAATCATTTTCAAGCATGAATCTTATCAAGAGTAAATTGAGAAATCGTCTCATCAATGAGAACCTAGAATCATGCCTAAAATTAAAAACAACAACATACAAACCTGACACTCAAACTATCCAAGAAAATGCAAGGCCAATGTTCACATTAGTGTTTGTGACTTTCTCAGTCATTGTCAGGATGTAATTTTCTCTACATTATAAGGCAGATTTTATGGAATTTAACATTATCGATAAATTATATCGTTCTAAAGTTTTTGTTTTACTAGTTGTGTTATTTGTATTCTCCTGACCTATGTGGATATTTGCATGCAGAATATTCTCAATAAAAACTTATTGAAACTAAAAACAGTGTACCATCCTATATATTTTCGATTTTAAAAATGTGGCTCTTGGGGCCGGAGAGATAGCATGAAGGTAAGGTGTTTGCCTCTCATGCAGAAGGTAGGTGGTTCGAATCCGGGTATCTCAAATGGTCCCCTGAACCTGCCAGGAGTGATTTCTGAGCATAGAGCCAGGAGTAACCCCTGAATGCTGCTGGGTGTGACCCAAAAAACAAACAAAAGGGGGAGCAGAGAGATAGCACAGCGGTAAGGCATTTGCCTTGCATGCAGAAGATCACTGGTTCGAATATCAGCATCCCATATGGTCCCCTGAGCCTGCCAGGGGCGATTTTTGAGAGAGTAGAGCCAGGAATAACCTATGAGCATTGTCGGGTGTGACCCAAAAGACTAAAAAAAAAAAAAATGTGGCTCTCAAAATAAATTTCAATCGTGGTTTTGGTAAGATTTGGCTCAGTTGAAAAAAAAGGTTCCCTACCACTGTCCTAGGCCAAGGGAATTCCCTTTCTAACTTCCATAAAACCTATTGTGCCTATGCAAAAATAAACAAACAAAAAACACAAAGCCTTACCATGCCAACCCATTATTTTTTTTCTTTCCCTCTTTTTCTTTCTTTTCTTTTCTTTTTTTTTTTTTTTGGTCTTTTCTTTCTTTTCTTTTTCCAACAGAACCACAGAACTTGAATCATCTTGTTCTCCTTCATAAATTGAGGGAGGAAAATTAATAGTACCAGGAGTTGTATGAACATTGAGTGGAAATAAAAAATGATCAGACTTAAGCACCAAACCCAAAGTCAACGACATCAGAATCGATACCCAATCAACAACAAGCTATACACAAATGAGACCTATTACACTAGCAGTCCATGGGGCAAAGGGGGAAGGTATGGGATGTATGCTGGGAACTAGGTTGGAAGGAGGACAACACTGGTGGTGGGAATGGCTCTAATTCATTGTCACTATGTACCAAAAATATTACTGTGGAAGACTTGTAATTCATTTGAATACAAACAATATTTTAAAAAATCATAACCAAAAAATAAAAATATTTCAGTGCATAGTGCACAGACAATAGATTCATAAATAAATGGCAAAAATATAATTTGTAATAATAATAATTTTATTTTGTTTGAGAGACCACAACTGATGATGTTTTAGGGCTTATTCCTGGCTTTGAGCTCAAGGATAACTCCTGTAAAGTCTCAGGATACCATGTCTGGTATATATCAAACTTGGGTTAATCACATGTAAGGAACATATCCTGCCTGCTGTCCTTTCAGCCCACTATAATTCTAATTATTTTAAGAGCATCATCAAGAAGGCAGTGGGTTGTTTGAAAGAGTGGTCAAGGCTAATAAAAAAAGAAAAAAGAAAGTTGTTTCAGGACTGAATCTATATTACAGTAGATATGGTATTTGCCTTGCATGTAGCAGGCCCAGAGTCAACGCACCAATACTCTACGTGGTCCAGAAAGCTTGCCAGGAATAATCCCTGTACAAAGAGCCATTTATAATCAATGTGAAACAATTGATAGAATGTTATATTGAACTTTGGTAAACATAAACAATCTTAAAAATAGGCAAAGCACTTGTTTCTATCATAAATTTAGCTATTTATTAATAAACATTCCAAAATATTAAGATATAGCTACTTACTATAGATAATATAATATTTTATGAGAAAAAATTTACAAAAATCTAAAATTTGCACATTTGATTCTAATAAACCATGATTGCAGTGCAAGTAGCTGATATTTTCTGGCTAAATATTAGAATTTACTAATAAATTATCATACCATGCTATCCAATTGATTTCAATATTGCCTGCTGAGATGAGAAAATAAAATTGCCCTTGTCTATCACTTAAAAGGCCTTGAAGTCCTTGGCATGTAGTTTTAGTGATCAAATGGTATTTTATTTAGATTTAGCAGAGGCAACTTTCTCATTTGTTGCTATTCTATAGAATTTGGGGTCTAATTTAGAAAGGCAAAGAGATACGATGTCTGTTTTGTAAATGGAGGTTACTTTATGCTATTCTACTCCCAGGACAAGGACAATAAGAGAAGCCTCCAAAGACTGAGGGTAGCCCTTTAAAAGAAAAGGAAGAAGATCTATTTCTATTAAAATTGGAATAAGTCATAGTACTATGCAGTGAATATTCAGGAATAAGCTATAGTAATGAACTGGAGTACAAAAGACTATTGACTTAGTTCTGTGCCAACTGAATTTTGTTAGAAAATGCTTTATAATAATAAAATCCTTTGACCTTCGTGCTCTAAGTAGTCATATTTTATTTTTTTTATTCTGTCACCAATATATACTATAAACACAGCAAGGCAAGTTGCTTAAGCTTCCAACATTCTTCACAATTAGAATCAGCAAAATGAAGGAAAGACTAGTATAAGCCAAAACAAGCTCTTTGTGATACATGAGTCCATTTGCTGATCATTAAAATGTGTATGTTAAAAACCACCCTACCATATCTACATTAAATTTCAGATTATGAAGAGCATTTTAATAATAAGTATATAATTGCCATGTAATAAGAAAACACATTTCACTATGTATGTTTCTACAAAAAATAAAATAAAATACTGTCCACATTATTTGTCAATAAATGTACACAAAGGACATTTCCTTTAACAGTGGTTATAATGCTCAAACCATTTTTCTTACTTTCTTTCACATGTGAGTAAGTGAAAAACATTTTATAAACCTAGTTTTATAATTATATCATTTTTACAATAAAAGCTAGTAGATATTATTATGAAAAAAATATTTTCTAAATCAATGTTTTCCTGTTCCCACAATCTGCCAAGTTATTCATTTTCATTTGGTTATATCTTCAATTTATTTTACTAGAATTTTATCTTATTTTTAACTCACAGACTGTATCACCTAGTAACATGCATGAATGTCTGAAAAATTAGTGTAAATTAAATTTTATGAATCTATTTATGTTGTAAGTGCTCTATATTACCTCATAATTCACTTCATAAGTATTTCTACATTTATATATTTGTTAGCTCAAAATTTGTTATTCTGGTCTACTTAGAAGGGATGTGGAAGGGAGAAAAAGTAAATTGATATGAAGAGTACATTAGTGCTTTGTAATTTTTAGACAGTATGTTCCTTTTATAGCAAAACACACACATGTGAAAAAGCATATATTCAGTAGTAATCACTTACAGGAAAAACAATTTACCATATAGTCATAAATGTCAATAGTATAGGATTTTACAGTAGCTATTGATATTTCACACCCAAATGCTATACTTTTGGTGTGAAAATCTATTCAATACTCATGTCTCACTTTCTGCACAAAAAAAGTGAAGCCAACTTTGCAAATGTCCTACCATTGAAAATCAACTGCTTTCATAAATGGAGGCTTGAAATGGAAGTTAATGAAGATTGACAATATTCTCCAAGTCAGATATGCCACTGCATTTTTGTTGTTTATATTCTTATATTTACATAATGCATTTTATACTTAGATATTTGAATCTCCATAGAAATGCTCAGGGGAATTCAGGAGTTACTTTGCAATGTGGCTGATGGTACAATGCTAGGAACCACCCATGAGATGCTCATACCCTGCAGCAGTAAACACCATTAGGCCTACCCTGATGATGCATAGTGCCCTTCAGGCAAGTCCCTAAGTATATCAGAGGCCATGTGGCAGTGGGCACCTAACCAGGGCAGGGGTCATGTTATGCAGGTGCCTAATTGCTGTACTATCTCCTTGTAATATTTAACACTTTAGATAAAACAGACTGGTAAAAAGAGAAAAGAATCTTCAAAATAAGTAGAAAGCTGATTGTAATTAAATTCCTTTTTTTAATTTTTTAACATATTTTTATTTAAACACCTAGATTACATACATGATTGTGTTGTTTGGGTTTCAGTCATGTAAAGAACACCACCCATCACCATTGCAACATTCCCATCACCAATGTCCCAAGTCTACCTGCTTTCCACCCAACTTCCGCCTGTACTCTACAAAGCCTTTCTATTTCCTTCATACATTCTCATTATTAGGATAGTTCAAATGTAGTTATTTCTCTAACAAAACACATCCCTGTTTGTGGTGAGCTTCATGAGGTGATCTGTAACTTCCAGCCCTCCTCTCTTTTGTGTTTGAAAATTATTATTAGAATGTCTTTCATTTTCCTTAAAACCCATAGATGAGTGAGACCATTCTGTGTTTTTCTCTCTCTCTCTGACTTATTTCACTCAGCATAATAGATTCCGTGTACATCCGTGTATAGGAAAATTTCATAACTTCACTCTCCTGACAGCTGCATAATATTCCATTGTGTATATGTACCACAGTTTCTTTAGACATTGTCTCTTGAAGGGTATCTTGATTGTTTCCAGAGTATTGCTATGGTAAATAGTGCTGCAATAAAAATAAGTGTAAGGAAGAGATTTTTGAACTGTGTTTTTGTGTTTCTAGGGTATATTCCTAGGAGTGGTATAGCTGGATCGTACGCGAGCTCGATTTTCAGTTTTTGGAGGAATCTCCATATCACTTTCCATAAAGGTTGAATTAGATGGCATTCCCACCAGCAGTGGATAAGAGTTCCTTTCTCTCCACATCCCCACCAACACTGCTTGTTCACATTCTTTGTGATGTGTGCCAATCTCGGTGGTGAGAGGTGGTACCTCATAGTTTTGATTCACATTTCCCTGATGATTAGTGATGTGGAACACTTTTTCATGTGTCTTTGGCCATATGTATTTTTTCTTTGTCAAAGTGTCTGTCCATTTCTTTCTCCCCATTTTTTGATGTGATTAGATGTTCTTTTTTTTTCTTGTAAAGTTCTGTCAGTGCCTTGTATATTTTGGAGATTAGCCCCTTATCTGATGGGTATTGGGTGAATAGTTTCTCACATTCAGTGGTAGGCACTTGTATACTGGGCGCTATTTCCTTTGAGGGGCAGAAGCTTCTCAGCTTAATATATTCCCATCTGTTAATCTCTGCTTTCACTTGCTTGGAGAGTGCAGTTTACTCCTTGAAGATGCCTGTAGTCTCAATGTCCTGGAGTGTTTTGCCTATGTGTTGTTCTATATATCTTATGGTTTCGGGTCTGATATCGAGGTATTTAATCCATTTGGATTTTACCTTTGTACATGAGGTTAACTGTGGGTCTAAGTTCAATTTTTTGCAAGTCGCTAGCCAGTTATGCCAACACCACTTGTTGAAGAGGCTTTCTTTGCTCCATTTAGGATTTCTTGCTCCTTTATCAAAAATCAGCTGATTATATGTCTGTGAAACATTCTCAGAGTATTCAAGCCTATTTCACTGATCTGAGGTCCTGTCTTTATTTCAATACCATGCTGTTTTGATAACTATCGCTTTGTAGTAAAGTTTAAAGATGGGGAAAGTAATTGCTCCCATATTCTTTTTCCCAATGATTGCTTTAGCTATTCTAGGCTGTTTATTGTTTTAAAATAATTTCAAAATTGCCTTATCCACTTCTTTGAAGAATGTCATGGGTACCTTTAGGCAGGGATCCTCAAACTTTTTAAACAGGGGGCCAGTTCACTGTCCCTCAGACCATTTGGAGGGTCTGACTATAGTAAAATCAAAACTTATGAACGAATTCTTTTGCACTCTGCAAATATCTTATTTTGCAATGAAGAAACAAAACAGATTCAAATACAATATATGGCCCGCGGACCATAGTTTGAGAACCACTGCTTTAGAGGGATCGCATTAAATCTGTACAATGCTTTGGGGAGTATTGCCATTTTAATGATGTTAATCCTGCCAATCCATGAGCAGGGTATGTGTTTCCATTTCCATGTATCCTCTCTTATTTCTTGGAGCAGAGTTTTATAGTTTTCTTTGTATTGGTCCTTCACATTTTTAGTCAAGTTGATTCCAAGATATTTGAGTTTGTATGGCACAATTGTGAAGGGGGTTGTTCTCTTAATGTCCATTTCTTCCTTATTACTATTGATGTATAGGAAGACCATTGATTTTTGTGTGTTAACTTTCTAGCCTGCCACCTTGCTATATGAGTCTATTGTTTCTAGAAGCTTTTTGGTACAGTCTTTAGGGTTTTCTAAGTAGAGTGTCATGTCATCTGCAAACAGCGAGAGCTTGACTCCTTTCTTTCTTATCTGAATTCCCTTGATATCTTTTTCTTACCTAATCACTATAGTAAGTACTTTCAGTGCTATGTTGAATAGGAGTGGTGAGAGACGACACCCTTGACTTCTGACAGAATTTAGAGGGAAAGCTTTTAGTTTTTTTCCATTGAGGATATTTGCATTGGCTTGTCGTAGATGGCCTTAACTATATTGAAAAAGGTTCCTTTCATTCCCATCTTGCTGAGAGTTTTGATCAAGAATGGATGTTGGACCTTATCAAATGCTTTCTCTGCATCTATTAATATGATCATGTGGTTTTTATTTTTCTTGTTATTGATGTTGTGTATTATGTTGATAGATTTATGGATGTTAAACCATCCTTGCATTCCTGGGATGAAACCTACTTGATCCTAGTGGATGATCTTCTTAATGAGGTATTGAATTCTATTTGCCAGGATTTTATTGAGGATCTTTGCATCTGTGTTCATCAATGATATTGGTCTGTAATTTTCTTTTTTGCTAGCATTTCTGTCTGGTTTAGGTATCAAGGTGATGTTGGCTTCATAAAAGCTATTTGGAAGTGTTCCTGTTTCTTCGATATCATGAAAGAGTCTTGCCAGGATTGGTAGTAGTTCCTCTTGAAAGGTTTGAAAGAATTCATTAGTGAATCCATCTGGGGCTGGGATTTTGTTTTGGGGCAGACATTTGATTACTGTCTTAATTTCCTCAGTAGTTGTGGGATGTGTTTAGATATGCTACATCCTCTTCATTCAACCATGGAAGATTATAAGAGTCCAAGAATTTATCCATTTCTTCTAGGTTCTCATTTTTAGTGGCATAGAATTTCTCAAAGTAGTTTCTGATTACCCTTTGCATCTCTGCCATATCAGTAGTGATCTTTCCTTTTTCATTCCTAATATGAGTTATCAAGTCTCTCTCTCTCTTTCTTTGTTAGTTTTGACAGTGGTCTATCAATCTTGTTTATTTTTTCAAAGAACCAACTTCTGCTTTCATTGATCTTTCGGATTGTTTTTCAGGTTTCCACTTCATTGATTTCTTCTCTCAGCTTTGTTATTTCCTTCTATCTCCCTATTTTTGGGTCCTTTTATGAGCACTTTCTAATTCTATGAGTTGCGTCATTAAGCTATTCAGGTATGCCCCTTCTTCTTTTTTGATGTGTGCTTGCAAAGCTATAAATTTTTCTCTCAATACCGCTTTTGCTGTTTCCCATAAGTTCTGATAGGTTGTGTCTCTATTGTGATTTGTTTCCAGGAAGGTTTTGATTTTCTCTTTGATTTCATCTCGGACCAACTGGTTATTCAGTATTAGGCTGTTTAACTTCCAGGTATTAAAGTTTTTCTTTTGTGTCCCTTTGTAGTTCACATATAATTTCAGGGCCATGTGGTCAGCGAAAGTAGCCTGCAAAATTTCTATCCTCTTGATATTATGGAGGTATGTTTTATGTGCTAACATGTAGTCTATCATGGAGAATGTACTATATACATTAGAGAACAATGTGTATCCAGGTTTCTGGGGATGAAGTGTCATATATATATATATATATTTACTAGGCCTCTTTCTTCTATTTCTCTTTTCAGGTCTAGTACATTCTTGTTGGGTTTCGGTCTGGTTGACCTATCAAGTGTTGACAATGCCGTGTTGAGGTCTCCCAGAATTATTGTGTTGTCATTGATACTATTTTTCATATTTGTCAACAATTGTATTAAATATTTTGCTGGCCTATCATTCGGTGCATATATGTTTAGGAGAGTGATTTCTTCCTGCTCTACAAATCCCTTGATTAATACAAAATGTCCATCTTTGTCCCTTATAACTATCCTGAGTATAAAGTTTGCATCATCTGACATTAGTATGGCCACTCCAGCTTTTAATGGGTGTTGTTTGCTTGGATGATTTTCCTCCAGCCTTTTATTTTGAGTCTATGTTTGTTCTGACTATTCAGGTGCGTTTCTTGTAGGCAGCAGAAGGTTGGGTTTAGTTTTTTGATCCATTTAGCCACTCTGTGTCTCTTAACTGGTGCATTTACTCCATTGACAGTGAGAGAAAGAATTGTCCTGGGATTTAATGCCATTTTTCTATCAAAGTTTAGTGTCTCTGTTGGTTAGTCTTGTCTTAAAGTAGGTCTTTCAGGTTTGCTTTTAAGACTGGTTTTGAGTCTGTAAAGTTTCTGAGCTATTGTTTTTCTGTGAAACCATGTATTCTTCCTTTAAACTGAAAGTGAGTTTTTGCTGGGTGCAGTAAATACTTCTAGGTGAAGTATTTATTTCATTGAGTTTTGTCACTATGTCCCACCACTGCCTTCTGGATTGAGTGTTTCTTGTGACAGGTCTGTGGTAAATCTCAAGGATGTTCCCTTGAATATAATTTATTTTTTTGATCTTGCTGCGTTCAGAATTCTGTCTCTATCTATGAGGTTAGTCATTGTGACTAGGATGTGTCTTGGGGTATTTTTTCTGGGGTCTCTTTTCGTTGGTACTCTTCAGGCATGCAGGATTTGATCACATGTATTCTTTAGCTCTGGTAATTTCTCTTTAATGATGTTCTTGACCGTTGATTCTTCCTGGAGATTTTCTTCCTGGGTCTTTGGGACTCCAATGATTCTTAAGTTGTTTATGTTGAGCTTATCATAGAATTCTATTTTCATCTGTTCCCATTCTTTGAGTAATTTTTCCATTGTTTCATCATTTACTTTAAGGTTTTTATCCAGTCTCTTCTGCTGTATGGAGTTGTTATTCATTTAATCTATCCGTGTACTAATTTTATCCTCAGCTGCTGTTAACCCATGGGAAAGCTCATCCATGTTTTTCTTCAATTCATCTACTGAGTTTTTCAAACCTGTTATTTGACCTGAAATTTCACTTTGGAGTTTTCTCATTTCTATCTTCATGTTCTCTTGGTTCTTATTATTGTTCTCTTTTATACTTTCTTTGAGTTCTTTGAACATCTTCCATATTTCGACTCTAAACTCCTTATCTGAGAGACTGACTAGTCGGTTGAACATGTTTTGGTCATCCGAGTTGCCGTCTTCATTCTCTATGTCTGGCACTGGCCTGCATTGTTTCCCCATTGTCACCTTGTATTGTGGGTTTTTCTACATGTTGTGGTTGTATTCCTTGGCTAAATGATGTGTGCAGCCATGTTACTCTGGCTCCTCCCTTTCTGGGCATGTAAACTCACCTCCAGGGAAGGCTAACCATCCACAGATGAGCCACACACAGGATGAAATCAGGCTGAAAATACAGCACAGCACAGAAGACAGGCAGATAGGGGTGCTGGCATCTGAGTTCCAGCAGAGTTCAGCGGCTTCCCCTTTTTGGGCGTGTAAACTCACCTCCAGGGAAGGCTAGCCATCTGCAGATGAGCCACACACAGGATGAAATCAGGCCAAAAATGCAGCACAGCACTGAGGACAGGCAGATAGGTGTGTTGGCATCTGAGTTCCAGCAGAGTTCAGCAGCTTCCCCTTTTTGGGTGTGTGAACTCATCTCTAAGGAAGGCTAGCCATCTGCAGATGAGCCACACACAGGATGAAATCAGGCCAAGAATGCAGTACAGCACAGAAGACAGGCAGATAGGTGTGTTGGCATCTGAGTTCCAGCAGAGTTCAGCGGCTTCCCCTTTCTGGGCGTGTAAACTCCTATAATTCTTAGATTATAGAACAAAGAGTTGAATGTTATATTTAGATAATGCCCTCATTTGCAAACTATCTTTTTATGTGAAATTTTATTAGAGTATAGCAAGATCACTGTACATGCCTATGACTATATGAAGCAATCTTCTCATAATGAAACTTCATTAAAATATGACTTCTGAACATAATATTGATGGTATTATATTACAAATGCAGTTGGGAAATTGCCAATTTAACAATATTAATAAAACATAAGCTATAATAGTGACTACAATAATGCCCATAATTTGAGTAACTAAAAGAGTATTTGCAAGGGGATACTAAAGAATGTCTGTGTTTCAACAAGGTATAACAAAGAGAATGTATTCTAGTTAATAAGATAATGACTTACTAATATAATTCATTTTAACTTCATAAATTAAAATATAAACGTGACAAAATATCATGTTGATATAGGTATTTGACTCTATTCTTATACTACTGATTCTCTGAAATTGACTGTTTCTAAAGTAGTTGTTTCTAATGCACAGGGTTAATCTGTGCATTACAAATGACATTCTGAGCTGTCATTTCTCCAAATGTTTACTAACTTGTATTATTATGGAATTTGGCACTAGAGTGTTAAGAATAAAAAAATTAACTCAATGAACTGAGCATCTGCTCAGTTTGATCCCTGACATCACCTGGTATCCTAAGCATCACCAAATTTGGACCCTAAAACATGCTGAGAGCATAGACAGGTATAGCCCAAAATCAACAACAAAATATAAATAAATAGTTCAATAATAAAATTTGAAGTGATCAGGATTATAGTCAGAAAGACTAATATTAATATGTAAGTATATAAGTATATGAGATCTATATTTATATAACACAAACAAATATATAAATATATATAAGTATATAAAATATAAGAGTAAGATTAATATATTTAATACATTTTAAAATGTAAACAAAATTCAAATGAGCAATACTGAACACTTTGGCAACAAATAAGATGTAGCTTTGGAAGTAGGAGATTTTATTAGTACTTAAAAAAGTTTTGCAAATCATTCTTGTTATTTTTACCTCTTTTATTTTCAGAGATAGTTGCAAATATTGCCACATATTTATAGAACAGTGATCTTCTGTTTTTTTAGGCCAAAGGTCTTTCTTTCCAATTTCTTCCATATTTTGCTGTGCCTATGCAAACTACAACTGCTACACACACACATCATTTTTAGTGTATCTTCCATCTGTAAAGGAAAAATGAAGAAAGCATACTAAACCTTCAGCTATTATTGTATTAATGATTTTATTGGTGACACAACAATTTTCACAAATATAACTGCTAATAAATTCTCTCCCCTTCTTTTTTGCTTTATTTTTTAAATCTCTTATTTTCTTTCTATTTCTTAATACCTTTGCTTTCTGACAGCCTGAAACAAATGTACTATGATCAGATATGTCAACTATGTGATATATGTTCTTTAAATAAATTAAAAAGAAAAACAGTGATAATAGATATCTTTTTTTTTTTTTTGGTTTTTGGGCCACACCCATTTGATGCTCAGGGGTTACTCCTGGCTATGTGCTCAGAAATCGCCCCTGGCTTGGGGGGGACCATATGGGACGCCGGGGGATCGAACCGTGGTCCTTCCTTGGCTAGCGCTTGCAAGGCAGACACCTTACCTCCAGCGCCACCTACCCGGCCCCGATAATAGATATCTTTCTAGAAAAATAGTGAATCAAATGAATATGCCATCTTGGAGTTAGATAACTTGGTTTTAATTTTTACTTTGGTAAGTACTATGTGATATGTATCACTAGGTTCAGAGAAGCATTGGGGGGGAGGCACACACAGTGACGTTCAGGAGTTACTCCTGGCTAACAAGTGCTCATAAATTGCTCCTGGCTTAGAGGACCATATGGGATTCCAGGGGATCAAACTGTGGTCCATCCTTGGCTAGTGCCAGCAAGGGAGACACCTTACAGCTCCACACCACCACTCAGGCCCCTCAGAGAAGCATTTTAATGTACTTCCTCTCACAGAGATTGATAACTTTTCTATCTTTTTTTTCTAGGTCTTTAGGAATATTTGATCAAATGGAACATTTAGTCTCACTTGAACAATTTTACATTGCTATGATTTAATTGCAGAAGTTAAATACTCTAACATATGAATTTTACAGTCTGATAAATTAAAAATGTAGGAAACCAAAATATTTGGAATATAAACAGAAGTTAAGTGTGGAAGTACATTTGGGGATGTGAGCAGATATGACATTCCAGAAAATATTTTGTTTTGATTGGCTCTTTCTCTCTCATGTTCATTTTTTCATTCTGGAAATTGTGCTTCTTCCCTTCTGGAAAAAATTTTTTCCTGATCTTATTTTCCGCTGGTGGGAAGAGAGTCAGAACCTTCCTGACCAGGTGCTATGTTGCTGGGGTCATCAAACTAACTCAGCATCACTCAGGAGATAATGTAATCAAGGTGTTTAAACTTTCCTATCTTAACATAACTGCTATGTCATCTTAATAATTTGTGAGAATAATATTTTTGTCATGATGATATGATGGTGTTGGTAATAATGAAGTGCTTGCTTTAATATTAAAATATTGTGGGGCGTTTTTTTTTTAGAAAAGAAGTTTTACCCAAAATGTGGCAATATTTTGTTATGTGATATGAAAAAAGAGCATATGATGGCTGAGATTGATACTTCTATTTGACCCAGCTGAAAGCATTTCAATTCAAAGTAAAAAGTTTTAGTTCAATAAATGGAAAAACAAATTATAAAAGCAGAACGTTAAACTTAAACTTTTTAAAGCAGCTGAATTGGATTTGAGTTGTCTGAGCATTTTTGGACAAAGATTAATGCCTGCTTTTGAAGAGTACTATGTCGTAGTTCTATTAAAACTCCACTATTGAGTGTTTCCTGGTCTACAAAATGAAAAATATAGTTCTTACTTGTTTCTAGTGGGGTTTTTGAAACATGTCATTATGAAATAAAGTGGCTCTGTGTTGTCAAAAAATAAGAGAAGTTCAACTATGATCTTTGGCCTTAGAAATATGCCCTACATTTCTAGGATACTTAGAAATAGTACATTAACTAGCCAAATAGTTGGATTGTTATCAAGTGGTTGATATGTATCACTGTGAAGATATTACAATAGCCCACTTCATTAAATAAATATATGTGGGATTTCTGAGGTTATGGAATCAAAAGTGAACACAGAGACGAGTACATAAGTACAAAATATTATCTTAGTCTATTCATTCATAATAAACTTAAATACACATATTTTAAAATAGTCTAACAACCAAGATAAATAAGTAAAAATTAACAATATTCTCAAATAAAACTTTATTCAAATACTTGGATTTTTAATTGTTTTCTTAATACAAAATACCCTCTGCACTCAATATAAAACTACTTTTTTAGGAATTGAAGTGATAGTACATCAGGTAAGGTGTTTTACCTTGCACACAACCAACCTGAATTCCATTATCCGCAACCCATGTTCCCGAGTCCTCTAGGAGTAATTCCTGAGTGCAGAACCAGCAGTAACCCTCGAGCATTGCTGGGTATGGTCAAACAAAAGCAATTTTTAGTTTATTATACTCAATAATTCTATTTCTTTTTAAACACGCTTAGGAATTGGAAAGATAGATCAGAGAATTGAACCGATGTTTTGCTGTATAAGCCCATGGTTTGGCCACCCACACACCAGTGGAAGTGATCCCCAAGTGCAGAACTAGGTGCTGCCCATTAAGCACTGCTCGATGTAGCAAAATGGGTGACATACTTTAAAAGGAATATTGATCCATTTTTTAGTGTTTAATCATTAAATTTTTGAGCTATTAACTTTATTTTCTTCTTTATTTTTTACTGAGACCAATGTGAATTACAAGTCTCTCACAGTTATATTTAAGGTACATAGTGACAGTGAATTAAGGCAATCCCCACCACTAATGTTGACCTCTCTCCTCCCCTGTTCCCAGCATATATTGTCCCTTGTCTCCACCCTTAGCTCCCTGGACTGCTAATGTAACAAGTCCCTTTTGTGTATAGCTGGATGGAGTTTGGGTCTTTTTTTTTTTTTTTTTGGTGGTGGTTTTTGGGTCACACCCGGCAGTGCTCAGGGGTTTTTCCTGGCTCCGTGCTCAGAAATTGCTCCTGGCAGGCACGGGGGACCATATGGGACGCCGGGATTCGAACCGATTACCCTCTGCATGAAAGGTAAACGCCTTACCTCTATGCTATCTCTCCGGCCCCGAGTTTGGGTCTCTTGATTCTATTGTTGTTGACTTTTGGCTGGGTATTTAGGGCTGATCGTTTTTATTTTCACTCAATATTCATGAGACTGCTTGCCCCTCATACCATCCACTTTTTTTCCCCTCAATTTATGAGGATAACAAGCTGATTCATGTTTTGTGGTTCTGTTAAAAAAGAAAAAAAAGCAGGGATAAACCCTGTGTAGAAGCTATGAATTTAAATTTAAAAGAAGAAAGAAAAAGACAACAAAACCACACCAAATTAAAAAAAGGAAAAAATTGGAGGGGGGTTGGTGTGGCAAGTTTCTTGTTTTGTTTTGTTTTTGCATAGGCACAGTAGTTGAGGAAATTAGAGAGAAAATTCCCTTGGCCTACGAGATACAGGGTTTCTCCTTTCTTGACGCACGCTATATTGAGATCAACAATAGGCTATGGCCATGCTCATTATCAAACCCAGAGGTTTTTTTTGCTTTATAAGATTTTTTTTTTATGGTGCCAGGAAATGTTCTATTCAATTGTGCTTGTCGAGGTGAGTCTTCTGTAATTAGATATCTTGGTTTTTGCACAGGTCCTACGACAAAGTCTAGGATTAAATCTTTCTTTTGGTTCTAGAAGTTCTACTCAGTAATGGTTGTTGAATTTTCTAATTAGCAATCTTGGTTTTTGCACAGGTCAAAGGGCAGAGTGTCTTCTGATTTCATCTCACCATTACGTGATGAGGTTGGGGACCTGCTCTCAGATCAAGTTGTTGCTGTTTTCTCGTCATTAAAATGTCATATGCACCTAGCTTGATGAAAGTTGATGCCAGAGTGGTATTAGGGATTCCCCTGGAGGGAGTTTGTTTCCTGTTGCTGGTGCAGGGAACTGTGTCAGCTCTAAGGTTGTCATCCAGTGTTCAGGCTTGGAGAGTCAATATCTAACCTCATGTATTCTAAGTCGAATCCCCATGCAATTGTTCAGGGTGTGAGGAGCCCCTATATTTTAAAATTTATGAGATCTTATCCCCAGTAAATAAGAGTTTGTTTTTATACAAAAAAATTGCCATTTTAGTGTGCTTATGCAAAACGGAATGATGCCATATTATATTGTTGGTGCATTAAGTATTTTCTTCTTTTATTTGTTTAGACCAAATTATTTACAACCTAGCATATGGAATTTTTCATTAACCTTGCTAAGGATTATAGAAACAGCTCTGAATACTTTTTCCCATTAATGATTATTGAGAAAAGTAGTATTCTTTCTAAGGAGATTTTCACTTATTTGTCTGTTCGCTTAAAAAACAGAGCTAATTCAAGTTTTACTATATCATTTACATTTTCTCAAATTTACTATCACTTCTGTAATGAATAGCTTGTCATCAATATATTAAAAATCCTCCAACTTAAAGAAGTACATTTTGCCTTGCATTTGTGATTTGGCAAAGATTTACCAATACACATATTCAATTATAAATTTCAGATTCTCTAAAAGCTTCTTTTTATTCCATTTGATCTGTCAACAAAAACAGCATACGAGAAATTTTCAAATACCTTTTTGATTCTGTCCTTTTATAATATACATATAATAAAATTTTGAATGATTTTTAAGTTATTATAGTTGTCATGTTTCACTTAATTATATTTACTGTATTTAACTGTTTAGTTTTGATCCCTAGGCATACTTCTCATAAAAAAGCTATGTTTTGATGTTAATTTTATTCAATGTTAGAAACCATATAATTTAAATATGATTAAAAATATTATATGAGATCCTGTGACCCACAAGGGAGTTTCTGATAGTAATATTTAGATATACCTAGAATTTATTCTTTTCATCTATCTACATTCACTCTTTTTTTTTTTTTTTTTTGGTTTTTGGGCCACACCCGGTGACGCTCAGGGGTTACTCCTGGCTATGCACTCAGAAGTCGCTCCTGGCTTGGGGGACCATATGGGACGCCGGGGGATCAAACCGCGGTCCGTCCTAGGCTAGCGCAGGTAAGGCAGGCACCTTACCTTTAGCGCCACCGCCCAGCCCCTACATTCACTCTTAATAGCTAGCCTTATAGTTAGCCATATCTGCAATGATAAGAAATTCAATTGAATATTCCACCAAATATTGAGTACATTCTTTCAATTTTCATATTTGGGAATTAGATAATGACCACTAGTCCATGATTTCTTTTGAACTCACCCTTTGACAAACTGGGTACAGAAGTTTATTTATATATGGTCCACCTACACCTTTATTCCAATCAGAAAATCATGAAGACATTTTGGATCCCATGTATCAGTAACAGCTGAAATACAACAGTTCTGGAGATATCTAAAAGTGCCATTTCTCAAGCATAAGAATTTTTCAAGGGTCCAGAGAGATGGCATTAGAGGTAAGGTGTCTGCCTTGCAAGCACTAGCCAAGGAAGAACTGCGATTCGATCCCCCGGTGTCCCATATTGTCCTCCCAAGCCAGGGGCAATTTCTGAGCACTTAACCAGGAGTAACCCCTGACCATCAAACAGGTGTGGCCCCCAAAAAAAACAACAAAAAAAGAATTTTTCAAGTACATTCCTAAATACTTGTTTATATATAATATTACCTGCGATGATAATGATGTCCCTATTTCAAACTGAGAGATTAATGAGTAGAGAGTTTTTTAGGGACTATGATTTCCTCATCCTTTATCTTCCATACAAAAGTGAGGGCAATAGGAATATTCCAGTCTTTCCCCAAAATGGAAAGACTCTTGGGGAGGGGGCACTAGCTTTGCCAGATGCATTGTAGGAATGCTTTTTTTGCTTATTTGTTTAAAAGTAGGTTTTCAGGTCAAAGATACAACTTAATGGGCTCAGCACATATTTAGTATATGAAAGGCTCATGTTTGATACCAGATGCTCTAAGCAGCACTAGGAATGACCCCAAAGCACCACTAGGAATAACCTCCATGCCCAGGAGTTTCCCCTATCGCCCTGCCAAATATATCCCAAAACACTACTACCTCTCAAAGAAGAAATTATTTTTTCCTAGGGACACTAATTTTTTCTGAGAAGGAAGTGCTAAGCCAAATTAGCGTGAGAACCTCTGTACTAGATCAAAAAAAAAAAAAACTCAGATATATTCTAATCCTACAAAGATCAAAGTAGAAGACACCTCCTTTCCACTGAGATCAATTTTCAGAGAGGGACTAATTCAGCTATTTGGTGCTAGGAGCAATCCCATAAAACAGTTATAATAATATGGTCTTTGGCAGCCAATGTTTTGGCAGTCGGGGGGAAGGAGTCCTGAACAAGGAACTTAGCAGCACATTACTGTGTCACTACACTGATCCAGGTTATATTAAAAATTCTACACACAGTATGCAGAATTAACTTCAGCTTAGCATACCACACTCCTTTTAGGTCCAGATTCTCTTTCATAAATTTTCTACTTTTTTTATTTGTTTGTTTTGTTTTTGAGTCGCACTCAACAGCGCCTAGGGGTTACTCCTGGCTCTTATGCTCAGCTATCGCCCCTGGCGGGCTCCGGGGACCATATGAAATGTCGGGATTTGAACCACTTTGCTTGTTCATGCCAGGCAAATTTGTTCATGCAAAGCACAAAGCCTTGCCGTTGTGCTATCTCTCCAGCCCCTCTCTTTCATAAATTTTAAGATTCAACTTTAACTTTTACATTATAGAAGCCCATATATCCGAAGGTATTTATGTATGTATAAATATTGATCTGAGTGAATTGAGCCTGTTGATTTTTCAGGAAAGCCCTTCAACCACCATGTAAAATGAGTTAATCTCATAAATAAAAGCAAAGATGAGGAAGATATTCGAATCTCACACAATCTACTACACCAATAGTATCTTCCCAGAAAAGCTCATTAAAGTTGTAACACTGGGCCATATGCTAATAGTCGAGGATATATTGAATATAGCTCATAGTATATGTTCAGCTTAAAATAGATGCAGAATAGTCATCAGGAAAAATAAGATAAAAATGTCTCATTAGGATAACCAGGCAGTTAGGGTAAGACCTTGCCATATGGATAATATTTTTAGAAAATTTCAGAGGCACAGTTATATATGGCAGTTGCAATAGCATCTAATAAGAAATTAGATTTGTTTATATATGCTTCAGGGGGAAGAAAGGAAGAAGATTATGGAAGATATTTTCAAGTTACCAAATGTGATGGGAATTGATGAAATACGGTATGGCATCCTGAAAAATAATTATCTGGAACTGCTATTAAAGTCTTTATAAACTGGCCATGCTGAGAGAGGAATGAGCTAATAGATTTTAGGGTGATTTCCTATCCAAACAAGGTTGGAATAGCTTGAACAATTAACACAAGCTTTCTTAAATGATTCAAGAAAAAACTGCAATGTATGCTATGCTCACATGGGAACTCTTAAAAATCATCTCTGTGATTGTCAAGTGATGAAGCCATAATCACAATGCTGGCAACCATAGACCTTCTGATTCAGAGGTTTCTGTGAATGCAATATGCTCAGAAGTTGCATGTCGTATGAGGAAATGCATCTAACACTAGAAAAGAAAAAAAAAAGGACATTTTATGCAAATTGGCATGCTAAACTGTCCTACGGTGATTCTGCATTGATTCTTTATTTCATGACAGGGTTTGTGTTCTTTTACCAGATTTATAAGAAGAGAGAAGTGACATTCCCCCTTAGAAAAGTACCATGTGGGTCACACTCCTGCCAGAAACGTGTTGACCCCATATACTCCTTGTGGTTTCATTTATTTCATATTTCATATTTCATTTATTTCATATTTCATATTCAGCCGCTCGTGCTCCCACTTTCAAATTGTGTAGTAGTGCTTTGACCCACGAGAATTGCTGAGATGCAAGACGTCCATAGCAGGGACCATTGATGTTGAGGATCAAACCAGAGTCTTAGTCTCTAATCAATGGGACCAGCATAAGTTATTTTAAAGCAAGAAGCTAAGAACTTATCCCTACTTCTATATTTTCTTCATTTGGGAGTAGTGACCCTCCAAAACTTTACTTAGGAAGACCAAGTACCTCTCCTCTGATTTTATCTATTTGATTTGCCTTGAAGTAAGGGCTAAAATAGTTTTCATATCAGAGCAAAAAAACCGGCAAGACTTTGCAAAAGCCGGCTCCCATGTGTGACACCAGGCGGGGTAAATCCAAGAAAGGACACAGGCCCAGTGGGCCCAACTGTGAAAAACTGTGAGTTTGACCTGTATATGTCTGTCTACTGTCCTCTTGCATGAAACTTTTGCGAGTGGGGCAAAAAGAGCTCCAGAAAACACGCTCGCCCAGAGGCCATTTTCAGGGAGGGACTACAGAGCATGAAAACCGGCAAGACTTTGCAAAAGCCGGCTCCCTGTGTGTGACACCAGGCGGGGAAAATCCACGAAAGTACACTGGCCCAGTGGGGCCCAACTGTGAAAAATTGTGAGTTTGACCTGTATATGTCTGTCTACTGTCCTCTTGCGTGAATCTCTTGCGAGTGGGACAAAAAGAGGCTCCAGCGGAGCACGGCTGCTCCGCTTCGCTACGCAGCCATGCACTCTTTCAAAGGAAAGAACACCATTGCAACAAGAAGGAAAAATTACACTAAGAACAGTGCTATATCACAGAAGCAAACATTTCTCTCCGGACTGTCTTCTCTGTTGCATGCTCGAGCCTAAGATTTGACCCAGTGTGAGGCTTCATCCACGGAGGACTCCCCTCCCTTAGAGGCAAGTCAGCCCATCCAGAAAGGGAGGAGCCAGAGGGGTGTGCTGCCTGCATCATAAAGACAATGAATACCACCACAACACATAGAAAAACCCACAATACAAGTGTGACAATGGGGAAACAACGCAGGCCAGCATCAGACATAGAGAATGAAGATGACAATTCTGAGGACCAGATAATGACCAACCAACTAATCAACCTCTCAGATAAGGACTTTAGACTAGCACTATGGAAGATGCTCAACGGACTCCAAGAAACCATGGATCGAGTTGAACAGAACACTAATAAGAACCAAGAAAATATGAAGACAGAAATCACAAAACTCCAAACTGAAATAACATGTCAACTAACAGGACTGAAAAAGTCAGTAAACGAAGTGAATGACAAAATGGATAAGCTCTGGGACAGGGTATCAGAAGCTGAGAATAGACTTGGTGCTGTGGAAGATGAGATACATAACAATTCCATACAGCAGGAGAGATTGGACAAAAAACTTAAAGCAAATGAGCAGACAATGGAAAAATTAGTCAAAGAATGGGAACAGATGAAAATAGAAGTCTATGATAAGATCAACAGAAACAACTTAAGAATCATTGGAGTCCCAGAGACCCAGGAAGAAAATTTCCAGGAAGAATCAACGGTCAAGAACATCATTAAAGAGAAACTTCCAGAGCTAAAGAATATAGGTGATCAAATCCTGCATGCCCAAAGAGTACCAACCAAAAGAGACCCCAGAAAAAACACCCCAAGACACATCCTAGTCACAATGACAAATCCCACAGATTGAGACAGAATTCTGAAAACAGCAAGATCAAAAGGAAAAATCACGTTCAAGCAAGCTTCCCTGAGAATTACAGCAGACCAGTCACCAGAAACACTCGATGCCAGAAAGCAGTGGTGGGATATTGTGACAAGACTGAATGAAATGAATGCTTCACCCAGAATACTATACCCAGCAAAACTCACTTTCCAGTTTGACGGAAGAATACATGGTTTCACAGACAAAAAACAGCTCAGAAACTTCACAGACACAAAACCAGTCTTAAGAGAAAAACTGAAAGACCTAATCTAAGACAAGACTACCCAAAAGACACAACAAATTTCGAAATAAAAATGGCGTTAAATCCCAGGACAATTCTTTCTCTCAACGTCAATGGACTAAATGCACCAGTTAAGAGACACAGAGTGGCTAAATGGATCAAAAAACTCAATCCAACCTTCTGCTGCCTACAAGAAACGCACCTGAATAGTCAGAACAAACATAGACTCAAAATAAAGGCTGGAGAAAAATTAACCAAGCAAACAACACCCATAAAAAACTGGAGTGGCCATACTAATATCAGATAATGCAAACTTTATACTCAGGAAGGTTGTAAGGGACAAAGATGGACATTTATATTAATCAAGGGGTACGTAGAGCAGGAAGAATCCACTCTCCTAAACATATATGCACCGAATGAGGGGCCAGCAAAATTTTAATACAACTGTTGACAAATCTGAAAAATAAATCAACAACACACAATAATTGTGGGGGACCTCAACACGGCTTTGTCAACACTGGATAGGTCAACCAGACTGAAACCCAACAAGAATATACTAGACCTGAGGAGAGAAATGGAAGAAAGAGGCCTAGTGGATATATATAGACACTCCATCCCCAGAAACCTGATACACATTCTTCTCCAATGTACATGGGACATTCTCCAGGATAGACTACATGCTGGCACATAAAACATACCTCCATAAGATCAAGAGGATAGAAATTTTGCAGACTACCTTCGCTGACCACAAGGCTCTGAAATTATTTGTGAACTCCAAAGGGACTCAGAAAACACTTTAACACCTGGAAGTTAAACAGCCTCATGCTCAATAACCAGTGGGTCCGAGATGAAATCAAGGAGGAAATAAAAAGGTTCCTGGAAACAAATGACAATAAAGACACAAACTATTAGAACTTATGGGACACAGCAAAAGCAGTACTGACAGGAAAATTTATAGCTTTGCAAGCACACGTCAGGAAGGAAGAAGGAGCTTACCTGAGTAGCTTAATGACACAGCTAATAGAACTAGAAAATGCTCAACAAAAGGACCCAAGAATAGGAAGACAGAAGGAAATAACAAAGCTGAGAGCAGAAATCAACGAAGTGGAAACCCAAAAAACAATCCGAAAGATCAACGAAAGCAGAAGTTGGTTCTTTGAAAAAATAAAAAAGATTGATAGACCACTGGCAAACCTAACAAAGAAAGAGAGAGAGAGAAACTTGATAACTCGTATCAGGAATGAAAAAGGAGAGATCACTACTGATATGACAGAGATTCAAGGGATAATCAGAAACTACTTTGAAAAACTCTATGCCACTAAAAATGAGAACCTGGAAGAAATGGATAAATTCTTGGACTCTTATAATCTTCCACGGTTGAAGGAAGAGGATGTAGCATATCTAAACACCCCCATCACCATTGATGAAATTAAAACAGTAATCAAATGTCTGCCAAAAAACAAAAGCCCAGGTCCAGATGGATTTACTAATGAATTCTATCAAACTTTCTAAGAGGAACTACTGCCAATCCTGGCAAGACTCTTTCATGAATTTGAACAAGCAGAAACACTTCCAAATAGCTTTTATGAAGCCAACATCACCTTGATACCTAAACCAGACAGAGATGCTACCAAAAAAGATAATTACAGACCAATATCGCTGATGAATGCAGATGCAAAGATCCTCAACAAAATCCTGGCAAATAGGATTCAATGCCTCATTAAGAAGATCATCCACTACGATCAAGTAGGTTTCATCCCAGGAAGGCAAGGCTGGTTTAACATCCGTAAATCTATCAACATAATATACAACATCAATAACAAGAAAAATAAAAACCACATGATCATATCAATAGATGCAGAGAAAGCATTTGATAAGGTCCAACACCCATTCTTGATCAAAACTCTCAGCAAGATTGGAATGGAGGGAACATTTCTCACTGAGTGGGAGAAACTATTCACCCAATACCCATCAGATAAGGGGCTAATCTCCAAAATATACAAGGCACTGACAGAACTTTACAAGAAAAAAACATCTAACCCCATCAAAAAAATGGGGAGAAGAAATGAACAGACACTTTGACAAAGAAGAAATACACATGGCCAAAAGACACATGAAAAAATGTTCCACATCACTAATCATCAGGGAGATGCAAATCAAAACAACGATGAGATACTACCTCACACCCCAGAGAATGGCACACATCACAAAGAATGAGAATAAACAGTGTTGGCGGGGATGTGGAGAGAAAGGAACTCTTATGCACTGCTGGTGGGAATGCCATCTAGTTCAACCTTTATGGAAAACAATATGGAGATTCCTCCAAAAACTGGAAATCGAGCTCCCATACGATCCAGCTATACCACTCCTAGGAATATACCCTAGGAACACAAAAATACAATACAAAAACCCCTTCCTTACACCTATATTCATTGCAGCACTATTTACCATAGCAAGACTCTGGAAACAACCAAGATGCCCTTCAACAGACGAATGGCTAAAGACACTGTGGTACATATACACAGCTGTCAGGAGAGATGAAGTCATGAAATTTTCCTATACATGGATGTACACGGAATATATTATGCTGAGTGAAATAAGTCAGAGAGAGAGAGAAAAACGCAGAATGGTCTCACTCATCTATGGTTTTTAAGAAAAATGAAAGACACCCTTGTAATAATAATTTTCAGACACAAAAGAGAAAAGAGCTGGAAGTTCCAGCTCACCTCAGGAAGCTCACCACATATAGTGATGAGTTTAGTTAGGGAAATAACTACATTTTGAACTGTCCTAATAGTGAGAATGTATGAGGAAAATAGAGAGCCTGTCTAGAGTACAGGCGGGGGTCGGGTGGGGAGGAGGGAGACTTGGGACATTGGTGATGGGAATGTTGCACTGGTGATGGGTGGTGTTCTTTACATTACTGAAACCCAAACACAATCATGTATGTAATTAAGGTGTTTAAATAAATTAAAAATAAAATAAAAAAAGAAAGAAAATAAAAGTACCATGTGGATAAGAAAAAGCTCAATAGCCAAAACCCATGAAAGAATTAACTGAACATAACAGAACTAAGGCTGGTCCAGGCCATCTGCAAAACCCAACAATATAAGAACAATATAAGCCAACAATATAAGAAGTTTCTTGGAATTTGCCTGTGGTGAGATAAACCTACAGATATACAGATTTTATTTTATCCAGGACACAATTGTCTATTCCTTCTTCACGTTAGGTGACATTACATTGCATCAATTTTTCTCATTAACAAAAGATTTAAATTAAGTGTAAGTGATCTGACTTAAATACAGATTAAGCAGAAATAAAATTATTTCTGGATGTGAGGGCGATCTGGCTGCGACATCTGTCACCCCATTGATCGCCAGGGTTGATTCGACTGATCTGGCTGGCTAGGCGGGTGTCCCCTTCCTCCCTCACCGCTCTATGTGCGTCCCTCCCGAAGCTGCACTCTCAGTCGAAGAGGACAGCCTTCCCCGAATAGAGACGACCAGTCTTTGGTCGAAGGTATACGAGTAGCTGCACGCCCCTGCTAGAACCTCCAAACAAGTTCTCATTCATTCTGGTATTAAGACCCCAGAGAATATTTTCTACTTAACTTCTTCTACTAATTATTTATTAAAAATAAATCATGTTTCTAATTTTTTTTGGGGGGGGTGAGGATGAATGAGCTTATTTCTAATTCCTGACAGGCTAAGTGGGTCATTTAGAGATCTGGAGTCTGAATCATGATCAGATGCATACAAAGCAAGTCAAGAACCTTATCTTTCTTACTCTCTCCCAGCCCCACCTGCTTCTATTCTTAATAAAAGTTCTCAACACCCACCACCACTGTCTTCACTTCAAGTTCATTTCATTGTCACTTCAAGTTCTCCTTTCCTCCTAGTTCCACCTTCTAGCTGCTTGGTAATCTCAATTTTGGAAAGCAAGGCCAACATTTTGTTGTAATTCCGTATGTTTATTCCTTTTCTTAGTTTCTCTATATATCACAAATGATATTTGGTATTTTTCCTTCTCCCTCTGACTTATTTCACTTAACATGATTCCCTTCAGTTATATCTGAGTTACAGATACTGCAAAATTTTATCTTTTCTTACAGTTAAAGGAAATCTTACATTCAAAAGAATACCAGGTCATATGACTTTAATAAAATAAAAAGGAAGCTTAATAAGTATAGTAAAATTTTCAATTAATGTGCCATGGATATAGAGAGTTTTGTGTTGATTGAAATTAGTCATATGGAGAGAGATAAGCACAGAATAGTCTCACTCATATGTGGGTTTTAATAAAAATAAAAGACAGTATAATAATAATACCCAGAGGCAATAGAGATAAGGGCTAGAAGGACCAGCATATGATAACAAGCTTATCACAGAGAGTCGTAAGTGCACTTGGAGAAATAATTACACTGAGAGCTACCATGACAAGAATAGAGAGAAAAATGCAATGCCTGTCTAGAAGACAGGCAGGGGATAGGGGGAGGAGAGAAATGGGGAACAAGCCAGAAGGTTGCACTGGTAAAGGGAGGTGTGCATTTTATGGCTGAAATTCAAAAACCAAATTAGCATATTTGTAAATCATGGTGTTTAAATAAATTATTTTGTAAGACTGGAAAGATAGCGTGGAGGTAGAGTATTTGCCTTGCATGCAAAAGGACAGTGGTTCAAATCCCGGCATCCATATGGTCCCCCAAGCCTGCCAGGAATGATTTCTGAGCATAGAGCCTGGAGTAACTCCTGAGTGCTGCCAGGTGTAACCCAAAACCAAAAAAAAAAAAGAAAGAAATTATTTTGTAAAAATTAGAGCAATGACTATAGAAGTAAATAAAGCCCAGGTTTCTGATCTATTTAAAAGTATAGTTTTATGGCTTTCTAAGAAATTTATGAAGAATAAAGAAATATAAAGGATGACATCCAAGTTTTTGTCTTGATAATTATAGTTTCCATGCATAAAGATAAGCTGATGAAGGAGTAGTATTGTGCTTTGCATATGAGGCCCTAGTTTAATCCCAGGCATTCACAAAAAGAGATTGAGTAAGCAATTGTTAAATAAGAATGGGAAGATTAGAAAATGAACATTTAAAACAACTATTTTGGGAAGGTTCACACTAGGACCTACACAGAACTTATTCCTGGTTCTGTGACTAGGGATTATTCCTGGCATGTCTCAGAAGACAATATGGGATGCAGGAGATCAAAGCCAAGTCAATTGCATGGAAAGCAGGCACCCTACACACTGTACTATTACTTCAAACCCATAAAACAATTTTTATTGAAGAAATTATTGAAGACATATGTTTTGGAATAAAGCATATAGTCAAGGAAACATGAGCCACAAATTAGTCTCAGATATCAGAAATGAAGAACTATAAGGACTAATAAGAAGGTTCAGAATCTAGAAAGATATTTGAAATTTCCCCCACACAAGTGATGATGATGTCAAGAGATCAAAAGTAGCTCTTTTATTTGAAAAAAAGATATTAAGTTGGCATTATAATACTCTGACTTATTGCAACTTTTTGTCTTCAGTGATGAAAATTAATTTTCTATATTAAAAATGCATAGAGCAAAAGACCTCACAAAAAATAAAAAATGGGGATTAGAGAGATAGTATACAGTATACAGAGTGTTTGCTTTGCCTGAGGAAGGAAGAAGGAAGGAAGGAAGGAAGGAAGGAAGGAAGGAAGGAAGGAAGGAAGGAAGGAAGGAAGGAAGAAGGAAGGAAGGAAGGAAGAAGGAAGGAAGGAAGGAAGGAAGGAAGGAAGAAGGAAGGAAGGAAGGAAGGAAGGAAGGAAGGAAGGAAGGAAGGAAGGAAGGAAGGAAGGAAGGAAGGAAGGAAGGAAGGAAGGAAGGAAGGAAGGAAGGAAGGGAAGGAAGGAAGGAAGGAAGGAAGGGAAGGAAGGAAGGAAAGGAAAGGAAGGAAGGAAGGAAGGAAGGAAGGAAGGAAGGAAGGAAGGAAGGAAGGAAGGAAGGAAGGAAGGAAGGAAGGAAGGAAGGAAGGAGGGAGAGAAGAAAACTGGCTCAAATATTATAAACAGATTTTACAGTAGTGTCACATTTTCTCAGTAAAATTCTGGCATTTTTTATAGCATCTTTATGCTGAATTTATCAGTACAGCCATTAGCATCTTAATTTAGCTATGGGTACTTTGTGTGTGTGAAGTCTATGGAGTGCATTTTTAAGGGGTTTTTGCTGGCCAGTCTGCCTGCTAGAGAGTTGAAAGATAGCCTAAAGCACTTCTTGTCTAACATTGTGCATGTCCCTAACAAAAGAGAAATAATTTCATTGCCAGACAAATATGTGCACCAGACTAATCAGCCAGTTAGAGCTATTATCAGAGCAAATGAGCCACCTAAGTGACAGTATGACTGAAGTGTAGGCTACTTTGTCTCCTGCTTTTGCCTGCAAACTTTAATTCATATGCAGTATGCTTTTTTGTACATCTTCTTAAGAAAACCATCATGGAATTTAAGCATTTCAAACTTTGGAGTTGGCTTCTCTTCAGGCTATGAGAATGCATAGTCGCAACAATATTAAACAGACAGAAATGATTAATTTCATGGGGGAAGAGAGACAGTAATTTTTCATTTATTGCCACTCCCTAGCATTATCCCTAATAAAACCAAGATCCATAGCTTTATGATCCTCATAATCATTCCTGCTCTGATAGAGAAATAACGCAAAAGATACGAACATAGAAAAATTTTATTCATATATTTTATAGAGTATAAGAAATGTCATAAGAATTATAAGATAAAAATGTCACATTAGTCAATTAATTCTACAAACATGCATTGATGATATCCACCTTACTGAGACATTTGTGTCCCCTAGTGAACAAAATTGAAAATTATAACTTCAGTTAAGGTAATGGCCAAACATTATAACTTCAGCTAAGGTAATGGCCAAACTAATAGAATGGTCTCCTGATGCATTGAGTCACTCCTTTTATTTTTTTTCTGTATCATTTTCTTATTCATAATTATTATTCACCTTTTCATCATCTACCTTATAATTTTCTTCTTAGAAAAATCTCACTATATTCATTAAGATAGGAGTATAAATAAAGTTTCTTATGATAATGAAAGAAAAATTTGAATGAATACTACAGTGTATATACCTTAGTGAAAATTTTAACTCAAAATGAGATGTTAATGGGGCCAAAGTGATAGTACAGTGGGTAGGAGACTTGCCTACATACAGCTAACCCAGGTTCAATATGATACATCTCATATGATCCCTGGAGTAATGCCTGTGTGCAGAGATAGGAGAAAACCTGAGTACCACTAGGTGTGGCCCAAAAAGCAAAATAATAATTATAATAATATTAATAATTTCAACATATTTTAAAAATTATCCATTGTATTGTCACAAAGCAACCCAAAGAGTATATATAATAAACTGCAATTCTACTGGCATTTCTCTCATAAAAGCCTTTCAACATATTTTAATGATAATTAAGGTAAAAGTCATATTTCTAGAAAAGCCTTCATTTTGCAACAAAGTTTGAAAGAGATTACTGAAGCTGGGTCCTATGTGTTTTAGGTAGAGTATTTACAAAGGTAAGGATCTTCAGCTGAGTGGTTCCTTTTGTATTTTCTGCATCTTATAAACCTAATTAAGAACATTAGACTATTGAAACATCATCAAGAGATAGATGACCACTTCACTTTTACATTAATTTGAACAACAGATAAATTCAATCTTCATCATAAAATGATACTTAAATAATGCTGGATACTAAGCACATACATATCTGCTAGAAGTATGGTTTTGCTCAAAGTCTTCTAATCACACTGGACATTATTTACCTATACTTTATAATGGAGACAACAATATCTATTTGTCCACATTTTTATTTTTAATTAAAAGTGAAAGGAAGCTTGTATTTTCTATTTCAATTAAAAATTTTCACCAGAAATTAATTTTTATTAATTTTTTTATTTTTGTTTGGGTCCATACTCAGCAATGCTCAGGAGTTATTCCCGTCTCTGTGCTCAGCACAATTGCTCCAGGTGGTTCTCTGGGGATCCTGTGTAGCTGCCACAAATCCCTACTGTTCTATGTGCAAATCATGCATGCACTCATCCCCTTGAGTTTTTCCTCTCAGAAATTTATCCCAAATTATTTATTCCAAATTATTCCCAGAAATTTATTCTGAACTTCTTTTTTGGGACCAGAGTGATAGCACAGTAGTAGGGCTTTTGCCTTGCACTCTGCTGACCCAGAACAGACCTGGGTTCAATTCCCAGCATCCCATATAGTCCCCCCAGCCTGCCAGGAGCAATTTCTGAGCACAGAGCCAGAAATAACCCCTAAGCACTGCTGGATATGGATACAAAACAAAACAAAAACAATTTCTCTTTTGCCTAAAAACACACATACTTACGTTGTTTTAGATGACTATAATAGAAAATTGTGTATGTGATTTTTAAATTAGTTCAATTTAAGTTTTGCTCCAGTGATTTAGTAGCAAATAATGTTAAATCTATTTGGACATTTCAAATAATATGGAACAAGACAGGCAAGCTTTTTTTGTTTTGTTTTTTGAAAAAAGAAAAACTGCAAATCTGAGAAACCAATATACTTTCAAAATATGAACATGAAATTGCTCATCCTACTTTTCATAAAATAGTCCAAATGAAAGAATCAGATTGCTGATATTCTCATTTAAAAAGCTCAGCAATATCTAAAAGAATGAGTCACAAGCTTGTTTTTTGTATCACTTATCTCAGATTTATTTTTTCAGGGAGCATTTTTTGAAAGTAGAAATTATGTCAGTGATGGTTTTATCCTATGTTCTAGAAAAATTGAGTATAAAATTACCTACCTCAGGTGGATTGGATGTAGGGCTGCTTAAATTATTTAAACAACCATTGAATCTAGTCTTGCACTAAATTTTGTGTGAATCTTTTTGATATGAAATACTTCCGTATGGTTAGCATTCAGCTCTAATTTTCACTGTCCTTCATGTTTCAGAATTCTACACTGCATTTATGTTTCTATATCATAAAAATGTCAAACTTAATTTCTTGACTACTGAAATGGGAGACATATCAAATTTTTACAGTAGCTTTGCCTAACCAAGAAAATTAGGACCACTCATTCAGCCAATCATTAAAATGAAATTATTGTCTTTTTCATACAATAAAATAATGCTGAACATATACAATGCAGAAATTCAAAGCCCTGGCTTCTGCATTTTGGAGGTATCACTAATGGAGTAGTATAGACAATTAAAGAAATAATTATAATATAAATATGTGAATTATCATATACATAAATGCACAGAGAAAGTGATGGACATGAACCCAAATTATTGTAGAAACACAATGGATGACAGAGCCATAGTACAGCAAATAAGGTATTTGCCTTACATGCAGTTAAATTTTGTTCACCTTGAAACCACATATAATTCCCTGAGATTGCCAAGAGTAATTCCTGAGCACCATTTGGTATAGTCCAAAAACAAACTAAAAAAGAAACAAAGATAAAAAGTAGCTCCAATTAAAATCTAGTTAATCAGACTTGAATGGGCATTATATTTAAATCTCAAGTAAGGGAAAATTTTCTCATCATAAAGTATGTAACAATATCTTTATCCACTTTTAAATGTCACAGGTAGAGGACTAATACAGATATCTAGAGAGTAGTTAGAAGACAGCCTGCTAAATATTTTGCAATGTACAAGGTAGTTGGTCTTCTACAACAAAGATCTGTGCCACCTACAATACCGGTAGTATCAAGGTAGAAAGTCTATCCTGAAGAATGGAAAAATGGCAGATTAAGTAAGTCATGGAAAAATTTACATATTTAAAAGGAACAGCAGTAAATTTATATACTGAACAAATAAATGAGTTCCCAATAAGGGGAATGTTTTAGGTATAAAATATAAAGTGTGGACAAAACAAGAAAGGCCTGTATTTTCATCAAGCACAAATATCACTGGAAGTAAATAAACCATAGGTTAATAGTAATTAGATAAATACATGACATGTCAAAAATTGAATGTCTTAAGAAGCAAAATCAACTAGAATAAGTCAGTGTTATTTCTGAACCATTATCTAAAAGTTACATCTAATAATTTGTCCTTCCTGTGATCCTTTTCTCCTACAAATTGTCTCCTAATTCTTGTGCACTAGTATCCTCCATTTGTGTTGTTTTCACATATAGAATATCTTTGGGTCTCACAAGAGTCATAAGGAGTCATTCCCAGATGAAAAAACATTGGATCAAGCTATAAAATTTATTTTAGAGAATCAGGAGCTATTACTTGTGAGATGATAAGAGAATGGGATTACTATTTTAAGTAGGATAGCCAAAGAAGTTCTATGTTATGTTCTCATATATGTGAGTATAAAGAAATATATCAAGGGTAAAACAGATTACCAAAGGCAACAAAAAATAAGAACTTATTTAGTGAACTGGGCTTACATGAGAGTGGATGGAAATTTATAGTGATTGGGTGGGACTGAGTGAGATAACAGTGGAAGGAAAGGTCTGCACTTGTGGAGGGTATGGAAAATTGTATTATGAAAACCTATCAATAACAATATTGTAAATCACAGGAGAAAAAAGAGAGTGAATGAGATGACAGAGAGAAGGAAAAAAGAGAATACAAAGACAAATACTAAGACAAAAAGATCATCTAGATACACATATGGAAGAATAGGCTCTTTGAACATAAATTCAAGTGAATGACAGAAGTTGGAGAAGGGACCAAGATATAGTATAACAAATAAAACAACACATCTAGTGTTCAAACACCACTTGGTGTGATCCCTGAGTGCAGAACCAAGAATAAACCCTTTGTATCACTGGTATGACCCAAAAACAAACAGATCTCTTCTTTTTCATTCCTAATACGAGTTATCAAGTTTCTCTCTCTCTCTCTTTCTTAGTTAGTTTTGCCAGTGGTCTATCATCATTTTTTCAAAGAACCAACTTCTGCTTTCGTTGATCTTTTGGATTGTTTTTCAGGTTTCCACTTTATTGATTTCTGCTCTCAGCTTTGTTATTTCCTTCTGTCTCCCTATTTTTGGGTCCTTTTGTTGAGTACTTTCTAATTCTATGAGCTGCATCATTAAGCTATTCAGGTATGCCCCTTCTTCATTCCTGATGTGTGCTTGCGAAGCTATAAATTTTCCTCTCAGTACCACTTTTGCTGTGTCGCATAGGTTCTGATAGTTTGTGTCTCCATTGTCATTTGTTTCTAGGAAGGTTTTGATTTCCTCTTTGATTTCATCTCAGACCCACTGGTTATTCAGTATTAGGCTGTTTAACTTCCAGGTATTAAAGTTTTTCTTCTGTGTCCCTTTGTAGTTCACATATAATTTCAGGGCCTTGTGGTCAGCAAAAGTAGCCTGCAAAATTTCTATCCTATTGATATTATGGGGGTATGTTTTATGTGCTAGCATGTAGTCTATCCTGGAGAACGTTCCATGTACATTAGAGAAAAATGTGTATCCAGGCTTCTGGGGGAGGAGTGTCCTGTATATATCTATTAGGCCTCTCACTTTTCAGGTCTAGTATATACTTGTTGGGTTTCAGTCTAATCCCATCAAAAAATGGGGAGGAGAAATGGACAGACACTTTGACAAAGAAGAAATACAAATGGCCAAAAGACACATGAAAAAATGCTCCACATCTCTAATCATCAGGGAGATGCAAATCAAAACAACTATGAGGTACCACCTCTCACCACAGATATTGGCACACATCACAAAGAATGAGAACAAGCAGTGTTGGCGGGGATGTGGAGAGAAAGGAACTCTTATCTACTGCTGGTGGGAATGCCATCTAGTTCAACCTTTATGGAAAGCGATATGGAGATTCCTCCAAAAACTGGAAATCGAGCTCCCATACGACCCAGCTATACCACTCCTAGGAATATACCCTAGGAACATAAAAATACAATACAAAAATCCCTTCCTTACACCTATATTCATTACAGCACTATTTACCATAGCAAGACTCTGGAAACAGCTAAGATACCCTTCAACAGATGAGTGGCTAAAGAAACTGTGGTACATATACACAATGGAATATTATGCAGCTGTCAGGAGAGATGAGGTCATGAAATTTTCCTATACATGGATGTACATGGAATCTATTATGCTGAGTGAAATAAGTCAGAGAGAGAGGCAGAGAGAGAGAGAGAGAAAGAGAGAGAGAGAGAGAGAGAGAGACAGAATGGTCTCACTCATCTATGGGTTTTAAGAAAAATGAAAGACATTCTTGCAATAATAACTTTTAGACACAAAAGAAAAAAGACCTGGAAGTTCCAGCTCACCTCATGAAGCTCACCACAAACAGGGATGAGTTTAGTTAGAGAAATAACTACGTTTTGAACTATCCTAATAATGAGAATGTACGAAGGAAATAGAAAGCCTGTCTAGAGTACAGGCGGGGGTCAGATGGGGAGGAGGGAGACTTGGGACATTGGTGATGGGAATGTTGCACTGGTGATGGGGGATGTTCTTTACATGACTGAAACCCAAACACACTCATGTATGTAATAAAGTTGTTTAAATAAAAAAATTAAAAAATATATAACGACATAAAAAACAGAAAGTGAGAAGGGACTTTGGTGGATGGAAATGTTTATGATTCACCCAGTTACTGCAATTAAATTTACTGTGGTTATAAGGGAAATATTTTGAGCAGAGGAAGATCTGAGGCAGAAAGAAACATTATTAGAAAATCAGTTTAACAGACTGAACATTTTCTTGAAAAGACTGAAGATAGTATATCAGTTGGAAGCTAAGGTGCTTTATTGGAAACTTGCAATCAAATACAGACTAGAATGCTTTCTCTTGAACAAAACTGATTCTTAGAGACCTATGAAAAGTACTATGTATGTATTCTGGAGTGCTGTTTTTCTCGTCACTTTTCTCAAATACTTTATATTCTCTTTATATATCTCAAAATACTTTATGGTCTAAAATCAGACTTTACTTCTAACAAACAGGATTTCAGGAACTCTAATGGAGAAGCTTATAGGTTCATAAGATTGCTAAGCCAAGATGAGGCAGAACAAACATTAATTTCATAATATTGCATGAACTTATTAAGGATGGCTATAGAGTTTTGCTGGTATATAACTGATGTCTTAATTATTTCCTAAAGATAAGGTACACCCATTTTCTGTTAAACTATAACTCATAAAACTTTATTCAGTTGTATTCTTGCAAGCATAAATGAAACATTGATCTTCTCTCCCGCCAAATTGCCTATATTCCAGGCATTTTTCAATATTTATTTTTATGGGAAATCACTGATTGCAATAAATTTTTTTCCTAGAACATAATCAAAAATACTGGTTATATAACTAAAAGTCTCAATATCTGAAGAAGTGAAATACTCATATTTTAGAATAGTGTAACCTGAAATTAGATATAACCAGTTTATTTTAAAGAATAGCAGTTTAGAGGCAAATCTTTTCTAGAAAAACTAGCCTGGTACCTAGATTATAGAATGCCAGTCTTCTAGATTAGAAAAAACTCATTCATGCCAGAACCTAGAATCAGGACATGGTGTGGAAAATTTTAAAAAGACATGAATTACTGTAAATAATTAAATACTATAAATAAAATTGATGTTAAAATTATAGCTAAATTCCTAATATAAGAAGCTTTTAAAAAAGTAATATGAGGAGCTAGAGCAATTTTATAGAAGGCAGGGCCTTTTGCCTTGCATGCTGTTGGCCTGGGTTAAATCCCCGGAACCCTATATGGTCCCCTGAATACCTCCTAAGTGCAGAGCTAGTAGTAACCCCTGAGTACCACTGGGTATGCCCCCCCAAAAAATAAGATGTAACATAAAATTTGTTTTGGGATATGACCCAAAAACAAAAGAAAAACATATGCAAATAATTAGGTCAAACTAATAAGGCCAAATATATTCTGTGATACAGAATAATCTTATTTTGTTTATTACTAATCAAAGCAACTGTAGAGAAAACTTAATGTTTCAAGAAAAAATTAACCACAGTTTTGTTAATGACTAATTCTAGACCTATTCCCATTGTCTTTGTGTTATTTCACCTTTCTGTAAACTTCAAGATACTGTTATCTACCTGTGAATTATATAAGTCTTATATAACTTATCAGCTTTTACCAAATTTTACATTTTGACTGTTATTCAATGTCCAATCAAAACCATTTTGGGGTTTTTTGGGCCACACCTGGTGACGCTCAGGGGTTACTCCTGTCTAGCACTCAGAAATCACTCCTGGCTTGGGGGATCATATGGGACGCCAGGGGATCGAACCGTGGTCTGTCCTAGGCTAGCGCTAGCAAAGCACACACCTTTCCACTTGGGCCCCCAGAAACATTTTTTTAATGTATTTTATGAATTCTGACCTAATCTCAAGGTCTTTGTCTACTTGAGATCATTTTGTCTACAGTGTGAGATATTGATACAATATCTTTTTTTTTTGGCTTTTTGATATCTTTATTTTTCTTTCTCTTATATTTCATACAATAGCTTTCCACAATCTCATCTTTTGAAAATACATTTTAAGAGATAGGAAGAAATTTCTGAATATATATTAGATTTATTCTAAATCATTAATTAAGGTATCCTCTAATATAAAATTACAATTATCCTAATAGCCTCAGAGTGTAAGTTAGTTTTTTCAACTCATTGAAACCATTATATTATTTTTTTTACCTTTTTGCATCATGTTTACAAAATGCCAACAGAGAAAGGAAAAAATTAGACTCTCTTAACATTATTCACTTCTCCCACTGACTCCATAAAAAACCACACACATACACATTTATAATGTGACTGTCGAATTATCCCACATTCCTTGTTTAAGAGACTTTAATTGATCTACTTCATACATCCAGTTCCTTTATCATAGATTAACTGTCTATGTGCCTGCTTTAGTATTAGGGTGATGTTTGCTTCATAAATATAACTTTTCTGCAAAATATACCTGTCACTTAAAATTTTATTAATGCTTATTTACCAATCACTATCCTGGAACTTCCTGGTTCCTATTCTTAATGCTATTTAACCAAGCATTTGTTCTTGTAACTTTGTTCCTATTAACCTTTCCCTAAACCAAATTACAAGAACATTTATACATAAAATACATTTTGAAAACAGGCTACTACATTAAAATACACAGTAAGACATTATGCAGTTGGAAACATTAATTATGGAAAACTAAAAGGCACATTTGAATTAGCAAGAAAATGACTTAAATCAAGAGATACACCTGAAAAAGTTAGACGCAGGTGGTTTGAAATTGTGGGCGACCAAGCACCCACCGTTTCTGTGAAGAAGCTTACACCCACCAGCCATCTTCTTGCTTTGCTGGCAGTTGCGGTTTTTTGCCCCTGAGCTAACAGGAAAAGCAGCATGTTTAAATTTGGTTCTTGCTACAGGAACTTGCTCAATGCATGTTCCATTTGTTATTTGCCCTGGGGACTTGAACCCTCTTCTACTTCTGAACAAAACATCTTTACAATGTATTGCTATGTTTCTCCACTCCCTCTTTGACCTTAAAGTTATTTATAACATTTGCCTTTTAAAGCTAGTTCCTGTAACTAAAACCAGATGTCCTGCTTAGATAAGAAAGTCCTATGATCTGTTCCTCCCCCACTGTTGCAATCCAGCTTCCTGCCTTGTACCCCAGAAAAACAAGTTAGCCGTATTTGCCTTGTGAGAAAAAAAATGTTATCATTGGATATTGTCTTTGTACCTGGCCAAATGTGATTGGCTAAGTGATGCTTCCTGCTTTTCGTGAAACCTCCCCTAATTGCTAGTGGATAAAAAACCCAGCTTTTTCCTGAATAAACACTCTTGAATGGCAACTGTCATCTTGATTCTTTCTTATTAACCTCTCCTAATTCGGTTTGTAGGTGCTGGGTGATTCAGGCCATTTGCGAATAATTTGGAGATGTCCTCTGGCTGTTCCCTGGGTTCAGAGAAACTGCTGGCCAGAATTCTCTCCCCATAGGGGAAGCTTCCAAGGGCATTTTCATGAAATGAAATTTTTCAGTTGGGCTTCACTGTTATCTCCCTTTTTTAATTTTTTATACCACCACCAAATTGTCCAAACGTGAAAAGTCTGTGAACTCTTATCACATCACCAACACCAATTGTCCAGATGCTGGGCTTCTCCCAAACCACTCACCATGAGGCTTTAGCTCCATGGCGTTACATGCCCTCCAGAACCCCAGGCTGGAGCAACATCCACGGGAGGAGCCACACGTTTCCACAGTCTCTGGTCTGCTAGTGAGCTTCTTGCCCGGTTCTCTGCCCAGCCCAGCAGCAGGACAAGGGGCCCAAGCGGCTGCATCAGTACGGATGGGATGGAGCAGTCTCTGATGCTTCTCACTGAGAGTAATGCCCGCTGCCGCTGCAGGTGCTGCCAATGATCCAGCAGCATTTCGGCCCTCTGGACAGTATTTAAGACAGCTTTGGGTGATCAACGCAATTAAGGTCATCTGAGTCCAAAGTCCGAAATTTCCACAGTTGAAATCTATGTCCGAACTGAAGGTCATGATCCAGAAATCAGTCTGCTCTCAATAAAGTCTTTTTTTTTATGGGAAGAAATTATAAATTTTCTTTAATAGATAATATTGCTAAAATGGTTATATTGAGAAAGATATATGAGCTACATTTTATATAGCTGAATGTCTGAGACTGAGTATATTTATGAATTTTTCCTAATAAAATTGATAATTTCCTGATAAAGATATTAATATTATATTATTCAATGCAAGCTTTATAATTTTTTTGTTGTTTAGAGATGTTCTGTAAGGACCCTAATATTCTTTAAAGTTGGTAGTATAGATGATAGTGTAGCATAGTAGTATAGTTAGGCACAAATACGTAGGTTCAAGAATATACAATGAAAAATAAGTGAGGAATACTCTTGGCCATATTGAAATGTAGCAAAAATCAAAATAGTTCAATTATTAAAAGCTTGATCTCTTTTTTGTTTGCCCAAATAATGGCAACTCACATTTTCTGACATTTGGAAGTGCTTTTCCTTTTTTCTTTTTTTTTTTTATTTAAACACCTTGATTACATACATGATTGTGTTTGGGTTTCAGTCATGTAAAGAACACCACCCATCACCAGTGTAACATTCCCATCACCAATGTCCCAAGTCTCCCTCCTCCCCACCCGACCCCCGCCTGTACTCTAAACAGGCTCTCCATTTCCCTCATACATTCTCATTATTAGGACAGTTCAAAATGTAGTTATTTCTCTAACTAAACTCATCACTCTTTGTGGTTAAAGTCTTTTTTTCTCTTTCTTTTCCAATTAAGGCTCTCCATCAGTCTCTGAGTAGGCCGAGGTCTTTGGAAAAAGGACTTCTTGCAGCAAAGTCTCAGTCCTGGGCCTCAGATCGGTGTGATCCAAGCTTTCACCTCCCCTGTTTCACTGGCCCTTCTGCCCCCAGAAGGGATCTCGGCCATCTATGAATCAAATGCCATGTGGCCCAATATTTTGGGCTCACTCCAGCAGAATAAAGCCAAAATTAAACAAGAACAAGAATCTCCCCATGATGTCTTGGTCCAAGGTTCAAATCGATGTTCTATCACCAAAATGTAGAAAAAGAGCCCTGGATTGGGTTGGACAATGGAGGATGGATTAAGAGGCTTTTCTCCTCCAACCCAAGCATGCATCTGCAATCCCCTTCAGCCTGTGGCTCTGAGGGTTCACAGACAGGTTCCAGGAGACATCAGCATTATTCAGCCCTGGCCAACATATGTGGCCTATCATTACCTTTCAAGCCAGATTCATAATCAGCCTTTCAATCAACCTCTTTCAGCCATCTCTCCATCTTTTTCAGGAGGATCTCTGTCTCTGGATTACAATTGGGCTTTTCGATTGACCCAGAGCTCCCCATGTAGTTAATTCCTTGACACATATTTCTGGTTTTGGACACCCTGTATTTAGGTTAGAAGTTTTTCTTTACTTTTCCCTGTGAGGTGCTTATGCAAACAGCCACTTTTCTTATTGCTTAGTTGTTCTTTTCATAATTATAGAAAATAATACTTTTGCATTTTATTATTTTTTCTTTACTAAAAAAGGGGGAATTGTTATATATGAAAATATTTTCATAAGATTATCTTTGCCTGTTGTCCCAAATTTACCTTCCAGGTAGGGGCACTGTGGAGAGCCTAATAAATAGTCTGGGAGCAAAATGCTCTGGGTCTTTTGGTAGAGTTTACTAGCTGGCTCCAGATGCTTTTTGGAAGGACTCTGCACCCAACCTTCTTACCCCTTTACCTTCCAATCTGTTGCTGAGTCCTGCTGCTGACTCTAGCTCCTTCATTTTTTTCTGAATGGTCATTTTATTCACCAAAATTTTGAGTTTTTTAAATCTCTTCCAATAATTTCTCAGTTTAGTGAATATTAAGAGAATTGTTGCTTTAAAGTCATACTCATGCTGCATCAAACGTTCTGATGTACTTAAGTACTTTCCTGGGTTTCTGTTTCCCTCTATTGATGCAACCAAATTCCATCATTTTCTGTTATTCCTGATGTTTCTTCAGAGCTAAAGATGAAGCTCCATATTCCAGATGATATTAGTAGCAATCTGATGTTCCTGTTCACTGATACTTCTGTCTCTACTGATTTCTGGCAGCCACAGAGGCCTTATGAAAATTTCTTAAATATTACAAGTCTGGACTGGAGCCAGTGGTTCTAAATTGTGTTCACCAATATGACAGCAAGGAAGTTGTCACTACAAACTGACTACAGGTAACCCTGTAGCTGCTATAGTGTTAAAGTCTACCTGGCCTTGGCTCTGGCCCAGGGTTCACAGTTGCTCATTTCTTGCAATAAATGTGGCATCACAGTCCACCTGATTTATTCAGTGATTGGGAATTTGTTCACATACCATTAACAGCTGTTCAGCAAGCCTATCATTGTAATTACAGGGGGATTTCTGCGTTTATGAGTAGCAATTTGGGGATGGCTTATCTGAACCACAGCCTGATGGGTGGGGCTCACACCCAGAATGTCTCCTACCTGCTGCTGTCTCTCCATATGGTAGTTCCTAATTGATTTCTTGGGAATGACTATAACCTGGGGACAAGTGCACCCTGCCTGTGCTGGGTACTGCCAGTTATCAGACTCTTTCTGACACAGTGGTTAAAGGCACAGAACTTAAACTTTTGAAACCTTTACATTTGGAGTAGTCTGATTTATGTTTAATTTCAACTATTTGATATTGTCCGGGGATCCTACATTGAGGAAGATACTACTCCTGATCCTGAGCTGGCTACTATTACAGGCATGTCAGATTATATGCCAGTTTAAACATAAAGAGTGGGGCCAAGTCTGGGAGTTATGGGGTTCAGAGTCTTGACTTTTATCCATGCTGGGTACATCTTGCCTCAGGATAGCTGCTTCCAATCTGGACCAAGATGATGACATGTTTTGTTGGATTTAACAATTTCTGAATCTTGGTGTAAGAGAGATAGTGCAGTGAGTAAGGTACTTGCCTTACACATAGCCACACAAGGTTTGATCCCTGTCATCTCATATAGTCCCTGAGAGCACCACCAAAAATTACCTTTAAGAGAAAAACTAGGAGTAAATCCTGAGCAGCACTGGGTGTGCACAAAAACAAACAAAAAGACTCCCAACCTCCAGGCAAAACTGTATTCTTTGAAATGCCTAAATCATCAGTACCTCAGCACCAACTTGTAGACTAGGGCAGTATAGCTGAGAAAACAACTTTATTGGTTGTTTATTGGTATTGCCTACTCCCCATTTTCAACAGGAGTGACTGTCCACTTTGTTGGACTTGGCAAGTCCTTAATCTGCTTTTATTTAGCAAATGAAGGTATAAAATGTATACTCTGTTAAGCCCTTTGTATTTCATACAACCTAGCTCTAGGCTTCTAACTTTTATTGAGTACTTGCTTGAAATAGTTCCATTGTCTTTTCTCTTCCAGTCTGTTTCTGTACCCCCACACCCTCTACCCCTTACTCCTAAAAAAAGAAAACTTTTAGTCCTAGACTTTTCTGTTATTATTTGATATGAGTGCCTCTGAAATCTTGGCTAACTTTCCAGTAAATTTTCTCAGCTAGAACCCTTTCATAGTGTTATATTCAATTTAGTTGTAATGCAATTTTTGTGTTAATTCCACAGGAACTCTTAGAAAACTGCTCCTTTTCAAGCATCTTAGTCCTATTCTCAACTTTTCTAATATTGTGCCCAACTCCCCCATTCCCCTGCACACACACACACACACACACACACACACACACACACACACACACAACCTAGAGTTTCTGGTCATTAAAACATGACTGCACAGATTATTACTGAGACCTTATAATGGTATAGGTAACCTATTTCCTCTCAGGACTTCTTGAAGTCCTGTGAGCTGAAGCAGATGGCTTGATATAAACATCAGAGTCTTGGCACTACAACTATATGGACCACTTGGGATGGTTATAATTTCCTCATTGGTCAAGATCGTGACTTTTAACTTACTTTTCTAGGCTAACAAAATATCATAAGACATATTAGAAGGAGGGCAAAAAAATCAGATTTAATTGTGAGTGTATAAAAAATATAATGACCATAAATTCCAGAGTAAAGAAGATTATTATTGAACTAATAAGCAAAGAGTATGTGGCTTCAGGAAGAGAGGAATATCTCGAGTGAGAAAGAGACAGTAAGTAGCTCATATGACAAAACCAGATGTTACATAATCGGATGTCTTTGCAATAAAAACATTATTTCTAGAGATAATCACAAATCCTTGTACTCTTTTTTCTTCTAAGTGGTTAAAGTAATGATAACAGTTTCAAAGTCTTTAGACCATCATTGTCCTAAGCTTACCATGTCCTAGAAAAAAGCCTATTTTTGGCATCTTAGGAAGGAATCTGAAAAATTGAGGGAGATCTATTCTCCACAAAATTTTTCATGGTCTTCTGAAGAAAATAGTTATGACAGAGAACAATCTTATCAAAAACCCTTCTGCTGTCTATACACCACAAAAACATTCTGACTGCAATTTCGTAAATTCTCAAATTTCTATCACCTTCCTCATTCTACCTATCAACGTATCTTGAGCCCACTGTCTAGGAATTTTCTCAGCTGGATGCAGTCTGGACTCAAAAACAGGCTTAGTATGTGTTCTAACTGTTAATCTTTGTTTTCATGTTTATTTCCATAGAAATATCCCTTCTTAAATGCCTGGTTGCTCACTCCATCCAACAAATAGTCTATATTGCCAAATTTCAGCAGATGGTTAAGTAATCCTTCAATCACAGAAATCACTAAAACAAAGTACAAGAACCAGCTTCCCTAAATTGTTTAATGAATTGCCTGTTTTCTCTAGACCAAAGGGGAAAACTGACCAAAGCACACTTGAGGTTGCACTTCGCCTGATTGAACTCCAGATCTTATAGCCCTTAAGTCACCTTTTCTTAGAGCATTTGTTTCAAAAACCTGAGGATGTAAAATTTTTTCTCTTTTCTTTTTACATGGAAATATTTTATTTTAAGACTTTTCTGGATATATCGTATAGGAATGTTTTTCTCAGCACCTGGGAAATTTCTAATGTAATTTTAAGGAAGAGAGTGTACATAACTTCCAGTTTCCTTGGAGAGTAGGGGTTAACTTTTGTAGCATTCTAAGTTACTTACCTATCTCCTATTATGAGGTGAAAAAATCATTTCCTTTTGAATAAAGCAGTCTAGCAATTATATAAGAATAAGATTCTCCTATCTTGCTCTTTATCATCTAGCAAAGTTGAGATTAGACATAGCAGAGGCCTTCCACAACTATTTTATTAACCATAAATAAAGGTTTTACTGCATGCTTAACATTATCCCATGCAAATTGTACTTGCTAGGGACCAGGAGTGGCTTTTACCTAGACAAACCAACTGGGCAAAAATAATTCACAGCATCCTGAACATCCTTGAATGAATCAACCTTCTGACTCTCATTTATTTACCAATTAAACCATGATACTTTTGAATAGAATAAAACCACTAAAGTCTGTAAAACCTGACGTATATTTCCCAAGAAATCTGATAATCTGAAAATACAAGTGTCTGCTTCCTACCTCACCTCTTTGGCTAGTCTCAGTGAAAGGTGATAGGTAATTTTTTATATTCTGTATTTTTATAATATTTTATATTCTACTTATATTTTTTGAATATAAAATGACATAAAAATGAAACAGAATATAAAATGCTTATTTTAAGAGGCTGCATGATTTAGTCCTTTTTTTGGGGGGGGGAGTTTTGGGCCACACCAGGTGACGCTCAGGGGTTACTCCTAGCTGTGCACTCAGAAATCGCTCCTGGTTTGGGGGACCATATGGGACACCAGGGGGATTCGAACCACAGTCCATCCTCGGCTACTGAAGACAAGGCAGAGGTCTTACCACTTATGCCACCCTCTGGCCCCGATTTAATCATTTTTTTCTATTAATGATTGAAATTTCAGACATAAACTCTCTTGTTTCCCATTCTTCAAGGCAGGTCCACTTTACCAGGCACTGTTTTGACAATTGGTGTACAACAATATGAAGTAAATAAAGTCACATATATAAAAGACATGTAGAGAGTGAACAGAAGAGAAGAACTAAAACTGAAAGCAGGGATTACACACTTTCAAACCCTCAGCATCTTCCCAGATAAGAAGCTTCCCTAAGGCTTAGCTGAGCTTCAGACAGTTCAGCTGTCATTTCTACCCTCAGGAGCATCTGCAAACTGTCTCCCTGAAACTAGCACTCTCTGACCTCATTCTCTTTTAAGCCATGTATTGTTTTAGGTTAATAACCTACAACCCTCCTTTATAAGACATATTCAATAAATGCAATCTTTGGGGGGAAGTATCATTTTCTAAAATTAACTCTTTCCCTTTATTAATACTTGTTCTCTCATATTGGAAAATGTGAACAGTAAGTGCCCTTTTCATTGGTTTCATTCATCTGTTAAGTATCTAGAGGCCAGTACTTCAATCAATACATGCAATCTTTCTGAATTAAATTGCCCTCTGTTAGGAAACCAGAGAAAATGTCTTTAAATGATGAAACACTTTGTGTTTATCTCAGTTTCCTTTGTTCAATTGTTTTGGAACAGACACATTTTTAGCTAATTCAAATATCACCTGTGAATGTTTGTGATCATCTTCAGGCAGCATTATGTTAAGGATTGGAGAGTAAGGGAAAGGGTTATAATTGCTAAAAAATAGTGCTGTGTTTCTAAAAAAAATGTAATTAGTATTTAATAAAGTTGCATCCTGACACTTGTGATGGTTGATTAAGTTAAAGGAATCATTTGTCTTCAAATGATTTGTCTTCAAATGTCTTCAAATAAATCCAGATAATTGTTTACCTGAAGGAAGAAGAATATCCTTGATGGACTTGGATATCAAATTGTTGCTACTGAGGTGAATCAGGAGCCATAGAATAGAAAAAGAAACTCATAGTACAAAATATAAAAACTATTTACTGCTTGATCCCCCACAACCTGAACTTTGAAGTGATTGGGAAGATATGAATTCAAAAGTCTGCAAAGGCTAATATCCTAATGTTCACCGACGCTCTATATTGTGCTGTCTATTCTCACACAGAAGAATGCCATTACTAATAATGAAGCAAAAACTTTTATTTAGAAAATATGAGCAGGGGCCGGAGAGATAGCATAGAGATAAGGCGTTTGCCTTGCATGCAGAAGAACCATGGTTTGAATCCCAGCATCCCATATTGTCCCCCAAGCCTGCCAGGAGCGATTTCTGAGCTTAGAGCCAGGAGTAACCCCTGAGTGCTGATGGGTGTGACCCAAAAAGCAAAAATAAAAAGGAAGAAAATATAAAGAAAATGTGAACAAAGAGAGAAAAGGACAAATTGAAAAAATTAGACAAAGTAATCCTACAACCTGAGTTGGGATGTGCAGATGACCCCAAAATGAAGAGTATAAAGGAAAAAAAGAATTATGCATCCAAGCTAGATGCAAGCAACCCCCTAAGAGAGAACTCAGGGCTTGCTTCTGCAGAGTGTTTTCCCAATATTATTTTTGGCATTATAACTTACAATAATAAGATTTTCTGCATAAAAGCTTCAATGCCACACCTCCACCTGAGTGTTTCCTTCCACTATTGTCCCAACGTTCCCCCTCCTCTCATCATCATCCCTGTCCTAACAACCCCATCTCCCCCTCAGGAATAAATATGTTTCCTACTAAAAGGGTTTTGGTTTGGTACTTTCTCTGTGGATCAGAGTTCTTCGTTTGGGTATTGTCTAAGAGAAAGAGCTTGAGCTAAAGTGGTCTCTATTCAGTTTTAGGGCTTTTTGTTCCTGCTTGTCTTGTCTGCTAGAGGACAGAGCTCATCCTTGAGGTTTGGAATAGCAAAGTTAGTATGGAGTTCAGGGCTAGTAACAGGGACCTATATAAAAATTACATCGCATCTTGGTTTTATGACTTGTTAGAATTCACTGATAAGCTCTTCTTACATCCCTATATGCATGTACCAATGTAGACGCATATAACGTAATCACACACACACACACACACACACACACACACACACACACACACACACACACACACACACACACACCCCTATTACCCACTTCAGAACTACTCATGGTCTCCCATACCGCCAAGTTTGGTGTTCTATTTCCCCAATCAAGAAAATCAAAAACAGAACTTTGGTTCTTACTGATTGGGTATATCATATTGTTTAGATGAAGAATGGGAAGCTAAATGATTCTTTTCTTTTTTATATTTTTCTACTTAGTTACTTATTGAAGAAATGCTATTTACAAATCTTTATATAATTTAAGGATACAATCTGCATGCCTCTGAAGTATCTATTACTACAACCACCAGCAAAGTATCAATGCCAGTCCACTGCAATTTATTGGTTTCTCCTCTAATTTCAGTCTCCATTATTTCGTAACTACTGCTTTATAGCCTGAGTCCATTGATTTGTTTGATCTTGCCTTTTCATGTGCTTTGATTCTTTAGATCCTGCATATCACTTTAAGTATTCAATATTTGTCTTTCTACTTTAACTTATTTCACTTAGAATGACACTCTCTGATTCTATCCATGTTATTTCAAAAAGCATTTTTACTTCTACTTGAATAGTATTCTATTATGTATAAAACCCACATTTTCTTTATCTATCCATTTTGTCAGAAAATACTTGGATTTTTAACATAGTGAACATAGGTGTGCATATATGTTTTCAGACTAGAGGCTTTTGTGTTTCTTTGTATTTCTTGTGTTCCTTGAATCTACTACAAGATCATAGTAGAATTGTTGTAATATGGTAAACCTATTTTTAGCATTCATTGTCACTATGTACCATAAATAATTCTGTGAAAGATTTGTAATGCACTTTGATCACAATAAAAATTTATTTTAAAAAAAATCTACATACTATTTTCTACATATGTTGTTCCAATTTGTATTCCCACCACCAACAATGTATTAAGGTTTTTGTTTTGTCCGCCCCAACCAGTGTTTTAGTTCTGGTCTTTTTCATTCATTTGTTTTCAAAGGCATAGATAGGTATATTTTAATGTTTAAATTTGCAATTCCCTGATAATAAGTAACATAGAACCTTTTTTAATATGCCATTTGCATGGTATAAGATACATAATGTGTGCCAGTTGGCATATGTATAACTTCTTTGGTGAAATGAGTTTTGCTAGTCTCCCTCTTTTGTTTCATTCTGAGACCACACCTGGCTCTGCTCAGAGCTTACTTTTGGCTTTATGCTCGGGGATCATTCCTGGTGGGTTTGGAGGCCCTTATAAGGTGGAGAGATTTGAACACAAGTAAAAACATATACAAAGCAAGGGCATTACCCATTGTAATGTTTCCTCCCCCGCCTTTTTTTTTGAAGTTGTTTGGTTTTAATTGTTGCTATTGAGTTTTGTGATTACAGCTTGAATATTAGTCCTCTGATATATGGTGCTCAGTTTCAGTAGTATATATTTTGTTTTAGTAATGATTTCTGTCACCATTTAAAATCTTTTCAATAATCATATTGTTTTGTTTTTTTATTTTGTTTTTCTTGACATCATAGCCAATATCATATAATAATTTGACTGTTTTATAATGTATTTTATGGCTTCATGTTTAACATTCAAATCTTTAACCCACTTTGAATTGTGCATTGTCTAATATAGTGATCTAGGTTTTTTCTTTAGATATCCAGTTTTCCCAATTCCATTTTAAAGAGATTTTTCTTTCTCCATTGTAAGCTCTTAGTTCTTTTATTTTTAATTATCTGTCATATGTTTGAACATTTAATTCTGGGGTCTTAATCATATTTCACTTATCTATGTGTTTATTTTTTGTTTTGTTTTTGTTTGTTTGTTTGTTTTGTTTTGGATCACACCTGGCAGTGCTCAGAGTTCACTCCTGGCTCTACACTCAGAAATTGCCCCCAGCAGGCTCAGGGTACCATATAGGATGCCAGGATTTGAACCACCGACCTTCTGTATGCTAGGCAAATGCATTACCTCCATGCTATCTCTCGGCCCTCCTATGTGTCTATTTTTATTACAGTACTATGCTGTTTTTATTCCTACAACTTTTCAAAATACTTGATGTTGGAAAGTGTGGAGCTGGCCTTCATTCTTCCTTTTTTTTTATCTCAGGATTGCTTTTACGTTTTTTTTTTGTTTTGTTTTGTTTTGTTTTTGTAGTTCCATACAAAGTTTAATACTATTTTTTCCATGAGTGATTGTTAATGAAGAACAACTTTGGTCACTATAATAAGGAAGTCAACTTACCAGTTTCCAAAGACTATCTCAATTTTAGAACAGATAGACCCATATTCTAGAAATTCCTTACATGTAGGCACACATGAATTGGTCGTCCTGGTTTTGTAATTCCCTTTTGGTTCTTTTTCCATTTATGTGGTAAACTATGAAATATAAACATGCAATAATGTGGGCCCGGAGAGATAACACAGCAACGTTTGCCTTGCCAGCAGCCGATCCAGAACCAAAGGTGGTTGGTTCGAATCCCAGTGTCCCATATGGTCCCCTGTGCCTGCCAGGGGCTATTTCTGAGCAGACAGCCAGGAGTAACCCCTGAGCACCGCCGGGTGTGACCCAGAAAACAAAACAAAACAAACAAACAAAAAAAAACATGCAATAATGTTTCTATATAATAAGCAAAATTTAGGTTAGTGATATGTAGTAAAGATTGGAGTTTGGGCTTTCCAAAAATGTTCAAAACATTCCTTCCCAAGATGTATCACTTTGTCAATAAGACTATTTCAGGCTAAAATTAATAAAGGTAGAACACTCAAAAGTAACATTTACATTTCCCTAACTATCTAAAAGAGTGAAATTGGGGAAAAAAAACTAGTGCAAGGGTTCAGTCACTTGCCTTTTATGCAACAAGAGAACCAGAGAATAGACCCTTGTTCTAATCATAGCACTTCATATGGTTTCCAGAATACCTTTAGGATTGACCATCGAGACAAGAACCAAGAGTAAGGGCTGTCCCAAAATCCAAACATTCTCCCCATAAGAGTGAAAAGGGAGTCTTACTGTGAATTAGGATCATTATCAGGCCTAAGTTTTATCAAAACAACCTATCTATACAACAAGGAAAATATCAGATCTCAGATCATTTGGTCTTCATCATGTGAATCATTCTCCTCTGATAATATGAAGCCCCATTCCCTCTTTCAAGCTCCAGATATTTTCAACAAGGCATATATACCCCAATTTTGCATAATTGACTTTGGAGTCTTTAATTAATATAGATTTCTCTGTCATGTAGGCCACAGATATAGATTGTTTCTACCTGACCTTGACTGGCACAAGTGTGGTGTGGCCTCAGATTGTGTACCTTCTTGTGGTGGGTGATTATTCCAAAAGTATTTATGAAAGGGTAAAATTATTTTATCTTACTATTTCACAGATATACTGTGCAGTAAAATTCTGAAGAACATTCATTAGGATGTAGCTCTAACATTAGTGTAGTATCTGAGTAAATAGTAAAGGAATTCTCTCCAGCCTCAAATTTTATTATTTATTCAGGATGCAGAAAAATATAAAGACCTGATAACCTCAAATGTATGAAACTTACTTTTAGGTATAAGAACTATCCTTTCATTTAATTAGAAGCTCAATTTATATTTTTGATTAAAATAGATTCACTCACAGAATGCTTATATAAGTTCTTGTGTTTTTCTTTTATTGGGGGGGCCAGGGGTTGGGTCACACCTGGCTATGCTCAGGGGTTACTCCTGGCTCTCTGCTCAGAAGTCGCTCCTGGCTGGCTCGGGGGACCATATGGGATGCTGGGATTCGAACCACCGACCTTCTGCATGCAAGTCAAATGCTTTACCTCCATGCTATCTCTCCAGCCCCAGTTCATGTGTTTTTCAAAGAGTAAGGAAAGTTCTTGCATTTCTATAGCCTTTCTTTTAGTATAGGAGTTGAAAAGTAAAAAAAATTAAAGGCAAATTGTATAAGCAGAAATAAGGAAAAGATTTGCTTAAAGGAATGTTTGAAATATTAGCTAAAATTTAAACAGATATGGAAGAAATCAGAATTTAAAGGTCAGAATAGGTAGACATGAAATGTGAAATGGTTCAACTGATCTTTAAGGAAAGTATGAGAATCAGGGTACACGTATTAGCTCAGTGCTTTTCAAACACTGTTGGCATTAGAATTATCAGAGGACTGCACACCAGGCTAAATAAATGAGAAACTCTAGAGAGGTGGGAAGACGTGTGGATCAATCAATCTTTAGTGTTCAAAAGTTCCTAGGCAGAACCAATATGCAGCAGATGTCAGAAGTAGCATTTCAGCAGTGGACTCTTTGATTGTCTAAATTATTACTAAATCAGAAAGCACCTACCACTGAACAAAATCTAGTAGATAAAGGAAAGAAATCAGAGAGCAGACTGCATAGTTCCAGGGAAAGCCAGCAGCCAAGAAACTACTGAGAAGCAACCTCTTGAAATCCTCACAAAAATTTCTCAGTAGGCAATATAAAATACAGTGCAAAGTATTTCTAAGTAAATTGCAATAAGATCATATTGAAATTTTAATAATCAGGACTAGAGCATCAGTAGTGCACCATTGGCCTACACCGCTTAAATTCCCAATATCACATATGGCTCATCCCAGTGCTGCCAGGAGTGACCCCTGTGCACAGAGCCAAGAGTAGGTCCTGACCACAGTCAGATATAGCTCAAAAACAAATGAAAAAATTTGGAATAAGCAAATGAGTATCATGCCCTAAATTTTTATGGAATTAGTATATGAGGCAAATTTAATGAAGTCATGAATGGCATCAATGGGTACTACCAAGTCCTAGCTTATAGTTTGATCTGATGAGAGAGCACCATCTGGTGGCACTGCATAAACTAGAAAAATGAAGAAAGAAAGATAAAAAAGATGTTAATCAATTTTGGGTAACAGCCCAAAATTCTTTATTTCATTTCTCTTGCTGGGAGACCCTAAAAGACAGAATCTACTTTTATTTTATAACATTTTTATATATTGATAAAATGTTCATTCATTTCATAATATATTAAGAAGGTAATTTATCAAGTTGATAAATTGTTAAATAATCAATTGGATGCATAGTTTCACTCAAAACTATCCTCGCTGGAAGTTTGGTTCGAGGTCTACTCTTTATTGGTTTGTTTTGTTTGCTTTTGGAGCCATACCCAACTGTACTCAGGGATTGCTGCCAGCACAGAGCTCTGTGCTCTAGGGTTGCTCTTAGAGATATAAAGGGAACTTTGAGGTGCTAGGAATCATAACAGGGCCTTCTGAATTCAAAGTAAATGCTCAGCCCTTAGAGCTATCTCTCAAGTCCCTGAAGTTTGCTTTTCTCTCATAATTTTCAGAAACTGGCCTCCACAAAAGAACTTGGGGGGGGGAGGGGAGGAGGATTAAGTTGTGACTTGCAGAATACTTTTAATTTTGGAATTCCATTAGAATTCACTTGGAAATGCTTTCTTTAACAACTGTATTATTATAGCAAAAGCTAGTACTTTAATCCTACTTTCCTATCAATTTTTTCCCTTTTAGTTTAAAACTTGGGTTTTGAAATGTTTGGTTTAGAAAATGTTTACTGAATATTCACTTTCTGAAAGTCCTGCAATTCTCCAATCAGCTAGATTTTTATTTCTTCAGTGGAGAAATTCTCATGCTAAATTGTCAAAAAGGGTCTCACACGTTATAATATCTCTATAAATATCTGTAAAAAAGAGAAACAAAGTTGCTCTTTTCCTACATTTACACTCAGATATAAGATGAAAAATCAATATCCATCAATAACTGACATTAATTTCCTCTATTTCTGACTAAATGCAGAAAAAACTCTCTAATCAGAACTGCTGCAGTGGTAGTTGCTCATGTATTATGTTAAGAACATATCACGCCAGGAAAGGTCTAGGACAAGAGTTTAAAATGCTTCTTAGATGTTGGTATTCAATCCAACATCCATTGCAATTCATCAGCATAAAACCAGGGGAGTATGGGGTTAAGTGTGAGACTTTTTTTTTTTTTTTTTTTTGCTAAATATTGTTGTCACCCTCAAAGGCCAACTAGGCTTTTCTCAATATGTTCCAGGGGAAGACTCTCCACTGTCAGCTCCACAGAAACTGTTGGCATTGCCTAGGAGCCAGGTTCTTTAAGTTACCAACCATGAGGACGCTAGAGAATGAGAAGCTCATGCCCTATCTTAGTCCTTTGCCCGTTTTTTAGTCAAAAACACAATCATTGGTTCACCATATTTATAGTCTAGAACCTAGCTTCTTAAAGTGTGGGTTGTATCCTCATATGGATAGAGTAAATGAAAGTGGGGGTAAAAATATTTTTAAACAGTAAAAAGTTTCTGAATGAATAACAATCAAAAATTAGCTGAAAAACCCACCAATTAATTAATCTGAGGTGTTTCTGTGTTGTACTCTCAAGTGAAAAGAGCTCATGAGTAAAAAACATTTGAGAAAGCCTGATCTAGAATAGCCTTACCCTGTTAGTCAGTACAGCCCCATTGAGGGCAGGGATGAGTGTGTGATTTGGGGGAAGAGCTCTGTATCATGTTAGAAAGATCAAAGAAGGGGCCGTCGAGGAGGTGCTAGAGGTAAGGTGTCTGCCTTGCAAGTTCTAGCCAAGGAAGGACCACGGTTCAATCGGTTCGATCCCCTGGCATCCCATATGGTCCCCTAGGCCAGGGGTGATTTCTGAGCACTTAGCCAGGAGTAACCCCTGAGCATCAAACAATGTGCCCCCCCCCCAAAAAAAAAGAAAAGAAAAATCAAAGAAGAGACAGTAGTAGCTTATAATGCAATTTTGCAGGAGTGGAGAGTTCACTTCATGTTAGTTTATTTTTCACATAGTTTTTTAACATCATTTATGAAAGTTCACTTAAGGTTAATTTCCAAGTGGCTCTGAATAATATTTTCTTTTTCTAGAAAGAAAGGTATAGGCTAAATAAGTTTGGAAATGTCTGGTCTGGAAGGACGTAGTTTGGGGCTTAATAATTCAGATGCAAATTTATCCATCGCAGGTTCCTTCTATCTGAAAACCTCATCTTTTTTGCTCTCCAAGTAAAAATGAAGGAATCTTCCCCTTTGTGTTACAGGAAATATCTCTCTCTCTCTCTCTCTCTCTCTCTCTCTCTCTCTCTCTCTCTCTCTCTCTCTCTCTCTCTCTCTCTCTCTCTCTCTCTCTCTCTCTCTCTCTCTCTCTCTCGACATCTGGGTTCCTGAACATGGGATAAATATTCCAGCTCTGCAGTAATTTTCTTTAGAACTGACTGCTATAGAAATTCTACATACATAGGTTATTAAGTTGATTTTCTTTTCCTTTGCTAACCTGTCTAATGCTGCTATAATTACTTCTTCAACACAAGAAAATCTAGCAGGATAGGGAACTTTCCTCTGTACTGCTGCTGCTGGTATAAAAAACAGTTACATCCAACACCAGGGAGAAGCCTCAAAGGACTAAAGAGCATGCAAAGTATGCTAGAGCCCCTGGGCCTATCCCCTAGGCACTGAGCCAAAAGTAGCTCTGAGAACAGCCAGGCAAGGTCCCAAAACCAAAACACTTATATCCAAAATGTATCCTCTGGACAATTTCTTTTCAAACAGTGAATTTCATTTATTTTTATATCCCCAAAATAAAAAAAAATTCTCATATCCTTTCTTAGAGCTGGTTTCTATATTAACATTTTGTAATATCCAAGCTCTATCTTCTCCACCCAACTCCCACAATAATTATGGTCACAGATTGAAAGTCTAGGATTCAAATGGCTTAAAGTTATTGTAACAGGGATTATAGAGCAGTATGGAATAACATAGCTCAGGTCCTGCCTCAACTTCATTTTTAGAAGTATTCTAGCAGCAGCTGGCTCTTGAAGAAACACAAAAGAATTTCTGAATGCTCTAGTCACCTCTGAACTACAAGTGAGCTCACTGAAAAGAGAAAGAGATAAACCACAGGATTAGATGTGGGCGGTTGAACTTCATCCTTTTCTGAGTAGACATGGGTTACTAGTTTATTTCCTTTTCAAAGAAGGAGCAGAATAGAAGTGGGCTTCCACCCCTTTTCTGCACTTATATGACCAACCTTAGAATATTATGGCAGGTTTTAGGGTAGTACATACAGGGTAGGGAGTCCTTCTTCCAGAAAAATAAAAGGAATGCTAGGGCTAGTAGATTCCACCAACAGTCTTTCTGACATTGCCATTTTTGCTGAAAAAAAGGAAATAGGTTGGGGTCTCTACATTCCTAGGTACCTTTAAGAGGGACAAGATTCTCTATCCAGAGGAGGCATTTTCTGTCCCTGTCAAAAGCATAGATGTAATGAAAGAAATAAAAGAAAAGATTAAAAGTGAATGTTTCACAGAATATATTTAGATTCTTAAAATCTAGAATACAATTAGATTTTTCCTGCTCAATACAAAGTCCTGTAAGTCATTTTTTACAGCACTTACTAAGAATATCAAAGGGCATTAAAAATGACAGCACTGGTCACCTCACACCAAATTCTGGAAGAGAAGGGGCCAATATTTTATTTATTTCATTCTACTTTGAATACCTTCACCAAGGCAAACCTACCCCTGAATTAAATGAAAATATTATCCTATGAGTTATATGCCCAAATGATCTTTTTGTTGTATACACTATATAATTTTCTATTCAAAACTGTGTCTCCAAACACGTTTTCCTTTTTCACATTCATTAGGTCAACCTACACTTCAAACAGGGTTTTAAAAAAAGAAGAAAGAAACTCATTCTATGCCTCATAAATGCAAATGAATTTTATTGTGACTTTTTAGAATTGCTGCTTACCTCTTGTTTCAGTCACTAACGCCTTGTTAGTCTGCTTTAGACTCGGCTCAGAGTCATTAGCCTAGAACTGCCAAGTCCTTTGGTATGCAGCACACAGATTACTTCCATTTAATGATAAGTTTTATGCCTGAATTTTAATGGTGTCTCTTCTAATTTTTAATTGCTTTGAAAAATGAGATTTTTTAAAGGAAGCTACACATATTTGGTGCAATCATAAATATTTCAAAAAGAAAAATTGCATGGTGGAGAACCATGAAAGACTTGTCAGTTAAAGTAAATAGGGAAGAACAGTTGCAGGATTAAATTTGCATTATTTCAGATCCATTTGGGGCAATTAATATGTTAAACTCCAGTTGACACCAAATGCACTACCTATGTGAAAATTGTCTTTTAAATTATCAATTGACTGAAATGATTTGATTATAAATTTCCCATTTTCTATTACTACAGAAATCTATTTACTGTGTGTCTGTTCACTAGGTTTTGATGTTTCATCCCATATCAATATTTGAATAGCAACGATCCTTCAAGTGGCTACATTTTATTATGATCAGAGTATAAAGACAGCTCAATGGAGCTTACCCATAGCTTTCATCAGTTGTCATATATCACCTTATACCATAAAGCAGGAAGTCAAGGGAAAAGATTCACCTTGAGATCTAAAAGAGAAGCCCTGGCTAAGTACTCTTTTTCTCAGAGGTTACTATTATAGGGGAAGGAGGGAAGAACATCAGGTAATCTCATAAAGATAAGTGGTCATGAGTAGTAGCCAGTTAGAGAGTTGATCTAAAATGGATAAGAAGTGGGACCAGAGAGATAGCATGAAGGTAAGGCGTTTGCCTTTCATGCAGAAGGATGGTGGCTCGAATCCCGGGATCCCATATGGTCCCCCGAGCCTGCCAGGAGCAAGTTCTGAGCGTGGAGCCAGGAGTAACCCCTGAGCACTGCTGGGTGTGGCCCCCCAAAAAAAAAGTTTAAAAAAGTAAATAAATAAAATGGATAAGAAGCAAAGATAGCAAGCCTAGAAAAGGAAACACAGATCAGACAACATTCTCTTTGACACCTCACCATGCTTGAGCAAACATAAGAGCAGCTGTTCTCAGCTGTAAAGGAAAGTTATAGAACAAAGAATTACAGGGTTGCAGGTCATGAGATGCAGGCTATGGGGTCCCAGCAACCGACTACAGAGCAGCAGACCTCAGACAGGGAAGGCAAAGAATGACACAAATCCTCTCAGGCTATCATGTGGGACAGGATGCATGAAACCATGACTGGAGAGAAGGGGACCCAGAAAGACAAAATAGGCACAGACAAAGCATCATCTATTGGTGATGTCATCTATGAATGATAGGACAAGGTGAGTGCTGCTGAACAAAGGTTAAAAAGAGGCCTGGACATTATGGAGGAACCTAAAACTGTACTATTAAAAAAAAACTTTAATATTATAAGCATTGGGAATTTTGTGTGCTCATTTTGAATACAAAATTTAAGGATCCATATAGGAAGCAAATTAGTTTTCAGTAACATTACCCCTTCTGTTCTTCTTCAACTTGTAGATCTATTTATGTTGGGGAAAAACCCTTGATAATAAAACTAACAGAGGCAAGGGGGTGGTAGGGTAATTATAGAGTCTCATTGCGATACAGTATAATCTCTTCTTCCCACACACTTAAGTTTTAGCTTAGGAAAGCTTTATTTCTATTTGGCAACCCCACTTACTTTCAAATGTGGCTCCCACTAAAAAGTCTCTCCCATGTTTAGGGAAAAGAAATCATTTGAGATTTGATTAAACCTCATGTTCATCTGAAACGTATTCCTTTTCTTCACATTTAAAATTTTCCTATGTTTTTAATTCTGAAATTTTTGTTAAGATTTCTAAAAGTGGGGCTGAAGCGGTGGCATAAGCTGTAGGGCATTTGCCTTGCACACACTAACTTAGGAGGGACGATCCTCCGGTGTCCCATATGGTCCCCAAGCCAGGAGCGATTTCTGAGCATATAGCCAGGAGTAACCCTGGAGCGTCACCGGGTGTGGCCAAAACAACAACAAAAAACAACAACAAAAAGATATCAAAAAGTACAGGAAGTAGGCTCATTTGGTCTTCTTCCACTGAGCTGCGCTCCATCCTAGGAACAGAAAGCTTGGGTGGTTTGAATTCCTTTCTTGAGCACTAGATTTTCTGAACCCATTCTTGTACCTCTTCACTGTGTGAATTATTTCCTGAGGATCTCTACAACTGGAACTGTTCCCTCTGTCCTAATTGGACAGGGTAATGGGAACTGCCTTTCCTGGCTGGGAGCTCGGTGGGAATCAAACCTCAACCAATCTCCTAGAGAACGTGACTCTTCATCCTACCACTAAATTCTGAAACGTTTATTTACTTCCAATAGGCACCAACTGAAGGGTCCAGAACAGTGGCCCAACTGCCTGGTTTTTTGTTTTATTTTAGTTTTTGGGCCACACCTGGTGGTGTTCAGATCAGCAGTGGTGCCAGGAACTGAGCCGAGGTGGTGCAAGGCACCACCTGAACCTGAACCTCTGAAAACAACTCAACTGGGGCCCTGCGGCAAGCACAAACTTTGTGCTGAGACCCCTGTGGGTCTCAAAAATTGAAATGGGCTAGTGCCAGAAGGAGAGAGAGCTCAGTAGACTGGAGTGCAAGCTTTGTATGCAGGACTCCTGGGTTCTAGCCACTCCTTGATCTCCTGAGCATCACCAAGAATGACTCCAGAGCAGAGCCTCTGAGTGGCCTTTCAGTATGGCAGGTGTGGTCCCCCTCAAACCAAAACGACCCACTTACTTGTTTGGGGGCAACAACTGATGGTGCTCCTTGGTTTTGTGCTCAGGGGTCCCTCCTGATGGGTGCCTGGAGGACCATATAGGGTGCTGTGGTTGAAACTAGGGTGAGCCACATGTACCCTAACTAACCTTAACCCCTAACACTATTGCATCAGCCCCCAAACCAAAACAACTTTAGAAGTAAAATAAAAGGACCCAAAAGATGGGACCAGAGCCTTAGCACAGTAGGTAAGATATTTGCCTTATGGAGGTAAGGCATTTGCCTTGCATACGGAAGGACAGTGATTCAAATCCCGGAATCTCAAGATGGTCCCCCAAGCCTGCCAGGAGCAATTTCTGAGTGTAGAGCCAGGAGTAACTCCTGAGAGCTGCCAGGTGTGACCCAAAAAACAAAAACAAAAACAAAGTACAGGAAGTAATACACACACATACACACACACACACACACACACACACACACACACACACACACACACTACCTAACTTCTAGGATTCGTGTTTGGAAACTGGTTTGCAGCAGGCAAAAAGAATGAAAGACAGAAATTGGATCACTATTTCACCCCACACACAAAAGTTAATTTAAATAAAAATTAAAAAAAATTAGATCTCGTTGTAGAAACTACAGCAAGGGAAATATAGGCAATGCTTTCTCCATGTAGAACTTCAGAGGTGTCTTCAATGATTCGACTCAATTGTCAATGAAAAGAAAAGAAAAAAAAAAAAGAAATAGGACTAGAAACTTGAAATTTTCTGCACCACTAAAGAAATGACAGCTAAATTATATAACATTTTATTGAATAAGAGTAAAGAGTATTCACACACATCTGACAAGAAAACTAATCACCAATATTTAAAATACTCATGAAGCTCAATTTCGTTGACAACAAATTAATAACCCCATTAAAAATTTTGAAAACAGACACTTCCTTCAACAAGATAAACCCAGATGACCAACAGACATCTGAAAAGTATGTATTATCAGGGATGACCATGAGATAGCACCTCCTACTATGTGTGAGAATGGCTACTATCAGAAGGCCAGAAACAAATTGCCCTGGCTGGAATCTACTGAAAATCTTTATTTCTTTTTTTTTTTCTTTTGGTATTTGGGTCACACCCAGTGATATTCAGGGGCCTCTACTGGCTATGTGCTCAGAAATCACTTCTAGCTTAGGAGACCAGATGGGATGCCAGGATCTGTCCTAGGCTAGCACTTGCCTCATAGCTTGCTCCACTACTCCGGCCCCTGATGAAAAACTTTAATGGAATGAGAATGTCCATTCACTATTGGTGGAACTATTTTCTAGTTCAGCCTCTATGGAAAACAGTGAAACTGAACCAAGTATCAATATTTAGTAAAAACAATTTCCTTGCCAAAAAATTAAAAGTTGTTTATCCACAGTTTACTCTTCTTACCAATGCCAAATTCTACCTTTGTTTAGGTTTATAGATAAGATGTAGGGTGTCTCATGGAACCAACTCAAGAGGGTATTTTGTTAATCATTCTGGCTTCCACTGTTTTAAATCCTACTCTGTCTTGCCTGTTTTTCCTCTATTAAAAATCCTTCTTGTGACTAGTTAGACAAGATGGTTGCTTTAAGGACATGAGTCCACAACCTGAAATTGTGGCCAATAAACATTCTTAAACCATCACCATGCCTCTTATTTGATTAACCTGTGAACTGCAGGATAACAGAAATGTCACAGTCAAAAGTTTGGACACTTCTCAATTTTTTTAAAAAATACCTAGAACTATCATATAATTCCACAATTTTACTCTTTGGCATCTATGTCAAGAACAACAACAACAAGATGTCATTCAAAAAGGTAGAGGTACACCAGTATTCATTTAAGTGCTGTTTGTAGTGTTATTTACATTTGGAAACAACCCAAATGCTCTATAGGTAAGTGGATATAAATATTGAGAATATATACACAAAGGAATGCCAATAAACTAAAGAAGAGTTTTTGCCAGAAACTATTCACAAGACACCCATCAGATAAGGGCTAATATCTAAGATATACAAAGTTCTGACAGAAGTTAACAAGAAAAAAACACCTAACCCCATCCAAAAGTGGAAAGAAGAATTGAGCAGACATTTCCTCAAAGACATACAGATGGTCAAAAGCCACATGAAAAAATGCTCCACATCAGTAACCATCAGGGAGATGCAAACCAAAACAACAATGAGGTATCACCTCATGCTACAGAGACTGGCACACATCACAAAAAACAAGAGCAGAGCAATCGTTGCTGTTGTGGATGTGGGAAGAAAGGAACTCTCATTCACTTTTGGTGGGAACTCCATCTAGTTCAACCTTTATGTAAAACAATATGAATATTCCTTTAAAAACTGAACAGTGAGGAACTGGAGCAGTGGCACAAGCAGTAGGGTATTTGCCTTGCATGCGCTAACCTAGGACAAACTTCAGTTGGATCCCCCAGCATCCCAAGTGGTTCCCCAAGCCAGGAGCGATTTCTGAGCTCATGGCCAGGAGTAACCCCTTAGTGTCACTGGGTGTGGCCAAAAAACAAAACAAAACAAAAAAAAAAAGAATTGCTTACTACTTCCCTAGTTAAAAATGTATAAAAAGAAAGCAGCCCCTCCTCCAGGGATTTACTTCTTGGAATCCCCTCCTATATTATACTATCTTTATTCTTTCTTTCCTGATTCCCTCTTTCCTTTCATCTTCCATTCCTTCTTTTTCTTTCTTGTCCTCTTTTTTTCCCTTTCTCTCCTTTCTTCTTCCCTTATTTTCTTCCTTCTTCTTCTTTAATTCCCTCTTCTCCTTTCTTCCCTTTGTCTTTCTATTCCACCTGCCTTCCCTTTCTTTCTGTTTTACTTTCTTCTCCCTTCCTTTCTTCCTTCTCTCTACTACTTTCTTACTTCTACTTGCCCTTACTCTTCCTTCCTTCCTTCTCATTCCTTCCTTCCCTCTTTCCTTTCCTGCTTTCTCTTTTGCTTTCCTTTATTTTCTAACAAAATCCCTTGGGTCCCACCATTTTCATCCATCTCTTGTGCTAGTCTTCAGTGGACAGAGACAAAAGCTTGTGCGTGGTACAATATCATACAATATGCATTACTTTGCAATTTACTTTCAAACTCAATGTAGCTAACTAAAATACAATATCAGCACTATATGGATGAAAAGAAGAAAACTTTATTTCTTTATAGTTTATGTTCAAAGCTGCCTCTTCAAGAGAACAAACTAACAAAAAGAGACTGAGTTCTGATTAGCTGTGGACCCATCCTCACAATGCAAATTCTGGTTTATATACCCTTGTGACAGGCAGGCTATTTTGAATAGAAGAAAAATTTACATTGAAGTAATAGTTTAAAGTAACAAATCATTTGTCTTCCATTGGCATATGACAATTTCTAGCGGTCTGTCTGAACAAAACACAATGTATTTTGAACTTTGAAATCTTTACCTGAGGGAGGAAGCATTCTACATAAGAAGAAATGCAAATTAAGAGATAACAGTTCATTGGAAGTTATTTTAGCATAATGGACTTACAGCCTGATCATTGTATCTATTGTAATCTCTAAAGATCTGTAAAAGCAGACTATCTCAGGAAGGAGCTGAAATACAGGCCATCTGGACCTCAACTGAAAAAGGGAAGGGTTTGGGGGCTCTAAATGCTTGTGCATACCTTAACAAGTCAGTATTCTGATTCAAGCTCTACCTGGTGTGACCCCTGAGCAGCTTTGGATTGGCCCCAAAACCAAGAAAAGGTGGGAGAAATTTGTTTGTCCTTTTTAGCTGACTTCTTCAAATTTATCTCTGTGCCCATTTTTCAATTTTACTCTATGATCTAATGCTTATGAAAATTCATAAGGCACAAATTGACCTCATTCATTTTTAACTACTAAATAGGATGCAATTATATAAATACATCGCAATCTGTCCTTTCACTTAAATGATCATTCTTGAACTTGTTTCTATTGCAGTCTGTTGGGGGAGAAAGATGTGAAGTGTTGGTGATGAGATTTTAGGAAATAATAAAACAAAGATTTAAAGAAATTGCCTAACCATCAGCCCTGAAGCTGCCCAGAGGCAGGAAAGTTGGACCACTTTGAGAAGTGAATACTGAGCTCATCAGGAAATTTAGAAAATGAAGCAGCACCTGGAAGCAGAAACTGAAGCACCAACAGAGCAGGGTGGACCCCTCTCTGAAAAAGGAGAAGCTCCAAGAGAAACAAAAAGGCCGTAATCTGAATATGATAAAGACTATCATATCAAGCTAGAGAAATAGTATTGTAGGCAGGGTATTTTCCTTACACCTGGAAGACATGGCTTTGATCGCTTTGCATTCCATATGGTTCCCAGAGCCCCATCAGAAAAGATCTATTTGCACAGAGCCAGGAGTAAACCCTGAGCACAGCCAAGAGTGCCCCCCCAACACACACACACACACACACACACACACACACACACACACACACACACAATCCTGGAGCTTTTTCCCTAAGACAATATCCATATTCACTTCAGTGTTGCTAGAGACCCTGTGAAGTGAGACCAGTGAAGTGGGAGCAAGGCTGGTTTGGAAGGTGACAGGTTGTTATGATGGTGCTAAGAATGTGAAAACTGAGAGAAATGGACACAGCTGGGATGGCATGGAAGAAAGCCAGGGTAAAATAATTCTATTCACAATTGTGCCTTGGAAAATCAAGTACCTCAGAATCAACTTAACTAAAGAGGTGAAAGACCTACACAAAGAAAACTACAAAACACTACTTCAAGAAATGAAAGAGGAGGCCACCATGGAATGCCAGGCCAAGACAATTGAATAAAATGCATATATAATCCCATTCAAAAAGCCACTCAAAGCTTTTCCCTCAGCAGACGTTGGTATTTTCTTATAAACACATGTTTTCTTTTCCTTTTCCTATTTCTTTAAGTGTTGTGGAGTTAGAGGGAGGTTCACAAAGAGAGAAACCCACCAAAAGGTGAGTGCCCCAGGTGGGGAATGAATTATGTTTCAGGTGACTTGACTCCTGGTTATCTCATCAAGTGTGGCAAGTGATGGGTGGGAAAGAAGAGAGTCCAAAGAGAAAAGTGTTCTGTTTTCTGTTCCACCAACGTCCATCATCCAGAAAAGTGCCCAGGATTGGGGAGGACTAGTAAAGTCAGCTATAGGCAGTGACAGTATGAAACACTAACATTCCACCAGCTCCAAAAGACAGCTATCAAGCTATGCCTAGAATCCACATGATCTACCCAAATCAGCTTCATTCTCAGTCATGGACTCTGTCTGGAGAGAAGAATTGCTCTTTCTAAAATAGAGAATGCAGACCAAACTCTTGCCTTTCCTCAAAGAGAAGAATCTCAGGAGTTGATGAATAGACAAAATAGTTTTATTTGGAAAAAGGTAAGGAGAGCTAGAGAAAGTACATATCACAGGTTATTAAGAGAGCAGCAGAGAATAGTGCCACTTACCTAGGGCTTTTTATTGGAGCATGACCAAAGGAAAAAGATTGGAGTTTTTGATGTTCTTTTTCATAATCTTAACATTTTTTTAAATCTGTTTGGATCTGCTTTTCTGAGGTAATCTCTGAATGGTGCATCAGTTTCTAGATTTATGTGGTCCCTTCATGCTAAGTCAGAGATGGTTATTTGGCTACTTCTTAGAATCACCTCTGATATTATTTCTTTCTGAAAATGTTACTGCCAAGGCCCCTCCCTTTTTATCTATTATGCAATACTAAGTAAATTATTGTATTCATTATTCTGCTCATAAAATGACGTTAGATTTGAAAATCTGGATAAAGGTTAAGAATGATTTTTCCCCCGAGACTGCCAGGAGAGATTCTGAGCGTGGAGCCAGGAGTAACCCCTGAGCGCTGCGAGTGTGACCCCCACCCACCCACCAAAAAAAAAAGAATGATTTTCCTTTTTCTGCAAAAAAATAATTATTCTTTTCAGCCTGAGACTATGGCTCCCTGAGAACTGAGATCTGGAGACCAGTTCTTGCACTGTATAGTTCATGTGGACTCCAGGCACAGTCCTTTAATGGCCAGTGGGACTGCTGGATCATCAGCATACATACTGCGTACATGTGAACTTTACCAGTCCCAACCTTTTTAGGCATTTTCCCTGAGTGGATTAAGCAGTGCTAACACTTTTCTCTAGAGACTCCCTTTCACTTTTCTTCTTCACATAAGTCACTTACATCATTTAGCAAGATAGCCAGACTCAGGGGACCTGAAAGATTATTCAGGAACCTCTTGGAAGATCATCTTTTGTGGAGTCACTTGTTCCATTTGTATTTCCATCTATTTTTTTCTGCTAAATTATGGCTATGCTATATTAGAAACTATTTCAACTTATTTCCTACCGAGAGTAGCTATATTCTTAGAGTGTCCATATTTAAGTTCCATCTTGTTTTAGTTGGTACTGCTATTTCTTATAAACTTAAAGATTTACTCATTACATTTTTGTTTCTAGCATTTTGGCTTGTTTCTTTTCATCGAAACATTTAATTTTTCATAATTTTTTCAATATTTTTCATTCATGGTTCTAACTCATACACTCAATTCATAGAACTATATGTCTAGCTCTGATTCTTTAATTATGTTTCTTTGAAAGTATTTTCTGAATTGTTCATTATTGGAGATTTGGAGGTTGATATATACCCATTTGTTTCCTACATAGACTGTCTCAGAATAACTTGTTCCTGCAATAACTTGATACATTTTAGCACTTTAAAGGGATATTCTTTTTTCCTCCTGTGAGACAGCCTCATAGAAAATTATTCCATTACCTACCTTGAATCTTCAGTATTCTTCCAATACCCCACAGAACATTAATCTTTAGTTTTAGCTTATTGTTCCAAATTGAGAAATGCTCTGAGTAACTGAGAATCGGGACCCTTTTTTTTATGTATTTGTATTATTTATATCTTAGTGTACCCTGCCATTCTTCATTCCTTCATTTAATAGTTTGAATTTTTTTTTGGTTTTTGGGTCACACCTGGCAGCGCTCAGGGATTACTCCTGGCTCTATGCTCAGAAATCGCCCCTGGCAGGCACGGGGGACCATATGGGATGCTGGGATTCGAACAACCTTCTTTCTACATGAAAGGCAAATGCCTTACCTCCATGCTATCTTGGTGGCGCTAGAGGTAAGGTGTCTGCCTTGTAAGCGCTAGCCAAGGAAGAACCACGGCTCGATCCCCTGCATCCCATATGGTCCCTCCAAGCCAGGGGCAATTTCTGAGCACTTAGCCAGGAGTAACCCCTGAGCATCAAATGAGTGTGGCTCAAAAAAAAACAAACAAAAAAAAAGAGTCTCCAGTTAATACCAAAGTTCTGTTTCCAAAAAAAAAATAGTTTGAAATTTAACAAAATTAAAAAGTCTTTGGAAGAGCAAAGTTATATTCTTAAGTCTCTATTTTCTAGTACATCCTTCTTCAGAAATCTCTGAACTATACAACCAATCCATGCTAAGAAAAAATAAAACATTCTTTGTCTTTAAAGCAAAAGGAAGAAACCTTATCTTGCAACAAATGAAATTTGTGGAAATTATTTTTTTAATTTTATCTCTAAATTTAACATTATGTCTTAATAGATCAGAGATATAGTACAGGGTTAAGATACTTGCCTTGCACATGATAGATCCTGTTTAATCCTCAGCACCCCAAATATTTTTGTCTTTTTTTTTTTTTTTTGGTTTTTCGGGTCACACCCGTTTGACGCTCAGGGTTACTCCTGGCTAAGCGCTCAGAAATCGCCCCTGGCTTGGGGGGACCATATGGGATGCCGGGGGATCGAACCGTGGTCCTTCCTTGGCTAGCGCTTGTAAGACAGACACCTTACCTCTAGCGCCACCTCGCCGGCCACCCAAATATTTTTGAGTACTGCTAGGAGTGATCTCTAACACAGAGCCAGGACCAAACGCTGAGCACTACCAAATGTAGCCCCAAAATAAATAATAAATAAATATGCAATTTGGATTTTATCTAAAATCTGAATTCTTTTCTACACTTCATATATAAGACATAATGATAAGTATAAGTAAAGCCTCTAGAAAATATGTATAGTTTTATTCATAACTTTAACTTACATTAAACCTTTAATGATATCAAATATAGAAATATTGCTTTCTAACTTTCATCTTTTTTTATTTTTCTACTTTATATTTTTCATAAAATCTGAAATAATATTTGTAAATACCTTAAAGATATATAAATACTGGACAAACTATTTTTTTTTTTTTGCTTTTTGGGCCACACCCGGTAATGCTCAGGGGTTACTCCTGGATATGAGCTCAGAAATTGCTCCTGGCTTGGGGGACCATATGGGATGCCAGGGATCAAACCAAGGTCCATCCTAGATGGGCCGCATGCAAGGCAAACACTCTGGCCCAAAATTCTGAACAAACTTTTACAGAAAAAGTTGAAGTGAAATATGCAACATGAAGGAGGTTATTCTTGAGATCTTTAAATTTTCATTTATATTGTTTTAGGCAACATTGCTAACATATGGCTTTGATGTATACAACTACTGTGTCTTCACCACCACCAAAGTGCCAAAGGCTCACCACCACTGTTCTTACATCACTTCTAGATTCCTCCTTGCCTTCTTCCAGATTTCACACCACATTTATCTCCTCTCCAAATTTGTAACCTTAGTTCTTCAAATGCCAAAGGTTTGTTCCATACTATCTATTCCCTTGTTTAGTTTTTCTATAATAAGTGAGATCCAGTGCTTTTCCTTTTCTTTTTGACTGACTTTACTTAACATGTTGTTTTCTTCCAATATCCTTCCAAATTGTAGTGAACTGCAAATTATTATCTTTTCTTATAACTGTAGTATTTCAGAAGTGTAATATGCTTCAATTTCTTAATCAAGTCCCCTTTCATTGGACATGTAGTTGTCTTACTGGCTCTTATACAAAGCACTGAAATTAACATAGTTTTCACATGCCTTGCCAAGAAATTTTTTACTTGAGAGCTATATAACAACAGATATTTCACAATATGAGATTAATATATTAATAATTAACTTACCCAGGTATTATTATTGTACTGCTGCATAATATTACATATTGATAACTGCCTTAAAATTGGGACAGTAGAAAGTATACTGTGAGGACTTTTTAAAAATAACATTCATAAAATTATCTCTATGTTTCAAGGACTGGTTTATTAGCAATTTACAAGTTTTGACAACATTTTGAAACCATAGTCTTACAATCTTAATTTATTTTCAAGCAAGATGAAATGTAAGTTTCCAGGATAATTTTGTGTCTGTTTCTAAAATAATTTTTTAAATCTAAAAAAAAACTTATAGACTTTCTGTAAAAGTAACAATATAAAATGATAGCAACACCCACCTAAAGATTCAAAATAGACGAAGGGCATGTCATTTGAAAGATTAGTTCACACAGTGTTATTTAATTATAGTTGATTTTCTGTTTAGTACCTCATGGTAACATCACTTTTGTACAAATAAAAACACTAAAGGTTAAGAAAATAAGGCAAATTCTGTAAGGTGATGACTAATATAAACTAGAATAGGCATTAAAGACATCTCCAAAAAGTCTATGTTACAAAGTACTGGTCAAATGGTGGACCATGTCCTCCTTTTGTTTTTTGATTCTTAATTTTGCTTTTAGATTTATAAGAATTTTCAAAGATAAAAAAAAGTTTTCAAATATCTTTTACCCAATTTTTTCAAGTTTCCATCCTCTGTAATGATAGATTTCAACAAAAAATTGACATTCTACTATGTATATATATGTATATAGCATTGTGGCATTTTACTATGTGTAGCAATTCATGTATTTTAAGAAAGTGATATTTAATTAAAATCATACTCAACATCATATGTGAAAAGACAATATCAAAGATATCAAAGTTTATTTACTCACTCACTCACTGAAAGATATGTAGATGGATTCCAACTAATTTTAAACTATTACAAGAAATTATATTTCTATGTGTGCAAATGTATTGTGTAGATTTAATATTTTTATTTCTCTAAAGTACCCAGGAATCTAACTACTTAATTATATTATTATTGTATAATTAAATTTTTAAGAATTACTCAATTATTTTCCAGAGTAAAAAAGAGTTAGATGAATTTTCACTATATTCTTACTGCATTTGGAGACTCTCGAATAAAAATAGAATAACAATGAAAGTAAAATTTTGAACACCATAAACTATTTTTACTATTATATTAGAAATATATAGATATGAGTCCAGAGCAATAGCACAGTGGTAGAGCATTTGCCTTGCACACGACTGACCCAGTCAGTGATGCAGGTTTGATCCCCTGTATCCCATTTGGTACCACGAGCCAGGAGTGATTTCTGATCACAGAGTAAAGAGTAACCCCTGAGTGCGTTAGGGTGTGGCCCCAAAAAACAAACAAATAAAAAGAAATATAGTGATATATAATGAATCTTCACATTTTCTAAATGGCTAATGATGCTAAATATCTTAGGATAAGGAAGATATTTATTTCATGTGTACATATATTTCAGTTAAACAAGCCTTCATATCTAAGAATCTTTCCATATCTTTTGTTTTCCAAATATGTTTTCCATATCCATTGTTTTCTATTTTTAATTGAATTTTAGAGTTCTTTAAATATTCACATAGGAATCTTTATGAAAGTTGTGGCTTACAAATATATTTTTCCAACATATGGCTTACCTTTTCATCTCTTGACTGTATTTTTTCTCACACGCAAGTTTTCAATTTTTATAAACTATTTATTGATAGTCTTTAATAAGCTTTATTATAGATATCAGGGTTTTTAGTTGTATCTAGTGATAAAAATTAGAATTCTGTCTACTCTGTGATATGTAGAACATTTATCCTCAATAATAAACTATATTCTTAAAATTCAAATTTATTTTAAGTTAATTATAAAACTGAAACTAGATCTAATGTTAAAACGTAGTTTTTAACTTTTAATACAATATTCATGTTTTTCAGATAAAGTATGAACATTAAAAACCAACTAGTGATAGTCTTTTAAGAAATAATACTACTCTGAGGAATTCAAGGGAACCTTCTCCTGTGCTGTCTGTGTTTCTGAATACCTGAAGGTCTCCTCAGAGGCCTAGAGAGCGCACCCCAAGAAAAAGTGCATTTTGGAGCTGCCCAGTGAGTAAACTCTGGCTGTGGGGTCACCATCCACTAAGCTGAGCTCTCTGGCCTGTGGAGGTGCTGCTTTGCTGTGCCTTTGTTCACTCTGAGGATTTCAAGGGAAACTTCTCCTGTGACTGTCTGTGTTTCTGAATACCCAAAGGTCTCCTCAGAGGCCTAGAAGGCACACCCCCAAAAACCTGTCAACTAGAGGCAGAGAAGAGCGTGGTCCTTCTGCTTTGCTTCGCGGCGGCACACTCTTTCTAACCAATGAACCCCACCACAACATGCAGGAAAAACCACACTATAAGCGTGACACTGGGGAAACCTCGCAGGCAAACACCATGCACAGAGAATGAAGACAAAAGCTCAGATGGCATAATAAATTCCAACCAACTGATTAACCTCTCGGATAAGGATCATAAAATAGCAATATGGAAGATGTTTGTAGAACTCAAAGAAAGCATAGATCGATCTGAACAGAACACAAAGACAGAAATCAGAAAACCCCAAACTGAAACAACAGATCTGAAAAACACAGTAGCTCAACTGAAAACCTCAATGGATGGCCTTGCCAGCAGGGTAACAGCAGCTGAGGAGAGAATCGGAGTACTAGAAGATGTGATGGAGAAAAACTCAACACAACAGAAGAAATTGGAAAAGAACTGTAAGACACATGAACAGGCAATGGAAAAAGTACTCAAGGAATGCAAACAGATGAAAATAGAAGTCTTTGATAAACTCAACAGAAACAACATAAGAATCATTGGAGTCCCAGAGACCCAGGTAGGAGATCTCCATGAAGAATCAACTGTCAAAGATATCATCAAAGAGATACTCCCAGAGTATCCCGCATGCCTGAAGAGAACCAGCCAAAAGAGACCCAAAGGAAAACACCCCAAGACACATCCTCCTTACAATGAGAAATCCCACAGATAGAGATAGAAAACTAAAAGCAGCAAGATCAAAAAAGGAAAATTACATTCAAAGGAGCATCCCTAAGACTTACAGCAGACATGTCACAAGAAACTCTCAAGAACAGAAGACAATGGTGGGATATTTTGACAAGACTGAATGAAATGAATGCCTCACCGAGAACACTGCATTCAGCCCAACTCACGTTCAGGTTTGAAGGAAGGATACAAAGCTTCATGGATAAACAACAGCTCAGAAACTTCACAGATGATAAACCAGCCTTAAAGGAAAAATTCACAGGTCTAATGTAAGACAAGAGAGACCAACAAATACAGCAAACTAATCTACAAAGATGATATTAAATCCTATGACAATCATCTCCCTCAATGTCAATGGACTAAATTAACCAAATAAAAGACACAGAAGGGAAAATGGGTCAAAAAGTTGAATCCAACCATCTGTTGTTTACAAGAAACACACCTGAATAGCCAGAACAAACATAGACTCAAAATCAAAGGCTAGAGAAAAATCATCTAAGCAAACAACACCCTCAAAAAATCTGGGGTGGCCACCTTAATATATGATGACACCAACTTTATACTTAGAAAAGTGGTAAGGGACAAAGATGGACACTATGTACTAATCAAGGGATATGTGCAACAGGAAGAAATCAGACTATTAAACATATATGCACCCAATGAGAGACCAGCAAATTACCTAATACAATTACTGACAAATCTGAAAGAAGAAATCAATAATAGTACAAACATTGTGGGAGACCTCAACACAGCCTTATCAACACTTGATAGGTCAACCAAACTAAAACCCAACAAAAACATACTAGCCCTGAAAAGAGTAATGGAAGAAAGAGGACTAGTAGATATATACAGGATACTCCATTCCAAAAAAACCTGGATACACATTCTTCTCCAATGTACCGGGGTTATTCTCCAGGATAGACTACATGCTGACACATAAAACATACGTCCATAAAATCAAAAGGATAGAAATCTTGCAGGCTATCTTTGCTGACCACAAGGCTCTGAAATTAGATGTGAACTACAAAGGCACACAGAAGAAAAACTTTAACAATTGGAAATTAAACAGCCTGCTATTGAAAAACCAGTGGGTCCAAGATGAAATCAAAAAGAAAAACAAAATTTTCCTGAAAACAAATGATAAAAAAAACAAAAACTGCCAGAATTTATGGGGCACAGCAAAAGCGGTTCTGAGAGGAAAATTTATAGCTCTACAAGCACATATCAGAAAGGAAGAAGGGGCATACCTGAATAACTTAATGGCGCAGCTCAAAAAATTAGAAAATGACCAACAAAAGGAAACAAAAATAAGGAGACAGAAGGAAATAACAAAGCTGAAAGCAGAAATCAATGAAGTGGAAAACCAAAAAACAATTCGAAAGATCAACAAAAGCAGTTGGTTCTTTGAAAAAATAAACAAGATTGATAGACAATTGGCAAAACTCACAAAGAAAGAGAGAGAGAAACCTGATAATCCGTACTAAAAATGAAAAGGGGGAGATAACGACAGATATTGCAGAGATCCAAAGGGTAATCAGAGACTACTTTGAAAAACTTTATGCTACTAAACTTGAGAACCTAGAAGAAATGGATAAATTCTTGGACACTTAAAACCTTCCACATTTAAGTGAGGAGGATGTAGCATATCTAAACACCCCCATCACTACTGAGGAAATTGAAACTGTAATCAAACATCTGCCCAAAATGAAAAGCCCAGGCCCAGATGGATTTCCTAATGAATTTTTCAAATCTTTCAAGAAGAGCTACTACCAATCCTAGCCAGGATCTTCCATGAAATTGAAAAACAGGAACACTCCCAAACAGTTTTTATGAAGCCAACATCACCTTGATACCAAAACCAGACAGAGATGCTGCCAAAAAAGAAAATTACAGACCAATATCCCTCATGAATGCTGATGCAAAGATCTTCAACAAAATCGTGGCAAATAGGATCCAATGCATCATCAAGAAGATCATACAGGTTTCATCCCAGGAATGCAAGGATGGTTTAACATCCGTAAATTTATCAGCATCATACACAACAAGAAACATCAACAACAAGAAAAATAAAAATCACATGATCATATCAATAGACACAGAGAAAGCATTTGATAAGGTCCAACACCCATTCTTGATCAAAACTCTCAGCAAGAAGGAAATGAAAGGAACCTTTCTCAATCTTGTTGAAGCCATCTACCACAAGCCAATGGCAAATATTATCCTCAATGGAGAAAAACTAAAAGCCTTTCCTCTAAATTCTGGGACAAGACAAGGCTGTCCGCTCTCACCACTCCTCTTCAACATAGTACTGGAAGTGCTTGCTATAGCGATCAGGCAAGAAAAAGATATCAAGGGAATCCAGGTAGGAAAGGAAGAAGTCAAGCTTTCATTGTTTGCAGATGACATGATACTCTACTTAGAAAACCCTAAACACTCTATCAAAAAGATTCTAGAAACAATAGATGCATATAGCAAGGTGGCAGGCTACAAAATTAACACACAGAAATTAATGGACTTTTTATAAACCAATAATGATAGGGAAGAGAAGGAAGTCAAGAAGGCAATCCCATTCACATTAGGGCTACACAAACTCATTATCTTGGAGTCAACTTGACCAAAGACATGAAGGACTTATACAAAGAAAACTATAAAGCCCTGCTCCAAGAAATAAGAGAGGATACACAGAAATTGAAACACATACCCTGCTCATGGATTGGCAGGATTAACATCATTAAAATGGAAATACTCCCCAAAGCATTATACAGATTTAATGCAATCCCCTTAAAAATACCTATGACATTCTTCAAAGAAGTGGATCAAACAATTATGAAGTTCATCCGGAACAATACACACCCTCGAATAGCTAAAGCACTCCTAGGGAAAAGGAAAATGGGAGGCGTTACTTTCCCCAACTTTAAACTGTACTACAAAGCAATAGTTATCAAAACAGCATGGTATTGGAATAAAGACAGACCTATGATCAGTGGAATAGGCTTGAGTTCTCAGAACACGTTCCTCAGACATCCAAACACCTAATTTTTAACAAAGGAGCAAGAAATCCTAAGTGGAGCAGGGAAAATCTCTTCAACAAGTGGTGCTGGCAGAACTGGTTAGCCACTTGCAAAAAAAGTGAACATAGACCCCCAGTTAACATCATGTACAAAGGTAAAATCTAAATGGATTAAAGACCTTGATATCAGACCTGACACCATAAGGTATAAAGAACAACACGTCGGTAAAACACTCCATGACATTGAGACTAAAGGCATCTTTAAGGAGAAAACTGCACTTTTCAAAGAAGTGGTAACAGAGATCAACAGATGGGAATACATTAAGCTGAGAAGCTTCTGCACTTCAAAAAAAAATAGTTTCCAGAATACAAGAGTCACTCACCGAGTGGGAGAAACTATTCACCCAACACCCAGCAGATAACGGGCTAATCTCCAAAATATACAGGGCACTGACAAAATTTTATAAGAAAAAATCATCTAATCCCATCAAAAAATGGGGAGAAGAAATGAACAAATGCTTTAATAAAAAAGAAATACAAATGGCCAAAATGCACATGAAAAAATGCTCCTCATCACTAATCATCAGGGAGATGCAAATCAAAACAACTATGAGATACCATCTCACACCACAGAGATTGGCACACATCACAAAGAATGAGAACAATCAGTGCTGGCGGGGATGTGGAGAGAAAGGAACTCTTTTTCACTGCTGGTGGGAATGCCGTCTAGTTCAACCTCTATGGAAAGCCATATGGAGATTCCTCCAAAATCTGGAAATTGAGCTCCCATTCAACCCAGCTATTCCACCCCTAGAGTTATGCCCTAAGAACACAAGAATACAATACAAAACCCCCTTTCTCACACCTATATTTATTGCAGCACTATTCAAAATAGCTAGGCTCTGGAAACAACCAAGATGCCCTTCAACAAAATGTGGTACATATACACAATGAAATATTATGCAGCCATCAGGAGAGATGAAGTCATGAAATTTTCCTATACATGATGTACATGGAATCTATCATGCTGAGTGAAATAAATCAGAGGGAAAGAGAGATGCAGAATAGTCTCATTCATCTATGAGTTTTAAGAAAAATAAAAGTCATTTTGCAACATTCCTCAGAGACAATGAGAGGAGGGCTGGAACTTCCAGCTCACTTCATGAAGCTCGCCACAAAGAGTGGTGAGTGCAGTTATAGAAATAACTACACAGAGAACTACCATAATCATGTGAATGAATGAGGGAATTGGAAAGTCTGTCTGGAATACAGGTGGGGGTGGAGTGGGATGGAGGGAGATTGAGGACATTGGTGGTGGGAATGTTGCACTGGTGAAGGGGGTGTTCTTTACATGCCTGAAACCTAATCACAAACATATATGTAATCAAGATGTTTAAATAAAGAAATAAAGAAATAATACTATTGTAGGATCTCTATATTCTTCTAATTCAAGTCCTTCCTAACAAAGATAACAATTACACTTTAAGCTTTATCACTATTTTTCTATTTACATATTTGCAAGTATATGCATATAGCTATTAATCTTCATTTAGTGTAGTTATATGTATGATGAGGATGTGAAGTTCACAATGATTTCCACCTTTATGAAGCCATCATTTTCAAATAATCTTTTATAATTTTATATAAGCCAATTTTTACTCAGTATTTTCATTAATATGTGCACAATTGTGCTAAATAATAATCTCTAATTATGTTAACTTCCAAAAATTTGAAAACATTTGAAAAAATTTTTCATTTGTTTCTTTATTCTTTAAAAATGGTATAAATGCAAATGCACACTAGTGTGATTTTCTTTTTTATTGCTTTTTTGTTTCTTTTTTAAAATAATGTCTTTATTTAAGCACCATGATTACAAACATGTTTGTAGTTGGGTTTCAGTCATAAAATGAACAGCCCCCTCCTTCACCAGTGCAACATTCCCACCACCAATGCGCCTATCTCTTTTTTCCCCCACCCCATGCCTCCTATATTTGAGACAGGCATTATACTTCTCTCACTCATTAACATTGTCATGATAGCTGTTTGTGTAGCTATTTCTCTAACTGCACTCACCACACTTTGTGTTGAGCTGCATATCATGAGCCAGTGGTCAGTCCCTCATCTCTATTGTCTCTGGGTATTATTACAATAATGTCTTTTATTTTTCTTAAATCCCATAAATGAGTAAGACTATTCTGTGTCTATCTCTCTTCATCTGACTTATTTCACTCAGCATTATAGATTCCATGTCCATCCATGTATAGGAAAATTCCATTACTTCATCTTTCCTGATGGCTGCATGATATTTCATTGTGTATATGTACCATAGTTTCTTTAACCACTCATTTGTTGAAGGGCATCTTGATTATTTCCAGATTCTGGCTATTGTAAATAGTGCTGCGATGAATAGAGATGTGCAGAACGCATTTTTATATTGGGTTTTTGTGTTCTTAGGCTATATTCCTAGGAGTGGTGTGGCTAGATCATATGGAAGCTAAAGTCCAGTTCTTTGAGAAATCTCCATATTGTTTTCCCTAAAGGCTGGACTAGACAACATTTTCACCAGTAATAAATGAGAGTTCCTTTCTGTCCACATCCCCACCAGCACTGATTGTTCTTGTTCTTTGTGCCATGAGATATTTCCTTACTCTTCTTTTGATTTGCATCTCACTGCTTCAAGAAAGAAAAGAGGACCCAAAGAAATGGAGATACATACCCTGCTCATGGATTGAAATAATTAACATCATTAAAATAGCAATACTCCCCAAAGTGCTATACGGATTTAATGCAATTGCTTTAAGGATATACATGACATTATTCAAAGAAGTGGATCAATCACTCCTGAAATTCATTTGGAACAATAGGCATACACAAATAGCTACAGAACCCTTAGGAAGAGGAATGCAGGAGGCATCATTTTCCCCAACTTTAAATTATATAATAAAGCAATAGTCATTAAAGCAACATGGTATTGGAATAAAGAAAGATCTTCAGATCAATGGAATAGACTTGAGTATTCAGAGAATGTTCCTCAGACATACAATCAATTAATCTTTGATAAAGAGGCAAGAAATGCAAAATGGAGCAAAGAAAGCCTCTTCAATAAGTGGTCTTGAGACAACTGGTCAGCCATGTGTAAAAAAGCAACACAGACCTCCACCTAACACCATGCTCAAAGGTCAAATCTAAATAGATTAAAGACCTTGATATCAGACCCTGAACCATAAAGTATATAGAACAACATGTAGGTAAAAACACTCCGTGATATTTCCAAGGCATCTTCAAGAAGGAAACATGACTTTCCAAACAAACAAGTGGAAGTGGAGATAAACAGATGGGATTATATTAAGCTGAGAAGCTTCTGCACCTCAAAGGAAATAGTGAATAGGATACAAAGGCCACCCACAGAATGGAAGAAACTATTCACTCTATCTATACACATGTGCTCCACATCACTAATTATTGCTTTTTATGTTTTTAACTTTGTTATTGATTGAGATTCTGTGACCTATAATACTGTTAATGGTGGTTTCTGTTGTATATAATTCCAACACAACACCCATCACTAGTGTACACACTTCTTCATGGAACCCAAAACCCTTACCTCTCAAAGCCCACCTCCACAGCAATTTTACTGTGAAGCTTCAAGTCCCACATATGAGAGATAATTCTGTATCCCTTTTCTTTTGACTAACTTCACACAATGTGCATTTTTCCTTTCCTTCACTCAATCAACAATTTACATTTTATCGTGGAGAATTTTCTCCCACAATTCTCCCTTAATTTTGTTCAGTAGGAGTATACTCTTTCCTAAATTTACCATTTTAGGTAAATTAGGTAAATGCTTAAATTTACCATTTTAGGCCTTAACACTCACTTCTGCTTACCTTCTGGAAACCATTTTTTCTGGATGCTCAGTTGCTGTGGACCTACTGCATCCCTAAACAAAACCTTCGTAGGGTCCGAGAACCTTTATGGGGAGAAAGTGGGAGCAAAATCAGACAAATATGAAATATGAAATAAATGAGACCACACAAAATGCATTGTATGGGGACTCACGTCTAAGAGACGGAAGACAAATTTTACTGTCCAGCCGATGACATTTTAAACACAAACTCTGGTATGCAAGGTGTCTTCAGGGAAAACAAAGAGCAGAGGATAGCAAGGAGGGGCAACACAATGGTACCAAACTACCTGATGTAGGTGAGAAAAGAGGGCTGAGTGAAAAAGTGAGGTGGAGGTGTTTTTGGGTAAGCAGAAAACAGGTTTTTCAAAAAACTAGGAGGAGAGAGAGGTTTTGCGAGAGATGTTTATGATGTTTATGTAGTTGCAGAAAATAGATTTTGGGGGGGACGAAAATAATTGTTTACTACCATAGAGCTAGACTCAGAAAAACAAGCTGCTGGCATCAGGTTATACTTGAAGTAAGAGTCACAAATAACTAGCCAGCGGGGAGCTTTTGGCGGGCTTTTTTGGTACTGAAATTTCTTTTTGAGTGTGGAAAAGCTAAGGCCAAATTTCTGTAGTAGAAAAGGAGACAAAAATCAAATAAAAAAAAAGAGAAAATGTAATGTCACAGCCGTGTCAGAATTATAGCCAGTAATCCATGCAAAGGGTCAATGATTGACTTCTCTAAACAGGCCTTCTGGCAGATAATTCTTGGGAGGAAAATTAGGCACTGCACCAAGAAAGCCAAAAGCCACGTCTGGTGTGTGCTTCCTTTTGCAGGTAGTGACACTCAGTTTTCCTTCACTTTTCCCATGTGACATTAGGAAAACTATATTATATATTAAAACTATATAACATATTAACATAACAAAAATACCAGTATTTTTCAGTCCTTTCTGTACTTAATCATGGTATAACACTTGATCTTGTTCAAGTTTGAAAGATATTTTCACTGTGTTCTAGTTTCCCATGTTGCTTTTCCCAAGTCTAAAAAAGTTAATGCGAGATTATTTCATCAGATTTTATCAAAATTTACCAGAAGAATAATTTTTGTCTGAAATTTATAATTTATCACTTTCATTTTGTCTTAATGTTTCTTCAGAGAATGAGCTATATTTATGCAGAGAACTAGGGTAGCCTGGGTGTCAAAAAAATGGGAACTACAAAGTTTAACAAGTCATAGAGTGAGATTTCTATAATGTCAGAAACGTGTGGAAGTGTTTAGGGACAATATGAAGTAGGAAGAGTCTTTGAATCATACCCTTTCCTTTCTGTTCCTTTGGGCTTCCAGCTAAAGTTTCCATGTCTGTCTCCTGCATTCTTCAGGGAAAGTTCCATGTGTTTTTCAAAGCACAGTGTTTTCAAAACATCTGTTATGTGGCGTTAGCATTTGCAGCTGTCAGAGTTGCTGCAGACTGCTTGGAGAACCTGTGGATGGTGCTGCTCCCTCTGGATTTCCTTTAAGCTCCAGAGCTTTTCGGTTACATTGTTTGATATTCTAACCTCTTAGTTCTCTTTGGAAGATTATTAGCAGCCCCTCTAATGAAGCTCTCTAGAGCACCTGCTTCTGTCCATGCAGGTTCCCTCAGAGACTCAATTAAGCCCTTTGTTAGAGTCCTCTCCAATATTGGTCTGTTTGATAACTTCTTGTCATGAGACTATAAAATCTCACTGTCATTCATTATATCCCTCTGATCCCTGTATGGTTTGTGGGTAGGAAGGGTTATAAAAGGCAAGGTGCCACACCCATCAGCTGAGAGGCTAGTTTGGTTCTGTTCACAGAGGTTACACCTGACAGTGATCTGGAAACCATATGTCATGCCAGAGAATTAGTCTGGGGTTGGCCACATAAAAAGAAAAAAACTACTCCTGGTATAATCTCTTTATTTCCAGGTGTTTGTTCTTCTATTCCTCATTTTCCCCTTTCACTGTACCTTAATTTCATTTTCCCTTCCTCTCTCACTCAATTGAACTTGATCTAACTATGGATTCAGATGTTCAAATAATAGGAAAATATGATCAAAGCTAGAACAAATATACATAAGTATGAAGTAAGGATCTAATTTGAGTGTTAAAAACTCGTGGTGCTATAGTTTATGAAGAAATTACATGTAGAACTGTTATTATTGACTTTATAGAAAAAGTGGAAGATCAGAAGCAACAAGAAACAATATATTCAAACTATACATGAGTAGGATGCAGAGCAAGACAGAATAAGAAGGTCTGGAAAAAGAGATCATATAATTTTAGCACATAGTCTCTATGAATAAAGATTTTAGGCTAGATTACCAGATAAATATACTACCAAATTAATAAAAGAGTGAAATGGCAATGTTCAGAAACTTTCTGTAAAAGGCAACTTTAGCAGAATAAGACACAGACCTTATTCTTTACATATTCATTTATTCATTCATTCATTAGCCTGTGTCAGGAGTTTAGATGTGATGGCTGGAGTTAGAGAGACTCTTGGGCAATCAATTAACCTTAAATAAAAGGAATATCAAGATAGCAATAGTTTAGATCCCCGATGACTTTATAAAACAGTACCATAATACTAATCTCTTAATGCTTTCCTCTTGCCTTTAGCATAATAGAGTAACATCTATTCTATTTTATCATTACTATTTTGTTTTTCCCCAAATAACTCAACAAAAAGAGGGACAGGGTGTTGAAGGAGAAGCAGGATATGAAGATATGGTATATATAAGGTATATATATATGAAGTATATTTACCATATGTAAGTATGGTATGTGGAAGCACACCTGAGTCTATTTTAGATTGATACACTATCACACTTATTTCTCACAATATCTCCACAGATAGAGGTGAATGATCTTGCTGATGAAATTCAAAGACCTCAATTAAGTGGCACAATCAGGATTGAGACCTAATTCTATCAATTTCCTAACACTTTCTACTTTACTGATTTCCTCCTCATTTCAGATTTTTGTGGGCTAGCATGCATTACTGAAGAGACTGCTGTCCTGGAAGTTGAGATTTATGTTCAAGCCTGGATGCTAGCTGTCACATTGTTCTCATTTGAGGTGTCTTAAGGAGAAATAATAGCAAAGCCTTGGGAGCTGGGAGCTGAGCTAGACTGTGGTGTTCTCCCATTGAATATTAACAATGTCACTGAGCACCAACATTAGCCAAGGTCACCCTGAGATCAGGACAGAGTGAGACAAAAACAAAATAATTTTGTAGCCCAGGTCTGATCCTAGACAAAAATAAGACCATTATAATATTTTTTTAAAAGACTGCTCTAAGCTAACATCTTCTCTCACAGTTCCAGATGCTCTTTACATCATGATGTTAATAATTCTGGCTGAAAATTATTGCTCCAAAGTATAGAATGAGCTTCATTTTCTTTTTGCAATCATTCGCTGTAAACCTCGACTTTTTTAAATCCTCTCTAAAGTCACCTCATATTAAGCAAATTCTGTAACATATCTGTAACATATCTTCCTCTTTATTTGGATGCCCTGACCTGCAAATGGAGCCAGATTTCCTTTCTGTATAAGTAATAATATTAATGTACGCTAACATAAGAGTACATTGGTGGGGTTTGGCTAGCAGATAACAAATTAGAAAGTAGCACCATTTTTTTGGAATTTCATAGTTTTTCTACATACAAATTATAAAAAATATTGAGCATCTGTTTAACACTTATTAAGGTTTTATTTCATAGACATAAACTTGTTATAAAATAGTAAGAATTGTTTGTAGTCCTGTCTTTTCAAATTTCTAAGAAATCCCAATAATGATTATTTCTAATTTTCACAAATTAAACTTTATACTAATCAGTATTAATACTGAATTAGAAGACACTTGACCAATGATCTCAGTTAAAAAGAATTACTACTGAGGCCAGAGAAATGGCACAGTGGGCAGGGTACCTGTCCTGCATGTAGCCAATTGGATTCTATTTCTAAAATCACATACACTTCCCTGAGAACCTTCATTAATGATCTTTGAGCATAGAATCAGTCATTAACCCTGAACACTACTAGGTAAGGGCCAAACACCCTCTGCAAAGAAAAGGATTATTACTGAGTAATGATATTACTCTATTCTTAGTTTTTCACCGAGAGGAATAAAATAGCACTAATTATGAAATGAAATACTCATAAACACTGCAACTCTGTTTACAATGGTCAAATTTGGGAGTGACCAAAATGCCCAATAACAGATGACTCAATATAGATGTGGTATAAAAATAATGGAACATTATTCAGCAAGGTAAAGCCTTGTCTTTTGAGGCACCATGAATGGAGAGAGTTATATAAAACAAAATAAGTCAGAGGGAATAATATTTTCTTTGAATGTTAAAAATTAAAAATTTGGCAAGGGAACAGAGAAAGTTATACTAAAATTATTGGACTCTGAACATAGAAATGAGATTATTGTGGGGGGGCAGAGTAATAGCACTATGGTTAGTGCATTTGTCTTGCATACGGCCTACCTGAGTTCCATCCCTGGTATCCCATATGGTCTCAGGAGTGGTTTCTTAACAGAGTCAGGAGCAACACCTGAACACCACTGAGTGTAGCTCAAAAACGATAGATAGATAGATAGATAGATAGATAGATAGATAGATAGATAGATAGATAGATAGATAGATAGATAGATAGATATTATCTGTTTTCCGGGAAGAGAGAATCAAAGTGAAGAGGGGTTCAATAGATTGTGGTGGAGAGATAACTATACCTAAATGATAGGTGTATTATAGTAACACATCACTTGAAAAGATTTACAATTATATTCCAAAAGTATGTACAATCTAGTTGCAAATCAATATTACCTTACTAAAAATATGAGAAATACTATTAAATAATCTACACAACCTAAAGTCAAAAGTACTAGAAGCCCACATTTAGATTGCGAATAACAACCCTATAATCACATATACAGACTTTATCATCTTTTTCTTGCTCTGGGGTTTTAATGATTTTATAGAAATTGAAGTATGGAAGTAAAATTTTTACCATGACAGTTTATAAATTAAACATGGTTAAAAGCAACTGAATGAATAAACATTCATGCAGATATAAATGATGAAGTCAATAAATAACAAGCAGTTTAATTATGTTTCTGATACATATGATATGTAAGTTACACATCACAATAATCATTTGGTTTAGAAACTCTTTTTAATCTTTTCTTGAAATTCGCCTGAATAGATCATTTGGACTTAACAAGTTCTGATTAGACGATAAAGATTACTCTCACTCTGTAATTGAGAGAAATTTATTTAAATTTCAGTGAAGAAAAATGTGAGAGGAAATGGTGCTAGTAAAAGGAAGATATTTAAATTATATAGAATAATCAAAGGCATCCTGACTGCCAGACAAAAAAGAATATGAACAAGGAGACATCAGCAACATTATCCAAAAATAAATAAACCTGCAAAGGAAACAGTCTGTAAGGAAACAGTTCTTTCTTGTGAAAAAAAAAATGGGGGGGAGGGCTATGTATTTAAAATGTGTCTTTCAAACTGTACAACTGAAGACCTACTTTGCTAAAACCATCAGGTAAAATCGTGATGGAATAACTGTGGTGATTCATCAAAGTATGTATTTTCTCATATCATTTTAAGTAAAAGATTTCATCAGTCTACCAACGTTTTAGCAATTGCTATTATGAATCGCGACTTCCATATTAATTATAGAATATGGGGGAGATGGCAGATTAGGCTACATTAGGCTGTACTTAGGGCTTATTTGTGACTCTGCATGCAGGGGTCACTCCTGTCAGGGTTTGGGACTATATGGAGAGCAGGAATTGAATCAGGGTTAGTTATGTGCAAGACAGGCACCTTAGATGTTACATTTTTTACAGGTTGCTGTGGGAATGCTATATAATAAGACTTGGGTAATAGTCTAAGATTTATCCATTCCCATACAGATCACTTCCTATCTTTATATTTAATTTAAAAATAAAGTCTTGAGTAGGATGCTGGTCACCTAATACCAACCAAAGGAGTTTCAAGAAGTGGTATTTTACAGAGACCATCTGGATCATTTAAGAGTCTACCTATAGGACATATTAACCCCTCCAGTGGAAATCTTCTAAATTCTGGAACTATAAATTTGAATCTCAGAAATAATATATATTAGCTTAAACATCTAAAAGGAGAGTTTTTTGTGTTCCATTCATAATTATATCTTTACCTAAATATTGGGAGGAAACATATAAAGAAATTACCTACTTAATTTACTCAGAAAATGTATTTTAAAATAATGATGTTACTCATTATCCTTAACGTGAAATCAACATAGTTAATTTCTCTGAATTTAAAATTTTCTGAAATTAAAATTCTGAATAATATTTGTTACTACACCTTCAGATTTACTAGTTTTTTGTTGTTGTTGTTGCACTACCTAATCTAAAGATGATCAATCCCACATAGATTTTATTTTTCAAAGGAACACCTTTGTTTTGGGTTAATAGCTAGATGCCATCTTCTACTCATATTTTTCATATATCCTATCTTGTTCAAATTTTTTCCATTTTTGTAAAACAAATATACTTCAAATATGTATTTTAACATTTCTGTCTACTGATTTTGTTATTTGTATGTTTCTATAAAACATCTTTCCTTTGGATAGGAATAAGTTTTCCTTTTCTTAGTTTTTTTTTTTTCTATCTACTTAAACAATGGTTTACCACCTTGTTCATAATACAATTATTTGGGGCATTCAATGTTCTAACACAAATCCCACAACCAGTGTGACCTTTTTTCCTAATTTAATTGTCCCTAATTTCCACCCACCCATCAACCACACCACCTTTGAAAGCAGAAAGTAATTTTATATATCTTTATTACAAAAAGTGGCCAATAAATTATCAAAACAGTACAGTAAAAGAAATTTTAAAAAATTTTGTATCTCACAATGGTGTTATTAAGACATTGTCTAAAGATTTACTGAACTATTTGTTGTTAGTTGATTCTTCTGTTATTGTTTTTTGTTTATTGAGCTTAGTGAGCTTTTATACTACTTTCACCTCTAATCTTTCTGTGCTCCTGCTGAACTGTAAGTATTGTGAAATTTGGAGCTGTTATGAGTACATGTGGCCATATATTGGCTGCAAACCATCCTCCAGGAGCTGTAGAATCGGGATGATTCTTTGAGTTCTGTTCTCTTGAGATAAGTGATGAGATTGGGTCATTTATATGCAAGAGGCTTCTAGGGATACGGGTGTGGCTTTTGCAGCTTCAGCCAGTACAGAGGGGCAGGTTGGGGGAAGGCTGCGCATCTCTACTCTGAGGAGGCCCCAGAGTTTTCAACCTAAGACCAGTGCACCTAGAATTTCATTTGCTTGGCATCTCTTCAAAAAAGATAAGTCTTTTATTAGATTTTTGTTTTTATTGTAGCTTAGGTACTATGGTTACAATAATTTTAACATTTATGTTCCGGTGTACAAATTTTCTGCATTTTTACTACCACTATTTGTATCTAAGTATTCACCACTGTCCTTTTATGATTTTTCCTCATAAATTAGTACTACACCATGCTTATCACCATTATTCCAAGGTTAGCAACGAGTTATTTTTGTTTCTTTGTAAACCTGATAATTTTATTAAGCAGCTACATTATGAATTTTACATTGTTGGTTTCTAGCGTTTTGTTTTATTATTGGTTGTTTAGTTTTTAGTACTTAGATATTTTGTTTAGAAGGGCAATACTGTCACTCACAGTCTGATTTTCTTCCAAGTTGATTTTAATTACATGTAAATCAAATTAAATCAACTTGCAAAGTGAGTCCAAACAACTTTAATCTAAAATTTTCCCTATTTCTTAAGACTCAACTTAAGAAGCAAGATCAAGATTTCTATTTGATTTAACCAATTTCAACATTTGTATATTTTCAATTCACTGTTTTTCCCACACTTCAGATTTTCTTGTGGTCTGTCATGCATTATTGGAAAGGTCTAGGTGTTAAATACTAGATTTCACATGTTATAGCATGAGCAAGCTTCAGGGTGCTTTGGATTAAAAATAAAGAGCACTCTACTATGACCTTGTTTAAATTCACTGTCATCTTATTTACTTCTTCAGAATAATTCATAGCATCTTTTGCTCCCACAGAGGTACCACCTATAGTACAGACAGCCCCCAAAATTCACATACATGCAAAAGACTCAAGAATAAATGAAAGAGGGGTCAGAGTAATAGCACAGAGGGTAGAGAATTTGTGTTGCGTAAAGCCGGCCCTGGTTCAATCCCTGGCATCCTATATGGTCCCCAGCTTGCCAGGAGTGGTTTCTGAGTGCAGAACCAGGAGTAACCCCTGCACACTACCGGGTGTGGCATCAAACAAACAAACAAACAAAAAGAATAAATTAAAGAAGCAAAGAAAATTCCTCGAATTTCAAATCCTTTTGTTTTAAGAAAACATACCAAATTGAACCAATCTGTAGCTTTCAAATAAATAAATAATAACAACAAAATTAACAACTTACTTGTCTTCTTTGGGATCTTTCTTCTTTAGAATAATGATATTAAATACAAACTTTTCATATTAAGTACAAGAAATATAAATAGGCACTGTGAGCATAATTCCTCTTGATTCCTATAATCCCTGCTAATATATCTATGGCCTGTATTAAGTCTGCCTGTTGAAGGAAAACTGTTAATTGGCATCATTGAGGTATTATGTTGCCAAATAAAGTGTGGTTTTTGTTTCTTAAAAATTGTTCACACAGCTATTGCCCACGTTTAGGCAATAGATTCGAATAGGGAGTTACTGCTCCACCAGTGTGGCATAGATACTGTTAGATTGTTAGATTATGCTTGTATTTCACTCGATTTACAAAGTCCAGGGACAAAACCCTACCACCAGTTTTCTCAGAGGGTCATGAGTTCCAGCTGGAACAACAACAACAACAAAAAATTGCTCTGGGCCGGGAAGGTGGCACTAGAGCTAAGGTGTCTGCCTTGCAAGAACTAGCGTAGGATGGACCTGGTTCGATCCCCCAGCGTCCCATATGGTCCCCCCAAGCCAGGAGCGATTTCTGAGCTCATAGCCAGGAGTAACTCCTGAGTGTCAAACGGATGTGGCCCAAAAACCAAAATTAAAAAAAAAAAAATTGCTCTTTTCAGTAACGGAAATACAGTCCTTACCTCTATCCAAGTTACAGGGTTTGCAATTTGTCCTCATTGAAAATAATTTTTGGAAAGAGATAGAAAGGGAAGTAGAATTTTTACTCAGGAAGTATGAGGAAAGAAAAAGAAGGAAAAACACGTTTAAAAGAACTTAAGCTATGGGATAGAGAGTACAGGGTTAAAGTGCTTCCTTCGCATGTGGCTAACCCAGGCTTAATGCCCAAGAGCACATATTATTCCCTGAGTACCTCTTAAGGGTGATGCCCACTGAGTTACATATTCCATTGCTGTCTGTGGACATAAACATTAGATTATATTAGTAGGCACAATTAAATAGAAAATGAATAGATTAGAATTTTTGTTGTGACATTACTTAATGAGAACTCTCTTCTGAGTACAGCATTGCAATGTGAAACTAGGTCGAACAACTTATATCTCCAAGTACCACTGTGGACATAAATATTAAAGAGTTATTATAGACATAGTAAAATTAAGATATTAAAACTTGGGCCCGGAGAGATAGCACAGCGGCGTTTGCCTTGCAAGCAGCCGATCCGGGACCAAAGGTGGTTGGTTCGAATCCCGGTGTCCCATATGGTCCCCCGTGCCTGCCAGGAGCTATTTCTGAGCAGACAGCCAGGAGTAACCCCTGAACAATGCTGGGTGTGGCCCAAAAACCAAAAAACATATATATTAAAACTTCTTTTTTTTATATATTAAAACTTCTTATAGTGAGCACTGTAGTGGGAGTCCACATATTCCATATTTATTCTGCACTTGTATCTGTGGATTAGAACACTATTATAGACATCTATAAGGAGTAGATGATTGGATAACTGCTCAATCTAAATAGCTGTAGCCATTGCTGAAGGTCTCTTTGAAATATAGAAGAGGATATGAGTTTTTGTGTTCCCCCCACTTTCACTCAGTTGCTTCTCTATTTCTCACTGTATTCTGGGCATATAAGTGATATCATTCTTTATTTATTCTTTTTCTGGTTTACTTTATTTAGCATAATATCTTCAAGTTCCATCAGTGTTGTTGAAAATTGCATGGAGGCCTCATTTCTTACAGCTCTGTAGTATTCCATTGTGTATATGTACCATATCTTCATGATCCATTCATCTGTTTTTGGGTATCTAGGTTGATTCCAAGTCTTAGCTATTGTACTTAGTGCCACAATGAATAGCAGTGTGCATACATTCTTTTGGAGAATGTTTTTCTGTTCTAGGGATAGATAACCAAAAGCGTTGCTGGGTCATATGGCAGTTCAAATTTGAGTTCACTGAGAACCCTTCATACTGTTTTTCATAGGAGTTAGATCAGGCAGCATTCTCACCAACAATAGACGAGAGTTCTTTTCTCACCACATCCTCACCAACAGAGATTGTCTGGTATTTTTTATATGTGCCATCATAACTAGTGTAAAATGATATTTCATTGTTGATTTATATTTCCCTAAGAATAAGTGATGATGAAAATTTTTTCATGTGTCTATTGGTCATTTGTTGGTCCTCAGAGAAGTGTCTGTTCATCTCCTCTCCCCATTTTCTGATGAGGTTTTTGATTTTTATGGAGTTAACCTTTGTGAGTATTTTGTATATCTTATAAATCAACCCTTCATTTGATGTGCTTAATACAAACATTCTCTCCCAATTAGTTATTTGACCTCTAATTTTAGTTCATGTTTCTTTTGCCATACAGAAACTTTTTAGTTTGATGTAGTCCCATGTATTTAAGTTTGATGCTATAACTCTTGCCATTGGCATCCTCTAATCGAAGATTTTTTTTGAGGTCCAAGTCTTGGAGTTTTCTGCCTATGTTTTTGTCAATAAACTTTCTGGATTCAGGTCTCATCTCAAAATATTTAATCTACTTTGAATTGACTTTTGTGTAAGGTGTGAAATATAGATAAATCTTTCATTTCTTACACATAATTTTCCAATTATTCTATCACCATTTCTTGAAGAGACTATCTTTGTTTCATTTCATATTCTTAGCTCCTTTGTCAAGATTAGTTGACAATATGCATGGGGGCTTATCACTGGATATTCTTCTCTTCAGACCTATTGTTCTGAAAATCTGTCTTCATTCAAATACCATGCTGTTTTGATCACTATGTCTTTGAAGTAAAGCTTCAAACTTGGTAATGAGATGCCTCCTATTCTCTTGTTTTTCAGTAATGATTTGGTTATCCTGTGTCTTTTATGGTTCCACATGAACTTTATGATTGATTGTTTTAAGTCCTTGAAGAGGTTATTCTAAATTTGAATAAGGATTGCATTGAATCTATATAATAGTTTAGGTAAGTGGTCGTTTTGAAGAGAGTGACTCTTCCAATCTATGAGCATGAATTGTTCTTCCATTTCCTTAGGTATTCTTCAATTATTTTCTGAAATGTTTTGAAGTTTTTTTATATATAATTCTCTCACCACTCTTGTTAGGTTGATTCCTAGATATTTGATAGTTTGGGGCCCTATTTAAATGGGATGGATTGCATGATCTCTTTTTCCTCTGAGTCATAATTTGTATAAAGGAATAAAACTGTCTTTTGTGTATTGACTTCATAGGCAACTACTTTACTGTATTGGTTTATTGTTTCTCCAAGCTTTTCTGTAGACTCTTTAGGGTCTTTGATGTATATCATAATCTATAAATAGATTGACTTCATCTTTTTCTATTTGGATTCTTTTGATTTCTTTCTCTTGTCTGATTGCTATTTCTAAGAATTCTAATACTATTTTAAATCAGAGTGGGGATAGTGGGCATCCTTTCCTCATACCACACCTTAGTGGAAATGCTTTTAATTTTGGGGGGCAGGAGAGATATCATAGCGGTAGGGCATTTGTCTTGCAAGTGGAAGGATGATGGTTCAAATCCTGGTATCTCATATAGTCCCCCGAGCATGCCAGGAACAAGCTCCTGAGCGTAAAGCAAGGAGTAACCCCTGAGTGCTGCTCAGTATGGCTCCAAAAAAAAAACACAAAAAAAAATAAAGCAAGCAAACAAACAAAACAAACAAAAAGAATAATGTTGGCTGTGGAATTTTTATAGATAGCTGTTACTATCTTGAGGAATGTTTTATTTACACCTAGTAGTAACTCTTCTCTGTATGCTTGATAAAATTCACCTGTAAATGCATCTGGTCCTGGGCTTTTGTTCTTGGGTAGTTTCCTAATTATTGTTTCAATTTCCTTACTTGTGATTAGTCTAATTAAGTTTTCCATTTTCTCCCAACAAAATATACTGGACATGAAAAGAGAAATGGAAGAAAGAGGCCTAGTATACACACACACACACACACACACACACACACACACACACACATATAGGACACTCCACCCCCAGAAACCTGGATACACATTCTTCTTCAATCTACATGGGTCATCCTCCAGGATAGACTACATGCTGGCACATAAAACATACCTCCATAATATCAAAAGGATAGAAATTTTTGCAGGCTACCTTTGCTGACCACAAGGCTCTGAAATTATATATGAACTACAAAGGTACACAGAAGAAAAACTTTAACACCTGGACATTAAACAGCCTACTACTGAACAACCAGTGGGTCTGAGATGAAATTAAAGAAAAAATCAAAACTTTCCTGGAAACAAATGACAATAAAGACACAAACTATCAGAACCTATGGGACACAGCAAAAGTCATACTGAGAGGAAAATTTATTGCTTTGCAAGCATACATCAGGAACGAATTATATCTTAATATAATTTAAAATGGCTTCATATGGTCATTCTACTGTCCATGCGATTTGGAAAAAGGAGGGCTGATGTAAAGGAAAGGGGTTTCATTAATGGTACTGGAACCCAGAAGGAGGCTGAGGGAAGGATGCAAAAAAGGCTCCATTCATACTTGGTCAAGGATATTAGAACCAGAGTTTCCCTGTGTCTGCCCAGACACAGAGCCAACCATCCCTAGGGAGAAAATGATCAGCAATGGTTCTGGGACCCAGAAGGAGACTGAGAAAAGACCCAAGAATACAGACTTGTTTGTGTTTGATTAAAGAGATTAAGATGTAAGGATCCATATTATCTGTCTGGCCCCAAAGGATAGGTGATCAGCGATGGCACTGGAATCCAGCTAAGGGAGGGCTCTCTAGGGCTTATTGTTAAAAGATCTCACTTAATGGTCTCAGGAGCATTGAGTACCAAAAAAAGTCAGTTCTAAATACTCAAGCAGGGGCCGGAGAGATAGCAATGGAGGTAAGGCGTTTGCCCTTCATGCAGGAGGTCATCAGTTCGGAATCCCGGCGCCCCATATGGTCCCCCGTGCCTGCCAGGAGCAATTTCTGAGCCTGGAGCCAGGAGTAACCCCTGAGCGCTGCCGGGTGTGACCCAAAAACCACAAAAAAAAATAATAAAAACAAAAAAAAATAAATACTCAAGCAAAAGTCAATGACAATAGAATCAAGTGTCATAAACTGAAACAAGCTAAATTACCTGTTCCACTAGTAGTCCAGGGGCTAAGGGTGGACGTATGAGATGCATGCTGAGAAATATGGTGGAGGAAAGTCAACAGTGGTGGTGGTGATGACCCTTAATTCACTGTCACTATATGCATGAAATACAACTGTCAAAGTCTTATAATTCACAATGGTCTCAATAAAATTTTAAAAAATCTCACTTAATAGAAGGGACTGAGATTGTATATTGAGCCCTGAATACTGTCACCCCTGGAAATTTACCTGAGAAGTCCCTGATTTGCATTCTACTAGGACTGGTACTCAAATATTATTTAAAATATCGTTAAACTAGTCACTTGTTGGGTAGGAGATAGTACAACAGGTAAGGTGCTTCCCTGGCATGCAGCCAGCACAGGCTCAAACTGGGAACAACATATAGTAAAATTAGTACCACCAGTAAATATCCCCGTAGAGCCAGGAGTAAATGCTAAGCACAGCTTACTTTTGGGGTGTAACCCAAAAATAAAACGAAAAAGAAGTAGGAAAAAAAGATTCACATGCAGTCATAAGTGAGGAGTAATGATCCAAAACAAACAAAAAAAAGCTACCATTATGCTAAAATGAAAATTACTAATAATCAAAATAGTTTTTAAGTACTTTAATATATATAAAATTGAGGAGAAACTCCTTCCTCATTTGTTGCTGAAGATAAAACTTTATGCAGGATATGTTGGTATTGAAAGGGGCAGGCAGGTAGATATGAACCCCTACATTGAAGCAATAAATTCTTGAGATGTAATATAATCAAAAGATAGAATTTAGAGGAATTACCTTGTCATTGATAAATAAAATTCTCACCTGGCTCCATTGGAGGTTCTCCTTTGAAAGAAGCATGAGCAGATAAAGGCCAGAAATAAAATATCAAAGCAACTATTTCTGGCAACCACCCTAGCAACACAACTCCTTACCTGAGGGAAGATGTGCACATGTGTTGCCTAGGCACAGGGTGCCTGAGCACATGTTGCCTGCATCTACCCTCTTGAAATGTTTGCATTTTATACTTAAACTCTGTGACATGTACCAGGGGTCTCTTGACCTTTAAATAAGGCCTATGATCTCCATTGAGGTTCTCTCTCTATCCTTCAGAGAAAACTCCCATAAATGAATTCCAGACACTTAGCTCAAGAAAAGTCTGGAACTTGTGAACATCTTCCCAATTGTATGTTGTTGTTCTGTGGGTGGAATTGATAGTAAAAGTGAATCCCAGCTTTTTCAACCCATTTCAGTGTGGATATTTCCTTATTCATAAGTTGCTCAAATAGTGTCTGAATTTCTTTAAGACAGAATTGCTCTGAATATATCTGTAGATTCAATGTGTTCTGAGAAGGAGTTTAGGAGTCATTTATGCTACCATCTTGAATCAGAATTCTAGCTTTTAAAATTAAGAATGTGAATTTCTGAATTCAAGCAGAGGTGTTTTACCCAGCTCTATTGGCATTGGACTTCCAGAATAAATTCTTATAGTTGAATTCATAACCATCTTGATTAAATAGCTCACAACTAATGACAATTGATTCATCAAAATTGACTATGCTAAGAGAAATATGTATAATTGTAAAATGCTTTATATCTATGTATTATACAATAAAACTTATAAAATTAACAATGCATGTACAGTTCATTCCATATAGCTTATTTTTGTAGCATATTTGTATTGTTTTATTTATTTATAATAACTTTACTTAAGCATCTTGATAACAAATATGACTGTTGAATAGGTCTCAGTCATGTAAAGAACACCCCCATTCACCAGTGCAACATTCCCACCACCATGTCCCAAATCTCCCTCCATCCCACCCCAGCCCCACCTGTACTCTAGACAGGCTTTCCAGTTCCCTCATTTCATTCACATGGTTATGGTAGTTCTCAGTGTAGTTATTTCTATAACTGCACTCAACACTCTTTGTGGTGAGCTTCATGAAATGAGCTGGAAGTTCCAGCCCTCCTCTCATTGTCTCAGGATTGTTGCAAAAATGACTTTTATTTTTCTTAAAACTCATAGATGAGTGAGACTATTCTGTGTATCTCTCTCTCCCTCTGTCTTATTTTACTCAGCATGATAGATTCCATGTACATCCATGTATAGGAAAATTTCATGACTTCATCTCTCCTGGCGGCTGCATAATATTCCATTGTGTACATGTACCACAGTTTTGTTGAAAGGGCATCTTGTTGTTTCCAGAGCCTGGCTATTGTGAATAGTGCTGCAATAAATATAAGTGTGACGAGGGGTTTTTGTATTGTATTATTGTGTTCCTAGGGTATATCCCTAGGAGTGGAATAGCTAGGTCGAATGGGAGCTCAATTTCCAGTTTTTGGAGGAATCTCCATAACGCTTTCCATAGAGATTGAACTAGAACGGCATTCCCACCAGCAGTGAAAAAAGAGTTCCTTTCTCTCCACATACCCGCCCAGCACTGATTCTTCTCGTTCTTTGTGATGTGCGCCAATCTCTGTGGTGTTGAGATGGTATCTCGTCATTGTTTTGGATTTGCATCTCACTGATGATTAGTGATGAGGAGCATTTTTTATGTGCCTTGTGGCCATTTGTATTTCTTTTTCATCAAAGTGTCTGTTCATTCTTCTTCTCCCCCATTTTTGATGGGATTAAATGTTTTTTTCTTGTAAAGTTCTGTCTGTGCCCTGTATATTTTGGAGATTAGCCCCTTATCTGCTGGGTGTTGGGTGAATAGTTTCTCCCACTCAGTGGGTCGCTCTTGTATCTTGGGCACTATTTTTTTTTTGAGGTGCAGAAGCCTCTCAGCTTAATGTATTCCCATCTGTTGATCTCTGCTTCCATTTGTTTGGAAGTACAGTTTCCTCATTGAAGATACCTTTAGTCTCAATGTCATGGAGTGTTTACCTACGTGTTTGTTATATATAACTTATGATATCGAGTCTGATATCAAGGTCTTTAATCCACTTGAATTTTACCTTTGTACATGGTGTTAACTGGGTTCTGGTGTTCGCCTTTTTTGCAAGTGGCTAACCAGTTCTGCCTGCACCACTTGTTGAAGAGGTTTTCCTGCTCCACTTAGGATTTCTTGCTCCTTTGTTAAAAATTATATGTTTGTATGTCTGAGGAACGTTCTCTGAGAAACTCAAGCCTATTCCACTGATCTGAGGGTCTGTCTTTATTCCAATACCATGCTTGTTTTGATAACTATTACTTTGTAGTACAGTTTAAAAGTTGGGGGAAAGCAATGCCTCTCATACTCCTTTTCCTAGGAGTGCTTTAGCTATTCTAGGGTGTTTGTTGTTCCAGATGAACTTCATAAGAGTTTGAGCCACTTCTTTGAAAGAATGTCATGGGTGTCTTTAGAGGGATCACATTAAATCTGTATAATGCTTTGGGGAGTATTGCAATTTTAATTTTGTTAATCCGTGCCAATCCATGAGCAGGGTATGTGTTTCAATTTCTGTGTGTCCTCTCTTATTTCTTGGAGCAGGGCTTTATAGTTTCTTTGTATAGGTCCTTCACGTCTTTGGTCAAGTTGACACCAAGATATTTGAGTTTGTGTGGCACTAATGTGAATGGGATTTGCCTTATTAACGGTCCATCTCTTCCCATCGCATTATTGGTATATAAAAAGGCCATTGATTTTTGTGTGTTGATTTTGTAGCCTGCACCTTTGCTATCTGAGTCTATTGTTTCTAGAAGCTTTTTGGTAGAATCTTTAGGGTTTTCTAAGTAGAGTATCATGTCATCTGCAAACAATGAGAGCCTGACTTCTTTTTTTCCTATCTGGATGCCCTTGATATCTTTTTCTTGCCTGATTGTTATAGCAAGCACTTCCAGTACTATGTTGAAGAGGAGTGGTGAGAGCGGACAGCCTTGTCTTGTTCCAGATTTTAGAGGAAAAGCTTTAGTTTCAGGAATCAGAATGCTTGTCTTATAAATATAATGACCCAGTTTTGATTTCTGGTACCACATAGCCCAAACCACTGCCATGTTTGGGCCCCAGTGGACCCTAAGCATTGCCATAATAACATTGAGATGCCCATGTCAATGGACTAAATAATACAACATGGCCAGGCATAGCATTCACCTATTCTGTCCAATAGACATACAACTATTTCTCTAGTAGTGACACCTGACCTTCTGGACCACTGCTTGGATAGTCCCCAAAAAATAATTTTAGAAATCTGTGATAAAATGACTTTCCAAGTAATGTAAGAAATCAATACAAAGTTATCAGAAATAAAATATAAAAATTCCTAGGCTAAGATATTTGGTTGTTCGCCTTAACAATTTGCAGTTACTAAAGAAGAAGCAGTAAATTAAATATGCACCATCTTTACATATTTTAGCTAGGGCCGGAGCAGTGGTGCAAGTGGTAACGTACACTAGCCTAGGACGGACCGCTGTTCAATATCCCTGTATCCCACCCATATAGTCAAAACCAGGAGCTATTTCTGAGTACATAGCCAGGAGTAAACCCTGAGCATCACCTGGTGTGGCCCAAAAACAGCAACAAAAAAAATATTTAGCTAAAGCCAAGGACAATAGAAATGGGGAAGATTAGAAAGGGTTAGGTGAGTGGAGAAAGGCAAAAAAAAATAAGGATGCAAATTTAATTTCTGCTTCCCCATTAATTAAAAATTTCCCTAAAACAATGCCCCTAAGGGAGATATTTACTTGTCAATATGGTTAAAGGGTGACCTTTGTATTTCCTTTGTAGCTCTCCCCTGAATTTAGTCTTTTGTCAAAGACATATTATGGGGGTGGCTGATTTTGCTATCCTAGTTAGCTTATTCTGAATAGAATAGATGACATTTGAACAAAGATTGAACTATATTATTGAGAATGAATGGTATGTAGTTCAAAGCCATCCACACAAAACTAATGCTGACTTTTCTGAGGCAAATGCTTATTAATTCTTGATTAATAGAAAAATGGGTCCTCAACTGACTTCTTTATCTTTCAATTCAAAGGCTGAGGCACTGCAGTTAGGCAATATTTTTAGACTCAAATAATTTACTTTCCATGCTTTCATTCTTGTTTTTTGATATATTTTAAAAGCTGATCTAATTCTAAAAAAAAAAAAAAAAAACTCATTTTAATGAGCATCGCAATTAAGAAACATAGTCCCCAGAAACTAGCATCCTTTGAGTCTCTTTGAAATTTGAACCTTTTCCTGATTTGAGTTCAACAAAGTTTATGATGTTTGCATCCCCTAAGGAAAAACCCCTACATGTAAAATATCCTTTGACTCACTCTGTCTTCCTTGAATCCTCCTAAGAAGCTCAATCTACAGATCAAAATAGGCTACTCCTTCTCAATTAACTTTCTTTCAGACTTTCATCATTGTCCTTGTCTTCATTATGTCAAATGCTGTTCCTTGTAGAGACAAGCAGCTGGTTTTTCTGAACTAACTCAGATAATTCTTATTAAAATAATCGCCTCTCTTGTGCAAAGCCATCCATCACCTTCATGCATGCCAGCAGCCCAGTGGCCTGGCAAATTCTTAAGGTCTAATGGTAAATCACTCCCCACCACATTCCACCAAGCTCCCTACCCCCAAATGCAAAATTCTACTTTCAGCATTGGAACATTGTGTATGATACAAAGATTGCAAGGTTTTAAGGAATTTGCCCTTGTTGAAAGTTTCATTCAAATCAAAAAATGTAAATTGAATAAATATTACTAAAATTAATAGCATAACAATACAATATAAAAATAACTAAATAAGGAACCAGAGCGGTGGTGCAAGCAATAGGGCATCTTTGACTTGCTATGCACTAACCTAAGATGGACCCCCGGTTCAATCCCCCAGCGTCCAATATGGTCCTTCAAGCCGAGGAGCAATTTCTGAGCACATAGCCAGGGAGTAAACCTGAGCATCACCAGATGTGGCCCAAAACAAAAAACAAAACAAAACAAAACAACTGAATGAATATTGCATAGTTAATAAATAAATAGATATTCACTGGGAAATAGGTATTTGGGTCCTAAAATGTATTGCTTTAAAACATTTTTCTAAAACCCAATGGGAACTTATTATGTGTTTTCTGGTATCTAGGAAGATGCAATACCAGATCAACAATCTATTCTAAGGTAATAAATGCCATAAGTGACATGGAAAGTAATAGAGCTTTCAAAAATGTTATAAATGATTCTGAAGAGATATTACAGGGGGTTATGACTTCCCTTGAATTCTCAGCCAACTCAGTTTAATTTCTAGTTCTATATCTGGCCTCCAAAGTACCTCTAGTAGTGATCCATGAACACACAGAGACAGGAAAAAAATATCCAAAACACTATTGGGTGTTTTCCCCAAAGCTAAAACAAGATTCATAAATTAAATTCAGAAAAAAAAAAACAAGGAGGAGGCATAGGATCAATATAGAAAACTTCCTGCAATGAAAGAAGAACCACAGACTTTCCCCCATTCTCTCTTGTTAACTCTCTTGTTAATTGTTCAAAACACTTCCTGGAAATATTTAAATAACTACTATATCTCCTGACTGTTCTACTTTGTTGTCTAAATTAAAATCTCACACATGATATTAAATGTGACTGAGGTCAAGCACACAACCCCAAGGCGATCTGTATTGAGAATTATTCCTAAGGAGTAGTATCAAGTCACTATTAACCTGAGGTCTGAAATGAATGTATCAAAAAGGTAAACTTGTAATGGACATAAGGAGCGTATGTAACCATGAAGATGATCTCTATTTTCTTCTTTTACTCATAAAAAGTAATTATTTAGTTCCTATATATGTAGATTTAGTTGACTTTATGTTAGTTGACAGTACGTGAACCTAACATAATGAGTCCTAAAATGAATTGATACACGTCACAAACCTTTGGTAAAAAAAGTCACCTTCTTTGCAAAATGATTGAATGGTCCACAGGTCCAGTATCTAGTAAACCCCTCCTTAAGTTTAACAGAGAATTAAATCAGCATTAGATAATAAGGAATACAAAAAGAAAAGGAAATAATGGGTTAAGAAATACTGTGCTTCAAGATGAATTTCTGAATGATGTTAAGATTTTATTAACTAAACCAAGGAGGGTCCTTTCTGGGATTCTTGGATGGAAAGATTATTACTAGAGCTGGGAATATTGCTTCCAGAACTATGATCAGCAGTCAGAAAGTAGAAAGAAATTAAGACTTACGTAAGAAGAGTTTTGTATATCCCCTGATATAGGATTGTTAGACACCTACATATCTAGGTATATAAGTAGGGTCTTGTCATCTGCACAAATGTGCTCCTCTGAAGAATGTATCAATATATAATCCTTACTTTTGGAATTTGAAAAAAAAAAGAAAGAAAGAAAGAAATGTGATTATTAAGACAGCAGAAATCTCAATTGTTTTTCATTTTCTAAGTAAGTTTTCTTCTGATGATTGTAGCTAGAGTTTGCAATAGAGGCAAATAGTAGTAAAAGGATGGTAATGTTTGTTTTTATCTAACCTCTCATCCATAATCTCACATAAAAATTTTTACTGATAACATAAATATAATTTGTCATTTTTGCTCTGGTTTCCCATTGCAATAAGCAGCAAGTTTATAAATTTTTTTTGTGGGGAGACACATCCAGTGATGCTCAAGGGTTACTCCTGGTTACTCAAGGGTTACTCAGATACTCAAGGGTTACTCAGATATTGCTCCTGGCTTGGGAGGAGCCAAAGGAGATTGCCAAGGAGATTACAACCGCGGTCTGTCCTATGTTAGCACATGAAAGGGCAAAGGCTCTACCACTGTGCTATGGCTCTGTTATGAAACCTACAAAAATTCTGGTTCCCAGTTGCCTCTTTAATCATTGTCAATGCCCTGCGATGCTATACATAAATCACATTTTTCCCTTGACTAAGCCAGGCTTTCAACCTCAGATTTAATTTCTTCTACTTAGTTTTCTTACTCCTTCACTGTAATATTCCTCTTCACTCTTTAGTTTGCAACTAAGATTTTACTTTGTCTACAGCTCTTTTCTTAGTCATCATATATATTGTGACCCTTTCCTGTATCTACCCTCAGAATCAAATGTTCACTCCATAATGATATTTATTTTATTATATTGTTAACGATAATTTACAAATAATTCTACAATCAATTTGTAAGTTTTCTCTCAGAAAGGACTGCATTTTTCTACCTCTTCCTTGAACAAAATAGGACTTCTCATATGAATAAATGGATGAAAACAGCATTTTAACTAAGAAGCACTTATATTCAAATTAAATACCTCACTATTTTGCCTTAATTTTTTAAGTAACACCCCTAAAATCCCTGTAAAAGAGATTGTAGAAAATATGATCCTATGGTCTACAGGAAACTAGCTAACTGCATTGAACAATAGCCTGTCAATTCTATAATCTGTAGTTCCATATGCAAAGGACTATACTGTACATCAAATACAAAGGGGATCTCATGAGAAAAAATAATTTTTCTAATTGTTACAGGAAGGAGAGAATTAACTAAAGGAACTAATATGGGAACATGACTACATGGTCAGATTATGTCCCAGCTCAGCTCTTTAGATTCATGTTATTAAAACTTCTTAATTAGACAGAAACTGCAGAGTCCTTTGCTGATTAGGATTCACTTATTAATTTTTGGCATAATCCAATTTCATTCTGATGGTTAATTGGAGTCCTTTTCTTAAGAATATGCTCGCATAATGCAGAATATGTAGTGTTTTCCAGCACTAACCTCCATTTTGCCTGTGTTATGTTTGAGCAAGGACAGGATCTTCTCTGTTCTTGGCCTTGTTTTAACTGGCATGTAAATGTAGAGTGTGATCCATCATGTTTTATTTAATAGAGTTGTTCAGAGAAAGGAAAAAAGAAAATTGTTGTGAATTAAATGTCCTTGTCTCTTTAGGCAGGAGAATAAAAGTTCTGATTGATTGCTGTGATGACTGAAAATGGAAGTATTAATGCAAAACAATGATTTTGTTGTGTCTCGATTCTCTGGAGTGCTGCAAAATGGCAAAGAAAATTTTATTCCAGAAACAGATTAAGAGAACTTCTCTTCTTTGCCAGAACAGGCAAACTGATGAAACAGATTTATGAGAGCCTCTTCCTTTGCCAGAACAAGAAACAGAGTGTAAAGAATCTAGGAGTAAGATCTTCCTCTGACCACCTGATGGCCTGAAACAAGTAATTTCCTTAACATTTTGAAAGCATTGGCTGGAGATTTAAACCTAAAATATCTCCCACTTTTATGTAATTTTACATAATAATTGTGTTCATTCTGAATTAACCCAAGCAAACAGCCTTAAACAGACTCTAGGTAGATGCCTACTGGCAGATGCTACTGACATATACTGTCCTTTAGCATTTTGAAAGATATCAAGTGGGATTCTAGAAATTCTGGTCATTTCTTATTGATAATCTAAATAGAAATTATTTCATAAATAAATTTTCATAAGCACTTACATAGTCACAAATAAAGTTAAGTGACTAATTGACTTGCTATTAACAGAATTAATCTAAGTGTACTTATATTTATATATACATATTATATACAAATATACAATGAATTTATACATGACCTGCAATATGCTTTGGGGAGTTAGCTTCAACTTCATCTTCACCTTTGAAATATATACACTTAGGCCCTGTATTAATACAGAGTTAGGTGAGATTAATCTTCACCCTTCATACCCGATCTCCACCATTTCGACAAGGCCTGCATTCACAGTTCCTGAAGCAATAGCTCCTCATTAGATTTTATACTATTCAGTGAAATATCTTATACTGTGTGAAGATGGGCAAGAAAAGAAAAAGAACAACTCCCAGCCTAATTCCTCAGAGAATCCCAGGGGGGGCTAACTACAAAGATTCACCCTCAGCACAGCAGGAGCTCCACAAACCCAGTGGGGGAAGACATGTAAAAGCAAAATGAGTTCAATGGAGTAAAACAATAACACAAAAGACTCTACCAGCACCAACCAGCTCAGTAAATTCTCAGACAATGACTTTAGTGACACCATGGTGAGGATGCTTAATGAGCCCGAAGAAACAATGGCACAGGTAGACAGCAAAGCACAAGAGAGTATGAGCCGAAATAAGAGAACTACAAGTCAAAAGTGACAGAAAGAAGAATATGGTAGATAATATAAAAAAAAAAAAAAAAAAAAAACTCAATAGAGGCTCTGAGCAGCAGTATAACAACAGCTGAGGAAAAGATCGAAGTGCTTCAAGATGAAATGGAGGAAACTGCTGGAAAACAAGAGAAGTTGTGGGAGAAAAAGTCTAAAAAGAAACAGCACACTAGAGAGCTATAGGATGAGTTCAAGGGGAACAATACAAGATTCTTCATAGTCCCTGAAAGAGTAAGGCAGGCAAATTCAATGAAGAAATAACAATTAAATAAATCATAGATATGGAATTTCCCAAAGTTGGAGTACCAAGATGAAAAGGCCTGAAGGGCCCCAGAAAAATATAGTCTCCAAGGAAGATTCCAAGGACACATTGTATTCAGAATGACAAAAAATCTAAAGATAGGGGACTGAACATTGAAAGCAATAAGATCAAAATAAGAACTCCATACAAAAAAAAGCACACCTACCAAATGAGACTCTGTGAGCCAGAAGAGAATGCTGGCATATAGTACCAAAACTCAGTGAAATGATCACATCATCGAGAATACTCTATCCAGATAGATAATCATTCAGATCTGAAGAAATAGTACAGGTTTCAGGGACAAATAACAGATTAGGGAATGCATAGCCAGATTTGAAATCAGGCTTATAAGAAATATTAGAGGAGTTTTTTTAAAAGACAGCCAAAACTCTGCAGCACTAAGCATAGAATAAAGGAGTCATTACTCTATGGAATGTATGATTGCCCTCTACTAGAGTATAAAAGTTTTTTTTTCCTTCTCTCCTGCTAAGGATATATATGCATTTACAACAATGAATTGGACATTTCATTTATACTGAATGCTATAAATCTGATCAGGTGAGTTCTTTGCATTTAGAGGATTTTTATTATAAGCATTTACTACTTATTAATCGCAGACACTTAAGCATTATGTGTAATATTTCTTAACATAAAGGCAAACAATCCCTTTCTTAAAATAAAACATTTTTACATGACAGAAACCCGAACCACAATCATGTTTGTAATCAAGGTGTTTAAATAAAAAAAATTTTTTTTTACTTCACTGGGCCTATTCATATTTCTTATTATTGTTTAATTCTCTTCACTCTTGCTAAATTTTACATGTACAGGAATTATTTATTTGTGCAAATATATTTTGGGAGAGAGAATTTAGGCCACACTCAGAAATGCTCACCTGGCCTCTCCATTTAGGAGTTACTTCTAGCAGTGCTCAGGGATGCTAGGAATAGAACACAGGTTGGCCCATTGTGCAAGGCAAGTGCTCTGCCAGTTGTACAATCCCTTCAGCGCATATTTCATGTAAATCTAAAATATATATTAGATCAGAATTATTTATATTAACTATTTTAATTTATAGGGCCTGTAAAAAGATAAAGTTTTTTAAAAAGTTTACTTCATCAATTTATCATTAATTTATAATTTTGTGGAGCTCCAGGATATTAGCTCTATTTAATTTTCTGTGCAGCTCTTACCACCTCCACAAAAAAGGAGAGAGAGAGCTATCAAAAATGAGATCAAAAAGGAACATAGAAGGGTAAGAACATAATAGTCAGAGTCATTAGAAACTGAACTGAACATTTTGTCTATAGAAATAAGTTTAGATGGGGTTGGAAGTAGGAGGGATCCTTGGGAAATTTATATAATGCAGGAACATACTTTGGTGAAGGGTGTAGTGTTTGGAATAATATATGAAAAGCATAATTAACAGCACCTAAATAAAAATAAAATATAATGAAAATAGTTCTCCTAATTTAGTCTATGACCTTTACTCACCTCTATCTGAAATCTAAAATCTTTCCCTGATTTTAATAATCCTTGTCTCAATATTATTCCATTTTCCATCCTTGTAGACAGCTTGATATGTCTAGACTTTTAATATCAACACAAAAAAAATTGTTAAAACTTTGCCAGAGCAATCCAAAGTTTAGAGTTTATGTTGAATATCTACTATACTCCTCTACCCTCAAAAAACCAATATTCAGGGGACTGGGAGATAGTACAAATGGTAGAACAGAGCACGTGTCCAGGCACCTTATGGCCCACTCAGCACCAGGTTTGTCTCTGATGGTCCATGAATACCAAACCACCAAGCCTACACCACCAGCCCAAGCATTGCTGAAAAGTGGTTTTAAGAAAATCATAATTTAAGCATTGCTTAAAAGTAAAGGTTTGTTAGGATGCCTGTCTCAAATGCAGGTAAAGGATGAGGGAGGAGGGAGATGAAGTGCATTGGTAGTGGGGACATTGCACTGAAAAGTTTTTTTTTTCCTATTACTAAAACCCAATGACAAAAATGTTTGTAAACATGTTTACATGTTTATTTACAAATATGTAAATAAAGTATTTTTAAAAGTAAAGGTTTGTTTTCTTCCACTGTGTTTCTTCTGTGAAGTTTTATATTACAAATGGCATCCTGCTTTAGAGTATGTGTGCATGCATGTGTGTTTGTGTGGGGGGGGGTAAGGGAGGATAAGAGGAAAGAAAGAAAGAAAGAAGAAAGAAAGAAAGAAAGAAAGAGAAAAGAAAGAAAAGAAAGAAAGAAGAAAGAAAGAAGAAAAAGAAAGAAAGAAAGAAAAAGAAAGAAAGAAGAAAGAAAGAAAGAAAGAAAGAAAGAAAGAAAGAAAGAAAGAAAGAAAGAAAGAAAGAAAGAAAGAAAGAAAGAAAAAGAAAGAAAGAAGAAAGAAGAAAGAAAGAAAGAAAGAAAAGAAAGAAGAAAGAAAGAAAGAAAGGAAAGAAAGAAAGAAAGAAAGAATGAAAAGAAAGAAAGAAAGAAAGAAAGAGAAAGAAAGAAAGAAAATGAAAGAAAGAAAGAAAGAAAGAAAGAAAGAAAGAAAGAAAAGAAAGAAAGAAGAACGAAAAGAAAGAAAGAAAGAGAAAGAAAGAAAGAAAGAAAGAAAGAAAGAAGGAAGGAAGGAAGGAATCATAGATGAGGGAAAGAACAAGTAAAGGTCTTGAAGAAACATCTACTTGGGGCCGGGCTGTGGCGCTGGAGGTAAGGTGCCTGCCTTACCTGCGCTAGCCTAGGAGACGGACCGCGGTTCGATCCCCCGGCGTCCCATATGGTCCCCCAAGCCAGGAGCGACTTCTGAGCGCATATAGCCAGGAGTAACCCCTGAGCGTCACCGGGTGTGGCCCAAAAACCAAAAAAAAAAAAAAAAAAAAAGAAACATCTACTTGATTCTACAGCTCAGAATCATACAATCTGTATGATCTCAGACCACACTCTTTACTTACTAGAACAGAACACAAATTTGATTGATAATCAACATGTTTTTAAAATACTAGCATGGCTTACACACAGAAAACTTTAAAGAAAATTATTGCTGAATCATAAAGATGTTGATTTGACTGTTGTTGTTGTTGTTGTTGTTTTTTTGTTGTTGTTGTTGGACACAATGAAATAGGCGACAGTGTCCATATCTTAACACCAGATCCCCTGAGTTTATTAGTTTTCTCTGTTATTTTATTATCAGGGAAGTTTATGTTCTGATAATTTTATTTTCTTAAAAAGTTATTTCTGGGAGAAGGAAATCAAGAATAGAAAGATGCATTCTGATGCTATAAGTTAATTTGAATGAAGTCAATTCTTTCCCTTTGGTAAAATGACTCTCAGATAATAAACAATGATCATTGTCTTAGGCCACTGGGGCATAGCTGCACACAACGCAACCGTGTGAGTAATTTCTAGCAGAGTAAATTAACAAATGTAACTCAAATAAACTTAACTTGTTAGAGTATAGAGTTAATGAGCCTTAAACATGTGAGATTAGTTTAGGAGAGTGAGCTTGGGCAGACTCTAAAGCAACACACTGCATCCCAAACACTAGGAAGTCTAGGCCATTTGTCACAGAAGGGTGCAGGGAACAAGAGAGCTAAACAGTCAGCATGTACCCATCATCCATAAAGCAACAAAAAGTGAAAAGGTCGAGTTTCAAAAGATATCATAACAAGGGTAGGTCACTTGCCTTGCATGTAGTCAACTAGGGTTTAATCCTAGCATCTCATATGGTTTCCTAAGCCTGCCAGAGTGATCCTGAACACAGGACCAGGAGTAAGCCTTAAGCACTTTTTGATTATGGCCCCAAAATATACGATAACGAGGGGCTGGAGCAGTGGCACAGCAGTAGGGTTTTTGCTTTGCATGCAGCTAACCTAGGACAGACCACAGTTCAATCCCCCGGCGTCACAGATGGTCCCTCAAGCCAAGAGCTATTTCTGAGTGCATAGCCAGGAGTAACCCCCGAGCATCACCGGGTGTGGCCCAAAAATCAAAAATAAATAAATAAATACCATAACTAAATGCTTTGTGAAAAATAGGTGAGGTTCTTTAGATGAGTGATTTAGAAAAGACATGTTGAGATTATTATTGCATTACTATTATACAATTTGTATCACATTCAGTATACTTAGCCCTTAGTATTCCTATTTTTTTAATAATTTTGTTTGAAAGTGTACTAAATTTTATCCAATTTTTTTAAATGATTTTAAAGGATACTAAGATTCTGAATGCAAACTCCCAGGTCCAGCATGACAACCAAAATACAATTTAAAACAAAATAATGTTTTATATATGTGTATATATATACACACACACATATATATAGAAATATAGATAAATATTTTATTACAGTTTTACATCTTTGTTGGTCAGTTTCTCATGTTCATAGGAGGTGTACTGCAAGGCACTGACTTAACTCATTCCTGAAACCAAGGGATGTGAAGTAGTCATGCATACATTAATTTAACCTTTCTATGCTCCTTTTTTTAAAAAATTGTTTTCAGGACATACATGAATTCCCTTTTTATAGGGGACATCTTTGAGGACTGCAGCATCATGCAATCCTGAAGGGCTGACTTGTGACTTTGCCATGGTAGACTTCCTCTCTAAAACCTTGATGAAGTTAACACTTGCCATCACTGCCCTTGTATCACAAGATAAATCCACTTTTAACAAGTTTACTACAGAGAAGGTCTCCACACCGGGTGGCCTTGATGCAGGCCTTCTACATGATGGCCTCAACATTGGCTTCAGGGCCTTTAGGAATCTCTCCAATGGCTTCCCAAAAGATGATTATATTTTCCATGTGGTTCTCCTGTATAACACAGAGAGTGTAGACAGGCCATGGGACAGTACATACCTGGGGAAGTGTAGAAAGTCACTTGTGCCTCAAAGCTGCCTTCTACAATGGTGGGTAGAGATGTGGGAACAAAGGAGTTTGGGGTCATTCTTTCTGCCTCCAGCCTCATGGTCTAGCCCCATGTCCCTCTTTGCCCATTTGGCAGAGCCAGGGATAAGGACCTTGCAGTGTACCTCCATAGACTTGAAACTATGGTCAGGCTGGTATAGGGCATGTTTTCCAGGGCCCACTGGTCATTCTGATGAAGACTTCATTTTGTGCCCACCTTCAGGCAGTGGCAGGGATGCTAACTTGCATGTACAAGCAGATGGAAGTCTAGTGGCCCTATATTCCCCTATATTCCCATCACATTTCAGTCCCGAAACAAACACTAGATGCTGGGCCCCAGCAAGTCATCTATGGATGGCCAATTCTCCCTGACCATTAAAGCCATGGGAGCCAGGTAGAGCCCATCTTCTAATATATTTTTCTGCTCCTTGTCAATCAATCTGAGAGCACACAGAGCTCAGTAGGGGTCCTCAGTGGAGCCTATTTGTTGAACTATCCCCAAAAACTGCTTCACAGGCAGCAAACAGATTAACAGCACCAGTTCCTAGCACCTCCCCTCTCACAATTTGCTTCTACAACCCTCCAAAATTAAGACAAGCTGTCACTGCTAACATTCTGGAAAACTTTGAGAAAACACTGGAGTGTCAATGATTAGATATTATACTCAATCATCTTTATTGGATGATCCCCGACTTCAACCAGGACTTCAGTGGGTCCAGTTCTAGATACTTGAAAAGGTTTCTTGTCCCTCCCTCTTGTCTGCATCCTTGAGCTTTTCCAACTTCTCTTGACTATAAGGTCTGGGTGGCAGTGGACTTACCCAGCTCCACATTATGTTAATACGAATATTCTCTTTGTTCATGCAAATTTTCTCTTTGCTTCTGGTGCTGTGTACCCAACCTTTGTTTGATTTTGTTTTTACTTTGTTTTTTACTCAGTCAAATGCTCAAGGGTTTTTCCTGGTTATGTACACAGGGATCACTTCTAGCAATGCTCTGGAAACCACATAGGATTCTGGGGATCAAACCTAGATTGACTGCAAGCAACGCAAGCACCCTACAGGCTGTACTATCTTTCCAGCCCCAACTACCACTATCACTACCCCTTTTGTTTGTTTTTGTTTGTTTTGTTTGGAGCCAAGCTCAAGACTTTCTCCTGGCTCTGCACTCAGTATCACTCCTGGCAAGGCTCAGGGGATTAATATGTGGTGCTTGGGTTCAAACTCAGGTTAGCTGGCTTGCAAGGTTATCACCCTACACTGGATCTATCACTCCACGCCTAAAACATATGACCCTTTAATTGGTGAAAACTGAAACATAACCTAAAGAAGTGAAACTGTTTCCATTTCTTTCTCTGAAAAGAATAAAAATAGTACCTCTCTCAGAGAGTAAAATTGCTATATGCTAGGCACTTGTTGGACTTTTTACTATTTCAAAGGATATATTCTCAAAATGAAATGAAGATTTTCTACCTTAGGACTATGCCCCCCAAATAACTGAGTTTAAAAACAAATCTAACTCTGTCATAGAAACAAAAATTTCTTAGCAAAAAGTATAAAGTCTCAGTATATGAAATGAATAAATCCAAGAGATGTGCCACACGGTATCGTTCCTATAGTAACCGACACTGTGTTAGACAATTAAACATTTGCAAAGAAAAGATTTTGGTGAAGTTTTGTTGTTGTTTTATTTTTGTCTTGCAGCAGTTGGGAGGAGGTTAGAGTCACTCCTAGTTCCCAGGATACCCACATATGTAGCATGCCCACTAGCCCTTTGAACCCCAGCCCAAAACAAAAAAGGTTAGGTCTTATGCTATGTTTTTAATCACAAGAAAATACAAGCAATAAAGAAGATGGTGAAACCCTCTGGGGGGAATGAATGTTTATGGGAAATATAGTGGTGGTAGTTTCACATGTATAGGATTATTTCCAGATGCAATACATTTTATATATTGATTATAATTGTATATATTGATTATATCTCCACAAAACTTTTAAAACTGCAAACTCTCACTGTTTGCAGAAGACCTGATACAATGATGAGAAAATCCTAAAATCTCTAGCAAAAAGCTTCTAGAAACAATAGACTCATAATGCAAAGTGGCAGACTACAAAATTAACACACAAAAATCAATGACCTTCTTATACACAAATAATTATAGAGAAGAAATAGACATTAAAAACAAAACAATACTATTCACAATAGCACCACAGAAATTCAAATACCTTGGAGGCAACTAAACTACAGAGGTGAAGGACCTATACAAAGAAAACTACAAACACTGCTTCAAGAAATAAAAGAGGACACAAGAAAATGAAGACACGTACCCTGTTCATGGATTGGGAGGATTAACATCATAAAAATGGCAATACTCCCCAAAGCATTGTATAGATTTAATGCTATTTCTCTAAGGATAATCATGAAATTCTTCAAAGAAGTGGATCAAGCACTCCTGAAATTCATTTGTAACAATAAATGCCAACAAATAGCTATAGAAATTCTTAAAAAAAAAAAAAAAGAAGATGGAAGGTATCACTTTCCCGAACTTTAAATTGTACTACAAAGTAATAATCATTAAAATAGCATAGTACTTGAATAAAGACAGACCCTCCAATCAATGGACTAGACTGGAGTATTCAGATAATGATTCCCAAACATACAGTTTGATGAATTCATCTTTGATAAAGGAGCAACAAACACAAAATGGAATAAGGAAAGCCTCTTCAACAAGTAACGTTGGAACAACTATCAGCCACATGCAAAAAAAGCAAATTCATACCTCTAACACCATACACAAAGACCTTCATATCAGGCCTGAAACTGTAAGGTATTTAGAAGAAAACTTAAGCAAAGCACTCCATGACACTGAGACTAAAAGCATCTTCAAGAAGAAAATATCACTGTTCAAACAAGTGGAAGCAGAGATAAACAAATGGGACTACATTAACCTGAGAAGCTCTGCACTTCAAAGGAAACAGTGACTAGGATACAAAGGCCACCCATGGAATGAGAGAAACTATTCACCATCAGATAAGGGGTTAATATCTAAGCTATACAAGGTACTGACAGAACTTAAAAGAAAAAAACTAACCCCATCAAAAAAATGGGGAGAAGAAATGGATATTTCCTCAAAGAAGAAATACAGATGTCCAAAAGGCATATGAAAAAATGTTCCACATCACTAATTATCAGAGATGCAAATCAAAACAACAAAGAAGTATCATCTCATGCCACAGAGACTGGCACACATCACAAAGAGCAAGAACAACCAGTGCTGGCATGGATGTGGGGAGAAAAGAATTCTCATTCACTGCTGATTAGAATACTGTCTAGTCCAGTCTTTCTGGAAAATAATTCCTTAAAAAAACAGAAGTTGAGTTCCCATATGATCCAGCAATACCATTTTTAGGGATATATCCTAGGAACAAAAACACAATACAAAAGTGACCTCTGTGCTCCTATATTTCTTGCAATGCTATTTACAATAGCCAGAATTTGGAAACAACCCAGGTGTACAAAGAGTGACTAGAGAAACTGTGGTACATCTACACAATGGAATACTTAGCAAACTAAAAGGGGGCAATAATATATAAGAAATTTTTATGTATGACAAGGACTTTCAGGTGGGGAGACTAGATAAAATACATGAATAAGCTAGTTGGCAGGGAGTGGTAGTGTTTTATTTGGGGGTTGATACCCAAATAGTATTCAAGCATTTCTTATTATTTAGTGCTCAGGAATCATTTGAACTACATGGTACCAGAGATTAAACACAGGTCTCCCACATGCAAAGCACACATACTTGTCTTTTAGTTTTTTCCCTCCATGTATGTGACTTTAAAATACTTGCCTCAGTGCTATAACTTTGTTCAATAAAACATTTGTGTTAACACTATTATAACTTTGTTTCCTAATTATAGTCATTTAAAGGAAAAAAGGACTAGAAAGATGGCTCAGTATCTGAAGGCATGCATTGCAGGGTTTAATCTGGTACACTTTAATTTGATGCACCACAAAATGAACCCCAGCACAGAGCTAGAAATAGCTGCTGAGCTCTGCCAGATCTGGCCCCAAAACAATATCAATATATATGTAAATAAAACATCTCAAAAATAACTAAAGTCATTAAAAATGGAGATTGATAATGCTCAGGATTATTTTAGCTGTGAAATATAGATCTGGGGAATGAATATTAAATTTAAGAAAATAAGAAAGATTGGGTCTTACATAACCTAGTCATGAATATGAATCTTTGATAGGAACACAAACACAAGAGAAGTCAACAAATTGAGATTAGAAGGGGCCGGGCGGTGGCGCTAAAGGTAAGGTGCCTGCCTTGCCTGCGCTAGCTTTGGACGGACCGCGGTTCGATCCCCCGGTGTCCCATATGGTCCCCCAAGCCAGGAGCAACTTCTGAGCGCATAGCCAGGAGTAACCCCTGAGCGTTACTGGGTGTGGCCCAAAAAGCCAAAAAAAAAAAAAAAAAAAAAAGAGAAAAAAAAAAAAAAAGAGAGATTAGAAATATGGCTCCAAGAAAACTGATTATCTAAGTAACATAGGCTTTGCCCCAAAACCCAGGTGATTGAATTATCTAGATGACCAAAAAGATAATCACTCAATTTCCTCACCCCTGTTTTACCAGCCCATCTCCTTTAAACTCAGTAAAGAAAGAGGCACTAGGGGCCCGCATGGTGGCGCTAAGAGGTAAGGTGACTGCCTTGCCTGCACTAGCCTAGGATGGACCGAGGTTCGATCCCCCAGTGTTCCATATGGTCCCCCAAGCCAGGAGCGACTTCTGAGCGCATAGCCAGGAGTAACCCCTGAGCGTTACCGGGTGTGGCCCAAACCCCCCCCCCAAAAAAATTGATCAATAAAAAAATAAAAAGCGGCACTAGAGTGATAGAACAGTGGCTAGGGGGGGTTGCCTTGCAAGCAGTAGACCCTGCTTCAAAGCCTGGCACCTCATATAGTCCCCAAGCCATTCCAAGAGCAATTTCTGAACATAGAGCCAGGAATAATCCCTGAGTGGCAAAAAAAAAAAAAAAAAAAAAAAAAGCTGAAGGTTTTTTTCTTTCTCTGAAACCATCTTCAAAAGATTACTCCCGGGGCCTGGCGGTGGCGCTAAAGGTAAGGTGCCTGCCTTGCCTGCGCTAGCTTGGACGGACCGCGGTTCGATCCCCCGGTGTCCCATATGGTCCCCCAAGCCAGGAGCAACTTCTGAGCGCATAGCCAGGAGTAACCCCTGAGCGTTACTGGGTGTGGCCCAAAAACCAAAAAAAAAAAAAAAAAAAAAAAGATTACTCCCACAATCTAAGTGCTGCTTCTTATCCATTCCTTGACCTTCTCTTAAATAACATCTTTTTTTAATTTAGCTATCTGAACTCCAGTTTCTTGCTTAAGGACAAGAACCTGAGTGCCTGTATCCCCTATAACATTTTCCCTGATGATCATGTAGCTGGTATGCAGCATTGGCAAATTACTAGCTTTCACGTTTTTGTTTTCCTCGTCTCTAATATAAAGCACAATCATGAACACAGAACACAATATATTTGGCTTAGTCCTTCCATTCAGCTTGGCCTCCCTTGGAGGATTAGTTAAATGTGTTCACTGACTAATGCAACTCCCCACACTGCTGTTAGGCAGAGATCATTTCAGTCTAGAACTGTAAACCAGAACTCCATCCTCATTTTGTTCTTTAATTTGTCCTCCAATGATTTGTGTAGTTTCCTTTTCAGTGGGGATTTAATATTGGGTTTTTTATTTCATAACCACTAATGTACTGAATAGGTATTAAGGTAATGATTCCTCCTATTGCTACAGCATTTACAGTACAAACATACCCTCCTTGTTAGTCATGAGGAAGGAAGGTTGTAACAGCAAGAAAGTAAGTCCATAAAGACATCAATTAAATCTTTTTTGGGTTTAAGAGACAAGAGAAATGGAGGGGAGAGGTAAAGAGGAAGCAAGAGGAAATGCGTGGGAGAAGGAAAATGAAATGAAAGAGAAGAATATCAGACATGAGAGAGCTAATGGAGAGAGATCGCGCTATCTACGGTAGCTTACACAACCAGAATCCAGAAGTTGAAAGGAGGATTTATCCATCAAAGACTGCCATCTAGTGGAATTGCAGCCGATTCTGGAAGGACACAGCGATCAGCAGCAGCTGACCTGCAAGCCTTCAAAACTAAATAAAAAGCAGATGAATAAATGTTGGTGCATTGCTAGATTCTAAATCTTGACTACACAGAGTCTTACTTAATTTGATCCCTGTGCATCAGAGACTTTAAACTATTATTAGTCAGGCATGCTGCCACTCTCTTCTCAGCTGCAGAAGGCTTGTGCTGTTTATGGGGTATAAAACAGCAATATTTCATGTAAGCAGGGAAGAGGAAACAAAATCTCTTGTGATAAAGTAAAGAATAAATACAAATATTATTGTCTTACCCCATATAAGTCTCTCTGGACTCCTTTTCAACTTATTTAGAAATTTTCTTTGAAGAAAAAAAGGAACTAAATTTAAATTTTTACTCAAATGATCCTCAACAATATTTAATGACCAAAAGAGGTTTAACTTAGATTCAGTTTTTAAGAAGTTAATTCTAGTCAGTATAAGGATAATAACATTGGTTGATATAAATAAATAAATTTCATATAATGTCATCCTCTGTCCTACTATATATAGCTATGAAATCATAAGTAGAAAGGATGTATCCATAATTCTGCATCTCCATGCTATTTTGCTGACATAAACAAGAATTACTATACACCTTGCCAAAATCTATTTAAATGCTATAAGCGACTTAGTATTTCTAAGCCTTTATATTGCCATTTTATGTGTAGAGAAAAACAAATAAGATTTGTCTTTTTCTTCCTTCTGCCCCCAAAAATAATCTTAGAAGTTATCATATGCTCTTTAACCACATTTTATACCGCTAGGCTCTGTACTTAATTCTCATTTATAAATTTGTAATGTTTTCATGATTTTAAAATACATAATTATGTATCTATCCTGAGTTAAATTGTATTCATTTAATTCTAGCACGCAGATTAAATGAGCATCCAAAATTTTATAGTGAAAGCAGGTAAATAAATCCACTTAGATAGCTTCTCTGCTGGGCTAATCTTAAGTTAAAAGTTAATTGAATAAAGTTAGAACATATGATGTGCTAAAAATTTTAACAACAGTAAGATTTCTATTTCAGTGTGCAACTTTCATCCTCCATTAGGTGAGCCTTTACACTTGAGAATTCACTCAAATTGGCCATGCTTAGCTGGCTCAGGAATACAATGGGTGATGCCCAAATCAGCTGTACAATGAAAGACTCAGTGTTCAGTCAGTAAGGTGATACTGCACTGCACAGGCTCAACAATACTATTAGCTTCCAAGTATCTAGCTGACAGTGCTAGGGGACCTGAGAGTAAAAGCAGGACCAGATTAAACTCTATCCAGACAAGTACTCTAGCCAGTTGAGCTCTCAACTGACCGTGTACATTTTCATTTTTGTTTTGGGCTACACCAGGTAATGTTCAGCCTATTCCTGACGTTGTACTAAGGGTTGACCAGATGGTGCTTGGGAGAACATACGTGGTGCTAGGGATTGAACTGGGGTTAGCTGCATGCACAACTGCATGCACAAATATTATCTCTATTATCTCTCTGAACCAAATTTTTCCATGTACATTTTTTAAAGAGACAACATTAATAATAAAGAAATAACTTGCAAAGCAAAAGAAGAATAAATTTTACAAGAGTAAAAAATGTATGGTTCTTAGAGGTCTTGTGTTGTAAAATAATAAATACATATAACTAAGACATTTCTTGTAAAATCTCAGAAAATGTTCACAAGTTATGGGAATGAAGGTGTCATTGCACCGTTAGGACATCAGGATGCAGTCTCAAAACAAGTAGTAAAATACTTAGATGAAGATATTTGATATATTATGTAATGCAGGGGTCTTCAAACTACAGCCCACGGGCCACATGTGGCCCGCAGAGGAGTCTGATCCAGCCCGCAGAGGATTCTGATCCGGCCCACCAGCAGTGAGCGCTGTTTGGTTGCCAAAATACCTGCCAGCATATACACTCAGTGTCACGGTTTCTCAGGGATGACGTCAACCGTCTCCGCCCATGACATGTTGTGTGCTGGGAGGGTGGGCGTGAGGGCGGTGTTGAGAGGGACACTGATACGCCCTTGAGCCTGGCGCTTGGCATGTGCATTGCTGATGACGTCACTGGAGGGCGCCAGACACCGCGTGGTGAGGAGTACCACATGTGGGTGACTATATGATGTAAAAAGGTGCCTGCTCCACCCCCAGGCAACGTGGTGTCTGTGTGCTGTGCCTGCCTGTCAGTGAGGTTTTCCTCTACTCCCTCCACTGCCAAAGGTCAGTCAAAAGTGCCATAGAAATAAATTTTTGCCAGATGGGGGGTTCTGCCCGATTGGGCTGTGGGTGACTCATATGAAAATTCCCCTTTGGGGGTGGTGAGGCGTTCAGTGCTGAAATCAAAGTTAGGGGGTGGGCGGTGGTTGGGAGGTTAGGGGTTCAGTGCTGAATTGCCCATGTGGAAAATTAGGGGTTCGATGCTGAAGCATTTTAAAGGGGTTACATTGAAAATTTTATATGCATTTTGCAATTCCTTTTCAGTGTTCACATGCTGATTCTGAACATATCAATTTGGGCATTATAGAGGGAGATATAACTGAACTATCAGGGACTGAGCTGGTCTGCTTAGAAAAGCCTATAAGTGTTCACATCAGGGACTAATGGGGGTTCATACACATATTTGTATTTCACTAATAGCAGTTTAGAATCCTAGGAAACAATGATGTCAAGAAAAAAATTGATGGCGAGTGTAGGATATTCAAAGAACAGTGGACTTGCGATTACTTTTTTTTTTTTTTTGTGGTTTTTGGGTCACACCCAGCAGTGCTCAGGGGTTATTTCTGGCTCCAGGCTCAGAAATTGCTCCTGGCAGGCATGGGAGGACCATATGGGACGCCGGAATTCGAACCGATGACCTCCTGCATGAGAGGCAAACGCCTTACCTCCATGCTATCTCTCCGGCCCCACAATTACTTTTTTATGCATTACAAAGAAAAAGCTGTGTGTCTGATATGCCAGAATATAGTTGCTGTGTTCAAAGAATACAATTTGCGATGCCACTATCAAACTCAACATAAAGATAAATATGATTGTTTGGTTGGAGAAGTGAGAAAATATAAAATATTACAACTGAAACATACACTGACGACTCAGCAAAATACTTTTGTGAAGCAGAAGCAATTAAATACTTCCTCACTTGGGCAAGTTTTCAAGTTGCCAAGCTAATAGTGTGCAATGGCAAACCATTTGTGGAGGGAGAATTTGTTAAAGAATGCCTGATTTCTGTTGCCAAAGAGATGTGCCCAGTGAAGGCTGATTTATTTAGTACAGTGAGCCTTTCAGGAGTTACAATGACACAAAGAATTGAAGAAATGGGAGAAAATTTGCTGCACCATTTGCAAAACTCTGCAAAGAAACTTTGCTATTTTTCCTTGGCACTCGACGAAAGCAATGATGTTCCCGATTCTGCCCAACTTCTCATTTATATGCGTAGGACAAATGAGTATTTTGAAGTCACAGAAGAGCTTGCTGCACTGCAAAATATCAAAGGTACAACCACAGGAGTGGATATATTTTAAAAGGTTTGCCAAACTGTGAATGGTTTGGAGCTGGACTGGGTTAAACTAGTCAATGTAACAACTGATGGTGCTCCTAGCATGGTGGGGTCTAAGAGAGGAGTAATTGCTCACATTACACAAGAGATGGACAAACATAACCATCCTCATCCAATTGCCATACACTGCCTCATCCACCAACAAGCGCTGTGTTTAAATCACTGAAGTGGGACTCTGTTATGAAAATTGTGGTATCTTGTGTTAATTACATTAGAACTCATGCACTAAACCACAATTTCAGGAATTTCTATCTGAGGTAAATGTTGCCTATGAAGATGTTCTGTACCACACAGAAGTCCGTTGGCTGAGTAGAGGGAGAGTTTTGAAACGTTTCTATGCTTACTTCCGCAGATTACAGCTTTTCTATTTTCAAAAAACCAAGAAGTACCAGAGCTCAATGATGCAGAATGAAAATGGCACCTTGCCTTTCTGACAGATATAACAGAGCTACTCAACTGTTTCAATCTGCAACTTCAAGGCAAGGGGAAGCTCATCTGTGATATGGCATCGCATGTGAAAGCATTTGAAGTAAAATTAAGCCTTCTCCCCAAAAACCCAAAAAAAAAAAAAAATTAAGCCTTCTCATCAAACAAGTACAGGAGGAAAACTTCAGTCATCTCCCAACAACTCAAAACCTGTCAGTGGACAAACCATTGGTTGCATTCCCAAAGGAAACATGTCTGGCTTCACTAGAATTGTTGCAAAAGGAGTTTCAATTTAGATTCAAAGAGCTTCATCTCCACGAACAAGACATACAGCTTTTTCGTGACCCATTTTCTGTTGAGGTTGAAAATGTCCTTACAATTTACCAAATGGAACTGGCTGAACTGCAGATTAACTGATGCCCACTTGCATCATTTGTTACGGCTGGCAGTGACAAATATGGAACCAGACATTGACCATCTCATTAGCCAAAAGCAGGCCCACAGTTCCCATTGAAATACTGGTGCGTAGAGCCAGGCGGTGGCGCTGGAGGTAAGGTAAGCCTTGCCTGCGCTAGCCTAGGATGGACCGCTGTTCGATCCCCCGGCGTCCCATATATGGTCCCCCAAGAAGCCAGGAGCAACTTCTGAGCGCATAGCCAGGAGTAACCCCTGAGTGTCACAGGGTGTGACCCAAAAACCAAAAAAAAAAAAGAAAAGAAATACTGGTGCGTGATCTGTTTATTTATAAATGATTTTCATTTTATTTATATAAGATATGTGCAGTGTGAGTAGGAATTAGTAGCTCATATAGTCCGCCCTCCAGATCTCTAAGGGATCGTAATCCGACCCCCACTTTAAAAAGTTTGAAGACCCCTGATGTAATGGAATGCCATTCTGTTACTAAAAACAAAATTGAGATGAAATCCTGAAATTTGAATTAAATATGACCCACTGTTATATGTCTCATCATGTCTAAGACATTGTGTTGAATATTTGGCACTGTTAAAATAAATAGATAAACAATCCAATATTATATTATTTTTTCTAATTTTTATAAACATGTTATAACATGGTAATTTATCAAGTTGTTCATAAAACAGTCATTTATTTCCGGCATTAAATGCTCAAACATCAATCCCATTACCATGGTGGCCTTCCCTTCACCAGTGTCCCCAATTTCAAACCCACCATTATATCCTTACAGATACAAACAAATTTACATCATACTGTTTATTACAGTACAAAGGCAAATGGGATTATCAAAGCTTGAAGGGTCAGTATGAACAGACTGTTTTATCTTTCCATGGTGTTACTACAGTCAGTACCTAAGTAAGTATTTATTGGGCTATGGTTGGTGTTAGTTGTATCTTCTGTTCAGGTTCACTGAGGTTGTTGGATTACTATGTAGCTTTCCCATCAGATTTCCTGTGATACTACTAGGCTGAAACTACTATAAAAATTTGAGTTGCTGTACCTAGTACCTAGTTACCTAGTACAGGATTTATAAATCTGAAACAAACTTGGGGCTTGTAAATTTGGTAAAGTTAAGTTATGGAGCTAGGACTTTTCAGAGATTGTAGAATGTGGTACTGGGCTGCTGTAATTCATGCCTAGAAGGGAATATGCCTTTCCCTTCTCTGAGAATGTCCCAGAGGTATCAACCCAGTCCAGGATATCTGTTAAGTATTGGAGGTCATTATTTTCTTTTAGAGCATGATGGAGGAGTCTGGCCATTTTTCTGCCAGGAAGATGGCAGTTGTGGGCAAGGTTGCTGTGTTTTCTGGTGGTGATGTGTTGTGGGATTGCTTGGACCATTACCATTACAAAATAAAGCCCAGAGTTTTCAGCCCTCCTATGGTATTATTCAGTTGGTCCACTACTGAATATTAATTCAAAATAAAAAGGAAGCATGTGTTGTCTCTCCTACATACTCTTCCACCACACACACACATACACAACTTCAGACAAAAATATCTACAGCAGCTTTATTTATGATAACCAAAATTTAGATAATCTAAATGTTCATCAGCAAATAAATAAATAAATCATAGAATCCATACAAAGAAAGCAATTTAGAAATAAAAATGAGTTACATTGGTGAAATTTCAGAAACACTATGCTAAGCAAAAGAAGCCATACATTACATAGCTTATAACTCCATTTATATATAATGAAAATTAATCTAAGTAACAGAAAGGAAATCAATGGTCTTGAAGCACAGAAATGATATGGAAGAACAGAAGAGGCAGATTATTACAAAGAGTGAAGATAAAACAAGGAAAGTCTCTTCAACAAATGGTATGGGAAAAAGATGTCAGCCACATGCAAAAAAAAACAAAACAAAACAAAAAAAAACAACAAAAAAAACCTCAGGCTCCTTTCTAACACCATGCACAAAAATCAAATAAAAATAGATTAAAGACCGCATTACTAGACCTGAATTCATAAGTTACAGTGAGGTAAATATAGGCAGAATTCTTCTGACCCAATTACAAAGACATTCACAGACTAGGAGAAGTTATTTGTCCATCACTAATCTGATTAATATCCAAGATATATAAGCACTAATATAAGTATATTCAAAAATCCAACCCATCAAAGAATTGAGACAAAATGGACAGAATCTTTTTCAAAAAAGACGTACAAATTGTCAAATGGCAGCTGAGCCTTCTAAATATATATTTTTGTGCTGCTGAGCAAATCCTGCCACCACCACCATAAGGGGCAGGATCTACAGCTATCTTGAAATCCTACATTTTCCATTTCCTTTGTCAATAAATATGTCTAATTAGATACTGTATGTCCTATGTAGAGTAATTTTCATTAGAAAAATTAAGGCAGTATTTTTTTATTTCTTTTCTCATCTTTTTTTTTTTTTGAGAGGGCACAACCGGTGATGCTTGGGGGTTACTTTTGGGTACTCAGAAATCGCTCCTGGCTTGAGGGACCATATGGGACTCCGGGGTATTAAACCACAGTTCGTCCTAGGCTAGCGCCAGCAAGGCAGATGCCTTAATGCTCCACACCACTGCTCTGGCTCCTTTTTTCTCATTTAATGTGTTGCCAACATCAAAAACTTTCATTAGGTTGAATAGAGAGCCCCTTTATGTAACTCCATAAGCCTCTTCTAGATTCAAGATAACAAAAACTGGATGGGTATCATCGATAGTATAGTTCCACTCCACAAGCCAGCAGCCCTGCAAGTCTATAGACATCCTTTTGGAAATGACAGTGTATCTCCTGAAAAGGCAATCAAAGTTCAGCCTGTCAGAAGTACATAGGCAAGTAAATATAATCATAAAATTCAATGCTTTCTTAACAATTGTTTCTCTATGCATTTTTCAAAAATAGAAGACAAAATATCCTTTCTCTACAAGGATGTAACCCAGCCCATATCACCCTCTTCCCCCCCCCCCCCCACACACACACACAAAGCCAGGAATTACTGTCAGGCTGGAATGGAAAGAATATACCCTGTTCTAAGATTGACTTCTGGAAGCAAAATCAACAAGCTGTTTGTTCAGTAATTCTGCCTGTTACAGAAGAGCTCAGAATATGAAATTCTCTGAAGTCTCAGACACCACAGTGTTCAAGTTTCTTGCTTTACAAACAAGAAACCAAAGCACAATTGCTTTGTTGAGCTTTATTTCATAAAGATTCTAAATCTTTGAAAGGTTACCAGAGCCCATATTTATTGTGTTTGTTTTAGTGCTTCACAATGGTTTTTCAAGACTCTTCAACTTCAAAACAATAAGATTTCAAGATAGAGAGACTGGTTCTCCACTAGTGGGGCTAAGTGAACAATTTGTAAATGCTAATTGCATTTTATCCCACTAAGGAATGAACTGGCAATTGCCCTCTATCTGAGATTTTGTTTTGTTTTGTTTTTTAAGTTTGTCTGGGGAAAAATAAAAAAAAAATTCAACAGACATTCTTCAGGCATTTCATGACTAGAACACAAGGATCCAGTGTTCCATTAACAGGTCACTAATGGCTGTCCTTCAGACCAAAAAGATAACATGTGTGATGATTAGAAGGGTGTAATAGGATCAGTCCTGAATGAGAAGAATACCCCTTTATCAACACTTCCCTAAAGGTGACCTTTCAATAGCAATTATATAATCATGACTCTCCACTAAAATCCTAGGGGATTCAATAGAACCGTAAGTCAAATTCAGTTTTTTCTACCTCTTTATTCCAAGCCCTGTAGAACCTTTATCTTAATATATTTCTGGTCTCATTTTTTTTTTGGGGGGGGGGGTTTGGGCCACACCCAGCGGTGCTCAGGGGCTCCTCCTGGCTGTCTGCTCAGAAATAGCTTCCGGCAGGCACGGGGGACCATATGGGACACCGGGATTCCAACCAACCACCTTTGGTCCTGGATCGGCTGCTTGCAAGGCAAACGCCGCTGTGCTATCTCTCCGGGCCCTCTGGTCTCATTTTTGATTGTTTTATCATCCCATCACCTGTCCATTCTGCTCTACAAACTCCAGTCAGATATTCAGATTTCTCCATTCCTGTTTTCATGGTTTTGTTCTTTTGAGTCCTTCACTGAAGTCAAACCTCTCTCACCTATCATTCCTGCTGGTACCCATGCCCTATTGCAAGTAATCCCCTTTCCTTGAGTATCGATTAAACTAGTGACTTGATTTTTATCAATAGAAGATGGCTAAAAAGGGATGGGAGTGACTTAAGAGATTAAGTTTTGAAAGATTGTGACTTTAAAATAGAAATTTGGCTCATACTCTCTCACTGTCTCTGAAGAAACAATTGCAAGGTATGGGATGCCCAATTGAAATCTGTAAGTCAAGAAAATGTAAACAAAGTCATAGTTGAAGATGGTCCTTCAGCACAATTGGGAGGCAACCTTCCAAGAGGCCCTTCCCTTCGTCCAATTGGGAGTCACTAATCTTTTCCAACAATGGAAAAATGTCCACATGAGCCAAATGTAAATAGTCAAGCTGTAGCAATGACAGCAACCCAGCTGATATGTTGACTGCAGTCTAATGAAAAATTGAACAAAAACTACCCTCTTGGGGCCGGGTAGGTGGCGCTGGAGGTAAGGTGTCTGCCTTGCAAGCGCTAGCCAAGGAAGGACCGCAGTTCGATCCCCCGGCGTCCCATATGGTCCACCCAAGCCAGGGGCGATTTCTGAGCACATAGCCAGGAGTAACCCCTGAGCGTCAAACGGGTGTGGCCCAAAAACCAAAAAAAAAAAAAAAAAAAAAAAAAAAAAAAAAAAAAAAAACTACCCTCTTGTACCATGTCCAGATTCCTGACCAATAGAAATGATGATAAACATTACTGCTTGAAGCCACCAACTTGGAAAGCAGATAAAGAAGACATCTTCTGAAATTCAATACCTAATATCCTCCAGTTTAGAAATTTTTCTCCCTGTGCTCCGCCTCTACAAGAGAACAACCAGACATGTGCTGCTTTGAAACTTTGTCTCTCCTATGCTACTTGAAGTTCTGCAACACTGGGGCCATGCCTTTTCATCTTTTTTATCCTGAGTTCTTCAGATGAGGCCTGTCACACAGAAGCATTCAAAAATGTTTGTGAATTGAATTAAATTACAGCCTCGTTTCAGGAGGAAAATTTAAAGCAAAATTTACAAGTCAAATGTATTTTCTTTCAAGTATAGGGAAATTGGCTGGGAGTTTCAGTGTAGCATAAAACCCTATTAGAGGTCTCTTTTTATTCAGAGACAACCCTTGCTGAGCACATCATTATCCAGAGTGAGAGGTGCTTGAGATGCTTCTTCTTGGATGATGCAGAGACTCAGTTAAAATGGAAATCACTCAGGCAAACATCCTCAGAAATACAAATTACCCACTTGGGACAAGTAAGAATTACTAATAAACTACATTGTCTATTCATAACTGCTTTAAGAAAGTTCCTTCTATAAGGATGGAGTTTAAAAGGTAGGAGGTCTGATGAGCGTTTTTTTTTTCCAAGAGCAAAGTGATAGATAAAATTAATGGGAAAGAATTCTAGTTGATTTTCAGGAAGAAATTGCAAAATATTTATAAGCTACTGTTTATTGTATATCCTATTTTCTTTTCACTTTTTGAGTAATATTTAGACACATAAAATCAAAAATCCCTAGATGAGTCTTCTCAAAACAGAGTACAGAGATTTGAGGTTACACTATCACTGGGTCTCTTTTACAGAAAGAGAAGCTGAAGAGATTAAATATAGGGGGAAAAAAAAAACAGAAAAAACAGATTTCCTTAAACCAGCAGGAAGAATGAGGAATTAAAATAACCAACTTCTCTTAGTAAATTATCTTGTTAGTACCACTTTGTTGTCCCACAAACACAATGTGGTAACCTTGTGGTAATATTTAGGATTTTTATGGAGTTTTTGTTTGTTTTAGTTATATTGTTTTGTTTTGGGGGTTTTTTGGGGGGAGGTTGTTTTTTGTTTGTTTGTTTTGTTTTGGGGCGGCACACCCATCAGCACTCAAGGTTGTTCCTAGCTCTGAACTCAGAAATCACTCCTGGCAGGTTCCAGGGGGGACCACATGGGATGCTGGAGATGAATCCAGGTAGCTGCATGCAAGGTAAACGGACTCCCTACCTGTTGTGTTACCCCTGTGGTAACATTTGTTAACACACCAATCCATTGTCACAAAATTAACAATTTCCTATGCTTTTGTACCATAATTCAAGTTTTATTTTCTTTGAAGGATTTTTCTTGAGGAAAGTCATGCTAGATTTATTTTGTCATACTGTCAGTAAACAATAAAATAGCGACTGAAAGCCAGTACTTTGATCTTATGCTTTTGTCATAGACTGTATAAAGTGTGAACAAGACTTTAATTCACTTTCCCTTTTATGTAAAGCACTTTAAAATGTTGCCCATAAAAAATTTTTTTTGCATTAAAAAATTTTTGCATTAAATAATCAGATAAAGGTTTGATATCTAGGATATACAAAGCACTCACAAAGGTTAGCTCCACAAAGCCTAAAAAAATATAAAAAAATGGGGAGAAGATCTGAACAGACACTTGTCTGAGGAAGACCAACAGATGGCCAACATGAAAACATGTTCATCATCACTTATCATCAAGGAAACCTAAATCAAGACAACAATGAGGTACCATCTTACACTAGTAAGGATGACACATATCGAAAATAATAGGAACAATCTCTGTTGGCGGGTGTGTGGTAAAAAAGGGACTCTTATCCACTGCTGGTGGGAATGCTGCCTTGTCCAATCCCTATAGAAAACAGTATGGAGGGTCCTCAGTAAACTCAAATTGAGCTGTCATATGACCCAGAAACCCCTCTCTTGGGTAACTATCCCCAGGATAGAAAGACATTCATCCAAAAGTATGTATGCACACACCACTATTCATTGCAGCACTAAGTACAATAGCTAAGACTTGGAATCAACCTAGATGTCCAACATCAAATGAGTGGATCATGAAGATGTGGTACATATATACAATGGAATACTACATAGCAGTAAGAAATGATACAAGAATACAATTTACAGCAAATAGATGAAACTAAAAAATAGTATGTTAAATGAAGTAATCCAGAAAAAAAGATAAATATAGAATGATATCATTTAAATGTGGTACTTAAAATAATTCAATGAAGAAACACAATGGTCTAAATGATACTCTGAACACCTTAGGTGCCAAGGGATAGCGAGAAGAAGAGAACAAATCAAGTGAAAGAGGAGAAACACAATGCATTTACTCACTTTGATACTACAAAGAAACCTGTAACAATGGAAACAGCTGTTTAGTTGAGTAGGTGTTCAATCAATCTCTCACTACAAAAACCTATAATAATGTTTTAATTTTTTTTATTTTTGGGCCACACCCGGTGACAGTGAGGGGTTACTGCAGGCTCTGTGCACAGAAATAGCTCCTGGCTTAGGGGGCCATATGGGACATTAGGGGATCAAACCGTGGTCTGTCCTAGGTTAGTGCCCTACCACTGGCGCCACCACTCTGGTCCCTGTTCTAATGTTTTGTTTATTTGTTTGTTTTGTTTTTGTTTTGTTTTGCTTTGTTTGGGGGCCACACCCTTTCATGCTCAGGAATTACTCATAGCTATGCGCTCAGAAATTGCTCCTGGCTTGGGGGTTCCATATGGTCTCTAATGTCTTTTTATAAGTAGGTGTGAATGTGTATATAGTGTCTCTTCTATATTTGCCTAATCTGTATAATAATAATCTAATTAATAATAATCCGTGCCTATATTGTATATAGTCCCTGTTATATATTATCCCTCCTTCACCTCCACCCCTCCCCATTTACCACCTTACAAAACTTCTATCCTCTCACCCCCTCAAACCTGATCCATTTTATCTCCCTGTTTAACTCTCCTTACCCTCAGTTCTTAACTCTTCAGGAACAGAGATCTTCCCCCTGCCTCCTAAGCTGCCACCTGGCTCCCAAAGCGAAAGAACACCCTCTCAGCCCCCATCTCTCACCCCAGCAAGAAGCTGCAGTCACTGCTCATTCTGATTCATTCTATGTGCCCCTTTTTCTTCCACTTCCCCTCAGTGTGGACTGTTGCTTGCAACCAGATTCAGCTCCAGATGGACCCCCAGCTCGAGGACAGTACCTACTACTGCAAACCATTTCTCAGACTCCATAAACCACAGTGCAGGATAAAAATGTGCCCTGGATCTTAAACCACCCCTCCAGACTATCTCAAAAGACTTAATGGGGATATCTATATTTTCGTTGTATGCTTTTTTCTTAATAGTTATAATTCTTAGTGTGTTTATTTCTATATGTAAAGGTAATCTCCTCCATCCCCCCACTTTTTTGCTTGTTTTGGTTCTGCTTAGTAAGAAATGCTAATAGAAAAGTCTTTCTTGGATAAGAGCTCAGGTCAAAACTAGAGCACAGAGATTGTATAGCTTGTCATTTTTACCCCCAAATGCACCAACAATATAATATGGCATCATTCCTTTTTGCATAGGCACACTAAAATGGGGAAATCTTCTTATTTACTAGGGATAAGAACCCATAGATTTTATAATACAGGACCCCATTATCATGGGGACAAATGACTTAGACCTTAGACTTGACTTAGACCTCATGTGATCAGACATTGACTGCCCAAACCTGATCCCTGAATATCAACCTTAGAGCTGGCAGTTTCCTGCACCAGGAATCAAACTCTCTCCGGGTGAGGCTCTAATACCACTCTGGCATCAACTTGAGCCAGGTAGGTTAATATGGCACCCTGATGATGAGGAAACAACAATCTTGATCTAAAGGCAGGTTACCTTACCTCATCACCTAACAGTGAGCTGAAATCAGAAGACACTTTGTCCTAGGATCTGGGCAAAAACCAAGATCAGTGAAAATAAAAAATGGTCATACCTATATAACCAAACCAAAATCAACAACAATAGAATCAAGAGGCCCAAACTATAACAAGCTATGCACAAAGGGGACTTGTTGCACTAGCAGTCCAGAGGACTAAGGATGGAAGTATGAGATGCATTCTGGGAACTTTGGTGGCAGGAGGTCAACACTAATGGTGGGAATGACCCTAATGTATCTTAAATACAACTTACCAACTTTGTACCTTAACTACAACTATGAAATACTTGTAATTCACATTGCTTTCAATAAAAATTAAAATAAATGTTGTCCATATGCAGGCTCTTTGTTAAGGGAAGCATCCCAAGAACAGCTAGGAAAGGGAGACTCCTTATCCTGAAAGAATATCCTTACAGTGGAGGCCATTATATTAGAAAAGATTATTTTTCATCTGATATATTTTCCTGAGATAAAATATTTTATCCTTATCACTGTTATTAACCATGATTAAAGAACAAATATTCTAGCACAAATAAGGCATTTTTTTCAAGTATAAGAAGAGCAATTATTGGTAAGCTTGAGTTAATGATACTTCCAAAAAGAAAGTCTATTAAGTAACTAATTTCATAGTATAAACTGTGCCCCCAAACAAAACACTCACTTGTCTCACACTTCTCTACAGAGAACATAACACTTTACAGTTTGGGAGCTTTAATGTCAATAGGTAAATGTGAAAATTCAATTAACCATCTAGGGACTTAAAAAACATAGATCTGGTGGGAATGTTGCACTGGTGAAGGGGGGGTGTTCTTTACATGACTGTAATCATACAAATATAATCATGTTTGTAATCACAGTGTTTAAATAAAGATAATTATAAAAAAAACATAGATCTTTAGCAATCATTTGTTAATCCTTTTCTATCTTGTGGCACAATGCAACCCTATATATTAAGCTAATGATTACTTAATTTAAAGGAAAATTCATTGTTTTGCTTGTTTTGTGACATAGAGGTAAACATATATGTGAGACATAATGTGTCAATATATATTTAGTATTTGTTATGTACCAGACCATTGTTGAACATTAGCATAGGTTTTCTAATGCATTTACTCGTTCAATAACTATTTGCGGTAAATATACTATAATCCAAGAGCAAATATACTATAGCCCAATAACATAGTTAATTCCCACAGATACAAAAGCATAAAAATCAAGTAGTCACTTACCTCATGGAACTTGTTTTCCAAGTAGATGGGGACAGCAATAAGTAAGAATATAAAAAAAAATAGTGATGAGGTAATTAAAGATTATTGAAGTACTAGGGAGGAAAATAAAGAAATTTTAAAAATTACCTCTAGATGTGGGCCATCTACCTTAAAAAGTATCATCAGAGAAGGCTCTCAAGAGTGGAAACATCCAACTGAAAACTGAAGACCATGAAAGAGCAGCCATGTAAAGACTTTGGGGCCGGAGAGATAGCACAGCGGTAAGACTTTTGCCTTGCATGCGGAAGGACGTTGGTTCGAATCCTGACATCCCATATGGTCCCCTGAGCCTGCTGGGGGCGATTTCTGAGCATAGAGCCAGGAGGAACCCCTGAGCGTTGCCGGGTGTGACCCAAAAACCAAAAAAAAAAGACCAGCTCTCTATCGATCCTCTCTTGAGCTGGAGGCTAGCTCTAGCCGGCATGGGGTTTGGGGAGACCCCATGTGGAAGGCCTTCTCCCTAACTTGGGTGCGCTGGGAGCCTTGATAGGCCCCAGCCTTCCCCTCTTCTGCCCCCAGCCTCCAGGCCTTCTGGGGTTCCAGCCCAGGAGGCCAGAAATGGTGGGTCCTAACTTGGGGTGTGCTGAGATTTGCTCGGTTGCGCTAAGTTTGTCACTGGCAATTTCTGACCAGTCTACATATGGAAAACCGTGCGGGGGATAGCGCCCCTGTGCGCACTGCATGTATTGAGTATTCCTTATCTTTATGTTATGTATTGCGTATCCTATCCAGAATGTCCATTTTGTATTCTGCCCTTTCCCACACCCCTACAAAGCTCATTTTTACTCCTTAATTCTCTCACCCCCCCTCAAAGCATCACTAACCCACATTACTCTTTTTAACTTCAGTACTGCACAATCCTAATCACAGACCAAAGCTGTGCATTGTGTGTAACAACCCCAAACTGTTTCAAAAGACATAAAATGGACACGTATTTCTTTAGAATATTTTGTGTTTTTTCTCTGATAGGTATAAGTTTACTAACTATTCTCTTATACAGTGAGGATTCTAACCACTTTTTATCTTCTCTTTATGAGCTGTTCAACAAGGAATTATGGTGAAAGAATCCCCCAGTTTAATGCTTATGATTGAACTATGTCATGGGTATTGTTGGACTTGTTCTTATGGCCCCCATATGTGCCAATAACGCCAAGTGCATGGCTCCATTTTTGCATAGGCACATTAAGATGGGAAAATAGTATACATACAAATAAGATCTAATAGAGATTGCAACACACAAATCTTGTAGTGCAAAGGGACCTTAACCCTGAACATTGACATAACGACCTGGCACAGACCTCAGAAGAAAGGGCATTTTCCATTCACCCCTGAACCAGGGAAGCCATCCACGAAACATCCAGGTTTGTCTATAACATCACCTGAAAGCAATCCTCTACCACGGAAGACCCTACCACTGCTCAGACATCGACCTGCTCAAAAGAGACTTCCTTTAACACTGAGAAGACTTAACAACAACAACGACCTGCTTACAGGACAGGGCTCCCTGCATTGCCCTTTAATGGTGAGGTGAACCGAGAGGATGCTCCACTTCCTGACATCAATGTAGGATATGCAGATTCCAGAATCTTTAATACAGAAACATGATACCAACAACAGAGACTGTGTGAAAAATAAAAGTGTGTTGGCACTACAGACAATATCTTGGATTGGATGATCTAGCTTGCCTGGAGCCTAGAGTTGGTCTTATGCCAGGAAACTTCAGTGGTAGGGTCTCTTTGTATTTAGGCCAAGATTATTCCTTTCCATGCCCCTCATATTTTGGTGGACCTATGCAAGCAACAATTGCCACTCTAACACCGTTTTTACTGTGCTTCTTTGACTCTAATCCTAAAAAAAAAAAAAAACACTTAAAATTTGAGGTTAACTTAAGCTAATATGCATGTACATGGAAATGTAAAAAATACTATGCCTCTAATGTTTAAGGAGTTACGTAAGTTTTATGGCTTTAGATTGCCTTGTGTGCTGTTAAGAAACATTATAATGTGTTACAATCTGGGGACTTGAGGGACAAAGTAATTGTACATGGATTTTGTTTTATTTATCTTAATGTTCTTTGGCTGAAAGTTCAAAGTTAAGATATCAGCAAAGGGACTTCTTCTGAGAATTATGTTATGGGTGATTGTCCTTTCATTGTAACTTTACCTTGTCCTCTTTCTTTGCATCTTTGTTCTCATAATTAAAAATAAAAAAAATTAAAATAAAACCTAGAATGCACCCCCAAAAATGTATTATGAACAACTTTTAAACCATAGTGTATAAATAAAGTCAGGGAAGAAAAATGCCACAAAAAAAAAAAAGATCAGAAGGAAGAATGCCCTGACTGTCAATATCCTGAAGAGAAAAAGAACCTGTACAGGTAAGCAGAAGTCATCTTAAGGGGAGTTCAGAAAGGTAAGTAGAAATCACACAATAATTGGCCTTATGGTGCATGGTGAAGTCTTTTAGTTCTGTTCTTTTCATTCACAATCAACCACCAAATGTTTTAAGCTGAGGTCAGACAGGATCTGAGGGGTTGAATATTTTAAAGATAATTCTATACTAAGTAGAAAAAACACATCTCTTAAAAGAGGGGGACAGAAGAAAATTACTGCCATCTAGGTTAGATACGGTTAAAGTTTGGCCTAGGAAAGAAATTGATTGTGAGAATGGAAATTTTAGGTCAGTCTCAGATAAGCTGTAGTGATTTCATGTTTAAGTGGTATTACAACATTACAAGGGTGAGTTCATGTATTGTCATTTATTTCTTTTACACTGTTTTTTTTAAAGCTGAAAATGTGAAATTCCGGGCAAGAGTTAAACTGGAGCTACTGAAGATCACTGCTTTGTAATCTAAAAACAGACTCAGGAAGACCATAGATAAGGGAATATCCAGCTGAATTCTTACCTTTGAATCTCCAGGAAAATAAGAGATGTTTCTGGAAAGATCCTAGTCAATATTAGCAGTTACCCTGCCAGTCCCACAAAATCACTATCAAGTCACACCTTAATTCTACTCAGTCTGAGTGAGAATAAACCCCTACCACCTAGAATCTCAGGGACCCCATAAAACTTAGATGAGCATGAGCTCACTTTGAGGTCCTGAAAAATATATGTGAGGCTTCACCCTATAAAACCCAGGTTCTTTATCTTTGTCAGAGAAATAATTCAAGGAAGAAACAGAGTATAGCAACTAGCAGAGATTCATTAACTAGCACACATACACACATATATACACACATGCATAATAGATGTTCTCAAGGGAGATGCATATACCATGTTTTGAGGCAAGGATTTTTTAAGGAGTAAACTAAGCTTATGACTATGCATAAGATGTTGGGCATGAGAAGCATGAGTGGATGATGATAAGGAATCATATCAGGGCTACATGCTTGTATATATGTTTCATGTATTATTAGTATCAAATTATACAACTAACAGGTGTGTAAATTTATCTATATTTTTGGCTTAATGAGGAGGAAAGATAATAGGGTCAGGGTTCTCTTCTGTGAACATACTTCAGTAATCCCCTTTATATCAGGAAGTTGGGGCCATAAAATTTTCTATATTGTTGCCTCAAAGCCCTGTATTAAGTACTTAAAACCTCTATTCTTGAACGTGGAATGGACTTGGAGATATACTTCTTTAATAGAACATACAAAAGTAATAGGATATCATGTCTGAGATTAGATCTGTCTCTTCCATCCCACCTCTAACATTCTCTAACTCTTTTTCCTTCTCTCTTTTGTCATTGACTCCTGGAATGACAGATACTGCATCATAAGAAAATCCACACTTCTCAACTCACTTGGCACAGAACCAAGGTCTGCTAACAACCATGTAAGTGAGTCTGGAGGTCAATTTTCTGAAGTTAGGGCCCAGAGAGATAGCACAATTTACATGCAGAGGATGACACCTTGGGAAAGAGGATTCAAACTGTTCCTGCTGGATGACTTAAAAGCATCACAGATGGGCCCGGAGAGATAGCACAGCGGCATTTGCCTTGCAAGCAGCCGATCCAGGACCTAAGGTGGTTGGTTTGAATCCCGGTGTCCCATATGGTCCCCCGTGCCTGCCAGGAGCTATTTCTGAGCAGACAGCCAGGAGTAACCCCTGAGCACCGCTGGGTGTGACCCAAAAACAAAACAAAACAAAACAATTTTCTGAAATTAAACTATAAGGACCTTAAATGAGCTTCTGAAGTCAACACCCTCAAATCCCCCAGTCAGTCCCCCACCCCATATAACTCTATTCAAGACTTAAGAAAATTCAGACATCTACAAGAGAGACTTCCACTTTGCATTTTCTATCCTCCTAATTACCTCTTTTCCCACTTTCCTGAGTCATATGGGTAGGCATTGAAGTAGGGGAACAAAGTTCATTCCAAAGCATTAAGTGCTTCAAAAGTTAGCAGCAGCAAACCACACAGACTTGGCAGAGAGAGAAAGAGAGAGAGAGAGAGAGAGAGAGAGAGAGAGAGAGAGAGAGAGAGAGAGAGAAAGAGAGAAAGAGAGAAAGAGAGAATAGAGTATGCATATGTTTACTAAGGCCATGACCGGGTTTTCCTGAATCCTATTAAACTAATATTAGATCACTGAAATGGTTAGTCAGAAATATTTTCCACTTTATTTCTATTACGTTTGGGGTACCTTGTTAACTTTCAGGTTTAGAACAAGAGGATATAAGGTAGAGTGCAAGGTGAAGTCATCACCTTGCCTGAATTAAATACCAGTTTTCAGTTTTAATATTTCTTTATATTTACAGTATAAACTACTGGTTGCCAAGCTGTAATCAGAGGATTCATCCATAATTATCCTTAAGGCTTATATACTACAGATTCCTGTGCCCTAAAAATAAAAAATTCAGTAGGTTATAAATGGGTTCACTGGGGCCGGCGAGGTGGCACTAGAGGTAAGGTATCTGCCTTGCAAGCCCTAGCCAAGGATCAGGACTGCGGTTCAATCCCCCCGGTGTTCCATATGGTCCCCCCAAGCCAGGGGCAATTTCTGAGCGCTTAGCCAGGAGTAACCCCTGAGCATCAAATGGGTGTGTCTGAAAAACCAAAAAAATAAAAATAAAAATAAATGGGTTCAGTATTTTAAAGAGTTCTCAGAGTTCTTTAGGAGTTCTCTAACTGTGAAGCATGGCAATGGTTTACCACTGACTGTAGAAATAAGGTCCCTAAAGTGAGTAAGAAACTAAGTCATCTGTCCCCATGACAAAAGATGCAAAGGATTGTTTAAAAAAACCATTGATGCACCATAATTTACAGTTACTCATGATTAAGTTTGGGGCATAGAATGCACTAACATCAATCCCTTGACCAATATTTATTTTCTTCCACCCACATCACTGGTTCCCCTAACACCCCTGAGCATACTTCTATGACATGTATGTTTTGTTTGTATGCATACCCAGTGGTGCTCAGGGAGGTTATTCCTGGCTTTGCACTCAGGAATTACTCCTAGTGGTGCTTGGGAGGCTCATATGAGATGCCAGGGATTGAACCTGAATTTTTTTCTTGTAGATACTGTGCTTTACTGATTACCATTACTGATAAGTTTTCATGCACAACAGATTCAACCATGCCAGCACTTGCTCCAGAATGACCATTTATCGCCACTATTGTTCCCCTTCCCCTCTTTCCCCACACCATAACCCCTAGTCCTCACCATGGTAAGAGTCTTATTGAAGACCAGTGCTGAAGTTCTGAGTTTTTGTTATCTTAAATATCTGTTATTCCCTTACTATATTTCTTTGTGGTTTATTTTTGTCTGATTGAGAGCAACATCTCTGTCATAAATACAAAATTTATCACTCATACAAAGTCAACTCTACATGTTTCTCCATGCATTTTTGAGAGCAAAAACTGAGTCATATTTGCTGAATGTCTGCAAAGATGCAGCAACAAGTCTGCAGTGAATTTACATATGAGACATTTTGTACTTTTAGGAAACTTGGATTTAATTTGATAGGCTCTGAACATATAAATTTATTTTTTGTGATCTCACTTTCTCAGTAGCAAACTTAATTGGCAACTCCCCCAACTGTGTGGTGAATGTAAAGAACATTCTGATAAATTAATAAATGCCAGTTTTAGGTGTATCCATGATTGAGGTTGCAAAAATAATATCTAAAGAAAATATAGCAAAGCAAAAATAGAGCCATTTATTCTGTTAGAGTTAAATTTAGGGAAACAGAGCAGTCAGCAAAATGCCAGACTCAGAGACACTACTAGCAAGATTTTCTGGTAGGAATAAAGCAACTGCAGTTTTCTAATTAACAGTGCAACGAATACTAAAAATGACCTTAAAGTGGAGTTTAAAGGTATTTTAATGAGTTTTTGGCAGGGATTGCTGATGAGTCCTTTTTTCATAAGTGAAGAGAAATGTCTTAAAATTAACCAAGGCTTATGATCATCATATTGGAATCATATTTCAGGGAAATAAAACTCTTAGCTGGAATTTAACCAAAGGCCCAGGAGGAATACTAATCAAGCTGTATCTTGTTCTAATAACTCTAAGAAATGGCAGATTCATGAAGCTTGTTATTATGGCATTGTCTCCTTTTGACTTTCTTTCTGAGAAATCATCACTGATTTTAAATATACACTCACATCACCCTCCTACACAAAATAACATAACCTATACACACATCACTCCTTTAGTCCACACTTAGTATATGTATACCTTATTGAGCTTCTTTCTCTGACTTTCTATCTGCAATAATTCTTGGTCTTTCTAAACCCAGTTATACTAAAACATATATAGAACTAGATAGATTGTATATATGTTAAGCTAATTGTTAGCTTACTGCTAACCTAAGTTCATACTCCAGATGATTTCCTGAGCAATGCCTGAGCATGGAGCAAGCCCTGTACACCACCTGGTATGGACCCTAAATCCAAATAAGAAATTAATAAGCAAATAAAGCATATGCAAGCACTTCCCATTTTTTGAAGTATTCACTTGCACTACAAGTATTCAATTGCACTACTTCTAGCTTAATGTAGTATTTGCTATCAGTTTTCTAAGAAAATATCTTAGTAGATAGGTGAAAACAGCTTACTTTCCAGCTTGCAATCCAACACCCACAACTAGCTAACCTATGTCACCCTGAGTAGCTTCTACACACACAACTCAAGTCACAGAATTATTCCTACAGTGTCTGCAAATCCACCACTTCATTCTTCTATGTGGTAGTAAGGGCTTCTCTTCTCTTCTCTTGTTCTTATTTATCACTCTTTCATCAGTCTTTAGTTTTCAAGAAAATATTAAAATCCTCATTTTAAACACAACACAGAATTCTTCCTACCAACATACTTATCCTTTTTGGGGAGAAAATTTAAAAAAGTAACTTATGGCCTCAAAGTAAGTATAATATTTAATAAAAATTTACTGCTAATAAGAAGGTAATAATAAAATAATTGACAAAGTGTATGTTACATAAAGGGTTGACCTCTACCAATTTCTCTAAAACCATTTTAAAAGGCTTGGGGTTCTTCCCAAATTATTTAAATGGTTGGTCTGAACTATTTAAATAGTTTCTCTGACAGGATTACAGCATTGTATGTCTCCGTTGATCAGGGCAAAACTGGCTTTTGATCTGTAGTAAATGCTTTGTCTTCTGGGAAAACTTTAACATCCAGGATACAAGCAGGAGTCTTTAGTGTTATGTAAATAAGTTATGTAAGTTATTTTTAGAGAAAAATTAACAATCTCTTACAAAGTACCGAAGTTTTTTCTGGCTATTTCTTCCACAACTATAAGCTATAAATCCTAGACAACACTATCTTAACTCAGCATCTCTACTGAAGGGGAATAAAAGACTAAAGGAAAATCTCTTATAGAGAATTCCTCAAAGAATTCTACCATTCGATGAATCAGTTCACTCACATGGACAGGAGTGAAAGGTAATGATGGGAAGCAATAAAGCAACACCAATACCTTGCACTCAGAATGTGGTCTTTGGATTGGCAACCACTTTTTATTTGGAATTATGGTCAGAATTTTTATTGAACTTTTTATGTAATACATTCTTTAATTGAACCACCATGAGATAGTTACAAAGTTGTTCATGATTTTGCTTCAGTCATACAATAACCAACACCCATCTCTTCACCAGTGTACATTTTTCATCACCAATGTCCCCAGTTTCTCTCCCACCGCTCCCCATGCTTTCCCCATGTCTACCACTATACAGGCATTTCTCTCTCTCTCTCTCTCTCTCTCTCTCTCTCTCTCTCTCTCTCTCTCTCTCTCTCTCTCTCTCTATTTCTCCCCACCCTTGTTCTTTCTATCTCTCCCTCTCTTCCTCTCTTTTCCTTTTTTCCCTTTTAGACCTTGTGGTTTGCAATACTATTACTGAAGGGATATCATAATTATCATTTTACCTCCTTTCAATAACCAGTTCTTGTCCAGCCCGATAATTTTCATCTATTATTGTCATAATGATCCCTTCTCTGACCCTAACTGTACTCCCTGGATCTTTGTGGCAAACTTTCTACCATGGATCATCTTCCTGGCCTTTATCTCTATTGTGTTTGGGTATTATTACCATATAATCTCTTTTCTTATATTCCACAAATGAATGTGATCATTCTATGTCAATCCCTATCCTTCTGATTCAGTTCACTCAACATAATACTCTTCATATCTATCCATGTATAAGCAAATTTCATTACTTCATTTTTTTCTTAACTTAAGCTGCATACATACATTGTGTGGATATATGGTAGTTTCTTTATCCACTCATCTATTCTGAGACACATGGGTTGTGTCCAAATTCTGACTACTGTGAATCGTGCTGCAATGAACATAGGAATGCAGGTGCCTTTTCTGCATTGTGTTTTTGGGTCCTTATGGTATATTCCCAAAAGCAGTATTTTTGTTTGTTTGTTTTTGTGCCACACCTGTGATGCTCAGGGCTTACTCCTGGCTATGCACTCAGAAATCACTCCTGGCTTGAGAGACCATATGGGACTCCGGGAGATCGAACCACGGTTCATCCTAGGCTAGTGCAGGCAAGGTAGACACCTTACTGCTTGTGCCACCACTCAGGCCCCAAATTTGATCCCTTAGTCTCAGGAGTACAGCTAGGATATATCCCTGAGCAAAAAACCATGAGTTAGCCCTGTGCATGTTGTCTGTGGCCCAAAATCTAAAGAGAAAAGAAATTGTATCATATATTCTGACCTCACCTATTAAACCATAATTTATGTTTTTAACAAAAGTCCCAGACTTGTCTGCCTCTTAGAGTTTGTGAAATCATGTTTGGGCATATCTTTTCTCTCTGGACCCTATAGGGAATTTGAAACAGCTCATTCTTAACTTTTCTAATTTTTCTCTCTTGCTCCTTCTCCACACCTTCCATTTTCCTAGTTCCTCGTGCTCCTCATTTTCCTGGATAAATGGATTGGACAGGCAGGTAGTGGCTTATAGTGATTGCAACAAAACAAATTAACCCCTACAAATTCTAGCAACCACCACACAATCATGACAGGAAATAGTTGTGTGCTGAAAGGGTGGGCCTAAGGTTGTAGGTCATGAGTTCTAGTAAGCTAATATTAAAGGCGCAGACTTCTGAAAGTCTTATATTAGTCATTATTTGAGTTGCAATAACAGAAAAGTTGATTCAAAGTAGATAATAGGATAAGAATAATTTATAAGTTCTTATACCTCAATAGTGAGGTGTTAATTCCAGACACAACTGGGTCAAGGTAGTTAAATAGTGTTGGAGAAAGCACCTTGCTTTCTTAGAATGTTTTTTTCCTTGCTTCTTTAGTGCCTGAGTACCGCTCTAAACTTCATGGCTGTCTCTTCTCATCTCCAACTCTCATCTCTAAGGTGAACTTTTCTATTTTGGAGGCCAAAAATCTAGAAGTGAGTTCTAATAACTAATTGGCTCACATAATCTTACTGGATGAATTTCTCTGTTCTCTCTAAAGCCAAAAGTGAGGTTGATATCATTTAAAGTACACACACTGAGAGGACAACAGAGGGGCTCTTCAAGGAAAATTGGGAAGCTGGTTACATCGGAGGATTATAGTTATTCACTGAGGCAACTTTCAGCTGAAATTCACAGCTTTTTTTCTCCTCCAGAAGTATCTTCAAAACAACATGGCCCCTCACTAAAGTAATTGCATTAATGCTGGTGGATAAGGAATTGGACCTTTAATGTCATCATTGAAATAGCTGAAATACAATAAATTCAATTTACATTTAATGATATATCCACTTATATATATTTAATGATATATACATTGATAGTATTACTTGCTTTTTCATAGTAACAAAATTTGACCCAACAACCAATTAATCAAAGATAAAAATCATTAGAGAAATTTAAAATAAATATTGTGATAGTGACAGAGCTCTGGATAAGGCTGTGACACATGCCAATTTTGTCCTAATTAGCACCAATGTCATGCCTCTGAGTTTAAATGAAGTGTTCAGTCCTGTAAAGTGTTCAGTGTGCAAAGAACTTTATTAGCACAAAGAAGTATGATTTGGCATCAAGGATACACTGATGGGTGCCTAAAACAATCTGGATACCAAACTGTGAATTGTTGTCTTTGGAGATGTTCTATTTTGTTCTCTACTACTCAACTCTCAGATGAACCATTCTATACAAATCTACTTTAATTATGTATTAATTTCAAGATTATTACGTGCAGTACACAACGGCTGCTCATTAAAAATTAATCTGAATGCTATCAGTTTTATTTAGTATTCATTAGAAGGCAATGTTCACTTTTTTTAACAAAGGCCTCCAGACAAATGTGCTGCTCTACATAACCAAGCAGTGATTTGCCAGAAATAGAAATACCTTTATAAGTATTCTGCTTGCTTTTCCCTTTTCTCCTCTCTTTCACAGCTTCATTCACTATCGTCAACGGTGAAGTGGCAGCAGAAGGAGGAACTGGCAAGGACAAGTTAAATGGAGATTTTAAGGACCCTACTATACCCAATGGTCCTTGGAATTCCCAGAACATCAAACTTCTATACTGTTTGTGCTAGAAAAAGAAATTAGTAATATCTTAGTTTTCAATAGTCCTGGTTTTCTTCTGCAATAGAAGTTTATTTAGATGCTGACAAGAAGCCTCAATGTCATTTCTCCGCATCTATTACACCACAAAATTATAATGTGAAAATGATAATGCTTCAGTTATGTGTGGGAAGAGTTACACAGTATTGAAAAATAAAGTATTAAGATTTTTTTCCGAATCTGAAGGTAATAGTTAACATTTATAGTCTCTTTGCAATGTGCCACATCTTATTTATTTCTTGGGTAAGCACTTGATGTTACTCCTCAGTGTATTTACATAGTCTTCATAATACTTTGAAAGAATGTATATACATGTTTACAATTAATGAACAATATTTCAAAAAGAAGAAACAAAACCTCACTCCTGAACTTACAATTTCAAAAACTTTACAGACAAACCGAACCCACAATTTACAAAGAAGCCTAATTATTTTGCAGTGAAGTTGTGGTTTCTCCAGACAGCACTAAATCAACACTTAAGAATGATTTGGGCTTTTTAGACATAGTATAGAAAATGATGCTGCACATTAGGTTACTATTTGAAAATTTGGCTTCAAATGAGAACTAATACAAAGAGAGATTTTTCAGGAATGTTCTGCCTCTTCATGAATCATGTAAATCAATTTCTGCCCTTGTCCTTTACTTTAGGTATTATTTGTTTATGTTCAAGCTACACACAGTGGTGCTCAGGGCTTAGTCTTAGCTCTACACTCAGGGATCACTGCTTGAGAAGCTCAGAGTGCTTTAGGAGTTGCAGGGAATGAACCCAAGTCAGCCACATGCAGGACAAGTACCTTATCCAGTGTACTATTTCTCCAACCCTTCTTTGACTTTCTTGTTGGCTCCAGTTAATAAACAAAAAAGTTAAATTAAAAAATGCTAGACTAAGGGCTGGAGTAGTAGTGCCTTACACAAGCTAGCCTAGGATGGATCACGGTTTGATCCCCAGCATCCCATATGGTCCCCTAAGCCAGGAGCGATTTCTGAGTACATAATCAGGAGTAACCCCTGAGCATCACTGGATGTGGCTGAAAAAAAAAAAAAAGCTAGATTAGGTACCAGGAACAACCAGTCGTATGAACATTGAGTAGAAATAAAAAACGATCAGACTTAAATACCAAACCCAAGGTCAATGACACCAGAATCGAAACCCAATCTACAACAAGCTATACACAAAGGAGACCTCTTACACTAGCAGTTCAAGGGGCAAAGGGGGGAGGTATGGGATGCATGTTGAGAACAGGGGTGGAGAGAGGACAATACTGGTAGTAGGAATGGTGCTAATTCTTTGTTACTATGTACCTTAAATATTACTGTGAAAGACTTGTAATTCCCTTTGATCACAATAAAAATTATTTTTAAAATGCTAGACTAATGTGTGTTTTGGGCTATATATGCAAGAATAGAACAAACTTCAGCCAACCAACATAAGTAAAGGGAAAAGTGCATGGGAGAAGGCAAAGATACTAAAAATCCAAGAGTGGAAAAGATTCTCACTTAGGAAATGATGGTAACAGTTGGTTGAAAATATTTTCTTTTTTCTCCTTTCTTAAGTTCCAAAAATCAAATCCATGCATGCAAAGCAACTGTCCTACCACTGAGTCATATTCCCAGTGTCATGAACCAGCATTTTATAAGGTGGGTACACAAAAGCCCGTGATGTCAGGGAAAATGAAGCTCAAGTTACAGAGGACAGAAGACCTATATCCTGAGCCAGTTCTGTCCAGTTTGGCTTGATAAATGCCAACCAGGAAGATCTTCATTCTAGGTAAAACAATTGTAAAGAAATACAAAGAAACCCGGGATAATCTTTATTTTGGGTAGAACCAAGTTGTAAGTTATAAGCCAACACCAATCAACACTCTCTGCATGTAAATCAGAACCCATAACAGAGACCTACAATTGAGCAGATAGTCCAGAGTCATTAAGTTCAAAGAATGTGTCTAGAAACGTAAGACAAAAGGCTATTGATAAAAGATTTCATACACAGGCTTGTCCACTCCACCTACTGACTGAAGAAAACCCCTGACAAATCTAGCTCTGGTTTCTCCCTCCCCTCAAAAGATTCAATTTTCAAATCAAGAGCCACAGTGATCTTATGGGAGAGGATTTCAAAACAATTAAATATGGCAACAGAATGAATGAGAAAATACCTGGGAAATTAATCTTAACACAGAAATGGCGTGACTAGAATAATGAATTTAAAGTAATTTATGAAGAAAAATAATGAGATAAATCAAATAATGAGATAAATCAAACTAGCACAGAACAAAACATCATGAAGCAAGGAAAAAAAAGTGCTAGTGCAGAGGAAATTCTTTCCCAAAGAGATTAAAGCTATTTTTTAAATCCAAACAGAGAGCTAGCTATCAAAAGAACTGCAAATTAAATTTTTTAAAACCTCCATGTAAAGCATACAATCAAAAAGGAAAGGAATATGTGAAATTAAAGATAAATTTTCAAGTAACAATTCAAATGGAAGAGGAGCAGGAAATAAATTTTAAGATGAATGATGAAACCATTTAAATATCAGAATCCATTAGAAAAAATATACAGATAATGGATAAAGCAAAAGATGGAGAGAGCGAGAAGGGTACAAATTGTCTATTCAGAGAAATAATCACTGAGAATTGCTCTAAACTAAGTAGTAAAGCTGATGAAACACTAAAATTTCCAAATGCAGCAAAGACAAATACAAAAAGACACACAAGGGCCAGAGTAGTAGCATAGTGGATAAGACTTTTTCTTTGCATGTGGCCAACCTTGGTTTGATCCCTGGCATTTCATATGGTCCCCAAGCATACCAGGAGAATTTTCTAAGTGAAGAGCCAGAGTGACCCTGAGCACTGTGTGGCCCAAAAACAGAACAACAAAAAAGGACACACAATTTTTAAATTATCAGAAGTCAACAATAAAGAAAATGTTTTAAAAACTGCTAGGATATAAAAATATCTAACATACAAAAGTACTGTGATTTCCTTATTACATTTCTCAACAGAAACTCTACAGTTTAGGAGAGAGTGGAATGACATATTCACAATTCTAAAAGATAAAAATCTTCCAGCCTAGAATTACTCTGTGAAATTATCCTTCAAATATAGTTTACTTCAAATTTAAATTTAAATAGTTTACTTTAAATTTACTTCAAATATAGTAAAGAAATAAAGCTTTTCTCAGATACATAAAAGATAGTGGCATTTGTACCACCAGACCTTCATTGCAAATAATATTCAAAAAAATTATTTTACAGGAAAAGAAACAACAAAAGATTATAAGACCTTGAATATAAAGATATGCAGTAAGGAGAATCAGAAACATGAATAACAATAGTGATAAACAGTAATATAAAATCAGAACATGAATAAGGATAAAAGAATCAACGACAAAATATTAAAAGGGAGGAAGATTATGAACCTATTTAGCACAGAAAGTCAATACTAACACCCACTCCCCCAAATGAAAAACCTTTAGATACAGATAGTCTGATTCAAACATCATGGTAACTGCTAACCAAGCACTTAGAAGAAAAATAAAAGAAATGGATAAAAAGGGAAAACTATTTAAATGAAAAGAAAGCAAAGGGCAGAGGAAATAGCAAAGGGATTAGGGACACACTTGGGATCCCATTTGATCCCCTGCAAAGACATGGCTCTTCCCCAGCACCCCTGAAGCCCCAACCAGCACTTGGTATCCCCCTACTGACCCATGAGTACAGAAGGGATAGTCTAGGTGGTCCCTAGCACCACAGGTCTCTAACAGTGAATAATCTGCCCATTAGCTAACACTAGTGTCCCTGAGTCCCTGAACACTGCTTGGGAGGCCTTCTTAAGAAAAACAGATATACTCCAAAATTTAAATGATCCTAAAGCAGAAAATAGAATGGTAGTGATTAAGCCCTATAGATCAGTAATCTTCCTTAAGGCAGCTACTCTGAACTCACCAATTAAAAGACACAATTACTTTAGAAAATGGATTTTATTTTAAAGTAAAACCTAATCTTCATTATACATAGAAGAAACTCATATCAGATATTAAGGCAAAAAGTCATAGTGAAAAGCTAAAGTATGGTATTTAAGGCTAACAACATAGTTAAAAGTGAAGGCAGGGAGCAGGAATTCATTTCTGCTGGGTGGTTTTTCTCCTATGTGGAATGTAAGAAAAAAGCTTCCAAAGCACAGATTAACTCTGAGTCTCTGTAAAAAGATGGAAAAACAAAACAAATGGAATGGGCAAAATTTTACTAGTGTGAACTTTGTGTTGGGTACAGGGAAATTTATAAATATATAGAGATAAGAAGTTGTACTTCCAAAATTCTGTAACACTGAAAACCAACAGGGAAGCAATAAAATTGATCTCACTAATAAAAATAAATACAAGATTGTTGTGGTACTGGAGTTATAGTTCAGTGGTAGAATATATACACTGTATGTGTGAGGCCCTGAGTAAATTCCCAGTACCACAATAAAAATGAAATGTCTGGTGTATAACATATGCACCAAAATAAAGAAAAAAGACATGTTGGCTAATGCAGCTCATAACATTCTCCTTACCATAAAAAGGTTGTGGGGGCTCCACTTTTTGATTGGAATCATTTTCTGATTCTAATACTTTCAGATATATTTATAAATTCTACACATTTTATGTCACTGTGTTTGGAATTATATTGATTTCCTGATTACAATTGTTTTTTTTTTGATACTGTCAAAAAATAACTTAAAACTTACCCCAGTAGTGAATGACTACTTTTTGCATTATTAAGATTTAATAGAAGCTAATAAAAATAGTTTTAATTAATTAATATAAGATAACTTATTAGTCTGTGGCTTGCACTATTAAGCAAATTTGAAAGGTTAAATATTCATGCTATAAATGATAAAATGAAGGATACTTTCATTCATCTCTCCAGCAGAAAGATAATGTGTTAAGAACTGGAAAAGAACTGGAAAATCTCAGAATGTTTATATACTAGGAAACTATAATAAGTTAGTCAATAAATACCTACATACCTACTGTATATCAATGATTATTTAAGTGTAAATTGTTTCTTTTTTATTGTTACTTGATACAAATGTTATCACTAATGTCTTTAAACTGAAACAACAATGCTCTTTGACCACATAAGATTTTTTAAATATTGGGAATAATCAGAATTATTTTGATTTTTTTTTATCTGCAGAGAACAGTACACAGAAAAGCAAAGTTCCTAGTGGAGATCCTACTGATATCTTATAAAGTGTGGCTGGACACACTCTCTTGACTGTATCTATGCCATGGATCTAACACACAATGGCCCACCATTGATTAACTAGCTGATGCAAACAGGATATAACAATGGCAAAGCTACTCCTTAACACTTGAATGTAGAAAAGATCAATTTTTAATTTTTCTAAATCAAATTTATTGTCTCTATTCTCACACTTGATACTAGATTTAAAAATTATACTTCAGCCATATTTTAGGAGCCCTGTCATAGGATCAAACACAGATTGATTTTTATTGTCTTTAAGTTGCATAGTTAGAGATGGCTTTCATAAGAGGCATGAAAGAGTTTTGGGGGAATGTAGTAAGCTTATTAATGGAGACAGCTTCCAATGAATCATACTCCCTGATACTCATGTCCTTGATGTTACCCACAAACATTGAATCTGGACTGAGCCCCAGAACTCATTTTAACCACTGGAATGTTACAGGAAAAAATAGTATCTTGTTCTAGGTATAAATATTAAGAAAACCTACTAGTTTGCACATTTTCAGTAAAATAATTCAGAATAGATTTTTATACCCAAACTCAGGGGCTTTAACTCTATTATATAAAACCCTGGATAACCACTGAACTGTGGGAAACAGAGTACAATATCAAACTTTTTTTTTCTGGGATCAGATTGTAGATACAAAGGAAAAAATGGAGCCAAGCAATCTTAGAATCATTAGAGCCATATGGCCACTCGGCTTGAACTCAGTGCTCACTCTCTCTGTCTTTATGAAGAAACATCTTAAAAAGATGAAGCCAACTTTTACAAAATTATTAAATTTCCCAAACTTAAAAAAAAATTCCCAAACTTCTGAGAAAGTGAATAAGCATATATGGATAGGAATTAGAGAACAGTTAAAGGCCCAAACCAAAAGATAAAGTTGAAGAATTTTTGGGTGATTTACCAGAGGACATATACTGGTAAACATGTATAGGAAACAATGCTGAATATCACTAACCATCAAGAAAAGGTTCAAAGATATTAGCTCACATCTTTAAAAAAGATTTATTTATTTATTTATTTTGTTGTTGTTTTTGGGTCACATCAGTGGCACTCAGGGTTTACTCCTGGCTCTGTGGTCAGAAATCACTTCTGGCAGGCTCGGGGGACCCTATGGGATACCAGGGATCAAACCCAGGTCAGCTGCATGCAAAGAAAATTTCCTATCTGCTGTGCTATATAGCTCTGGCCCCAAAGATTTTTAATAAAAAGAGATAACAGGTACTAGTAACAAGTCCTAATAAAAAGAGATAAAAGGATGTAGGGGGAAAGGAACCAGCATTATTGGTGAAAATGTAAAGTACAGCAGTCACCAAGGACAAAGTATGGAAGATCATCGAAACTTTAAAATCAGAAAAGGCCAGACACAGCAAGCCTAGAGCAAACTTTTTAATTATAGTGCAAGAATAGGGTCTTTCCTCTAAGATGAAGACTAGGACTCTCTCACCACTTTTACTTGACATGGTACTAAAAGTCCTAGGTAGAAAGACTTAAGTGAGAAAAAAGAAATAAAAGACATTCAATTTGTAAGGAAGAAGTAAAATCGTCATTGTTTGTAGATAGCCTGGTATTATTTGTAGAAACCCTAAAGACATCAATAAACTGTTATAACCAATAAATAAATCCAGTAATGTGGCAGGCTACAAAATAAACTTTGAAAAATTGGTTGCATCTCTATATTATAATAGCAAATCATTAGAAAGTTAAATTGGGAAAATCATTCCATCTACAACTGAATCAAAAATAGAATAAAATCTAAAAGAATACATTTAACCAGGAATAAAAGACTTTTACTCTTTATAACTCACTGATAAAAGAAACTGAAGAACACACAAATAAATGGAAAGATATTCTATGCTGTTGAATTTAAAAAAATTTATTTTTAACTATCCATGATACTTAAAATTTTTCCTTATATTCAATATAAATTCCTATCACGATTCCAATGATATTTTTCACAAAAACAGGGAGAAAATGCTATGGAACTAATAAAAAGATTCAGGGGTCAGAGAAATAGCATGAAGGTAGGGCATTTGCCTGCATGGAGAAGGATGGTGGTTCGAATCCGATATGGTCCCCCGAGCCTGCCAGGAGCGATTTCTGAGTGTAGAGTCAGGAGTAACCCCTGAGCGCTGGCGGATGTGACCCCAAAACCAAAAATAAATAAATAAATAGATTCCAATAAATCAAAGCACTTTTGAGGGGGGGAAGGAAGCTGGAGATACTATAGAAAGCAGAATATAGGTTCATTAAATACTTCAAAACAGAACTTTCCCAAGTTATTCAGCAATTCCACCACTGAGTATTTATTGAAAGAGAAAAAAAAAACACCTACTAAATTAAAGTTACTTATGGATTTGCATGCTATAGAGAAGTGCTCATTATTATGTACAACAGCCACGAAATGAAAGTGATCTAAGTACCCATCAATGGATAAAGAAAATGAATAGACATATATATGCATATATATTTACTATAGCATGCATATATCTTGAAATATCATTAAGTCATAAAAATAAGAAAATATTTTTATTGGCAGCTATGTGCATAAAATCTAAAGGTACTATATTAGTGAAATAAGTCAAAGACAAATATTATGGGCTCTACATCTGAAAAGACCTCTCAGCAAGTTTTGCTCTGCTTTGTTTAGGAGAGTCCCCACACCTGACAGGAATATCTTCATGTGTTACTTATAGAATGACAGAATTATGAGTTCCTATGCCCCCTCCAAAACACTATGGGACCTAAAATATAAAAGCAAACAAAATTAGTTTGGAAATACAAAGAATAAATAGATTGGTAGGTTTTTTGTTTTCATGGGGGTTTTTTTCTTTTTTTGGTTTTGGGGGCACACCCGGTGACAATCTGGGGTTACTCCTGGCTATGCGCTCAGAAATTGCTCCAGGCTTAGGGGACAATATGCGACGCTGGGAATCAAACTGAGGACTGTCCTGGGTCAGTCACTTGCAAGGCAAAGGCCCTACCGCTGCACTATCACTCGGGCCCCTAAATTGATAGTTTTGTGAATAGGAGCAGGAAGGGAGGATCAATTGTGTGATGGAAGTCAAGTACACTCTTTCAATTAAAAGATAAGTTCTAGAAAATGAAAATACAGCATAGTACATTTGACTATAGAGAATAATATGATATTGTTAAGAAAGTTGCTAAGAGAGTAGATCTTCAAAGTTCTTATTAACAGGGAGAGGAACATACTCAGAAGTTAAATACATGAACTGTATGTATGGATGTGGTCTTGTGTTTAATCCTGAAAATCAAAAGTGAAAGGAGATTATAGGAGGCAAGGAATATTCGCTAAATATACTGTGGTAACAATTTTTGCATACACATGTATCTATTATGTTGCATATCTTAAACTGAACAATGTTATATGTCAGATTTTTTTTTTAAAAACACTGGAAGAAAAGTGAAGAGGTTGATAAGATAGTTTCAAAGTCAGTTTATGTCAATATAAGGCAGCCTATTAATGAGCGATGCTGGATAGTTTAGTGAAATTAGGGTACTTTGAGATCATTTTTACAGAATATAACTTTTACCTTTCTTCTTAATGAGAAATTTATTGTGGAAACTATTTACTTATCTGGAGTCACGGTTCTCTGGAAAGTTGCAGTTTATTTACAACTTCAGAAAGTTATAAATGAAAGCTAAAGGTGCAATTAGCCAATTCAATTGACTTTATCTTCTATTGATGAGTGTCTTTGGGACTTCATCAGCTGAGTCCTTTCAGGGGGGGCAGCAATTAATCTATCCTAGAAAAAGACATTAAGCAGTATTTACATTAAAATAAGGCATTTAAACCAGCACATTCAAACTAATAACTAAAATAGAAATAAGTTAATGAAACAGGAAAGGAGGGGGCTTCTTTTTTTTTTACTTTTTTATATAGAGGGCAAAAAGATTAATTAGGTTGTTTTTATAAAGTGCTTTAAAGATAAATTGTACTGTTAACTTGCCAACATTCATTGTTATTATGTTTATTTGCTGTGTCCTACATAAATATTTAATGGTTACCCTGGGAAAGTAACTCTTATTTAATCTATCATCCTTTTCTTGTTAGAGGTAATCTGTAGGAGTTAAAATTTTCCCTGCACTTATTACTTTTTAAAAATATCTCCAAGATAGTTTCCTACAGTCAAGCAATAATCTACAAATAAATCATTAATTTTTAAATCTCCTTTAACAGTAAGAACCACCTAATATGGTAAACCCACATGTTGGTGTTCCTTCAAGACAAAATAAAAGTGGATTTCCTTTACACCATTGCGGTCATAATTACATTAGTTACTATCTAGATTAGCATTTTAATAAAGAAGAAATAATACAAGTTCTGATTCATTCAGCTCTTTGAAAGTATTAATATCCCAACATGTCTAATTTCTATAAATACAAGTCCTAAAATTTAAGAAAAGAATTACTGATGTTGCTGAAAATGAGACTTTTCCACTGCAGACTTTAATCTCTCCACTAATCTCTTTGGTGAGAAGGGAGAATAAAAAGAATAATAAATAATAATATAATATAATATAATATAATATAATATAATATAATATAATATAATATAATATAATATAATATAATATGGGGCCGGGCGGTGGCGCTGGAGGTAAGGTGCCTGCCTTGCCTGCGCTAGCCTAGGACGGACCGAGGTTCGATCCCCCGGCATCCCATATGGTCCCCCAAGAAGCCAGGAGCAACTTCTGAGCGCATAGCCAGGAGTAACCCCTGAGCGTCACAGGGTGTGGCCCAAAAACAAAACAAAAAAATAATAATAATATAATATAATATAATCATATAATAACAATAAATAATAATAAAGTAGCTCTTTCATTGTATTTTTAACTCTTACCTGAAATCAGCATGAATCCCAGGATCTAGCCAGGGCTTTCAGCCCTGCTACATGGAGAATCCCTGGCTGCTTCTTCCTCATCTGCATATCCTGAACCTCTTCGTGCAGCTTGGTGGATGAGCATCTTGGCCACTCATGGCAGCAAGAGCAGATCCACGCACTTACAGAGCACCTGGCACTGGAAGGCGGAAGGGAAGAAAGCCAGTGGATAATCCTTGGCAAGAAAGACTGGCAGAAAAATGACAGGAAATAAGCAATGGAAGATGATTAGGAACTATACAGTATAAGCAGTCACCTTCTCATGGTTCACAGGATGACAATGTGCCTGTCACATTTGATGGACAACTGGGAACAGGGAAGTGGCAAAGCCTCAATATATTTTCAGGTGTTGCCAGAAAAACTGTGTCTCTAATACACTGACTGCATCTGAATCCAACTGAATCAACTGACTCAAGAAACATGTAGTTAATTCAAAAACCCTAGAATATTTCCTTCTCAGCTGAAGCCTTAATAATTCATCTTTCTTGGTGGGATGGCCCTAGCTGAGAGGCCAAGGCCCAAACATAAATAAAAGGACGTACCCTTGCCCTCTAACACAGTTATTTCTGTTGCCTCAACCAAAAACTCAGCCCAATTTTTCACTAAAAAAATTTCTCAAAGAAGGCAGAATCAGGCCCTGTATTCCCAATCAGTATGACCTTAGACTTAAGCTCATCCTTAGAGAAGCAGGACTCTTGGTGTAGGTTTAAGAGCCAACACTGTGTGTTTTATTTTATTTTTTTATTATTTTTTTTATTTAAACACCTTGATTACATACATGATTGTGTTTGGGTTTCAGTCATGTAAAGAACGCCACCCATCACCAGTGCAACATTCCCACCACCAATGTCCCAAGTCTCCCTCCTCCCCACCTAACCCCTGCCTGTACTCTAAACAGGCTCTCCATTTCCCTCATACATACTCATTATTAGGAAAGTTCAGAATGTAGTTATTTCTCTAGTTAAACTCATCACTCTTTCTGGTGAGCTTCCTGTGGTGAGCTGGAACTTCCAGCTCTTTTCTCTTTTGTGTCTAAAAATTATTATTGCAAGAATGTCTTTCATTTTTCTTAAAACCCATAGATGAGTGAGACCATTCTGTGTTTTTCTCTCTCTCTCTCTCTGGCTTATTTCACTCAGCATAATAGATTCCGTGTACATCCATGTATAGGAAAATTTCATGACTTCATCTCTCCTGACAGCTGCATAATATTCCATTGTGTATATGTACCACAGTTTCTTTAGCCATTCATCTGTTGAAGGGCATCTTGGTTGTTTCCAGAGTCTTGCTATGGTAAATAGTGCTGCAGTGAATATGGGTGTAAGGAAGGGGTTTTTGTACTGTATTTTTGTGTTCTTAGGGTATATTCCTAGGAGTGGTATAGCTGGATCATATGGGAGCTCGATTTCAAGTTTTTGGAGGAATCTCCATATCGCTTTCCATAAAGGTTGAACTAAACGGCATTCCCACCAGCAGTGGATAAGAGTTTCTTTCTCTCCACATCCCCGCCAACACTGTTTATTCTCATTCTTTGTGATGTGTGCCATTCTCTGTGGTGTGAGGTGGTATCTCATCGTTGTTTTGATTTGCATCTCCCTGATGATTAGTGATGTGGAGCACTTTTTCATGTGTCTTTTGGCCATTTGTATTTCTTTTTTGTCAAAGTGTCTGTTCATTTCTTCTCCCCATTTTTTGATGGGATTAGATGTTTTTTTCTTGTAAAGTTCTGTCAGTGCCTTGTATATTTTGGAGATTAGCCCCTTATCTGATGGGTATTGGGTGAATAGTTTCTCCCACTCAGTGGGTGGCTCTTGTATCCTGGGCACTATTTCCTTTGAGGTGCAGAAGCTTCTCAGCTTAATATATTCCCATCTGTTAATCTCTGCTTTCACTTGCTTGGAGAGTGCAGTTTCCTCCTTGAAGATGCCTGTAATGTCCTGGAGTGTCTTGCCTATGTGCTGTTCTATATATCTTATGGTTTTGGGGCTGATATCGAGGTCTTTAATCCATTTGGATTTTACCTTCGTACATGATGATAGCTGGGGGTCTAAGGTCAATTTTTTGCAAGCAGCTATCCAATTGTGCCAACACCACTTGTTGAAGAGGCTTTCCCTGCTCCATTTAGGGTTTCCTGCTCCTTTATCAAAAATTAGTTGATTGTATGTCTGGGGAAAATTTTCTGAGTATTCAAGCCTATTCCACTGATCTGAGGGCCTGTCGTTATTCCAATACCATGCTGTTTTGATAACTATTGCTTTGTAGTACAGTTTAAAGTTGGGGAAAGTAATTCCTCCCATATTCTTTTTCCCAATAATTGCTTTGGCTATTCGAGGGCGTTTATTGTTCCAAATGAATTTCAAAAGTGTCTGATCCGGAAAGTACACCGGCCCAGTGGGGCTCAGCTGTGAAAGACTGTGAGTGTGACCTGTCTATGTCTGTCTACTGTCCTCTTGCGTGAAACTCTTGCGAGTGGGGCAAAAAGAGGCTCAGAGGAGCACGGCCGCTCCGCTTCGCTACGCGGCCGTGCACTCTTTCTAAGGAAAGAACTCCATTGCAACAAGAAGGAAAAATCACACTAAGAACGGCGCTATATCACAGAAGCAAACATTTCTCTCTGGACTGTCTTCTCTGTTACATGCTCGGGCCTAAGATTTGACCCAGTGTGAGGCTTCATCCACGGAGGACTCCCCTCCCTTAGAGGCAAGTCAGCCCATCCAGAAAGGGAGGAGCCAGAGGAGTGTGCTGCCTACATCATATAGACAATGAATACCACTACAACACGTAGAAAAACCCACAATACAAATGTGACAATGGGGAAACAGCGCAGGCCAGCATCAGACATAGAGAATGAAGATGACAATTCTGAGGACCAGATAATGACTGAACAACTAATCAACCTCTCAGATAAGGACTTTAGACTAGCAATATGGAAGGTGCTCAACAGACTCCAAGAAACCATGGATCGAGTTGAACAGAACACTAATAAGAACCAAGAAAATATGAAGGCAGAAATGACAAAACTCCAAACTGAAATAACATGTCAACTAACAGGCCTGAAAAACTCAGTAAACGAAGTGAATGACAAAATGGATAAGCTCTGGGACAGGGTATCAGAAGCTGAGAATAGACTTGGTGCTGTGGAAGATGAGATACATAACAATTCCATACAGCAGGAGAGATTGGACAAAAAACTTAAAGCAAATGAGCAGACAATGGAAAAATTAGTCAAAGAATGGGAACAGACGAAAATAGAAGTCTATGATAAGATCAACAGAAACAACTTAAGAATCATTGGAGTCCCAGAGACCCAGGAAGAAAATTTCCAGGAAGAATCAATGGTCAAGAACATCATTAAAGAGAAACTCCCAGAGCTAAAGAATATATGTGATCAAATCCTGCATGCCCGAAGAGTACCAACCAAAAGAGACCCCAGAAAAACCACCCCAAGACACATCCTAGTCACAATGACAAATCCCACAGATAGAGACAGAATTCTGAAAACAGCAAGATCAAAAGGGGAAATCATGTTCAAGCAAGCTTCCCTGAGATTTACAGCAGACCTGTCACCAGAAACGCTCAATGCCAGAAAGCAGTGGTGGGATATTGTGACAAGACTGAATGAAATGAATGCTTCACCCAGAATACTATACCCAGCAAAACTCACTTTCCGGTTTGATGGAAGAATACATGGTTTCACAGACAAAAAACAGCTCAGAAACTTCACAGACACAAAACCAGTCTTAAGAGAAAAACTGAAAGACCTAATCTAAGACAAGACTACCCAAAAGACACACCAAATTTTGAAATAAAGATGGCGTTAAATCCCAGGACAATTCTTTCTCTCAACGTCAATGGACTAAATGCACCAGTTAAGAGACACAGAGTGGCTAAATGGATCAAAAAACTCAATCCAACCTTCTGCTGCCTACAAGAAACGCACCTGAATAGTCAGAACAAACATAGACTCAAAATAAAAGGCTGGAGAAAAGTTATCCAAGCAAACAACACCCATAAAAAAGCTGGAGTGGCCATACTAATATCAGATAATGCAAACTTTATACTCAGGAAGGTTGTAAGGGACAAAGACGGACATTTTATATTAATCAAGGGGTACGTAGAGCAGGAAGAAATAACTCTCCTAAACATATATGCACCGAATGAGGGGCCAGCAAAATATTTAATACAACTGCTGACAAATCTGAAAAATAATATCAACAACAACACAATAATTGTGGGGGACCTAAACACGGCTTTGTCAACACTGGACAGGTCAACCAGACTGAAACCCAACAAGAATATACTAGACCTGAGGAGAGAAATGGAAGAAAGAGGCCTAGTGGATATATATAGGACACTCCATCCCCAGAAACCTGGATACACATTCTTCTCCAATGTACATGGGACATTCTCCAGGATAGACTACATGCTGGCACATAAAACATACCTCCATAAGATCAAGAGGATAGAAATTTTGCAGACTACCTTCGCTGACCACAAGGCTCTGAAATTATTTGTGAACTCCAAAGGGACTCAGAAGAAACACTTTAACACCTGGAAGTTAAACAGCCTCATGCTCAATAACCAGTGGGTCCGAGATGAAATCAAGGAGGAAATAAAAAGGTTCCTGGAAACAAATGACAATAAAGACACAAACTCTCAGAACTTATGGGACACAGCAAAAGCAGTACTGAGAGGAAAATTTATAGCTTTGCAAGCACACATCAGGAAGGAAGAAGGAGCTTACCTGAGTAGCTTAATGACACAGCTAATAGAACTAGAAAATGCTCAACAAAAGGACCCAAGAACAGGAAGACAGAAGGAAATAACAAAGCTGAGAGCAGAAATCAACGAAGTGGAAACTCAAAAAACAATCCGAAAGATCAACGAAAGCAGAAGTTGGTTCTTTGAAAAAATAAACAAGATTGATAGACCACTGGCAAACCTAACAAAGAAAGAGAGAGAGAGAAACTTGATAACTCGTATCAGGAATGAAAAAGGAGAGATCACTACTGATATGACAGAGATTCAAAGGGTAATCAGAAACTACTTTGAAAAACTCTACGCCACTAAAAATGAGAACCTGGAAGAAATGGATAAATTCTTGGACTCTTATAATCTTCCACGGTTGAAGGAAGAGGATGTAGCATATCTAAACACCCCCATCACCATTGATGAAATTAAAACAGTAATCAAATGTCTGCCGAAAAACAAAAGCCCAGGTCCAGATGGATTCACTAATGAATTCTATCAAACTTTCCAAGAGGAACTACTGCCAATCTTGGCAAGACTCTTTCATGAAATTGAACAAACAGAAACACTTCCAAATAGCTTTTATGAAGCCAACATCACCTTGATACCTAAACCAGACAGAGACGCTACCAAAAAAGAAAATTACAGACCAATATCACTGATGAATGCAGATGCAAAGATCCTCAACAAAATCCTGGCAAATAGGATTCAATGCCTCATTAAGAAGATCATCCACTACGATCAAGTAGGTTTCATCCCAGGAATGCAAGGCTGGTTTAACATCCGTAAATCTATCAACATAATACACAACATCAATAACAAGAAAAATAAAAACCACATGATCATATCAATAGATGCAGAGAAAGCATTTGATAAGGTCCAACACCCATTCTTGATCAAAACTCTCAGCAAGATGGGAATGGAGGGAACCTTTCTCAATATAGTGAAGGCCATCTACCACAAGCCAGTGGCAAATATTATCCTCAATGGAGAAAAACTGAAAGCCTTCCCTCTAAATTCTGGCACAAGACAAGGCTGTCCTCTCTCACCACTCCTATTCAACATAGCACTGGAAGTACTTGCTATAGCGATTAGGCAAGAAAAGGATATCAAGGGAATCCAGATAGGAAAGGAAGAAGTCAAGCTCTCACTGTTTGCAGATGACATGATACTCTACTTAGAAAACCCTAAAGACTCTATCAAAAAGCTTCTAGAAACAATAGACTCATATAGCAAGGTGGCAGGCTACAAAATTAACACACAAAAATCAATGGCCTTTCTATACACCAACAGTAATAAAGAAGAAATGGACATTAAGAAAACAACCCCATTCACAATAGTACCACACAAACTCAAATATCTTGGAATCAACTTGACTAAATATGTGAAGGACCTATACAAAGAAAACTATAAAACTCTGCTCCAAGAAATAAGAGAGGACACACGGAAATGGAAACACATACCCTGCTCATGGATTGGCAGGATTAACATCATCAAAATGTCAATACTCCCCAAGGCATTATACAGATTTAATGCCATCCCTCTAAAGATACCCATGACATTCTTCAAAGAAGTGGATCAGACACTTTTGAAATTCATTTGGAACAATAAACACCCTCGAATAGCTAAAGCAATCATTGGGAAAAAGAATATGGGAGGAATTACTTTTCCCAACTTTAAACTGTACTACAAAGCAACAATTATCAAAACAGCATGGTATTGGAATAAGGATAGGTCCTCAGATCAGTGGAATAGGCTTGAATACTCAGAAAATGTTCCCCAGAGATACAACCATCTAATTTTTGATAAAGGAGCAGGAAATCCTAAATGGAGCAGGGAAAGCCTCTTCAACAAGTGGTGTTGGCACAATTGGATAGCCACTTGCAAAAAATTAAACTTAGACCCCCAGCTAACATCATGTACAAAGGTAAAATCCAAATGGATTAAAGACCTCGATATCAGCCCCAAAACCATAAGATATATAGAACAGCACATAGGCAAAACACTACAGGACATTACAGGCATCTTCAAGGAGGAAACTGCACTCTCCAAGCAAGTGAAAGCAGAGATTAACAGATGGGAATATATTAAGCTGAGAAGCTTCTGCACCTCAAAGGAAATAGTGCCCAGGATACAAGAGCCACCCACTGAGTGGGAGAAACTATTCACCCAATACCCATCAGATAAGGGGCTAATCTCCAAAATATACAAGGCACTGACAGAACTTTACAAGAAAAAAACATCTAACCCCATCAAAAAATGGGGAGAAGAAATGAACAGACACTTTGACAAAGAAGAAATACGCATGGCCAAAAGACACATGAAAAAATGTTCCACATCACTAATCATCAGGGAGATGCAAATCAAAACAACGATGAGATACCACCTCACACCCCAGAGAATGGCACACATCACAAAGAATGAGAATAAACAGTGTTGGCGGGGATGTGGAGAGAAAGGAACTCTTATCCACTGCTGGTGGGAATGCTGTCTAGTTCAACCTTTATGGAAAGCGATATGGAGATTCCTCCAAAAACTGGAAATCGAGCTCCCATACGATCCAGCTATACCACTCCTAGGAATATACCCTAGGAACACAAAAATACAATACAAAAACCCCTTCCTTACACCTATATTCATTGCAGCTCTATTTACCATAGCAAGACTCTGGAAACAACCAAGATGCCCTTCAACAGATGAATGGCTAAAGAAACTGTGGTACATATACACAATGGAATATTATGCAGCTGTCAGGAGAGATGAAGTCATGAAATTTTCCTATACATGGATGTACATGGAATCTATTATGCTGAGTGAAATAAGTCAGAGAGAGAGAGAAAAACGCAGAATGGTCTCACTCATCTATGGGTTTTAAGAAAAATGAAAGACACCCTTGTAATAATAATTTTCAGACACAAAAGAGAAAAGAGCTGGAAGTTCCAGCTCACCTCAGGAAGCTCACCACAAAGAGTGATGAGTTTAGTTAGAGAAATAACTACATTTTGAACTGTCCTAATATTGAGAATGTATGAGGGAAATGTAGAGCCTGTTTAGGGTACAGGCGGGGGTTGGGTGGGGAGGAGGGTGATTTGGGACTTGGGTGATGGGAATGTTGCACTGGTGATGGGTGGTGTTCCTTTTATGACTGAAACCCAAACACAATCATGTATGTAATCAAGGTGTTTAAATAAAAAAAAAATTAAAAAAAAAAAAAAAAAGTGTCTGATCCACTTCTTTGAAGAATGTCATGGGTATCTTTAGAGGGATAGCATTAAATCTGTATAATGCCTTGGGGAGTATTGCCATTTTGATGATATTAATCCTGCCAATCCACGAGCAGGGTATGCATTTCCATTTCCGCGTGTCCTCTCTTATTTCTTGGAGCAGAGTTTTATAGTTTTCTCTGTATAGGTCCTTCACATTTTTAGTCAAGTTGATTCCAAGATATTTGAGTTTGTGTGGCACTATTGTGAATGGGGTTGTTTTCTTAATGTCCATTTCTTCCTTATTACTGTTGGTGTATAGAAAGGCCATTGATTTTTGTGTGTTAATTTTGTAGCCTGCCACCTTGCTATATGAGTCTATTGTTTCTAGAAGCTTTTTGGTAGAGTCTTTAGGGTTTTCTAAGTAGAGTATCATGTCATCTGCAAACAGTGAGAGCTTGACTTCTTCCTTTCCTATCTGGATTCCCTTGATATCTTTTTCTTGCCTAATCGCTATAGCAAGTACTTCCAGTGCTATGTTGAATAGGAGTGGTGAGAGAGGACAGCCTTGTGTTGTGCCAGAATTTAGAGGGAAGGCTTTTAGTTTTTCTCCATTGAGGATAATATTTGCCGTTGGCTTGTGGTAGATGGCTTCAACTAGATTGAGAAAGGTTCCTTCCATTCCCATCTTGCTGAGAGTTTTGATCAAGAATGGGTGTTGGACCTTATCAAATGCTTTCTCTGCATCTATTGATATGATCATGTGGTTTTTATTTTTCTTGTTATTGATGTTGTGTATGATGTTGATAGATTTATGGATGTTAAACCAGCCTTGCATTCCTGGGATGAAACCTACTTGATCATAGTGGATGATCTTCTTAATGAGGCATTGAATCCTATTTGCCAGGATTTTGTTGAGGATCTTTGCATCTGCATTCATCAGCGATATTGGTCTGTAATTTTCTTTTTTTGTAGCATCTCTGTCTGGTTTAGGTATCAAGGTGATGTTGGCTTCATAAAAGCTATTTGGAAGTGTTTCTGTTTGTTCAATTTCATGAAAGAGTCTTGCCAGGATTGATAGTAGTTCCTCTTGGAAAGTTTGAAAGAATTCATTAGTGAATCCATCTGGGCCTGGGCTTTTGTTTTTCAGCAGACCTTTGATTACCTTTCTAATTTCATCTATGGTGATGGGGGTGTTTAGATATGCTACATCCTCTTCCTTCAACCGTGGAAGATTATAAGAGTCCAAGAATTTATCCATTTCTTCCAGGTTCTCATTTTTAGTGGCGTAGAGTTTCTCAAAGTAGTTTCTGATTACCCTTTGAATCTCTCTCATATCAGTAGTGATCTCTCCTTTTTCATTCCTTATACGAGTTATCAAGTTTCTCTCTCTCTCTTTCTTTGTTAGGTTTGCCAGTGGTCTATCAATCTTGTTTATTTTTTCAAAGAACCAACTTCTGCTTTCGTTGATCTTTCGGATTGTTTTTTGGGTTTCCACTTCATTGATTTCTGCTCTCAGCTTTGTTATTTCCTTCTGTCTTCCTATTTTTGGGTCCTTTTGTTGAGCATTTTCTAGTTCTATTAGTTGTGTCATTAGGCTACTCAGGTAAGCTCCTTCTTCCTTCCTGATGTGTGCTTGCAAAGCTATAAATTTTCCTCTCAGTACTGCTTTTGCTGTGTCCCATAAGTTCTGATAGTTTGTGTCTTGATTGTCATTTGTTTCCAGGAACCTTTTGATTTCCTCCTTGATTTCATCTCGGACCCACTGGTTATTGAGTATGAGGCTGTTTAACTTCCAGGTGTTAAGGTTTTTCTTCTGAGTCCCTTTGGAGTTCACAAATAATTTCAGAGCCTTGTGGTCAGCAAAGGCAGTCTGCAAAATTTCTATCTTCTTGATCTTATGGAGGTATGTTTTATGTGCCAGCATGTAGTCTATCCTGGAGAATGTCCCATGTACATTGGAGAAGAATGTGTATCCAGGTTTCTGGGGGTGGAGTGTCCTATATATATCCACTAAGCCTCTTTCTTCCTTTTCTCTCCTCAGGTCTAGTATATTCTTTTTGGGTTTCAGTCTGGTTGACCTATCCAGTGTTGACAAAGCCGTGTTAAGGTCCCCCACAATTTTGTGTTATTATTGATATTATTTTTCAGATTTGTCAACAGTTGTATTAAATATTTTGCTGGCCCCTCATTCGGTGCATATATGTTTAGGAGAGTTATTTCTTCCTGCTCTACATACCCCTTGATTAATATAAAATGCCCATCTTTGTCCCTTACAACCTTCCTGAGTATAAAGTTTGCATTATCTGATATTAGTATGGCCACTCCAGCTTTTTTATGGGTGTTGTTTGCTTGGATAATTTTTCTCCAGCCTTTTATTTTGAGTCTATGTTTGTTCTGACTATTCAGGTGCGTTTCTTGTAGGCAGCAGAAGGTTGGATTGAGTTTTTTGATCCATTTAGCCACTCTGTGTCTCTTAACTGGTGCATTTAGTCCATTGACGTTGAGAGAAAGAATTGTCCTGGGATTTAACGCCATCTTTATTTCAAAATTTGGTGTGTCTTTTGGGTAGTCTTGTCTTAGATTAGGTCTTTCAGTTTTTCTCTTAAGACTGGTTTTGTGTCTGTGAAGTTTCTGAGCTGTTTTTTGTCTGTGAAACCATGTATTCTTCCGTCAAACCAGAAAGTGAGTTTTGCTGGGTATAGTATTCTGGGTGAAGCATTCATTTCATTCAGTCTTGTCACAATATCCCACCACTGCTTTCTGGCATTGAGTGTTTCTGGTGACAGGTCTGCTGTAAATCTCAGGGAAGCTTGCTTGAAAGTGATTTCCCCTTTTGATCTTGCTGTTTTCAGAATTCTGTCTCTATCTGTGGGATTTGTCATTGTGACTAGGATGTGTCTTGGTGTGTTTTTTCTGGGGTCTCTTTTGGTTGGTACTCTTCGAGCATGCAGGATTTGATAACCTATATTCTTTAGCTCTGGAAGTTTCTCTTTAATGATGTTCTTGACCATTGATTCTTCCTGGGAATTTTCTTCCTGGGTCTCTGGGACTCCAATGATTCTTAAGTTGTTTCTGTTGATCTTATCATAGACTTCTATTTTCATCTGTTCCCATTCTTTGACTAATTTTTCCGTTGTCTGCTCATTTGCTTTAAGTTTTTTGTCCAATCTCTCCTGCTGTATGGAATTGTTATGTATCTCATCTTCCACAGCACCAAGTCTATTCTCAGCTTCTGATACCCTGTCCCAGAGCTTATCCATTTTGTCATTCACTTCGTTTACTGACTTTTTCAGGCTTGTTAATTGATATGTTATTTCAGTTTGGAGTTTTGTGATTTCTGTCTTCATATTTTCTTGGTTCTTATTAGTGTTCTGTTCAACTCGATTCATGGTTTCTTTGAGTTCTTTGAACATATTCCATATTGCAAGTCTAAAGTCCTTATCTGAGAGGTTGATTAGTTGGTTGGCCATTATCTGGTCCTCAGAATTGTCCTCTTCATTCTCTATGTCTGATGCTGGCCTGCGTTGTTTCCCCATTGTCACACTTGTATTTTGGGTTTTTCTACGTGTTGTGGTGGTATTCATTGGCTAGATGATGTAGGCAGCACACTTCTCTGGCTCCGCCCTTTCTGGATGGGCTGACTTGTCTCTAAGGGAGGGGAGTCCTCTGTGGGTGAAGCCTCACACTGGATCAAATCTTAGGCCCAAGCATTCAACGGAGAAGACAGTTCGAAGAGGAATGCTTGCTTCTGTGTTATAGCTCAGTTCTTAGTGTGATTTTTTTCTTCTTGTTATGATGGTGTTCTTTTCTTAGAAAGAGCGCACGGCCGCGTAGCAAAGCGGAGCGGCAGTGCTCTGCTGGAGCCTCTTTTGCCCCACTCCCAAGAGTTTCACGCAAGAGGACAGTAGAGAAACATTTACAAGGAGCACTCACAGTTAGGCTCCACTGGGCAGGCGCAGATTCGTGGCTTTTCCCTGCCTGATGTCCCAAACAGGGCAGCTGGCTTCTGCGAAAGCCTGCCAGTTTTCACGTTCTGGAGACCCGCCCTGGAAATGGTGTCTGGGAGAGCAGATTTCTGGAGCCTCTTTTGCCCCACTCCCAAGAGTTTCACGCAAGAGGACAGTAGAGAAACATTTACAAGGAGCACTCACAGTTAGGCTCCACTGGGCGGGCGCAGATTCGTGGCTTTTCCCTGCCTGATGTCCCAAACAGGGCAGCTGGCTTCTGCCAACACTGTGTGTTTTAAAGAGCCAAGATCTCTCAAAGGCATGTAGTAGTGTACAGGGTAAACTCTGTAGCCTAAAAAACAAGCTGACTTGCAATATGGCCTCTGTCACTTAGGAACTGTATGATTTCAGCCAGTAAACATTTCTGAGACTCAGATGTTTACTTGCCAAATCTGGAAGTTGATTTCTAATCCTTAAATGCAAACTGCTGCCATATTTTCTCCCTAAAATACAATTATATTGCATGCATAAATTGTGAATTTAGTGTGAATGAAAAAAATTGCTAACCTACATACATTTGTGCATCATTTTATTCTTCAGTCCCATAACCAAAAATTAAGTAATAACATTTTGCTTTGAGAATCTAAGATGGATCTGTTTTATTTGCAGACATTTTTAGTTAGACATTTTTTTTAAAGAACCTAAACTTATTAACTTAACTTTGTGGGTCATTTCAAGTTTGAAAATAAACTTCTGAGCATTCATGGCTGCTATGTATAGTTATATCTGCTTACAGCCTCAGAGAAACATTTTCCCAATAATCATAGGGATTTAATTTTCTTAAATGAATCATAGTATTTGTGTAAAAAAGAAAAAACCTGATATTCATGAAAGCTACTAAAACTTGGAATATATGAATATACAGATATATATATCATTATATCTATATATAGATATATAGATATATATGATCAGTCCCTGCAGGATCAATGTCTTTATGATGTAAATTTGATTAAGTCACACTCTTATTGTTTCTAAAAGTTTTACTGTGGACTCTTTAGGGTTTTCGGTGTATATCATGATACCGTCTGCAAAAAGTGATAGTTTTACTCCCTTTTTCCCTATTTAGATTCCATTGATTTCCTTCTCTTGTCTGATACTATTGCTAGGACAATAAAAAAGTTTGACAACTTTTATTTATTCAAAAATATAATATTGTCTGGCATTTTAGTAAATAGTAATTTATTTAGAATATTAAAGTTTGGAACAATAAATAAGAAAATAGTTTTGAACAATATCAACCTTACAATAGTCAGTTATGTTAGAGAACCCAGAAGAAACCGACAGATTTCTAGGAAAATATCATATTCTGAGACTTGATAAGGAGGATGTAGAAAACCTAAACAATCTAATCACATCTAAAAAAATTAAAATAGTTATTTAAAAAACTCCCCAAAAAACAAAAATCCAGTATGAGATGGTTTTACAGGTGAATTCTATCATGTAAAGAACACACCCCTTTGTAGTTGCTGGTTTTGGTTTTTTGTTTGATTATTGATTTTTTGTTTTGTTTATTTGTGTTTGTTTTAATTGATATTTATAACCTCTAGATGAACTCCTCCTGGGCTTTTGTCTTTTCTTTTTTTTCCAAACAGAACCACATAACTTGAATCATCTTGTTCTGCCTCGTGAATTGAGGGGGAGGAAATGGGTGATACCAGGACCAAACAGGCATGTGACATTGAGTAGAAATAAAAAAGAATCATATTTAACCAACAAACCCATAGTCAATGACAACAAAATTGATACCCAATCTACAACAAGCTATACAAAGAGGGGGCCAGTTATACTAGCAGGCTGGGGGGCTATGTGGGGGATATGGGATGCATGCTGGGAACAGGGGTGGAGGGAGGACAACACTGGTGGTGGAAATGCCCTGACTCAATGTCACTATGTACCTTAAATATTACTGTGAAAGATTTGTAATTCACTTCAGCCACAATAAAAATTAAATATATATATATATTTTACATAAATCTTTGATTATATATTGCTAATTTTCATAAGAGAGAATGCTAGAATTTTACAGAACCTGTTAAAAAATTTGTCACACATTGTCAACTCTCTTCAATAAAATTTACACCAATACATATTTCTACCCAAAAAATATAAAAGTAATAGTTTTCTCACATTCTTTCCAACACTAGATTTTGAAAAATATTTTATCAATAAAATCAGTGCTTCAAGAATATGTCTTCATTCTCTGTTAACTGCAACATAATTCACAATAGCCAAGGTATGAAAACAACCTAAATGATTTGAATGGATAAATACATAATAAAGAAAATAAGATGAAAAATGTAACCATAGGTGGTAGAATATTATTCCAGCATTTTTGTGAAATACACATAGAACAGTAGCTGCATAATTTCACTTACATTTCACTTTTATATATGAATTTTTTGTCTCAATATCATAAAAATGACAATAGAATTGTGGTATCCAGGAGGTGGGAGAAGAGGAGAGCATATATAGTGGAGGAATAAATACAAGCTTTGGTGACAATAGTTAATAATACAGTGTTACATTTTTTTTCTCTTTTTTACATACAAACTTTTTGTGTCAATCTCATAGAAAAAAAATATAATTGTGGTTTCAAGGAACTGGAAAAAGAGGAGAGCATATAGAAATGGAGGAACAAATACAAGCTCTGGTGGCAATAGTTAATAATACATTGTTATATTCTTTTTTTCTTATTCTCATAATCTTATTTTTTTGAACATTCATAGGAATAGATCTTTTGTCTATCTTATTTGTTTTGGAGCCACACCGAGTGGTGCTCAGGAATTACTACTGTGCAAGTGTTCAGGATTCACTCTGGTGAGGCTCAGGAAGACAATGAATCAAACCTGGATAGGTCTTCTGCAAGGTCAGCACCTTATCTACTCAATTATGCCTCCAGCCTCTAAGAGCAAATCTTAAGTGTTCTCCCCATACACATACAAAATAGTTAATTACATGAGGTGCTTGTTAATTTCTTGATTTTAGTTATTATTCCACTATGTGTATATATAAAGTCATAACATTGTATAGTATATATATAAAATTAGGCCAGAGAGATAGTACATAGGTTAATGCACTTGCTATGCATGCAGCTGGCCCTGCTTAAATTTGCCCCCAGTATATATGTTTCTGAGCATCAAGGAAAGTAAGCCTTGAGTACAAAGCCAAAAGTAGACCCTATGCATTGCCAGACAGGGTTCAAATAACACACACATACAGACATAGAGCTGTCTATCTTTCAATAAAGCTGGGGGAATAATACTATCAGTTGACTAGTTACTGTAAATCTACAGTGGATCAGATCCTGGCAATGGTTTCAAGAAATTCAGTCTAGCAGAAGAAATAAAATTGAAACCAGCCCAAAAGTAATTAAAGCTAGACTCAAAATTAAAGCTGGCGAATTCTTCTTGGGCTTCTGAGAATGTTAAGAATGTTTCTCTCATCTTGTTCTTCTTCTAACACCTATACCAGGAAAATCAGTTACAGACTGAACCCTTATTCAGAAATCTTTCTTTAGATTTTGAATGCATAGTATTATGTCTTGAGGAACAGCATACAAAAAAATTCACTAACCATCCTTGTGCCCACCAGGCTACAAATTGCCCATTCTAAAAACACACATTCCTGCTTTGCTAAAAAATCTGCTTCTTGTTACCATGTGGGCAATATGGTTCTCTATGACATTATTCTACCATCTCCAACTTGCTGGCATATTGCTCAACAGAGGTCTTTATCTGTCGTCTATTATCTCAATAATCTATTACAAAATAACAGATGAGTGAAAGCAGTAATAAGAAAGCAAATAAATAGAATGGGTTAGGTTAAAATAGGCAACATGAATGTTGGCTAACTACCTGAGGAGCAGAAAAGTGTGAGTTACAACAACTAATTACATAGTTCAATGGGGGAATATCCACTTCCTTGAAAAGAATATTCTAGATATTAAAAATGCATTCCTGGAACATACTCTTTTAAATGTCATAAAACAGCTACAAACCAGACATATTGCTTCTAAAAGTTGGCCAACTTCTGAGTAGAAGCCAAACAGAACTTTAATCAACACTTTGTGCCAGCCAAGGAAAAGAATCTTAACAACTCTGGGTTGAATCCAAGTCTTGTGATGAGCGTGCAATGGCAGAATCAGATATCTGACCCAGTGGAGCACTTTCTGCTTTTCAGAGGCAGTCTGTAAGCAGAATTAGAAGGACTTGCTAAATTCTGCTTGATAAAAAAAATACTGCTTCTTTTTTGTAAACCTTCTACAATCAAAAAAGGCTAACAACTTGGAAATAATGTAAGCATATGGATCTCAAAAATTTTAGTGCATCTTATAAATTTAATTACTGTTAAAAATAAATCTCATTCAAATAAATTTGAGATCTAATTAACTTTATTAAATGATTCATAAAACAAGTAACTTCTCTAGAAAATAGAAGTTTCCACAAAAACTTGCACAAATAGAACGTTTTTAATAGTCAGAAAAAGATTGGGGGAAGATTATTAGTTAAAAAAAAAGATTAAAAAAAAAAAAGAAGACTATTTCAGTCAATGCCATCATCCTTCAAGGGAATATGGAATAAGGAGGTTTCTTATCATGCAGACTACCTAATAACTACTAAACAGGAACCTCCAGATGAGTTGGTTTAGTTTTCCATTTTAGGGGAGAATCTGAAATTGCTATTAGGTTAGATATTAAGTCTTGGCAGCAGTAACATCATCAACAACTCCATCTGGGGCTATTGTTCCTTTTTTCAACACTGCAAAAGGTTGATGCAAGTTGAGTAAAAGCATGAAGTAATATAATCAGCAAGCCTCTCAAGAATACAGCAGTAAACGGGCCAAAAACATTGAAAGAAAACATAGAGCAAAACCAAATTGAATAAAAAGGAAATTAAAGCACTGCCAAAATGCAAAATTAAGCCCTCTTGTTCTCTCATTTTGCAGTTAATTTACCCCATTACATCGCTCTATTGTTTACCATCAATTTTGCTGTTGGGATTTTAGTTGTTCTTTTAAGGGGCCTTTTGGAAGCTCAGAAAAAATGAGAGAGTTGACCACTGAACTTGAAGGAATGTCCACCTCAACTTCTGCTGAGTGAGCCACCCTACCCTAGGCTAGAGTTCAAGAAACAAATAAATACAGTCTAAATAAGTTTTCAAATATATTGCTCAAGATTAGTTGACCTGAGAATTTTTTTTTAAATGTCAAAAATCACAGATGGGGTAGTTTACTCATTCTCTACCTTTCTTTCTTTGCTGCTCTTGAGTCTGAATACCAGAGCTTCAATTAAGTTGCAGAGTTCTGATGGAGAGATATTTGAAGTTGATATCAAAATAGTCAAAGAAGCTCTAATTATCTAGATTATGTTGGAAGATTTAAGGTTGATTGATGAAGGAAATGATGACCCAGTTTCTCTCCAAAATGTAATGCAGTGAGAGTAAAACAGGTTCTTTAAAGCTGAACTCATCACAAGCAGAAGCCCCCTTCTTCTGAGGATGATGAGAACAAGAAAAAGCAAATGCACAATCCTCCAGCTTTAGACCAATACTTCCTAAATATGGATTAAAGGATATTTTTTAACTTATTCAGGCTGCAACCAGTTTGATCAATGGGAAAACAGTTAATGAAATTTGTAAGAGTTTCAATATCAAAACTGAATTTACTTATAGAGAGGAGCCCAGGTGTGCCAAGAGAACAAATGATCTGAAGAGCAGTGAAATGCAGTGTCTGAAATGCTGTATGCAACACTGAAAGATTATTCCAAAAATGAGGCATAGTGCTCTGTTTATTATTTTTAATATCTGACAGAAATTATATTCAATAAGGATTCAGGCTCACAGAAGTTTGAAAGCCGGAAGTCTTATTGAAATATAATTTCTGTCTCCTTTTTTTAGCAACACAGTTCTTCCACGTGGGATAAACTTTCCTGCTAAGTCTCAGTTGGCAACTGAATGCAACCCAAAGAAATAAATTTGCTTAGTATTCTCCTGGACAAACAGATTGTTGGTGTGCTCTGGCACTCTGAAATAGTAACCCTCATTATTTCCTCTGTTGTTATCCACAAACTTTGACATCTTTCTGTCAGTAGCATTATACATGTAATTCATCAAAGCTTCAGTTCCAACATAAACTCCTCAAATACACCTCGCTTGTGAAGTATCCTCCCCTGGCTTTCTTCTGTTATATCCCTTCAAGTTAACTTCCAACTGACAGACCAAAATTTTTTTCTTTTCTGTAACCATTAATCATCACTGAAAAGCTGTTCAAAATCCTTCCAACAGCTTCAGGGGCAGAGCCTCCTGCTGGCACTAGTAACTCTCATAAATATGATTGGGATTGTGCATGTACATCAGGGAAAGATTTTTAACCCCAGAGAACATGAAAGGAACACCAGCAGTCTCGTTCTGAGTATGAGCCATGCAACCAAGCACCAGAGAGAAGGTGTGTGCAGGATATTAGTTAGCAATTGAGAGAGCAAATAGGTGTTCCACCTGACTCTGCTTCTAGGAAGCAATAAGAATGTCATACTTTAGTGTGTCTTATTGCTACTTACTATGTCTCTAGTAAATGATAAACCCTCTGGAAGAGGCATCTTTGTGTTATTTATAAAGCATTTGACCAAAAGGCATTCAGGAGACGTTTGTTAAATAAATGAACGGGTGAGTGGATAAAAGGGTAAAGAGATGAGTGGATCCCGTAGCTTGTAAACTAAAGTTTTTTATTCATATATCAATAAAAATTTGTTATGACAAAAACATCCTCTGCCCAATATCAAGATGAGCAAAATATTACAAGCTTTTTTTTTTTACAAAAGGTATCACATTATTTACATGTATATGTGTGTATTTATCCCTCAAGTTTTCTACATAATATTTGTGACTGGCTGAATTTGGGGGAAGGGATCAAGGAACTTCACAAGCAATGATCAGGGTACCTAGAGGCCACTCCTCTAGGTATATATGAATGATATATGAACAAAGGTCCCAAAGTTCAAAACTTGGATCAGTGCTTGTGGGGCCCAGCAATAATTAGAGTCCACCAGGGCTATATCCTGTGTGTGAAACTAACCGGATGCCATTCCCACTCAGTATAACCTCATTACTCATTGGTTGAAAACATTTTTGAATGTAGTGCTTTGGATGGATTGTTTAGACCACTTAATTTTCACCTCGGGGTGTTGTCTGATTCTTCCTAAAAAAAAAAATACCCCGAGTCACAGGAAAATGCTCTCTTGAATTTCCAGGCTTTCCCGCTGAATTTACTGCTTCTTAGGAGCAGGAGGCTTGCATTTTGGAACTCCTGAACCTCTTTAGTGTTTAGTTTCAACCTCTTTTGTGTATGTGAATTATTTCCGGCATCAGTGTTTGCTTCCAGACCGGAATCTCTCCAGTGTTCTGGCTTTGGAGCTTGAGGCCTGATATAACCCCTGTGGTTGACAAGGGACTCCAGATTTACACTCAGTGTACTAAGAAGGTAATTAATACTAGGACTCAAACTTAGGACATACATATCTAAGACACATGATCCATCTCCTACACTATTCATGGAACTATTCATGGTCTCAATATTTAAAATATTACTGTATTATTTTTAATCTTTATGATATATGTGTTGTCAAGTGCTGAAGCATTAACTAAAGAAGTGCTGCTTAGACATGTTTTTAACAAGTGAGTCAAAAAATCCTACTATGTAATTACAAATCATCATTAAATTGATGCTCAGAATATTCATATTAGTTTGAGAAAAATAAATCTCTTGTAGTGGAGAAATTATGAATTTAGAATTTTGGAATTAAACTTACCACATTTGAGTATCCTAGTGAGAGTAATATTCTAACAGAAAGAATGCTAAAGCATTTCTTCTATTTTATTATTTCAATTTTAGTCGCAGCAAGCTGGCCAACTGAGCTCTTTACTCTGTGATGCTTTTCTATACACTTACATAGTAATAAGCAGGTCTAAGTACTTCCTAACCTTCTTTGAAAATTCAAGCTCCTGACAAGACATTGAAACTGTTTCCCAAAGAATTCAAATTTTAATGTTAATTAACATCTTAAAGGCTTTAATTGAAAGGTAAAAGACACCAAGATCAGAAGAGTAAAAAAAAAAAAAAAAAAAGATCAGAAGAGTAATTTTTATCTGAGAGATATTAGGTTTGAATCAACTGTAACAGAAATAAAGAATGTTGGGGCCAAGTGGTAGCACAATGGTAGGGCGTTTGCCTTGCACGTGGCTGACCCATGATGAACGCCGGTTAGATCCCTGGCATCCCATATATCCCATATGTTCCCAGAGTAAGGAGTAACCCCTGAGTGCAGCTAAATATGTCTGCAGAAGCAATAGCTCAGATGATAGGAAGTTTGCCTTGCATGTGGCCCATCCATTAGATTCTCAGCATCCCATATAACCCCCGAGCACAGCTAGAATGACCCCTGAGCACAGAACCAGGGGTAAGCCCTGAGCACCACATGGTGTGGCGAGACAGAGAGAGAGAGAGAGAGAGAAAGAGAGAGAGAGAAAGAAAGAAAGAAAGAAAGAAAGAAAGAAAGAAATAAAGAAAGAAAGAAAGAAAGAAAGAAAGAAAGAAAGAAAGAAAGAAAGAAAGAAAGAAAGAAAGAAAGAAAGAAAGAAAGAAAGAAAGAAAGAAAGAGGAAAAAAGAATGCCTGCAAGCTTCAACAGTTCATCAGCAGATTCAAACACTTGAATAGTTAAAAAAACAAAAATAAATTAAATTAAATAAGCAAAATAATGATAAATAATAATTAATAAAATAAATAATAAAAGTTAATATTCATAACTCAAATAAAATCTTTAGAAAAATAATAATTAATATGATATACCCAAGATGTGAAATAATATTCAAGGACAAGAAAGAAGAATATTAAAAAAATAATAGCCAAGAATTTTTCAAATAAATTGTAGTCATGAAACAATAGATTCGTGAAGTCAGAGAAAATCAAGCATGATCAATGCAAAATACTTTAAAATCTAGGCATGAACCAGGTAGGGTTCTCACCTCACATTGATTCTACCTAGATTCGATACCCAAAACTTCATATTATACCTCAAACCTACTGGGAGAGATACCTGAATGCAGAGCCGGGGTAAACCCTGAGAAACACCATGTGTGGTCAAAAACAATAAACAAATAAATTAACTTAAAACAAAATTTAGGACTATTATACTTCAACTCCTAGGAATAAAGACAGTAAAAAAATTCCTAAAGGCATTCAAAAAATCAAAGGACTAAAGACAACAAAATAACAAGCTTGTTATTAAATACTTAAACTAGAACTCAAGACTTTGTATTTTGAACTGAGCTTATCCAGAGGAGTTTGGAGATATTTTTGCCCTGTGGTAGTTTTCTATAAACTTACATGGTAATAAGCAGCTATAAGTACTTTGGGACACTGATGGAGGGAAGAGGTTCTATTGTGGTTTTGAGATGATGTGTACATGAAAAGTATAATTAACAGTATTGTAAATCCTGGATTCTCAATAAAAAGAGTTTTTAGGGACCGGATAGATAGCATGGAGGTAGGGTGTTTGCCTTCCATGCAGAAGGACAGTGGTTTGAATCCCAGCATCCCATATTGTAACCTGAGCCTGTCAGGAGTGATTTCTGAGCATAGAGCCAGGAGTAACCCCTGAGTGCTGCCAGGTGTAATCCAAAAACAAAAACAAAAAAAAGTTTTTAAAATAAGAAATATTGAAGCTATAAGATGCCATCAGGATCATGAAAGAAAACTATCAACCTATATTTAGCAAAAATAATTATTATTATTATAAAAGACAAATTTTTTTAAAAAAGAACTAAAGAAATTTATCAGAATAGTTATTCGACCAGAAATTCTACCAGTTCTATAGACAGAAATATCAAGTCAACTAAAAATGGTTTACAAAAAAATTACAGAAAAAAATAAATTAAATAAAAGCAAAATGAATATTTTAATTATACTAAAGCTAAAATAATGCTAATCTATTTGCTGTGTATTGCATTTGAAAAAGTAAAAAAAATCAGAAAGTTGTCTTGCAAGTACCTCAGCTTGATCCTGGCACTGCATTTGGTAAGCCCAGTACCACCAGAAACCCATTTTATTCAAATCTAATTTACATATATATGTATATATTTATGTACACACTGCTGAGTGTAGAACTACTGGCTCCTGAACATGTCTGTGTATGATCCTAGAAACCCTAAGCACTGGGCTGAGCACCAAAGCTTCTCATTCAAGCATTGAACAATTAAGCTCATACTGTCTAGGGATGATCCAAACTTAAAACAAAAAAAAGTCATATAAATGAAACCTGGAACAACTATGTTATAGGACAAAGTAAACGTTAGCGGGGAGGAATTCATTGAGAATAAAAATAGAAACTATGTTTGGGGCAGGAGAGATAGTACAGCAAGTAAGGCACTTTCCTTGTCAATGGCTATCCATAGCATAGCATCCACAACATCACATATAGCTCTGAGCATGCACAGGAGTGATCTCTCAGCACAAAGTCAAAAGTAACCCCTAGCATTACTTGAAGTTGCCCCAAACCAAAACAAATTAAAAAAGTGGAAGTTACTATAATGGTTTTTAAAAAAAGGCCAATACTCTAATAATAATTGCAATAATAACTTTCAGACACAAAAGAGAAAAGAGCTGGAAGTTCCAGCTCACCTCAGGAAGCTCATCACAAAGAGTGATGAGTTTAGTTGGATAAATAACTACATTTTGAACTGTCCTAATAATGAGAATGTATGAGGGAAATTGAGAACCTGTTTAGAGTACAGGCGGGGGTCGGGTGGGGAGGAGGGAGACTTGGGACATTGGTGATGGGAATATTGCACTGGTGATGGGTGGTGTTAAAAAAAAATAATAATAATAATGTATAATTACTGATATAGGCAACTAGGAAAAGAGCATCAGATATATGAGCAGATTGCAGGGTATCTTTTTTTTAATTATCTTTATTTAAACACCGTGATTACAAATATAATTGTACTTGTATGATTACAGTCATGTAAAGAACACCCCTCTTCACCAGTGCAGGATTCCCACCACCAATTTCCCAGATCTACCTACTCCCCACCCCACCCACACCTGTACTCGAGACAGGCTTTCTTCTTCCCTCATTCATTCACATTGTTATGATAGTTTTCAGTGTAGTTATTTCTCTAACTGCACTTATCACTCTATGTGGTGAGCTTCATGTCATTAGCTGCACCTACATGGGAGGATGGAGGGAAGTAAGGGTTGGGACTGAGGCAGTAAAATATTAGAAATGAGCTTTGTAGGGCAGTATCAAGGTCCCAATACAAGATGGATATTATGGGTATATAGAATATATGCACACAATACTATCAATATGAAAAAAAGAGAAAAAATTTCCGCTGACTGTCCCAATATAAACCAGTGCTAGAACAGCCTGCCCTCCTCCCAGAGTGCATTCCCATTAGTGTAGGGAGAGATAGGGGGAAAGCCTGTTGACCCCTATAGAGTCCACCTAGACCGGTGTCCAGGGAAAGACTGAAGTCCAGGGGAGAAAAACCCTATACCTGGCAAGAGCTGGTCTCCAGAATCAAGGACGAAATCGGAAGCCAGATGTCTGCCTGCCTTCCTCCCCATGCACCTCCCCCCTGGAGTACAGAGGGAAGGGGGAACCTGAGGACCACTAAGAGTCCACCTGAACCCACTTCTGGCCATCTGAGCTGGCACCCAGGGAAGGCCTGGAGTCAGGGGAAAAAGATAAGGACGGCTGGGGGCCTGCCAAGCCTCCCAACACTCCCCAGGCTAGGGAGAAAGGTTCTGGTATGGGGCCTCCCCAAACCCTATACCTGGCAAGAGCTGGTCTTCAGAATCAAAGAGGAAACTGGAAGCCAGATGTCTGCCTGCCTTCCTCCCCATGCACCTCCCCCCTGGAGTACGGAGAGACGGGGGAACCTGAGGACCACTAAGAGTCCTCCTGAACCCATTTCTGGCCATCTGAGCTGGCACCCAGGGAAGGCCTGGAGTCAGGGGAAAACAACAAGGATAGCTGGGGGCCTGCCAAGACTCCCAGCACTCCCCAGGCTAGGGAGAAAGGTTCTGGTATGGGGCCTCCCCATACCAGGGTATCTTTTAAATTAATATCTTTATTTAAGCACCATGATAACGAACATATTTGTAGTTGAGTTTCAGCTATAAAAAAAGAACACTGGGGCCGGAGAGATAGCATGAAGGTAAAGCATTTGCCTTGCATGCAGAAGGTTGGTGGTTCGAATCCCGGCATCCCTTATGGTCCCCTGAGCCTGCCAGAGTGATTTCTGTGCATAGAGCCAGGAGTAACCCCTGAACGCTGCCAGGTGTGACCCAAAAACAAAAACAAAAAAAAAAAACAAAAAACAAAAAAAAAAAAAGAAAAGAAAGAACACACCCCCTTTCACCAGTGCAAATTCCCACCACCAATGCCCCCATTTCCCTACTCCCCCAACATATGCCTGTATTCAAGACAGGCAGTCTATTTCTCTCACTCACTACCATTGTCATGATAATTGTCAGTGTAGTTATTTCTCAAACTGAAGTCACTCTTTGTGGTAAGCTTCATACCATGAGCTGGTCTTTCAAATCCTCATCTCGATTGTCTCTGGGTATTATTACAATAATGTCTTTTATTTTTCTTAAGTCCCATAGATGAGTGATTCTGTGTTTATCTCTCTCCCTCTGACATTTTACTCAGCATAATAGTTTCCATATTCATCCATGTATAGAAAAATTTTATAATTTCATTTTTCCTGATGAATGCATAGTATTCATAGTATATATGCCACAGTTTCTTTAGCCAATCATCTATTGAAGGGCATCTTGGTTGTTTCCAGATTCTGGCTATTATAAATAGCACTGCAATGAATATAGGTATGCAGAAGGCATTTTTCTATTGTGTTTTTGTGTTCCTATAGTGTATCGCTAGGAATGGTATAGCTGGATCATATGAGAGCTCAATTTCCAGTTTTTTGAGCAATCTCCATATTGTTTTCCATAAAGGCTGGACTAGACGGCAATCCCACCAGCAGTGAATGAGAGTTTTTTATCGCCACATCCCACCAGCAGTGATTGTTCTTCTAATCTCTGTGGCATGAGATGGCACCTCAGTGTGGTTTTGATTTGCAACTCCCTGATGATTAGTGAAGTAAAGCATTTTTTCATGTGTCTTTTGACCATTTTTATTTCTTCTTTGAAGAATTGTCTGTTCATTTCTTCTCCCCATTTTTTGATGACATTAGGTGTTTTATTTTCTTGTTAAGTTCTGTCAGTACCTTATGCATCTTAGATATTAGCCCCTTGTCTGATAGGGACTAGGTGAATAGTTTCTCCCATTCTGTGGATAGATTTGTATCATAGTCACGATTTTCTTTGAGGTAAAAAGCTTCTCAGCTTAATATAGTTTCATCTGTTTATCTCTGTTTGAACTTGTTTTGACAGTGCTGTTCCTCCTTAAAGAAGCCTTTGGTCTCAATATCATGCAGTGTTTTACTTACATGTTCTTCTATATACCTTGTTGTTACAGGTTTGATATCAAGGTCATTAATCCACTTGTATTTGATCTTTTTTCTTGGTGTTAGATGGAGGTCTGAGTTCATCTTTTTGCATATAACTGATCGGTTTTCCCAACAACACTTGTTGAATAGGCTTTCCTTGTTCAATCTTAAATTTTTTGCCCCTTTATCAAAGATTAATTGGTTGTATAACTGGGGTCAGTCTCAGAATATTCAAGTCTATTTCATTGATTTGAGAATCTGTATTTATTCCAATACCATGCTGTTTTAAAGACTATTACTTTTTAGTCCAACGTAAAGTTGGGGAAAGTGATGCCTCCCATCTTTTTTCTCAGGATTGCTTTAGATATTCAAGTGTATTTATTGTTCTAAATGAATTTTAGGTTTGCTTGATCCACTTCTTTGAAGAAAATCATTGGTATCCTTAGAGGAATTGTATTAAATCTGTACAAATCATTTGGGAGTATTGCCATTTTAATGATGCTAATACTCCCAATACATGAACAGGTTATGTGTCTCCATTTCCTGTGTCCTCTTTTATTTCTTGGAGCAGAGTTTTGTAATTCTCTTTGTATAGGTCCTTCACCTCTTTAGTTAAGTTGACTCCCAAGTATTTGAGTTTGTGTGGCACTATGGGATTGTTTTTAAATGTCCATTTCTTCTCTATTTGTGTATAAAAGGCTATTGATTTTTGTGTGTTAATTTTGTAACCTGCCACTTTGCTATATAAATTTATTGTTTCTAGAAGCTTTTAGGGTTTTCTAAATATAGTATCCTGTCATCTGTCAAAAGTGAGAGCTTGACTTCTTCCTTTCCTATCTGAATGCACTTGATATATTTTTCTTGCCTAATCGCTAGAAATTTCAGTACTATATTGAATAAAAGTGGTGAGAAAGGGCAGCCTTGTCTTGTACCAGATTTTAGAGAAAAAGCTTTTAGCTTATCTCCATTGAGAATACTATTTGCCATTTGCTTGTGGTACATAGCCTTGACTATAATAAAAACTTTCTTCCATTCCCATTTTGTTGAGAGTTTTTTATCATGAATTGGTGTTGGACCTTATTGGATGCTTTCTCTGCATCTATTGATATGATCATATGGTTATTATTTTTCTTTTGTTAAAATGGTGTATTATGCTGATTTATTTACATATGTTAAACCACCCTTAAATTCCTGGAATAAAATCTACTTGGTCATGGTGGATGACCTTCTTGATGAGGCATTGGATCCTATTTTATATAATTGTATTAAGGATCTTTGCTTCTATGTTCACCAGGGATATGGGTCTGTAGTTTTCTTTTTTGGAAGCATCTCTTTTTGGTTTGAGTATCAAGGTGATTTTTAGCTTCGTAAAAACTATTTGGAAGTGTTTCTGTTCAACTTCTTTTTTTCTATTTTACTTTTAATTATGTGAACAATGATGCAAAGAAAGAGGACAAGATAAAGTTACAGTGGAAGGACAATCACCCAAAAACAGAGTTCTCAGAAATTTTTTCAACTTCTTGAAATAGCCTGAAAAGTATTGGTAGTATTTCCTCTTGAAAGGTTTAAAAGAATTCATTAGTGAATCAACCTGGGCCTGGCTTTTGTTTTAGGGAAGACTTTTGTTTACCATTTAAATTTCTTCAATAGTGATGGGTCTGCTTAGTTATGCTACATTATCCTGATTCAACCATGGAAGATTATTAGAGTTCAGGAATTTATCCATTTCTTCCAGATTCTCATGTTTTGTAGCATAGTTTCTCAAAGTAGTCTCTGATTAATCTTTGAATCTCTGCAGTATATGTAGTTATCTCCCCCTTTTCAATTTTAATGTGATTTATTAAGTTTCTCTCTCTCCCTTCCTTTGTGAGTTTTGCCAATGGTTTGTCAATCTTGTTTATTTTTTTCAAAGAACCAATGTTTGCTTTCGTTGATTTTTTGGATTGTTTTTGGGGTTCCCACTTCATTGATTTCTGCTGTAAGATTTGTTATTCTTTTTCTGCCTATCTGTTTTTGGTTCCTTTTGTTGATCATTTTCTAATTTTACAAGCTGTGTCATTAAGATTTTTTAGGACAATTCTTTCTTCCTGATATGTACTTGCAAAGCTATAAATTTTCCTCTTAGTACTGCTTTTGCTGTGTCCCATAAATTCTGATAATTTGTGTATTCATTGACATTTGTTTCTAGAAATGTTTTTATTTCCTTTTTGATTTCATATCTAACCCACTGGTTGTTCAGTAATAAGCTGTTTAATCTCCAAGTGCTAAAATTTTTCTTCTGTGTCCCTTTGTAGTTCACTTCTAATTTTAGTACCTTATGATCTGAAAAGGTAGTCCATAAAATTTCTATCCTCTTGACTTTATGGAGATATGTTTTAAGGGTTAGCATGTGATCTTTTTTGGACAATGAATAGAATGACCCACGTGCATTGGAGAAGCATGAGTATCTAGGTTTGGGCAATGGAGTGCCAAATATATATATATATATATACACTTTCATTTCTCTTTTCAGAGCTAGTATTTCTTATTGGGTTTCAGCCTGTTTGACCTATCAAGGGATGAAAGGGCAGTGTTGAGGTCTCCCACTATTATTGCTATTAATATCTTTTTTTTGGGGGGGGGGGCCACACCCGGCGATGCTCAGGGGTTACTCCTGGCTGTCTGCTCAGAAATAGCTCCTGGCAGGCATGGGGGACCATATGGGACACTGGGATTTGAACCAACCACCTTTGGTCCTGGATCGGCTGCTTGCAAGGCAAACGCCGCTGTGCTATCTCTTTGGACCCAATATTGGTTAACATCTTTCAGATTTGTCAACAACTGTATTAAATATTTTTCTGGTCCTCATTGGGTGCATATATGTTTAGGAGTGTGATTTCTTCCTGTTGTACATATCCCTTGATCATTATGAAATCATTATGAAATGTCCATCTTTGTCCCTTACAACTTTTCTGAGTCTAAAGTTTGTATCTTCTGATATTAATATGGCCACTCCAGCTTTTAAAGAAAGTATTTTCCTTGGATAATTGTCCTCCAGCCTTTGATTTTGAGGCTCTGTTTGTTCTGACTATTCAGATGTGTTTCTTGTATGCAGCAGAATGTTTTGTTCACCATTTGGATCCATTTTGCCTTTCTATGTCTCTTGAATGGTGCATTTAGTCCACTGATGTTGAGAGAGATAATTGTCATGAGATTTAGTGCCATTTTTGTGTTAGAAGTATGGTGCTTTCAGTATTCTATCCCTATCTGTGGGATTCATCATTGTGACTAGGATGAGTCTTGGGGTGCTTTTCATTGGGTCTCTTAGCAGGTACTTTCAGGCATGCAGAATGCAGTTGCATGCAGACTTATCTCTGGGGGTTTCCCTGCAATGATGTTCTTGACTGCTGATTCTTCCTGGGGATTTTCTTACTGTGTCTCTGGGACTTCTTATGTTGTTTTTGCTGAGTTTATGAAAAACTTCTATATTCATCTGTTCTCATTCTTTGAGTATTTTTCCATTGTTTGGCCATCTAAGGCTCCTTTCCAATCTCTTTTGTTATATGGAGTTGTTCTGCATCTCATCTTCCAGCTCACTGTTTCTGTCCTCAGCTGATATTTCTCTGTTAGAGAAGCTTTTCATTGAGGTTTCATTTCATCTACTGAGTTTTCAGATCTGTTATTTTAGTTTAGAATTTTTATTTGTATCTTCATATACCGTATATTCTGGCATATAAGACGACTTTTAAAACAAAAAAATGTCAACCGAAAATCGGGGGTCGTCTTATACACCGAGTATATCCTGAAAAATGTTTCAATATGCCGCTAAACGATAATTGTCTGAATATTGCCACAAAACAATATTTTCCAACTCGATCCTGCACCAATCACTGCAAGGCTGCTCAGACCGCCTCTCTAACTCAGCCAATCCAAGCAGGCTTTTTATGCATGCAAATTAGACAATGTTCTGTACCGAATCTACACTGTAAAAAGCCTGCTCAGATTGGCCAGGTCAGAGAGGAAGTCTATTACAGTATAACCTTTGAACCTTTGCTTGTTGTGATTGGCTCACTGTGGTACATGAGCACAGGAACACATGCAGCACATGCAGCACAGGAATGTTCTGTCTGATACAGTGAATATAGACCTAAACCCATGTTTTAACTACAAAATTAGGGGGTTGTCTTATACGCCTGGTCGTCTTATATGCCAGCAAATACAGTACTCTTGATTCTTATTTGTGGTCCATTCAACTCGATCTATGCTTTTTTGAGTTCTATGAACATCCTCCATATTTCTTCTCTAAACTCCTTATCTGAAAGCCTAACTATGATGGTTGGCACTTTTGGGTCATCAGAGCTGCCATCTTCATTCTCTATGCATGGTGTTGGCCTGCATTGCTTCCCCATTGTCATGCTTGTAATGTGGGTTTTTTCTACATTTTATGGTGAGGTTACTTGGCTAGAAGATGCACAAGGCTGCAAAGCAAAGCACAGTGGCTGTGCTCCTCTGTCTCCACCCTTTTCAGGCAGAGACTTCCTGCCTTGCTGATGAGCCCTGAGGAGATATTTTTCACTGGGGACTTTCTCTGCTACCTCAGGCAGGAAAACAAGAAACAAGAAACCAAAAGGGAGTAGACTTTAGATCAAAGAACCAGAGTAAAGAGACATTGCTAACCACACACACACACACACACACACACACACACACACACACACACACATACACACACATATATATATACACATACACACAAAACAGCAATTCAAAATATGCACCAAAAATACCTGAAAACTAAGTGAAATGATAATTGATAGATTAATACATTGGTAAATACACAATTATAATGGAGACTTCAATACTTTGCTCAATAACTGATAAATCTATTAAATTAATTATCATAGGAACATAGAAAAAGTTAGCAACAGCATCAACTAACCAATTATAGCATTTGCAAAACCCTTTACACACCAATTGTAGAATACATTTTTAAAAGCAAAAAAACGATGTCAGCATACACTAAAGCATCTGTTACATCTACTACATTTTTCTTGACATTTTCAAACAGAAAAAAAATAATATCTACTTGCTAAATTTAAACAGGAAAGTAATGTAAATCTATATCAACCCACTCCTCTACAATTCCAACACACATCACATTTTTTTAGATATAAAAGATCTGTAATCCACAGAAAAAAATGACTGTTCTCGGAAGCCTTATTTGAGAAGGAAGGTGTGGCATAGTGGACTGATCTTAACAGTTACTTTCTTACACAGGGAGTACTTTATTATCCAGAATAATAGGGCTGGAGTCCTTCTTGATGCCTATTGACTCCCCTGAAATTTACAGTCTCAAATTTGGTACCCTTCCTTTCCCTCATATGGATAATGGGGAGGATAAAAATAAATGCTGTTTTATTAGTATTTCTTTTGTCTCTTCAAGATCTGGGCAGTTTTTCACACATCTTGTCTTACAATTTATACTTTTCTTCCTTTTTCAGACTAGCAAAAACAAAATGGAGACAAATTTTTCACACCTGGAGCAAGATTTAATGTTCCAATACATATTTCAATAAGGAAAAAGATAAACATGACAGTTAAAAGATAAAGAAAGGGGGCTGGCGAGGTGGCGCTAGAGGTAAGGTGTCTGCCTTGAAAGTGCTAGCCAAGGAAGGACCACGGTTCAATCCCCCGGCGTCCCATATGGTCCCCCAAGCCAGGGGCAATTTTTGAGCGCTTAGCCAGGAGTAACCCCTGAGCATCAAACGGGTGTGGCCGAAGAAAACAAACAAACAAAAAAAAAGATAGACAAAGAACATGAAAAGATAATTTACTAAAAAGAAGGTGAAGCAAAAAAAATCATAGGGAAGAAAAAATATATAACTTTATAAAATATAAAATTTATATTTTATTCAAATTAACTAAACTAAATATATAATCAAAAAATGTTATTACCCTAGCAACCAAAGAATCAGAAATTATTGCCAATTGTAAAAATAAAGAAAAACTGGAACCTTTGAATAGTGTAGAATCTAGTTACAGTTTTACTTTATTAAGGGTTTACTGGACATGAAATGACCCATATGCTAAAATCTTCATGTGACCAGATGGGTCCTTCCCAAATTCAAACAATCCTGGAGGGTGTTTTTAAAATATCTGTATCTTTTATTCTTGATATTTACCACACCATAAACCAAACCTGAAAAAAATGAGATTAAGTGATAAATCATTAAAAGAGATTTAAAATCCAGGGCAGTACCTTATTTCAACAGTAAACTAGATTGATCTGAAATCCATATGCACGTGTGTATGATAAATGGTTTGTTAATAAAATAAAAATGGATTCAAATTAAGGTCCAATGACAGGCAAAACAGTGGGAAACCAAAAGGAAATAATTTGCCTAAATCAGTTTGCAAGGCTTCATTTAGATGAAACAGATTTTGTGCAATTGCTGAAAAAAATATCTAATAAATGAACACGAGAATAGAGCATATACATACATCTTCTTTCCCAATGGACTCGGGAGCATGGGTAGAAGCTGCCTGAGAGATTCTGGGAAATATCACAGTAGGAAAATTTCAGCTTTGATCCCAAATGACAGAATAAAACCTTGCAACATAGTCTCCTTGACACTCAGAAATTGTGTTCATAGCTCTTGTTGCTGTTGCTCTAACATTTTAACCATGAGTCTGGTCTATTTACTCTGGTTCAGTGATCCTAGACAATAGACTTAAATGTGAAAAGCCAATAAACAGCTCAGTGTTACTAACTGAAAACTGGAATACATTCCCCAAGGTTTACAAAGATTCTCTGTGGTCTGCATTTCTCATGTAAGTCAATCAAGAGATTGGAGAAAAGGAAGAAAGCAGTAGAGAAAAAAATTTCGATTTCTTAGTGCTGTGTTTTAGTTAGAGCTTATTTTTAAAAGCCAATTTTTTGTTTATGTTCATATTTTCTTTTTTTTTTATATTGATAGCATTCCACATAAACTTCTCTTCATATTAGTCATTTCTCTCTGGCTCTAACTTTACACAAGTCGCCTCTCGTGTGCATCACTTACTCACTACTCCTCAGATAAACACAGTCACTTCGTTTTCTCCATCTCTTCAGACCTCTCCCATTAACCTAAGACCCCTTTTCCTGCTACTAAATAATTCTGAAGATAAATAACTCAAAATTCAGAAGGGCAAGGTCATGCCATTTTGTCTCTAGGACCTTAACTTGACAGCTACCTGCAGTCAGATCAGAAGACTCACTTCCTCTGACCAAATGACAAAACGCTCCTGAAGCTGAAACCTCAATTCCACAGGAGGTAAGTTTGCGATCCAGAGGTCAAAGATGTGTGTGTGTGTGTGTGTGTGTGTGTGTGTGTGTGTGTGTGTGTGTGTGTGTGTGGTGTGGTTTGAGAGCCACAGTATTCAGAGGCTATCCCCATCTCTATTGTTAGGAGTGGGACCCTCACTCCAAATCTGAGCCATTAACTGGAGCCTACTGCATCAAAGCATGACCCTAATCCTTTGAGCTAGCTACCCCTAAAGAGCAAAGACTTCAAATAACAAATTTCAGGGAAGAAAAAAAAAACAATTGGACTTTATTAAAAGCAAATCAGCTCTGTTCTCCATTGGAGATTTCTGTATAATGCAGGGAAATAACAATGATGTCCCCTGAGTGTGGCTATCACTTTGAATAATCAAAGGAGTGTAGTTACTTGTTGCTTTAATTATATTTTGTTATTGATAAAACTTATATACCACATCTTTAGATAAACACAACTATATTGCCATTCACCGCTCTGTGGTCACATCAAGTTGCATATTCAGTTAGAATGATGGGTCAAGTAAACAATTCTCAGATACAACATATCCATTTCCCATTTGTGTCATTGTCCTTCTTTTTTCCCTCTTTTTCTTTTTCCTTTTCCTTTCTTTCCTTTTTCTCTTCTTTTCTGTGATTTGTTGCTTGTTTGGAGGTCCTACCTACTTATATTCAAGGGTTACTCATGGCCCTGCACTCAGAAATTACTACTGTCAGTACTTAGGGGACCATATAGGATGTATAGGATGGAACTTAGGTCGGCACATATAAAGCAAGTGCCCTATCTAGATAATATATTTCTGGCCCCATATTTTTTCTTATTGGAATTTCTTCAGCATCCCTGGGTGTGGGGATGGAAAGGTGTGGGGGAGAGGAAATGAGACAACCCAGGTGGTACTCAGGAGGCCATGTGGTCTAAGGGTCAGACTTGGGGTTTCCCTCAATCAAGAAATTTCATCATTTTAGCTTAGTGAGACTCACTTCAGACTTGTGACTATGGACCTTGGATGTTCATAAATACTTATTTTAACCCAATATATTGTAATTTGTCATAGCAAGAATAAGAATATTTATTCTTAAATATTTTAAATATTAATATTTTTAAATATTTTAAAATTTTAAAATAATATTAAAATTTTTAATTATTAAATATTTTAAAATAAATATTAAATATTTTAAAAATAAAGCATGTAATTACTTATTAATTGTAAATCTTTTGGTGTCTCACCAAAAATTTTTTATTTGATTATATCACATATTAGGCTTATATAAAATCCTTTTTTTTTTTTTTTTTTTTTTTTTTTTTTATTTTTGGGCCATATCTGGTGACAGTCAAGGGTTACTCCTGGCTCTGTGCTTAGAAGTTACTCCTGGCAGAAGTTACATCCTACCATATAGGATGCCAGGATCAAATCCAGGTTAGCCATGTGCAAGGCAAATGCCTAACCCACTGGTGCTATCTCTCTGGCCCCATAAAATCCTTTTGTAAATTAAGTCACACCTCTCTATTTGAAAACAATTTCTAGTTCAACTACCTAAAATGACACTGCTGTCTGTTAAAAAATATATCCATATGTAAAAATAACTCTTACACCTACATAAAATAAACCAATAAAAAAGGCAAAAGAGATAAAAGTGTCAAAAGAAATTTATAGAAATGGCCAATGGGCATATGAAAAGATAGACAACATCATTAGTCACCAGAAGAAAAATTAAATCACTATGAAATGCCACCATATACCCCTCAGAACTGATAAAATGTTTAAATACTGACATTACTAAATAATGATGAGAATTATAAATTGCAGTAGGCAGCACTGGGAATAATTTGTTTTGCCATATATTCTTCTAAGTCTTATCAGTATTTCATTGGGCTCTCCAATCTGTCCAAGAAACACACTGATGGGCTTTCAAAAGAGCTTTTACATTCTTTCAAGTCTAAAAGCATTTGTTAAAAGTATACTCAAAGAAAAAAAAATACATCAATTTAACTTGAGTCTTTTTTCCCAAAACAGTAATTCAGAAAATAAACAACTAACCTTACTATGTCAGGGATACAGGAGGAGGGGCACCCTGAAACAATGGTGAAGGGAAGCAGACACTCATAGACTGTGTGGTATTGTGTGGTATTGCATGCATGAACCCTACCACTAACAGTACTGCAAATCATGGTGAACAAAATGTTTTCAAGATATTTTAATATGCAAAAGAAAAAGAAAGCAAAGAAACAACATGAAAAGTTTCAAGGCAATAATATTATACCCAGACTTACTATTCATATGAAAGGAGGGGAAAATCTTGAAAGAAAACTCATTGAAGCCAGATATATAATAAAAGGAGTAAGGTGCTTGCCTTGTGTAGGTTCAATTCCTGGCACATATTTGGTCTTCCAAATACTGCCTAGAGGATTCCCTGATCAAAGAACCAAAAGAAAATCCTAAACACATCCAGGTGTGATCCAAATTTTCCCAAAAGGGAAGAGACAGTCTGAGAGTCTGAGTTAGGTAGCAGGCAGAAAAAAGGAGACAAAGATGGAACTGATAAGGAAATGGGGAAGGAAGGAGCAAGGGAAAATATATTAACTTAAATATGTTTAATAGAAACGATCACATATCAAAAATTCTTAAAATAAGGCCATATGACAAAAAATAAATGATAATATAGGTCTACAGTACTATATCACAGTTTAATGTCTTATAGTTTAATGAGTACTTGAAAAGAATAAAATAAAACATACTAAGTTCTGAATGTTTTCTCTCAGCCACAAATAAAATATTTTGAATTTCTAAACACTAAAATTGTTTTGAATTTCTAAACACTAAGTTTTATGCTACAAAATATTGCATATTCTTTAAAATGTGTTTCGACATAGTAAAGGAAGGATAAATAGTCGATGTCATCAGAACCGAATATTGTGTCTATAGAACTGAACTTATTTGGTGGGGGATGGCCTGGGAGGGGTCCTTGGAACACAGGTGGAGTGTGGGGGCTTGGTTTCCCGGAGGCTGCTGCCTGCAGCTCGCAGTTCACTGTATTCCCCGTGTTCGCCGACTCTGGAATGGACAAGTCGGCCTCAGGGGTATCTCAGGGGTATTGCACAAGAAACAGAGACACTGGAGAAGGTAGGTGCAAAGGGGCCAAGAGAATTGGACAGCTTCTTAGATTTTACTGAGCTAGCCAAGCTTCTGAGCTGAGCTACTTTCAATAGCCAGAGTTAACAGAACCAAGGTAATTCAGTTGAGGGGAAGGTTTAATATAGTTAAGAGTACTTACATTAATCAAACCTAGGTGGGCCCCTAATCAAGCCTGGGTGGGTTTTTACAACTCAAAAAAAAAGTGTGAGTAGGGAAAAGGAAAGCAGAGAGGAATCTAATCAGATGCAGATATCTATAGCAGAAGTAGCAGGCTCTCTGGTAAGGGGTGAGGTCCTGGAATAATATTGCATTAAAAATATAATTAACGGCATTGTAAATTCCTATACCTCCATAAAAATGGTTTAAAATAAAACAAAATGTGTTTCTAGAGAAAAAATAATAAATCCTTTTTCCTTCCAGTCACATTGACTATTATTATTGCCATACACATCCCTAGACCTAATATTTGCAAAGAGCAATCAGGGGCATCCTGAATTAGAAGGCCTCCTGTACTAGAGGACGTCAAAGGAGGAATGAAAGTTTTATGGAAAAAATAGTAAAGAGAATTAATATGATCCAACAAAAGACCACCAAGAACAGACTGTTAGTTGAATATGATAGAGTAACGCTTAATTGCAATCATTGAACATTCACACACTGAGCAATCATGGGAAAACCTAGAACATCTCAATAAAAAGAGTGTTAGAAAGGATTACCTGAAGAAGCCAGGTATGGGTCAGGGATTGGGAGAACCATTAAAGAAAGCAAATGGCTGCTATGGATTGTATGCCATTAGGGAAAAAGGGCAATTCTAATAAAGAACATGTAGAATTGTGATGATTGCTCAAGATATTAGCCAAGAGAAGAGGATATTTGTTACTTGGGTGGGCTTTAGTTTGTACTCAAACAAACTGAAACATTTTCTAATTAGTTTTTCTCTTTCACTTCACTGCAGTCACAGAGAAGACCCTGAGTCAGTGAGATTGTCTCTGTCCAACAGGAAAATAAGTATTTAAACCTAGTGATAAGGATCTTAGCAGTTTCTGAATGTCAGGAGCTTTTTTGGGCCTTTTCAATAGTTAAACACAGAGGGTTGGGATGAGCTGAAAATTAATTCTAATGTTATTATTTGCATCTACTATATTCTTAATGCTTCACCTACCTAGTAAAGGCATAAATTTGGCACAATTTCAGCAGCAACAATGTTTTAATATGTTTATATCTAAATTAATGGAAAATTCATTTTGTCTGAAGGAAATGACAACTCATCTCCCATTCTTCAATTACTCCAGAGAGCCTCTAGAGGATTTCTATTTGCAATATTTGTATATAGGGCTTGTTTGTTTACACAGTTCTAATATTCACATATATTGATTTATATCAGTGCATTTATTTAAACTTCAAACAAAAAAAAAAAGAGAGAGCTTTCCCATATGAGTCTTTCTAAGTCAAGTTTCTGGCCAAGGGAATTGGTTTTCCTTTCAGTTATAATTCTCTCCAAACAATGTACTATCAGGGGAAGTCTAAGAAACAGCAGTTACAACTCAGCCTCTTGTGGCTTTATGTCAAGTTTCTGCATAAACCAAGACTAAGTTACACACACAGTACAGAAATCAAGAGAAACAAAAGATTCCACTCCCTCTGGAATGAGTTCTGGATCTCAGCAGGCAACAAACAGAAAATAAAATTTTCAGGAACAGAAAGTTAAGGAACAGAAGTGCGTTTTCTATCCCCAGTTGAGCACACCATTCTGGGCATTCTAACTATTTCAATCCTTACAGTTCAAGAAAACCAAATTAATATACACAAACTAAACATCATTAGACAAATAAAAATATAGAGCCCTCTCTTTGATTCCCAGTACCACAAAGCAAAACAAAAGATCACCTGTATAGTTATTATCTTCTGAACTGAACACAGATGTCAGTAGAATACACAAGTCAATCTAATATATTTCTGGAGAAATGGAGAAACCAGGAGGTAGAGAAGAAGCAAATACAACCTGTCCAGTACATTATGCATAACATTCTTGCCAAAAATCTTTTTTTTTTTTTTTTTTTTTGCTGAGTAACTAACTGCTTAGCTAATAGGCAATTTTGTAATAAAAGTAATTAGTTGGGGATTTCATTTGAAAGTATTTGGTGGTGGAGTAGAAGGGAGAAAAACCTGGCAGTGCTCAGGGTTTACTCCTGGCTCTGAATTTAATGTTCAATTCTGGTGGGACTTGGAGATCAAACTTTGCTGCATACAAAAAAAAGTGGCCTATCCCCTTGTACTATCGCTCCAGGCCTACCTTGACAATAAAATTTTAAGTTCAGCTTCTGCTTGTGGCAAATAGATGTATCAATCTTAAAATGGTAGATTATAAATAAATAATATTCCAGTATAAAAACCATTAAAATAGTGACTGAATACAGGTACATAGCAAGATACAGAGAGTTCAGCAATACAATTTACTAAAAGATTGAAATAAGAGTGTAAAGCTGGGGACCAGAAAGATAGTAGAGCCGGTAGGGCATTTGCCTTGCATATGTCTGACTTGGGTTCAATCCCCAGCATATCATAAGTTCCCTGAACACCACCAGGAGTAATTTCTAAATGCAGAGCTCTGAGCATGGCTGAGTGTGACCCTAAAACAAAATAAAAACAAGGCAAAAAAGAGTGTAAAGTTAAATTGCATATTAAACCAGAAAACAAGAGCATATCCATTTGCAAATCCTTTAGAGAGCAGTCAACCTTCCCAATCATCCAAACAAGAATTTTTACAAAGTTATGCAGCTATTCAGGAGGCAGCTATTAATTGACAAGTCTTTGTGAGCATTCATTATCAATTCTTTAGCCAATTAGCTACAACAGTGGGGTTCTTTCTGTTCTTGACAAAAATTGCCAAATAGATATCAAAAGTAACATGAAAATTAAAGGCATTATTTCTTTAGTATTTCTCCCAGTTAGCTAACATTATTGTTAGCTTTATTAAACTGAGAGAGGACATTAAATTGCTCCTATAATTGACTTCCTAGTACAAAAAGTACTATATTAGAAAGGAGGCCAACGGTCTCAAAGGAGCAGACATTTCTCTTTGAACTTTGAACATCTACCAACAGACATGTTATAATATCTCAAAAACAAACAGCTTACAGGCTTTTTTTGATGTAATAAAAATAAACCTTGGTTATAAATATTCATCCTGATATTTATAAATAAGTACATCTGTTAATAAGGAAGAAATTTTAGCAAATAAGGTGAAGATTACTTTAATTGTGGATTCTTTTGTGTTTCATAATGTTCTTTTCATTAATATTCCCATTTTAATTTATCTTATTTTATTTTTTCTGGAAAATTGCTTATAGTCAACTAATTAGCAGCAAAAACTCTTGCAGCTTACATGCAATGAACTCGAGTGAATCTACCTAGAATGGAACTCAGCCTTGCCAGCCTATCCAATTTTAGAGACTATCAATGGAAAGTACTTGGCTGTGTGAGGAGGCACCATAGTAAGAATTCAATTTCCCATACCCTGTATCCCAGTTTATTTTAGGTCTCTCTAATTGGCCCTTTGGTCAAATAAATGATCCTTCTAGTTTCTAAGACATAATTCAATAACAGAGCCCCCCAAGAAAAACTTGACAAGCTCTCAGTTTCAGCTTTCTTTCTATTTGCCTTTTCAGCCCTTCCAGAAAGATACCTTATGAGCCTTCAATAGCCAATATAGCCAATAGCCAATAGTGTGGCAGGTACAAGAAGTATAGACAGCACCTTCAGATGTAGAATGGAACTAGAACTCAAACCACTGGTCTTGGATTAAAACATCGCAGCTTCCTTTTGCATCCACCCCTTTAGCTTAAGGAAACCAAAATAAGAAAAAACTAGTGACTATCAATTCAAATAAATCTAAACTATCACCGGTTTGATAATTATATCTTATAATATTATTCTGCTACCCCACACTGCACCTTGTCAAGTTGATTTAGTCTCTGGACAGGACTTCTTGACTTTCCTGCTTTCTCTTTCCACATCCCCCTAGGACCACAAGAGCCCAAGAAAGCCACAACAAGGTAAAAGACCAGCCCTGCCTCTTCTGAGAGTGTGACTATTTCACCTCTTTGCCCCTGGCTGGGGACCTATTTTAAATTAAATTGCTTTTCCTCTTTCCAAAGTCAAGCCTTTCCCTTTTAATTTGACCTGTACTAGAAATCTCCAATTCTCTGTTCCTCTTTAGAGCACTTTTCCCTGATTGGGAAACCATTAAAATCAAATCCACAGCCTTTACTTAGACAAGTCATATGATACATTCATGCCCCTGTTACAGAAGGTCAAGGTATACTAAAGAGAAAACATTATCTCTGAATGACAAGTCTAAGGCATGTTTCTCAGTGGTACAGATGGTCCTCCATGAATGGGGAGGGGAGGTGAGAGGCATAGCTACATGGAATCAAATGCCAGCCTGGAAAATACCCACATGTCAATTGGTCATTAATCAACACTACATATGGTCATATTACCAATATTACTCCATCCTTTAAAGTTCAAAATGTATAGTCCTTTTGAGAAATTCACATCCTCAGCTGAGTGGGAAAACAGTCCCAGGATGCTTGCACTTTCCTCTCTCTTTCCCTCTGCAGAGGAGGTTTACAGGGTTATGCATTTGCCCTTCAGCCATGATGAATAGAGTGTTGTGCTAATGCTGGGCACTGCCATTAGTCATGTCCCCATCCGCTGTCCAGGCCTTTAATTGCAGCATCCTGGAAATAGAAGCAAAAACTGTATTACAGAGGCAACTTTCATCTTCCTGATTATAATACCTGACAAAAGGAAGGCTTTTCTATTAATCTCAGTCCCTTCCACAGAGGGGTACACATTCCCTCCCTGCCCATGTGTGAGTGCCCCCATTCAGGCAGCAAAGCACATAAAGGAATATGTGACTCTTGGGATCTATAACTTCAGCTTGAAGAAGCTGAGCTGATAATCAAATCACTCCATACCACATCCCTAATCGGCCTGTTACAGGCATAAGTTAAGCGTTTTACTGGAAAAGAATCCGCATCTCAAAATTCCTGACTTTCAGAGCCAGATGATCTCTGCTGAATTCAAAGTGTTTCACCAGAGCTTCTTGTGCTCAGTGTGGTCTCTTAGCATCCTATTCAAGCTTAGTCAGAGATGTCCAAGCTTTTCAGAGGGATCTCTTTCCTCTTTTTCCATTCTAAAATAAGGGTGTTTAGTTACATGAATGTCATCTGAAAGATAATGGTCAAAGATTTATTGTTCAATATTTAAATACAGTGATTTTTGTCATAATTAACAGAGGCAGAACAAGTGATTGACCTATCAGAAGACAATCAGTGCATCAGTTTGGACTATCCAAAATAGTCCAAAATATTATAATATCCAAATTATTATACTGTAGTTGGTCATGATGTTATTAAGTCTTAGATATACAGAGGTTGTAACTTTGCCATCTGCTACTTCAAGTGGTTTATAGGAAAGCTTCTGGCCTCCAGAAAAATAGAAATGCAACTGAAGGCTACTTGCTTCAGTCTTTTTAGAATAAGTCTAGGACCCCATACAAGCAGCAGGAAAAAGTTAATGTAGTGACATGCCCACAAACCTTGGAATTCACATTTATACAAGTTCAATCAAGGCAAGGTCAAAATGGTATCACGGTGTTAGGGTATTTGCCTTGAACGCAATTGAAACAGGATGGACCTGGGTTCAATCCTCGGCATCCCTTTAGGTCCCCTGAGCCAGGAGTGATTTCTGAGTGCAGAGAGAGAAGTCACCCCTGAACACTGCTAGGTGTGGCCTAAAAACAAAATAAAAAACATTCAGTCAAGGGCCAGAAATAGTACAAGAGTTAAGGCACTTGTTTTACAGTCAACCGACCCTGGTTCCCTGGTTCAAATGTTCCGTGTGATTTATGATTCCCTGAATGAAGTGAATGGCTCCCTGAATGTAGGGTTAAGGTTTGGCTATTCCACAGTTCCCAAAAGGGAAAGGGAATCTCCATATTCCCTGTTCAGTAAGGACAAGGGAAACTGTTCCAGTTATATTAGTCTGCAATAAATAATCCACACAGATATGAGGCAAGAAACTAGTACTCAAGCAATGCACCAACAAGCCATTGCTTCAATCCAGGAGTCCACAAGCTTGCAGGAAGGAAAATTAACTCCCTAAGCTACCTGCCTCCAATTTATTCAAATCCAAACTGCACTGAGAACAGGTACAAAAGAGAACTATAGGGCCAATGAGATGGAAAACCAAAAGGGAGAGAGAGAGAGAGAGAGAGAGAGAGAGAGAGAGAGAGAGAGAGAGAGAGAGAGAGAGAAAGAGAGAGAGAGAGAGGCCGGAGCAGTGGCACTAGCAGTAAGGTGTCTGCCTTGCCTGCACTAACCTAGAACGAACCACAGTTCTATCCCCTGGCGTTCCATATGGTCTCCCAAGGCAGGAGTGATTTCTGAGCACGTAGCCAGGAGTAACCCCTTAGTGTCACCGGGTGTGGCCCAAAAACCGAGAGAGAGAGAGAGGACAGAGACAGAGAGACAGAGACAGAGAGACAGAGAGAGAGTAGAAAATGAACTATAAAATAACCTCTATATACCTAAAGAGAGAGTGAGAGAGAGAGAGAGAGAGAGAGAAAACGAACTATAAAAAGACCCCTATATACCTAACACCTGAGCATCCCCCAAGGTGACTCCTAAACACAGAGGTAGGAATAAACCCTCAGTACCCATAGATATGGCCCAGCCCCCAACATCCCAGAAATGTAATCATAATTTATTTTAAATTGATACTATAATGAACACTGTTGTGATCCCTGGAGATACTTAGATCAAATAAATGTAGAACTAGCCAATACTAACTGAGAAACCTTGAAAACTGTTCCTTTCCCAAAGGAAAAACTTTCCTCCAGTTTGCTAAAAGCCACTCATCAGCCTCTTACTGGCTGTGTAACATTAATTACAGGTGAATAACAACTAAATCTTCATTCTTTCTTCTGCCCTCCTCTCCTTAAACCCACCGTTTCTGAACCCACAGCAGAGTTTTCTGCAGTCTAGTGGTCTCTTAGAGCATAGTCAGAAAGTGGTATGAGCATATTCCTACATTATATGAACACAAGTATCACTAAGTAGATAATTTCAAGGTTTTCTTTCAGTGGTTTGGGTTATACTAAGTTTACTAAGTTATAACCTAGTCATAGCAGAAGGGCCAGAGGCACATGTCTTTCCTGGCCAAGGACTCAGCTTCCATCTCTGGTCCACATGACTTCCCATATTCAGCTAAGAGTGGCCCTGGTAGTTCCTGGAACTCCTTGGGCCCAAAGAGCATCCTTATCCTTGCACCAAGTCTCATAGGGAGTTCCCCACTAGCCCTCTGAACACTCTTTGGAAGGCCAAAAAAGAAAAAGAAAAAAATCTTTATAGCTCTAAGTGTGGGGGGGAAAACACATAATCAAAACTTTACTCTGTTCAAATCAAAGGCTGGAGAGATAATACAGTGTTTGCACTGCAGACGACTGATGCCAGAAAAGAGCCCTGGGTGACAGGCTTGAAGCAGAGCACCTCAAGGATTAAGGAAACAAGATAGACATAAGAGAGAAAAGCATTGGGTCGGGGCCGGAGAGATAGCATGGAGGTAGTGTGTTTGCCTTGCATGCAGAAAGACGGTGGTTTGAATCCCAGCATCACATACGGTCCCCAGAGCCTGCCAGGAGCAATTTCTGAGCATAGAGCCACGAGTAACCCCTGAGTGCTGCCTGATGTGACCCAAAAACCAAAAAAAAAAAAAAAAAAAAAGAAAAGAAAAGAAAAGAAAAGCATAGGATCAGGGAGTTTATAGCCTCTTGGACTAAGCCCTAACTGTCCTCCACTTACAGCATTTATTGTTCAGGGCCATTAAATGAGGAAAAAAGGTAGACCCTAACAGGCAAATACCTATCTAATGTTAGTCAAACCTAAGTGGGTTTTTACATGTCAAAAAGGGGTCTGTATTAAAGGGGAAGCAAATACAAAGTCTCTGGATTATCTTCTTCCAGGAGAGGTGGCAGACAAAAGAGTGAATACAAAATTTCCATCAATAGAGTCAGCATTCTGGTGATTAGAAATTAAGAGTCCTTAGATCACCTTTTTCCACCCCTCTTAACAGACTATCATTTCTCTAAACTTACTCATTTGTTGAATGTTTATATATCCAACAGACTGACCCTGGTTCAGATATAGACATCACATATGATGTTATGAGCTCTGCCAGGATTGAACACATTTATGTGTGGACTAGAAGCTAAAATTAAAGCAAAATAATTAAATTTAAAAAATAAAAACTTGTGTTGGCGCTACGGACAATGTCTTGGAGCGAACGATAACTTTCCTGAGGCCTAGAGCTGGTCTTATGCCAGGAAACTTCAGGGGTAGGATCTCTTTGTATTTAGGCCAAGGTTATTCCTTTCCATGCCTCCCATATTTTGGTGGGCCTATGCAAACAACAATTGCCACTCTAACACCGTTTTTACTGTGCTCCTTTGACTCTAATCCTTAAAACGCACCCACTTAAAATTTGAGGTTAACTTAAGCTAATATGCATGTACATGGAAATGTAAAAAATACTATGCCTCTAATGTTTAAGGAGTTACGTAAGTTTGATGGCTTTAGATTGCCTTGTGTGCTGTTAAGAAATATTATAATGTGCTACAATCTGGGGACTTGAGGGACAGAGTAATTGCACATGGATTCTGTTTTATTTATCTTAACTTTCTTTGGTGAAAGTTCAAAGTTAAGATATCAGCAAGGGGACTTCTTCTGATAATTATGTTATGGGTGATTGTCCTTCTATTGTAACTTTACCTTATCCTCTTTCTTTGCATCTTTTGTTCTCATAATTCATAATAAAAAAATTATAAAAAAAAAATTAATTAAAAAAAAAATAAAAACTTGAGGCTACAGAGATAGCACAGTGGAAGGGCATTTTTGCCTTGCATGCAGCCAACCCAGGATAAATCTGAGTTCCATTTCTGGCATCCCCTACATATGGTCCCTCGAGCCTGACAGGAGCAATTTCTGAGTGCAGAGCCAGGAGTAATCCCTGAGTGCCACCAGGTGTGGCCCAAAAAACAAAACAAACAAAACAAAACAATGAACAACAAAGCAACAAACAAAAAACAAAACAACAAAAACTAAGTTGGAAGCTAGAGAGATAAAACAAAGTTAGGGCACTTACCTTGCATGTAGCCAATCCCTGACATATGCCCTGATCACCACTGAATAATTTTAAAAAGGGGGGGAATAAAACCTAAATTAGGAACACACAGCAAACAGAGAGTTACTTTTCCTCACTGCCAACATCTGACCATTTCCTAACAACAGGTCACCTTTCTCAAAAGGATCGGTTCCTTTGATATCTGGGACAAGACTGGCAATAACACTTCATGGTGGAGCACTGCAAGAGGGAGGCAAACAAGATGGCAGTTGGAGAAAATAGCCAATGAACTTTGAAGAATGGCTATCTTTTCTATCATTTGGTATTTTTTATTGAACCAAGGAGTGCATATGTGTTTGTGTGTGTGTGTGTGTATGTGTGTGTGTGTGTGCAAAGAATAAGACAAGAAGTTTTTAGAGAACCTCTGTTCCCCAGGCATCTTAATGAGCAAATTCAGAACAATTATTAGAATACACAAAGAAAATGGCATACGAGCATAAAGGCAGGAGTGGCATATTCACTTGGATAAATCAAGTCTTCGTGGATATAAGGTTATGTTCACATTGTATTGAAGGATGATTAGGAATTCCCAAATACACCTGAAGGTTAAGACCACTTGTGTTTCACTTAAATGAATGGTTCTCAAACATTAGCATGCACACAGAAACATGAAGTGTGTGTTAAAGTACAGAGTGATCTTCACTCCACAGTTGCTCAGAAGTGGATCCCTGAATTTGAATTCCTAACAAGTTTATAAACATGCACTGATGTCACAGTACACAGTGCACACTTAGTAAGTTCAAAGGGAGGAGCAGAAGGGGAAAATATATGCTGTAAATAGGCCGTCACTGGATTTATTAGGGACCTTGGGTTCCTCAGAGACCATTTGCAGTCTGAACAGCCAGAATCTCTTGATGGGTTTTAGACCACAAAGTGCAATAATCACATTTGTGTTTTGGGAAGGTCATTCTAGTGGAAGTGCAGTGGGAAAGGGTAATTATGGCATGGTTGCAGTGTGCCCTTCAGGCAACTGTGAAATTTGAAACAAAACTTAGGGGAGTGATAAAAATGTTGAGGGTAGTTATGGGGTCACTTAATGAGCAAGAGAGAACAAAAACCTGATCTCTTGCGTGAACATCTCAAAGGAAGAAGATGACTTAACTGTCTTCTTTTCTTCCAGAAAATGTCATATGTTTCATCCCTTATTAAAATATGCATGAAGTTTCTTCTGGGAAAGAACACACTGAATATAATGTCACTAACTTAACAGCCATAATTTCTTCTATTTTTTTTTAGGAAAAGGGAATACATTCTTATTATGTGAACCTAGAATATCTCTGTGTCTTCCAAATGCAACTCTGTTACCTACCAAGCTGTGGATTAAGACTACCTGAGAATTAGAAGGGAGAGTGCAAAAACCTGTAGGTTCATACATTAGACAAAAGCAGAGCACAAAAGGCTAGAGCAGCAGCCATGTAGAAAATGTAAAAGGAATGGTAGGAATACCAAACAAAAGTTTGTGTACCTACAGGGAATTGAATGATGATGGAACCTAGAGATGTTTAACATGTGAATGTTCAGAATATGTAATGGTGGAATTATAAAATGTTAACCATGTTATTAATAAAAAATATCTAGCTTTGACTTATGCTTACTGTACTGGTATGGCTCTTCACTCAGCACCACATTTCAGGAAAAAAAAAGACTTGAAATATGTATTTACCAGCCATAGTTTAGTAATACTCCTTACAGAGTTGTCTTTGTGGCCTTCAGATTCTTTAAGATGCACAGCTTTTATTTTCCAGAATACATATCTCTACTTCCATTCCTAGGAGCATTAAGAATGTGGAGCAGGGAAGTGACTTGTGAATGGAAAAAGCCAATCCAATGACAACATGTAACTAATGAACCCTATGAGTCAGTGCTCACACAGGACTTCATGAGAAGCTGTAGGAAGAAAAATGTATCCTACTAGACAATAGAGGGATAGATGAATGGATGAATGATAGATAGATAGATAGATAGATAGATAGATAGATAGATAGATAGATAGATAGATTCACTCTTAGAGTTAAACAATAATAACTAAAAATTAAAATAAAGAAGTAAGAAATGGAAAATATGTCTTCCTCAAAGAAGTCAGATAGATGGCCAATAGGCACATGCAAACAAAATTTCATCATCACTGACTGCTAGGTAAATGCAAATCAAAATGACAATGAGGCCAGCAGCCACTGACCACACCCACCATATTTTCAGCAGAAACTATGTCCATCTCCTATACCAAGTTCCAAATGAAAATAATGGTGGCCAATACTTCCAGGTAGTCCAATCAGTTTGATTCCACTGTGACATTCTCAGGAGTGGGCAGATTTGCTTTCTGCTTGAACTACATCAGTCCAGTGCCACACCCTACATTCACCAACACAAATGGTCCAGCTCAGCAATCTTAACAAACTACCAAGTCACCAAATTAGTTGCAGATCTATAAATCCTGGATCATGTAGCAGCAAGCAGCTGAAAGACACCTCAAATTTGTATAGTAATGTCAGCCCAGTAGTATCACTAAAATCTGATGAGAAAGTTACATAGTAATCTATAAGTTTAGTGAGCCTAAACAGTAACTCAGAAGGCTAAATTAGGACCAAACACAATCCAGCAAATCCTTAGACACTAACATTGATAACTAACAATTATTTCAAAATTGACCCTTGCTAATCTAATATTTTATAATTCCATTTGCTTTTGTGTTGTAACAAACAATATGAGGTAAATTTGTGCATGTAGGGAGGCAAACTATAGTAGGAAATTGGGGGTACAGATGAAGGGAAGTTCACAGTGGTGGTGAGATTATTGTTTAATATCTGAAATGACTTATTATGAACAATTTGGTTAATCACGATGTAATAATTAAAAAATAAAAACAAAATATCAGTTTACACCAGCAAAAATGGCTTGTGTTTAAAAAAACTAGGAAGCAAATAGTACTGGCATGAACTTGAAAAACTCATTCACTGCTGATGGGACTATTTCATGATTTATCCAGGTGAATGACATCAGTTCAATCTTTATCAATCAATTATTGAGCAGGGTCAGGAAAATCTTCAAAAACCAAAGAATAAGAATTCTGCTACATCCTGTAAATAGAAAAATAAATCATCCCAAACCAATTGGGTGAGGCACCTTACACTTAGTTTAAGACTAAAGATATTGTGAAGTGTGTTAGACAATTTGAACTGTCTCTGCTGCTGCTGCTGCTGCTGTAAACTACCCTACCCTGAAGAACTCCTGGTGGCACATCAACAGAGGTGATCTGATCATAAGGGCAGCGGCAGAGAAGCCTGTTGCTCCACTTCATTTTATGGCAGCACACATCTCCTAGTCAATGAACACCAGCACAACACATAAAAAAAACACCACACTACAAGTGTGACAATGGAGAAACAACAAAGGCCTCCACTATATAGTAAATAAAAATGGCAGCTTTGATGACCCCCAAAGTGCCAACCACTTATTTAGCCTCTCAGATAGAGAGTTTAGAGAAGTAATATGGAGAATCTTCATAAAACTTAAAGAAGGCATGGATCAAGCTGAACAAACCAAAAATAAGAATCAAGAGGATATTAAAATAGAAATTATAAAAACTCCACAATAAAATGCAGAACTGAAAACTTGGTAGGCAAAATGAAAACCTCAATGGAAAGCCTCTCCATCAGAATAAAAGTGACTAATGATGGAATTAGTGATCTGGAATTAGTGAGATGTACAGCAACTCCATACAACAAAAGAGATTGGAAAAGAGCTTTAAAACAAATGATCAAACAATGGGAAAAAGTCCTCAAAGAACGTAAACAGCTGAAAATAAAAATCTTTTATTAATTCAACAAAAATAACATAAGAGCCATTGGAGTCCCAAAGACACAAGAAGAAAATCCCCAGGAATAACCAACAGTCAAGGACATCATTGCAGAGAAAGTCCCAGAGATAAAAGACTGTATGCAAACAAATCCTGCATGCACAGAATACCAGCTAAAAGAAACCTGAAGAAAAGTAGCCTGATACATAAGTCACAATGACAAATACTACAGAGAGGGATAGAATACTGAAAGCAGCAAGATCATAAAGGAAAATTACATTCAAAGGAGCATCCTTAAGAGTTACAACAGATCTGTCATAAGAAACTCTCAAGGCCAGAAGGCAATGGTGGGATATAATGTCAAAATGCAATGAAATGAATGCTTCACCCAGAATACTGCACCCAGCAAAACTCACTTTCAGATTTGAAGGAAGTGTACATAGCTTCATGGATAAACAACAGCTCAGAAACTTTACAGACTCAAAACCAGCCTTAAAGAAAAACTGAAAGGTCTACTTTAAGACAACACAGACCAAAAGACACACCAAAGTCCTAAATAAAGATGACACTAGATCTTTTGACAATTATTGCTCTCAACATCAGTGGACGAAATGCAACAGTTAAGAAATTTAGAGTGGCAAAATGGATCAAAAAACTGAATCCAGGGGCCGAAGAGATAGCAAAGTGATAAGGAGTTTGCCTTACATGCAGATGATCCAGACCGATGGTGATTCAAATCCTGGCATCACATATAGTCCCCAGAGCCTGCCAAGAGCAATTTCTGAGTGCAGAGCCAAAAGGAACTCTTGAACGCTGCCAGGTGTGACCCAAAAACAAACAAAAAAATCTGAATCCAGTATTCTTCTGGCTACTAAATATATATGCAACCAGTGAGAGACCAGAAAAATATTTAATACAATTGTTGACAAATCTGAAAGAAGACATCAATAGCAACATAATAATGGGAGACCTCAACACCGCCCTGTCACCTTTTGATAAGTCACCCAAGTTGAAACCCAACAAGAATATACTAGCTCTGAAAAGAGAAATGGAAGAGAGTGGACTAGGACATATATATATATAGCAGTCCATCCCCAGAAAACTGGATACATATTCTTCTCCAATGCACATGAGTCATTCTCCAGGATAGAGCATATGCTGGCCCATAAAACATACTCCATAAAATCAAGAGGATAGAAATTGTACAAAATACCTTCTCAGATCACAATGCACCGAAAATGGGGCCCGGAGAGATAGCACAGCGATGTTTGCCTTGCAAGCAGCCCATCCAGGACCAAAGGTGGTTGGTTCGAATCCCGGTGTCCTATTATGGTCCCCCGTGCCTGCCAGGAGCTATTTCTGAGCAGACAGCCAGGAGTAACCCCTGAGCATCGCCGGGTGTGGCCAAAAAAAAAAAACAAAAAAACAAACAAACAAAAAAAAAAAACAATGCACCAAAATTAGAAGTGAACTACAAAGGAACACAAAGAAAAAAAACTTTAAACCTGGAAATTAAACAGCTCATTACTGAACAATCCATGGGTCAGAGATAAAATCAAACAGGAAAAAAAAATTCCCATAAATTATAATAAAAAAATTCCCAGAAGTAAATGCAATGAAGATACAAATTATCAGAATTTGTGGAACATCAAAAGTAGTAATAAGAGGAAAAATTATAGATTTGCAAGCACAGATCAGGAAGAAAGGAGGGGACTAAATAACTTAATGACACAAATGATAAGATTAGTAAGTGATCAACCAAATAAGCCAAAAATAGGTAGGTAGAAGAAAATAACAAAGCTTAGTGCAGATATTAATGAAGTGTAAATCCAAAAATACAATCCAAAAGATCAAGGAAAGCAAAAGTTGATTCTTTTAAAAAAAATCAACATGATCAATGAACCACTAACAAAACTCACAAAAGGATAGAGAAACTTAATAAACCAAATTAGAAATGAAAAGGGCGAGATTACTACAGATACTACAGAGATTCACAGGGTACTCAGAGACTACTTTGAGAAACTCTATGCTACAAAAATAGAGAACCTGGAAGAAATGGTTACATTCTTGGACTCTTATAATCTTCCACAGTAGAACTAGGATGATCTAGCATATCTAAACAGACCCATCACTGTTGAGGAAATTAAATTACCCTGGCTCTGCTCTCAAAAATTGCTTGGCAGGCTTGGGGGATCATATGGGATGCTGGGGATCAAACCCAGTATGTGGATTGGCCACGTAAAAGGCAAACACCCTACTGCTGTGCTATTTCTTCAGCCCCTGAATTTGTATTTTTAAGATATGATTGATACAAGTTAGTATCAGAATAACTTAAATTATGATTCATGTAATTAAGCTTTTAAGAAAAATGAAATGCACTTTAAAAATCATAAGAACCCAAACATATTTTGCTAATACTTTAAGAAAAAACTTGACTACTAAAAGTTTAACTAAGTTTGAGAAGACTTTTTTGATGATCAGTGTCACAGAACCTGACACCCCTCCCAGGAAAATATATGTATTTCTAAGTTTAACAGAAAATCCTGGGTAACACAAATTACTTGTTTTAGATTGTAGGCATAACATTTTCATAAAATATTTAATAAAAAACTTTAATCTATCATTTTAGACCAAAAAAACACTCCAAAATGCTTATGAGAGATAAAGAGGAATTGCAAGAAATTTAATCTATTTTGCTGAAAGTCACCTATCTTTTCCATCTTTCTCTCCATTTCCAGAAATTCTCTGTCTCTATGGGGATCCTTACTCAGGGAAGTTTCTCTCATGAGTGCTTCATCCAGGCAATTTCAAAATGCTTCTGGTTTTTATACTACCTGAAAGATAGAGTGATATTAAAGATAATAAGAGTTAAATGTGTTCCATTTGTTCCTTCTTTCTGGGCAATCCTGGCAGCTGTAGCCATGCCCATAAATTCTGTCGCCATGTTTAAACTGAGTTTTCTTACAGGATTCCCTGGCAGCAGAGTATATATCCCTAAAATTCATAATATCTGAGCTTTGAATTTCTGGACTTCATTTGTCTGATGCTGTGTTCCTAAAGAAACACCCAAATATAATAGACTGGGCATATAACAAGAATTTACTAAGCCTTCTACCATTGACTTCATTGGTGATACAATAATTTTCACAAATGAGCTTGTTACTATTTTTTCTTTATTTTCTCTTCTCTTTCATTTAATTCTTATTTCTTTTTCAATAACTTTCCTTTCACGTATTTGTAAACAAATGTTTTATGAATAACTATCAACTCTGTGGTTCATTTTCTTTGAATAAATAAAATACTAAAAAAAAGAGCTAAAATTTAATGTTTGTTTGCAGGACACCATGGTAAGCATTTTGAATAGGTTATTTTGTTAATCCTGGAAACTTTCTGTTATACCATTATTATTCTCACTTCATAGATAAGGGTAGTAGACATAGCAAGTCATCCAATTTGGCAATGATTTAGTAATAAAAATAGAATATAAACACATGGAAATCTGAGTTCAGATAATAAACCTGACAATATGAACTGCAGAGTATAGACCTAACTATACCTAACAATGGTTCACCCAAGGGCAAGGCGGGGGATGAAGAGTACTGAAGGAAGTTGCCTGACTTATGCTTAAGGACCTGCCAGAAAACCCAAGATAATGAAGACTGGTCTGTGACACATGGATTTCCACAGCCATTCTGACTCCAACTACAGTGTGTGACCTAAAAATCACAATCTATATGTGAGCAGTGAAGTAGTGAAGTACCTACAGGTCTTATTATAAAGGGAAGATACTGTCACTGGCATCTGAAATTTGTGTTTTCTTCATTGAAACACAAGTAAAATAATACCTCTAGGATTTTTGATAAACAGTATGAACCCTGGATGTTTTCTGTAACAAACTCTCATTACAGTCTACCTCCTCTACCATCTTTCTTTTTCAAAAGCCACGGGAACTAAAACTTTTCTTTCCCTTGAAGCAATGAATGAAATGAATGAATGAAATCCTCACTTACCACCCAAACAGCCTTGGGCAATTAAATTGACCTCTCTTGGTCTCAGTAGCTTCATCATGTAGAAAAGAAGATGAGCTTTCATAATAGGAATGATTAAGTAAATTAAATAAATATTGCATTTGACAAAGGTCCAGGCAGAGTAAATGCTCAGTATATAATTATTGCTTGGATGCTTACAAAACCATTATCTCTTCCTAATTCATTTATTTGTTACTTTATATGCAAGTTTTCCAACAAACATTTCTTTTTATCTTAATTATTTTCAACTGTATGTTATGTTTTCCCCATTGTGAATTATACAGGCTATATGCTTTTACTTTGTTTAGGGGAGGCACACTGGGCAGTGTTCAAAGTTTACTCTTTGCTCTGTGCTTATGGATCACTCCTGGCAGACAGTAGGGAACACATGGGATGCTGAGGATCAAATCAAGGTCTGCCACATACAAGACAAGCACTCTACCTGCTGTACTATTTCTCCAGTCCAACAAACATTTCTAAATCATCTGTTTTTGCTTTGTGTACATGTACATCTCAAAAGAATGCTGATTGTAGAGGATGACAGTCTATGTGATCGACTCTATGATTACATACTCAATAAAAGCAATTTCAAAAAATACAGCCATGTCCCAGTATAATTCATATTCAGAAATGTCTGCTTCAGAGTGAGGCTTGGGATCTGAGAAGTCAACCTCTTTTCCTCTAGTCTATACTCTATATATTTTCCCTCCAAACAGCAAACACAGGCTGTATTTTCATATGAGACTAAATAGGAAGCATTCTCTCTTCTACACTCTGCTTCCCTCCCATTCGAACTTTCTCTCTCTCTCTCTCTCTCTATATATATATATATATATACATATATATACATATATATATACATATATATATCTGTCTCTTTCTTTCTCTCTGACTCTCTGTCTGTGTGTGTAGTTCCCTATTGTATTGTCTTGAACTGTCCATAACAGAAAACAGTAAATCAAGGTCACATCCATGGGCAGCACTGAGGAGCAAAATAAACTCAGATAAAAGACTGTATGTGTTCTGATGAATGAGGAGTCCCAGTCCCATCTGCTAGGGTAAGACTGAATGCTGCCTTTCTAAAGCAATATTATATGTATTTCATTTTCCTACTTGCCCCCAGGGCTCCTTGAGGTGGCTTTCTTCATATATTTTTGACATTAATTCGTATGAATAAATGGATTGTTTGATCTTTCTAGGTTTCACTTTCAGTGACTAGCCAAGAAAATAAAACTTAAATACATAATTTCAAACCTTGAATCCACTGCTTGCAACTGCAAGGAGTGATAAGAAATGAACTTTTTGCTTTGTTCTTTAACCATCTGACTGATATGTTTACCATTTCTTATATCTTATATACCTAGCTACAAGCTCTTTGGCCTTAAATCTCATAGAATGGAGCAGGATTTCTCAACCTCAGCACTATTGACATTTTGGGAGAAATAATTCTTAATTCAGAGTACAATTCTGTTCATTGTGTAAAGTTTGGAAATATACATAGTTTTGGGAAGACAGTGATAGTACAGAGATTAAAGTACTGGCCCACAAGTGGGTGAATTCACTGCTTTGTATTTCAGTCTTGAAGGAAAGAAGAATGATCAACTAAAGAAAGATTATTGGTTTAGTCTCAGCCACTACCCATAAAGAGAAGAAGGGTAGGGAGGAAAATAGGTGGGTACAAGGATAAAAATTGAAGAAGCAAAAATGTGCCTTCTATTTCTAAGCATAAGCATTCAAGTGTACATCAGAAATAAAGCCTGGACAAGAACTTTAACAGTCTAATACATTTTTCTACTGTGAAATGGAAGCAAAATAAGGCATAGCAATTAAATTCTGTGACATGAGTTCAAGCTACTATATTCAACTCTTGCCCAGGAACTTTATGCACATAACTGGTTGTGTGAGTTTTCACTGTTCTCCAAGCTTTGACTATCTGCTTTCTCCAGATTAAGAAAAGATTCAGCCAAAATCGCAGGTGCTTAAACCTTCATTTTTCCAGGCCCTTTGTGCAGGGCAGCCACACACTGTCTTTATCCCCTGTATGTAGAGTCATGTGGATGCATTTAATTTCACTAAATTTTGGTGCAATAAATATAGAAGTGAAAAATCATGGGACTGAGCAGAAGGAGCTCCAGAACAGTGGAGCAGAACCACCCCCCCAAAAAATACATTTTTCATAAGATAAATGAGAAACGCATGCTTTCTGTTTAAGCTATAAAATGTCTAGAGTCTTACTATGTTTCAAGAAATGTTTTCAGCAGAAATGGCTGAGTAACTAGAGATCTAATACACAGGAATTAAAGGCTCATGATTTGCTGATGCCCAAACTAGGTTCAATCTCCAGGAACACATAGTTGCCTAAGCATTTCCAAGGTGGCCAAGAAAATCCCCAGTACAATAGGGCACTTCCAGCCCTTCTCATTAAACTGCTAGCCAAATTGACACCAAAAATGTATATGAGCATCACTTGGAAGACATCTCCCCTAAAACAATTGACCTTTGGTAAAAGGATCAACTTTTAATGATAAAGCATGTGTTATATATATGAAAAGCCCTGGTTTTAATTCCCAGGACTATCATGAGGAGAGGAATTTGTGATATTAACTTGTCCTATAAACAAGTGAGAAATGTTGCACTATTATCTCCTCCAGCTGATTAAGTATCTATTAATTAATAATATGTCTTAAAATGTATGATAATGACAAAGCAACAATTTCATTGACCTTGGACCCAGCTTTGGCGGCTGACTATTCACCAGTAAGTGAATTGACACTAATTTTTTTTATCATTTAATGGAGTTTATCTAGATTTTTAGAGATGACATTACTAAGAAAAGACCTTGAGAATATAAGATAGATGTCAGACTGTGTTGTCTCTAAGTTCTTGATATACTATCATTGTCATTACCTTCACTGTAAAACATGTCCATGGACTTTTAACTGGGCCCCTGACATTGATCTTAGAATTATAAAATAAGAGGCTCTATGGAAGCAACAAATAACCCTTCACAATAACTACTACTCCTGCTGGGAGAAAACTCCTCCACTAGAATGAAAAAAGAAAACTTTAATAGTCCAGAACTGTTTGTGTTTTAGGACTTAACATTTTTTATTTCAGTTTTGCCAAGAGTTTAAGTCCCTTTCTCATCATCTCTGGCTACAGTGGTTGCCATGGATTTTAGCCTTCACTATTTCTAGAAATAAACAAACCATTAGATTTGTGTCACTGTCAATTTGTCTCTTTTCAGAATACAAATAGGTTATTTGTAGCCTAAAAATCGGCCTGCATTATCCTAATTTTCCCTTAGTTAAATTTGGCATCAGAATGTTTCCACAAAGTACATGAAAACACAGTTTCTATTGAGGGCAAGGGGTGTATACTCAAGGAAAGTGTTATTTCTTCTTCTTTTTTTTTAATGTAAATCTTTTTTTGTTAGTTACTTTATTTAAACATCATGGTTACAAGATTGTTCATGAAACAGTTGTGTGTTTTTTTTCACGATTATAAAGTTGTTCGTGATTGAGTTCCAGTAATTCAATGTATATACCCTTCACCAGTGCACATTCACAGCCACCAGTGTCCCCAGTTTTCCTCCTGCCCATCCTCCCTCTGCCTGTCTCTGAGAAGACATTTTTATTCTCTCTATATCTCTCTCTGTGTGTTTTTCTCTGTCTCTGTCTTTTTCTCTATCTCTATATTTTTAGACACTATGGTTTGCAATATTGTTATTTAAGGGTTTTCATGCATAGCACTTTATCTTATTTCACTACAATTCTTGTCCAGAGTTACCTTTTTTAACTATCATTGATATAGGGGATGAACTGGTCCTCCTGGTCCTCACTTCTATTATCTCTGCATATTATTGCCATGCAATTTTTTGAGACCTGGGGAGAGGAATAGACATAGAATAATTGCACTATTTGGAGGATATTAAAAAAGGAAAGTATGTCTATTCTGCATTATTCTATGATTGCTCAGTTTATTAATACTTTGTGCATTTTGGGGGGAGCACACCCAGTGATGCCCAGAGGTTACTCCTGGCTATGCGCTCAGAAATCATTCCTGGGTTGGGGACCACATGGGATCCTGGGAGATCGAACCACAGTCCATCCTAGGATAGTGTGTGCAAGGCGAACAACCTACTGCTTGCGCCACCGCTCCAGCCCTTCTTTGTGCATTCTTATTACAATCTTTTGTCCTTTTATAACTTCCTTTTTCCCCAAAGATAATGTGAAACTAAAATTATCCTAAATTTATCCCAAAAAAATAAAGCACAAATTCCAAATTGACAGATTCCAATGAGATGTTTTAAATGCATAATAACTTGAGAATGATATTACAAAATGGCCAAAGGTGTGTTCCGAACTTTTTCTTTCCCACATTTTGATACAATATGAGTGGGAGATTTCTCATTATATCAATAAACTATCCAACTTTTGAAATAGACAGCTGTAGTTCACTTTAATTCTAATCAAATAGTCTAGAGTCAAAACAGACCCCACAAATGAATAGTTCATACTGATACTCATTAAGAATTTTTCTGCTTCCATTACCCATCACTGGTCTTGGACATCCTATATTTTTGATCAACCAAATATATAAATCAGGAGTTTCCATGAACCTCCTGTTGAGATTAAATGCTGTTTTGCTAAAAAGTTTTACAGAAGTTAGGAAAAGAGTTTACTTAAAAGCACACTCATTAGTCAGCCAATGGGGGGGGGGGGAATGCATAAAACAAGGTGTGAGGTGAAGGACATAGAGTGCCTATCTCTTGAAGTCACTTTCCCACTTCAACCTGAAAGCTCTCTGGACCTTGTATTTCAGAGCATGAGAGTTCACCCCTTTTATAGGTAGAGACAACAGGCCTTTGCCAGCCTGAAGAAGTTACAGAAGATAGACCTTTTTCCCACACTCCCTTTTAATGAGTTCTAATGTAGTAAATTCTTTAGGGAAAATATGAAACAAGAATGTCATTAAGAAAGCTGCCAGGGGAATAAGGACAAGAGGGGCTGTGGGAACTCAACTAGATAAGGCCATTGACATCAGTTGGAAATATCTAATATAACTACCAACCTCAGAGGTTGAGGCAAGTGGAAATAATGAACTGGAATCTAATATTTAAGAGTAAGGATTAACAATTAGTACCAGCTGTGGGAGAAATTTTTGTCTAATCTAGTGCAGGAAGAGGAGCTACCCTTATAGCCCATTCCTCCAGGCAACTAAATTCTAGGTTCCTATATGTTCTCTTCATCCCAACACCTGTTTAAGTTGTAGGATTGAAAATGATGCATGAACTTCCTTGTTACTCGCTGTGAGAGTCACAGCCTGAATGAGAAGGACCCCCTGCAAAGTTGGCTGACTTGGCTTTCAGATCCAGGATAGAATACAAATTATCCTGATGCTTTTGTTGATGACAGTGATCTCAGAACAACTGGCAAAAATAAATACGTGATTTTCTTGTGGACTATACTTAAACTTTTACCCAGACTATGGATGGAGGGTCTGTAGGTCAAATAGTGATCCTGGTGATTTCTCCCCTAAACTTTGACTTATGTGATTTTTTAGGGGTTTCCAATTATGCTCTACAAAATCTCCACTACTTAGGTTTGAGTGTTCAGAAAAGAAGTGGGTACCACCTCATGAGTGCAGGTCATGAGATAGGGAAGTTGCCCTGAAAGCATTCTCATTTTATGCATGTCCAGAAGAGAGTCCCCCAAATTTACAGGAAATTTCTATAAAACTGGTCAATTCAGGTAAAACTAGAGTTAATATCACAGATTAAGATGAATGATGAAACACAGTGGTAGGGCTCATACTTCACATGAATTTGATCTCCAGCACCCACTCCCAAAAAAAGATTAATTTTAATTATCTTTTTTCTGGCTCCAAACACAAACTTGATTTCCAGTGTTCCCTGAATCAATTTGTTTTCTGATTCAATATTTAACAAAGCAATGTGCAAAGCCCCTGAGAGATGTGAGATACTGAGAACATCCAGAGGTGCTGATCCTTCAGTTACACAAAGTAACCACAACACAAATCTGAACAGATGTGTCATAAGAAAGGAATAAATAAAATTTTTCTTAAGAAGAAATCTGTTGACAATAATCTTCCAAATAGATTTTACAAGAGCAGCTCTTTCTTATGTCAGACTTTATACATAAGCAGGATATACATATATGGAGATAATTGCATCTCTTTTCCTCCTTTGAAAGGAGGCCTCTCTCTACCCCTTTGCTTTGTTAAACTCTACTCATCTCCATAGCATTTCCCTTTATCAGACTACTGAGTATATTATATTCTAATTATTTATTTGACTTTCAATTTCTCTATTTAATTAAATTCCATGAAGGTAGCACTGTACATAGCTAGGTGGCCCAGTACCTTTATCAGTACAGTTGGCATACAGTAAATGTTTAATAGAAATTTATCTTTCAATTAGCACAGACACATTTAATGAGCCTTAAGAAAAATGACTTTCAGTGATCAAAATGTCCATCAGTCTAACCAGTCATGAAAATTATAAAATATTAATTATAAAATATAAAAATATAAATTTTTCACACCAAATACATAATTTAAGGCTATGTCCTATACATCTGGAAAGGGCTCATGAATTCTATAAGTCATGGAGGTTATGAAAGTAGAAAGTTCATTAGAAACCCTAAAGCACTAAATTATTTCAATCCAGGAAGAAAGAGATAATACAGGTATTAAGGATCTTTCCTTATATTCCACCAACACTAGTTCAATCCCCAACATATATGGAGCCCTGAGCACCAACTGGATTCACTCCCATGCACAGAGCAGATACAGCCCCTGAGCACCACCTGGTGTAGTACAAGCCCCCTTACTATCATTAGTTTTCCCCAAACAGAGCAAACTGTAAGAGGGTCAGGAGGTTTTTGTAATAAAGGAGAAAGAGAATCCTGGCCTGACATTCCTCTTTTCCCTCTTTTTGACTTCTGCCTTTGGGGAACTTTGAAAGCAAGCTGGCAGTGACCAGAAGAAGAATGAGAAATAAAGGGAGTGAATAATCCCTGTGCTTCAGCTTGCAGTTATCATGCACTGTCAATTTCTGACAAAGGATCAGAGTTGTGCCCAAGGCTTGAACGACCAGGGATGCCAGGATTCAGAGTATCTCTATATCCAGCCCGGGATCCCCTGCTCAGGAAGCTTACCCATACAGGCTGCCTACAAATCAGGTTACGGCAGGATGCTTGGTCCCAAATCTCATCACCATCATTGAGTGTCATACACACCTGGACAGCCACTGAACATGACCCTGAGCTGCCATAGTACTGGGATGTAAAAAAATAACCTATGCTGCATTTTTTTCAATGAAAAAGTTTTCTTTGATCTGCACTGATGTGCAGATTGCTTCTTCTACAAGCCTGTCACTGCATGTGATGCCTCTATTACATACACAGCCTCTGGCAACATGAACAAGACTGAATACTAGCCCCAAATCAAAACGTGCCAATCCAGATCAAAACATATAGCAGCGCTGAAGTAGAGGTGGAGTGTCATTCACATACACATCTAACTCTTTGTTCTTTCTTGGCTTCTGCCATTAATTTCCAACTGGACTGTTGGTATCTATCAGGATTTTTATATCTTCACCCTCCGAACGATTATCATCCCCCCAAATAACCCAGATTTCCACTGTGTCCTACAATGAATGGCATGGGATTTTGGCAGCGAGGCAATAGAAACATCTTCCATTTTCAAACAGAGCCCAGGGAAAGCATTTTCCCTTTGCTAACTTTGCTAACAAATGTTTGCATTCAGGCACTCCCAGCTCTCTCCAGGTGGCTCATAAGTAAGCCTGGTTGGAGAGTGGCACTTTCCTTTCTAGAGCAGCTGCTCCACAGAGTCACCCTCAGAAGGTTGTCTTGCTGAAGCCAGTTTTTTATGGCAATGCCTACAGATTAACAACCATGTGCAAAGAGATAATCCTCCAAATAATCAGCCCTCTGATTGCACATCTTGGGAAGCCAGGCTCAAGCCTGGCTACAAATTTGGTTTATTTTACTAACATGTCATGAGCAAGGGCCTTCTTGTACCTTTCTATACTTCAGGTGCTTTCTAAATCACAGACAAGAAGCACAGTACAGAGAAACTTCTCTCATCTCTTACTCAATGCAAAAAGGCTTCTCTCTTTGGGCCAAAAGGTATGACTGGGGTTTCATTCAACTAGAATGAGTCCAGATTGGAAAGGGTAACAACAGGGTGGATATTAGATCTTTATCAAATCCATAGTTTGACAGGAATGAAGTCAAGGACTGTTGGAATTGATTCTTGCAGCTGTTTGAAGAATAAAAATGAACAGGAGTTCTAATTTGATTACCAAATTAGGAGATCAGTACTTCCTTTCTCTCAGGTTCACTGCAAATCTACACCATGATATGGATTCCTCTATTGATTCAAACCTGGAGCCTGGATTAATAGAGCTTCCACAGCAAGGGATAAAAAGACAGAAATCAGGCAGAGAGAGTTCTTACCAACAAAGAAACCCTACTGTGGGGCCAATGAGGTGCAATCAGTGAGAAATCTTTCCAGAAATTCAGGACATCTGGCACTAAAGTACGTGAAAGTAGGACAGTGTTTATGACATCTCATTCCTGGACATATGACCTGTTCATATGGTGGCAGAGCTTGCAGGTGTAAAAATCTTACCAAGGCTGGGGGCCAGAGCTATATAGCACAGTGGTAGGGCATTTGTCTTGCACACAGCCAACCTGGGATGGACCTAGGTTTGATTCCCGACATCCCATAAGATCCCTCGAGCCTGCCAGGAGTGATTTCTGAGTGAAGATCCAGGAGTAACCCCTGAATATAGCTGGGTGTGTCCTAAAAAAAATCTTATCAAGACTGGAGCAATAGTATAGCAGGTAAGGTGTTTGCTCTACATGGAAACTTTGATCCCCAGCACAAAATACGGTTCCCAAAATCTTCCAGGAGTGATCTTCAAAGACAGTCAATTTGAGAACCATCAAGTATGACTCACAAATACATTTTTTAATCTATCAAGGCAAGCTGATGGATGGAAGGAAAATTTAGGACATTGGAAAAGAAAAGCGGCTGCTGGTAGAAATGTTAGTGTTAGAATAAACTATGCTTAAATCCAATCAAAAATAATTTTTTTAATTCACAGTGACAATTTTTAAATTAAAAAATTTAAAAACTGGTCAGCTGGAGTAATCAGGAGCAAGCCATCCAGGGGATCTACTTGTGAGTCATTAATAGCATCCTTTTTACTAAGCTTCTGGAAAGGTTCTAGCACTTGGGAAGCCATGGCGTTAAGTGCAGTAATTCCTCCATAGGGTCCTAAAGAACACTTCTGTTCTGGACATTCTCTGGAATAAGAAAGGGGCTTTGGATATCTTCCAGAGGCTATTAGAAAATGCATTTATTTCTGTAATTTTGGATAAAAGGATTTTGGTGTATAAAAATAAAAAAGGAAAAGAAAGGAAGCTTGGTTTTATTTAAAGAGCATATAGGAGGTTCCAGGTCCAGTGATATGCTATAAAAATGAGATCTGAGGCGATTCAGGGGTGAAAGTTTCTCTATAGATAAAAGGTGCCTCGTTTTATCTTTTTTAATTCTGGACTAGAACTACTATAATGAACAAAATAATTAAAGCCTCTTTTTGCCTTATAAAACTACACATCAAGACTAGAGAGAGTTCAGGAAAGGTGCTTGCCTGGCATGCAGCTGACCCTGGTTCTATACTGGGAATTGCATATATACCCCCCCAAGCACTGCCATAAGTGATCCCTGAGCACAGAGCCAGCAGTAATTCTGAGTACCTCTTTGTATGGCCTCAAACCCCCCCTCCAAAAAATTTCTTCAACATTAAAAAAATATTTCTTCTGTCCTAACAGCCTACTTGGATGAACTGGAGATCATATTGAGTGAGGTAGTGCAAATGAAAGACAAATATCAGATGAACTCACTTATCAGTGGCATATAGATTAACAGGACAAGAGAAAGCAGGGCATTAAAGGAAAAGATACCATAGTTACCATGGAACCTGGATTGATGATAGGGAAGGAAAAAAAATGGGAGAAAAGCAAGAAAAGGAGAAAGCAAGAAATGGTAGATTGAGGGTAGCAGGGGCCTCAGACACATAGGTAATGACGAGGTGTTATGCAACTATATATCAGAATCATAGAACCAACAAAACTGAAATTATGATATTCAAATACAATGCCAAATTTAAAAATCTGCCTGCCAATGAGAAAAGCCAGGGGTGGGATAGGAAAGATGGACACTGGTGGAGGTAAGTTGAGACTGATGATTAAATGGGTGTTAGAAATTGTATGTTTGGGGCCAGAGAGATAGCATGAAGGTAAAGCATTTGCCTTGCATGTAGAAGGTCAATGGTTCAAATCCCGGCATTCCATATGGTCCCCTGAGCCTGCCAGGAGTGATTTCTGAGCATAGAGCCATGAGTAACCTCTGAGTACTGCCGGGTGTGACCCAAAAAGAGAAAAAGAAAAAGAAATTGTATGTTTAAGAGGCTGAATCTATAGCACAGTGGGTAGAGTGTTTGCCTTGTATGTGGCCAACCCAGGTTGGATCCCAGGCATCCAATATGATCCTCCAAGCCTGTCAGGGGTAATTTCTGAGTGCAGAGCTAGAAGCAACCCATGAACGCTGCCAGGAGTGGCACAAAAATAAACAAAGATGTAAGAAACTGTATGCCTATACTCAATAATGAGTTACTTTGTAAATTATGGTGCCTAGATAAAAAATAATAAATTTAAACCTGTATATAGATAGATAGATAGATAGATAGATAGATAGATAGATAGATAGATAGATAGATAGATAGATAGATAGATAGATAGATATTATACTTTATTTAATTGATCTAAATTTCTGGAGGCCAAGAGGAAAGAGATGCTGATGTGATATTCCTTATAATCATCTCAGACACAGTGAAAGTGATGACACTTGCCTTACAAGAAAGAAAAGCAGCCATTTGTTGACATGGAGGGCTTGCTCAGACAAGTATCTTTATTGCAGCATGGCTTAACCAAGCAATGATGTTCATTGGAGCAAAATGACCCCAATTTCATACCTACCAAGTAGAGGTGTGTAAGAACACTCGTTTTGTTTCTCTGCTCTTAACCCAAAGCACCTGCTGCTGTCTTGGATCACTATTTCATTCACAAGCAGCATCTGTTTAAGAGGCACTGCTTTGCAAATACATGCCCAAAATTATCCACCTCACTCACAAACTACTACAGACAAAAACAAGCATAGTGGTAGCAGAAGAAGTGGCAAAAAAGTGAAATAATCAGAAGGACAAATACAGCATGTCATCATATGTGCATATGATGGAACAAAGGGTGAATTGGATGATGAACACTGAAAACAATCCTTTAGACCAGGGGTCTCAAATTCGTGGCCCACGGGCCATTTGCGGCCCTCCATACAAAATTTTGTGGCCCGCAACCAGCCTTCAAATGTTGCAGTATTCGCGATTATTCGCTTACCAAATAATCGCAATAAAAATCGCATTAGTAAGAAAAAAAATAGCATTAAACATTCGCATACCCCAAGCAGTTCCGTTCAGGGTATGCAAACGTTTAATGTGATTTTTTGCGATTTTTTCTCACTAATGCGATTTTTATTGCGAATATTCGGTAAGCTAATAATCGCTAATACTTTGCGCCTAGTGAAGACGCCATTTCCACTGCTCCTGCCCGCTGTCCCTTGCATTACTGGAGGCCTAAGGGAGAGAAGGGACAGAAGTTTATTACAGAATTAGACTTTGTCATACCTTCATCATGACTTCATCAAAGTCTGCAGTGAAGAGAAAGATTGATGATGAGCACAGATAATTTCAGGAAAAGTGGGAGATGCAATATTTCTTTGTTGAGCACAGGTGCACCCCACATGTCTTATTTGCTCAGAGAAAGTTGCAGTGCACAAGGAATACAACTTGAAAAGCCATTATTCAACTAAATATGCTGAGAAATGTGCAAAATATCAAGGAAATGAGAGAGCCAAGTGGGTTGCCAGTCTTAAAGCATATCTAATGAGGCAACAAGATTTCTTCAAGAAAGCCACCAAAGAGAATGTTGCATCAGTCGAAGCTAGTTACATAGTTAGTGAGATGATTGCTAAGGCAGGGAAACTATTCACAAAAGGAGAGTTTGTTTAAAAAAAAATGCATGCTACAGGCTAAAAGTATCTGTCCGGTAAAGAAAGGCCAGTTTAGCAAAATCAGCCTTTCTGCCAACACTGTGGCAGAGTACATTTCTTTTTTTTTTTTTTTTTTTTTTTGGTTTTTGGGCCACACCCTGTGACGCTCAGGGGTTACTTCTGGCTATGCGCTCAGAGGTTGCTCCTGGCTTCTTGGGGGACCATATGGGACGCCGGGGGATCTAACCGCGGTCCGTCCTAGGCTAGCGCAGGCAAGGCAGGCACCTTACCTCCAGCGCCACCACCCGGCCCCGCAGAGTACATTTCTGACGTGTCAAGTGACATTTATCATCAACTGTGTGAGAAAGCCAAATGTTTTGATGCATACTCAGTTGCTCTTGATGAGGGCACAGATATAACAGACACTGCGCAGCTCACAATTTATGTCTGTGGTGTTGATTGCAATTTTGAATTGACAGAGGAGCTGCTCACAATAATTCCGATGCATGGCCAGACCACCGCTAACGAGATATTTCGGCATCTGTGTGATGCCATTGAGAATGCAGGTTTGCCATGAAAGAGGTTTGTTGGAATAATAACTGATGGAGCGCCATCGATAACAGGGAGGAAAAATGGACTGGTGGCACTTGTTTAAAAAAAACTTGAAGAGGAGAGTGTAGAGAAGGCCATTGCTCTTCACTGCATTATCCATCAGCAGGCCCTTTGCAGTAAATGCCTGCTGTGTGACAGTGTGATGTCTGTTGTTGTGAAATGCGTCAACCAAATCAGATCCAGGGGCTAAAAGCACAGGAGGTTCCGTGCTTTTTTAGAGGAAATGGAGTCAGAATATGGAATGTGCTCTATTTCACCGAGGTACGTTGGCTCAGCAGGGGAAATGGCCTGAAAAGATTTTTTGAGTTGAGAGAAGTGAAAGCCTTCATGTAGAAGGATGGGAATGCTGTTTCTGAGTTGAGTGATCACAAATGGCTCATGGACTTAGCTTTCCTTGTTGACGTCACACATAAGCTGAATATACTAAACAAGATGTTACAAGGCCTGGGCAGCTTATCAGTGCTGCCTATGACAATGTGAGAGTATTCTCCACAAAACTTGTGTTATGGAGATCCCAGCTCTCTCAGACAAACCTTTGCCATTTCTCAGCATGCAAGGAACTTGTGGATGCAGGCATACCATTCAGTGGTGAGAAATATGTTGATGCTATTTTTAAGCTAGAGAAGGAATTGGATCACAGATTTGCAGACTTCAAAAAGCACAGAGCCACTTTCCAAATTTTTGTGGACCCCTTTTCCTTTGATGTGCAAGATGCCCCTCCTGTGCTTCAAATGGAGCTCATTGGCCTGCAATGCAACTCTGATCTCAAAGCCAAGTTCAGGGAGATTAGTGGAAAAGCAGACATGCATGGGCAATTTTTGAGAGAATTTGCCCCCCAGCTTCCCTGAGCTTTCCCAAATGTTCAAGCACACCATGTGCCTTTTTGGGAGCACATATTTGTGTGAAAAGTTATTCTCCACATTGAACTTCAATAAGTCAAAGTACAGGTCTAGACTTAATAATGATCATCTTCAAGCCATACTGAGGGTCTCAACTGCTTCCTCTCTAAAGCCAAATGTGGTTCAGATTTGTGAGAAGAAGCGCTGCCAAGTCTCTGGCACCAAGGAATAGGCAAAAGTTGCCGTGTTCAGAAGAACTGTTCATGATCTTCACTCAATGTTTTGTTCATGTTCAGAAGAAATAACTAAAACTGTTAATAATGACGTTTGAGGACTTTTTTTTTATGAAATCCCTTATGCGGCCCTGCCTCACCCCAACTTTGCCTCCTGCTGCCCCCAGGTAAATTGAATTTGAGATTCCTGGTATAGGTGTTTTGGGAGTATTTTTTGAGTTTTTGTGAGGGACACATTTAAGGTGTATAGGTGTTTGGGCGTTTTGTTTTGTTTTTTTTTCTTTTTTTTTTTTTTTGAGTTTTGTGGAAGAGGACCATACCTGGCTGTATGCTCAGGGGTTACTCCCAACTCTGTGCCCAAGGAGAATTCCTGGCAGAGATCAGAGACCATATGTGGTGCTGGAGATTAAACAGAAGTGACCCCTTAACCCCTGTATTATCTTTCTAGCCCCTCAGGGACTCTTTATATTCAAACATACCACCACCTGTATCCTTTGCAGCAGTGGCAGGGTATGAGTTTTTCCCAATGAACAAGAATTTAACTCTCTTTAGAGTGGTGGAACATCAATTGTCTGAAACCACAGACTTGTGCAAAAAGGTAGTTTTGATATAATTACTCATATTTATAGTGGGCTGTGTATGTATTCTAAAGCAGGAGTGCACTCTAAGGGTGGTGCTACCCAGGACTGGCCTTGCCATAACTCCAGGCAACAAATATGCCCATGTAATTGTGAATCCCTACAGTTGCTCAATAGATTCAAGTAAAATTATACTATTTGTTTTCTGGAAACAAGCAAAATTTGAAAGCTTCTTAGAAGTATTTGGAGTGGATGGTAACTAATTTTCAATAGGGAAGAAGTTGATCCTAGTAGAACTTTCTCCCTAGATGTTTCAGACTCATACAACCCTAGGTACCACTGACATCCAACTTCATAGATCTCCACAGGGAGCCAAACCATTCTCACCAGCATGTGTCCCTCTTCCAGTGCACAAGCCATAAAGCTGAGGACTGGGCCCTGCTGCAGGAGGCAGCAACATTCACCACAGGTCTGGGGGACTCAGTGGGATCCAACATGTAAGATAGCAAAGAGCTCTGGCATCTCTCCCACACTACTTGACAGTTTGAACTGAATGGGGAAGCATAAAGGATAGTGCGGTGTCCTGAAGCCCCCCCAGGGGGGACCCGGCCAGCAGGAATTAGCTGGAAAGGCTTCTCAGACAACCGCACTCCTATTTTGCTGAGCAGAAGAGCAACCACACCTGTAAAAAATCTGAAAGAGGTTAATAATAAAGACCCAAGGCAGCGTCTCACTGTTCAAGGGTACCTTTATAGGGCTACAGCTCCTTCTTATATAATGAAGGAGAAGGGGGCAGTACAAAGGTGATGTCAGTCATACTTTTGGCGCGAAGGCCCATACAAGGCAAGAATATATTTCAGGTTTCAAGGAACAAAGAAAGTTAGGCATTCTCTAAATAAGGAAGTGGGCAGCGGGCTAGGGGGGCTGGATGACCTTCAAGCTATGATGAACGTGCTGTTTCCATGGAAATTTCTAGTGTCCTTCTAGCTGCATTCCTAATTGCTTGACCATCAGGAGCTGGTGCAAGATGTGCTTGCCTCAGTGATCTTGAACAGACAATGTAGCATACATTTATTGATAATAGCCTAGTTCACTCCGAAATGTGGTCTTAAGGAGTGAGGCCTAGTTTCTGATAACGGTACCGGACAGTGTTGCTCTCCTCCGGGCTAGAGTTAATTATATCTACAGTTGCACATTCCTTTCTCTATAGCTCAAAAACTTACAGCAAGACTGCAAAATAGCTTTTAGGTGAAAAGCTGGAATATGGCAGAAAGAACAGCAAAATGGCCTCAAACAAGTCAGTCCCCAACAGGATAGCAGCACCAAATGCCTTAAAATTTTAAAAAAAAAGTTTGCAAAACAAAAGAATGTGAAAGGAAGGTAAAAATAAACAGAAAGAATGAAAATCCTAAAACAGAGAATAAAAATCCTGAGCTTGAGAGAGAATATGTGGTGCAGATATAGAGAGATAGAATATGAGGTAAGGGCAAAACCATGATTTGTCCTGCAGCAGTCAGGACTAGACTAACCCTAGGAGATGTGGATACTTTGGTTGACATATGCAAAACTGCTAAGGAAGCAATGTGTTTCATTAGAAATAGACCCACATGAAGGTGGCTTGGCATGTTGCTTTACAGGATGAGCTCTGTAGACCCTCCCTTCAACATGCAGGAAGAGGTCTCAGCTCAGGCAATGGAAATTTTACCAAGATTAGTTTTGATTCTGAAAATAAGCTGAGAGCTTATAGCACCTGAAAAAAAGTATTTAAAAACAGAATGAAGAAAGAAGGAAAATGACCAAAGACAGTCCTTTTTGCTCTGCCCTTTAGTGACAAAGACTGCCTCACACTGTGAGTAGTTGAGGTCTGAGGGTTTCATAGCAGTTGTCTTCACCACACAACATTTCTGTTGATGGGTGAACAAATCGCATGCAGGACTGTTTTGTCTCACAGCACTTTATTTTAGACACTGGGTCTGCACTAAGAATGTGCACTTCTGTTTGAAACAATTATTTATTTTAAACAACTTTCTTAAGGTATTTTTGTTGCTGTTGAAATTGCCAGAAATTTGTGCCACCTTCATTTATTTTTTTAAAGAAATAATGTGATTTTATTGCAAAAGTAATTAATGTTTACTGCACAGAAGTACAGGAAAAAATAAATTACCAATCAAAGAATCATCTACTTTTCAGGTAATCACTGTTAAGAGTTTAGACTTTAATTCCTCTTGTTTATTTGTGTGTTTCTAAATGTCTGCGTGTGTTTATGAGCACTAGTTCAGAGTTTGCTTATTTGGAAGCTGCACCTAGTGGTCTTTGAAGCTGACTCTTAGCTCTGTGCTTGGGGGGGTTATTCCCAGTGTTGCTCAAGTAAGCATGGGGTACAGAGGATTAAACCCAAGTCTCCAGCATACAAATCCTAGTTTCTGTTCCAACACTTTGAGCTACCTACTTGGCCTGAATATTATTTTGAAACCAGGTTTCATTTAAAAATTTATATTTTTGTGCTTCTTTTGAAAATGACATGTATGCATACTAAAAACAGCTAAATATATTGAGCTAGGAACCTTATTGTGTTTTCCCTGGCCAAAAGATAAACTGAAACACATTTTTAAATTATGGCATTGTGGGGCCGGGCAGTGGAGCTAAAGGTAAGGTGCCTGCCTTGCCTGCGCTAGCCTTGGACGGACCGCGGTTCGATCCCCCGGTGTCCCATATGGTCCCCCAAGCCAGGAGCAACTTCTGAGCACATAGCCAGGAGTAACACCTGAGCGTTACCGGGTGTGGCCCAAAAAAAACAAACAAAAAAAAATTATGGCATTGTATTTGAGGAAAATCATTTTGAATTGAGCCACAGAAGACTGGGAGTGGCCAGCCAATAGGGGCTCCAGGAGGTTTTTACTATGAAAATATAGAATGAAGGGAAAGAAATAATGGGCTTGCAATAGCAACAAACCTGGGGGGCTGTTTATGGTGGTTGTCCCCAGAGTTTGGATTTTAGAATTTTGAGTACTTGCAGGCTTCCATTTGGGTTTGTTTATCTATGCTTACCCAGAATTAGTCACTTCAGTCAATGATCTCCCTATTTTTGTTCTTCTAGTAATTAAACATTCTCTTCATCTTTACAATGACTCTGAGCTAGATACTCTTTTAGCATTTAACAAATGAGGAGATATAGACATAGAAAAGCACTAAATGATGTCTTTTATCTGCTCTCTTCCCTGTCTCTACTTCCACTTATATCACCCTCTCACAAATGATGATGACAACTTCTGGTGTCTTCACTTATCCATTTAAACGCACAAGTCTCTGTGAAAACTGCTCAGCCAACAGCTTTTACAGAGCCATCTCTGACAGGACAAAACAAAACAGACTTCAGGTCCCAGCAAAACACTGCATACAATTTTCTCTCAGCTTCCTCCCTCTGCTAGACTTGGTTTGAGAGGAGGAATGGGTCACACTCAGTGATGCTCAGGGTTACTCCTGGTTCTGAACTCAAATACTCCTGGCTCAAGTACTCAAGGAACTATATGAAATGCCACAGATTGAACCAAGATCAGCTGCATGCAGAACAAATGTTCTACCTGCTCTACTATGTCTCAGACTCCTGCTGAACTGGAAAGATAGCACAACCAGACAATTTTAATATTAATGTGGGAGCCTGCCATAGAAATGGTATTTAGGCACTTGCTTTGTATGCATCCAAACTCACTTCTGTCCCTGACACTGCCAGAAATGATTCCTGAACACAGAGCCAGAAGGAAGCCCTTGAGCACCACTATGTGTAGTACAACACCCCATACACACACAAAAAAAATATTAATGTGAGAGACACACTGCAGTGTCCCCTGGGTAATCTTTAGAATAATAGTTCATGCATATAGTTCAAATCTTGCCAGACCATAAATCACAGTTGCCAGATTTCCTCATTTGCTTTTTCTCTAGTTTATATTTGTTCCTATTAAATAAGGTGTTCATCTTGTTTTGATGATTTTTAGAAAAGATTGTTTTGTTGCAGGCAGATAGATATGAGGCACTGGTAATGAGTTTGGGGAAATAATAAAATTGAGAAGAAATTTTCCAGACCTGAAGTAGCCCAAAGGCATGAAAGCATCCATTTGAGATGCAAATACTGAGTTTTTTGGAGATGGAGAACTGAAGAGAAGGATGAACCTCAGACCCCCACTCCAGAAAAGTGTGGGCTCCCTCAAGGAAAAGCTATAGGGGTATCTAAATGTTGCAATAAGAAACAGAAAGGGGGCCGGAGAGATAGCATGGAGGTAAGGTGTTTGCCTTTCATGCAGAAGGTCATCGGTTCGAATCCCGGCATCCCATATGGTCCCCCGTGCCTGCCAGGAGCAATTTCTGAGCCTGGAGCCAGGAATAACCCCTGAGCACTGCCGGGTGTGACCCAAAAACCACAAAAAAAAAAAAAAAAAAAGGAAGGACCATCAAGAGTCCAAGATATTTTTTCTGTGACAGCAACCAGGTTAATTTTTATATATTCGTAGAGCCCAAAGCCAATCTCCTGAAACTATTCTTCAATTTTGCTACTCTAATGAAAACCATGTTCTCTCTTGAACAAGTCTCTCTCTCTCTCCAAGTAAATATCTTTAAATAAAACTCTTTTGCTTCTCTATTTTATATCCTTCTGAAATTCCTTTCTGTGCAGGAAGATCATGTTCCTGAGATGTCTGTACCAAGGTTAGGACTGACTTTCTTTTCCCTGCAAAGAGCAGTTCCTTTCTCAAATCCATGTTTCTCCTCAACTTAAGTTGAGGACTATATCCTTTGTTGTGTATAGATATCAGGCACAGCTGAATGACTGTCTAGTGAGGCTGGTGAGATGTGAACATCTATTCTATGTAGATGACCATAGAAAAGTATACCAGTCCTGACCCACACCAGGCATTTTCTCAGGTGTCCCACATGGATTAAAAAAAAAAAAAAGATGGAGGCAGTAGGGTGGCACCCAGGACAGCATTCCCAGGTAAGCTAACCCACCACAAGGACTGGCAGAAGGAATAGTCTGTTTGGTGGCACCCAGGATAGCTTTGTGAAACTTAAAATGAGAAAAATCTCCAGCTTCAGCTCAGCGGAGTGAGACCAGCAAGAGTGCATCCACTTCACTTCACTCCATAACTGTGCATTTCTTCCAGTCAAGGAATCTGTACCACAGCAATTAATAAGAACCTTACATCAAAATTCACAATGAGGAAACTACTCAGAGCCACGCCACACCTTGTGACTGAGGAAGTTAGTTCTGGAGACCTAAGCAACATCTGCCACATGCACAACATTTCTGATCAGGGCTTTAGAAAGGAAATGTTGCGATGTTCAATGAATTTAGAGAAAAAAAAAATAGAATGAACAGCCCAGAAGACTCAATAGGATATGAGACTAGAAATGAGAAAAATTCAAACAGAAATATTGGGGCTGGAAAACATGATAAGTGAAATGAAAACCACACTAGAAAACCTCACCAGCAGAGTCACAGCCACTGAGGACAGAATCAGAGATATAGAAGATGAGCTGCATAACACCTCCATACAATAGAAGAGGCTAGAAAAAAAATCCTCAAAAGGAAGCTAACAGATGAAAATAGAACTCTGGGACAAGCTCAATAGAAACAACATCAGAATCATTGGAGTCCCAGAGACCAAGGAAGAAAACCCCAATGAAAAATCAAAAGGCAGGGCCGGAGAGATAGCATGGAGGTAAGGCGTTTGTGCCTGCCAGGGGCGATTTCTGAGCATAGAGCCAGGAGTAATCACTGAGTGCCACCAGGTGTGACCCAAAAACCAAAAACCAAAAAAAAAAGAGAGAGAGAAAAAACAAAAGACAAAGACATTATTACTGAAAAATTCCCAGAACTTAGAATCCCAAAGAGAATCAGCTAAAAAAAGATCCAAAGTAAAGCACTCCAACACACATAATCACAATGATGAAAATCACTAATAGGAATACAATACTGAAAGCAGCATGATCAAAAAGGGAAATTATATACAAAGGGGCATCCTGAAGATTTACAGCAGTTTTATCACAAGCAACTCACAAAGCCTGAAGGCAGTGGAATATAGTGAAAAAAAATCAATGAAATTAATGCTTCACAATGGATGTTTCACCCAGACTTTCTTTCAGGTTTGAAGAAAGGATATACAGCTTCATAGATAAACAACAGTTCAGAAATTTTACATCTCAAAACCAACCTTAAAATAAAAGCTGAAGTGTCTACTCTAAGCCAAGGCAGACCCAATAAACACATCAAACTCCTACAATAAGATGACATTTAATCCCATGACAATCTTCTCAAAATCAATGGATAAAATGTACCAATTAAAAAACATAGAGTGGCAAAAATAGATCAAAATGTTGAATCCAACATTCTGCCTAAAAGAAATACATCTGAATAGTCAAAGCAATTATAGACTCAAAGTCAAAGATTGCAAACAACTGCATTAAAAAGGCTGAGATGGGTCTTGATTGGATTAAAAGCCCAGGTCTAAAACAGGGCACAGAATCTGTACAGACTGTCACTCTTACCCCCAAATGCACCAGCATTGGAATAAGGCACTGTTCCTTTTTGCATAGGCATACTAAAAAAAGGAAACAAACGCTTATCTACTAGGGATAAGAACCCTTACATTTTATAATACAAGGGCACCTCCCACCCTGAAAATGTGTCATGAGGACCCAACTCCATATTATTGGACAGTGATCATCCAATCTCGAACCCCAGATCCTAAACAAAGATCCAACATAGCTCCCTACAACAGTGCCAGAAACCAAACTCACCCTGGAAAATCCCTAATATCGCCCTGGCACCAATTTGAAACAGAATTGATACAATCTGACAATGAGGAAACAGCAAAAATTTGATCCAAGAGCAAGTTGCCCTATCTCATCACCTAACAGTAAGATTAAATCAGAAGACATGCTGCCCTTTGATCTGTCCTAATACCAAAATCACTAATTACAGAAGATGGACTATGACAACCGTGACTGGGCAAAACTTTTCCTGGGACCAATAAGAAAGATCTAAGTCTAGGCTTTGGCCTAGGATTTGTACAAAAACCAAGACCTGTATCCCAGAGTTTTGACTTTGACAACCGTGACTGAGCAGAACTTCTGGTGCCATAAGGAAAAACTCTATCCTAGGCTTTGACCAAGGATTTGTGCAAAAACCAAGATCACTAATTACAGAGGACTGATTACAACAAACATGATGGAACAGATCTTCTTGAACCATAATGAAAGACTCTATCCTAGATTTCTCCTATAACCCATTAAAATAACATGATCTCTAGATACAGAGGACAGATTTTGTCAACCACAACTGAGCAGAAAGTTTCTTGGCACCATAAAAAGACCTTGGAGTTTGATCATGAGCATGTATGAAGCCTGTAATTGCTCTCATGACATGACAGATGATGCTTCAAGGGTGGAGAAACTCTATCTCATAGGCCAAGGGAATACCCTATAACTTCCTCAATACATATTCTGCCTATGCACAAAATAAACAAAAAGAAACCCACAAATCTTTGCCAAACAAGCCATTCAATGTTTTTTTCTTTCTTGTGGTTTTGGTTTTAGTGATGATTATTGTTGTTGATGATGATGCTGTGTTTTTTGTCATTGCTTGTTTTTGTTTCTGTTTTGTTTGTTGTTTTGTTTTTCTTTTTTCTTTTTATCCCTTCTTCTTCTGAATTGATATGTATATCCTCTAAATGAATTCTCCTAGAGTTCCTACTTCCTTCTTTATTTCTTTTCTTTTTCCTACAGAACCAAAGAACTTGAATCATCTTGTTCTCCCTCATAACTTGAGAAGGAAAAAATGAATGGTACCAGGAGTTCTATGAACATTGAGTAGAAATAAAAAATGACTAGCCTTAAGCACCAAACCCAAAGTCAGTGTCACCAGAATCAATACCAAATCTACAACAAGCTATATGCAAAGTAGACCTGTTACATTAGCAGTCCATGAGGCAAAGGGCATAGGTATGGGTAGCATGCTGGGAACGGGGGGAGAGGGAGGACAACATTGGTGGTGGGAATAGCCCTAATTTTTTGTAACTATGTATCGTAAATATTACTGTAAAAAGACTTGTAATTCACTTTTTATATATATATATATATATATATATTTTTTTTTGGTTTTTGGGCCACACCCGGTGACGCTCAGGGGTTACTCCTGGCTATGTGCTCAGAAGTCGCTCCTGGCTTGGGGGACCATATGGGACGCCGGGGGATCGAACCGCGGTCCGTCTCCTAGGCTAGCGCAGGTAAGGCAGGCACTTTACCTCGAGCGCCACCGCCCGGCCCCTATATATTTTATTTAAACACCTTCTTTACATACACGATTGTGTTTGGGTTTCAGTCATGTAAAGAACACCACCCATCACCAGTGCAACATTCACATCACCAATATCCCCAATCTCCCTCCTCCCCACCCAACCCCTGCCTGTACTCTAGACAGGCTTTCTATTTCCCTCATACATTCTCATTATTAGGATAGTTCAAATGTAGTTATTTCTCTGACTAAACTCATCACTCTTTGTGGTGAGCTTCATGAGGTGAGCTGTAACTTCCAGCCCTTCTCTCTTTTGTGTCTAAAAATTATTATTGCAAGAATGTCTTTCATTTTTCTTAAAACCCATAGATGAGTGAGACCATTCTGCATTTTTCTCTCCCTCTCTGACTTATTTCACTCATCATAACAGATTCCATGTACACCCATGTATAGGTAAATTTCATGACTTCATCTCTCCTGACAGCTGCACAATATTTCATTGTGTATATGTACCACAGTTTCTTTAGCAATTTGTCTATTGAAGGGCATCTTGGTTGTTTCCAGAGCATTGCTATGGTAAATAGTGCTGCAATTAATATAGGTGTAAGGAAGGGATTTTTGTATTGTATTTTTTGTGTTCCTAGGGTATATTCCTAGGAGTGGTATAGCTGGATCGTATGGGAGCTTGATTTCCAGTTTTTGGAGGAATCTCCATATCGCTTTCCATAAAGGTTGAACTAGACAGCATTCCCACCAGCAGTGGATAAGAGTTCCTTTCTCTCCACATCCCCACCAACACTGTTTATTCTCATTCTTTGTGATGTGTGCCATTCTCTGTGGTGTGAGGTGGTACCTCATACTTGTTTTGATTTGCATCTCCCTGATGATTAGTGATGTGGAGCATTTTTTCATGTGTCTTTTGGCCATTTTTATTTCTTCTTTGTCAAAGTGTCTGTCCATTTCTTCTCCCCATTTTTTATGGGATTAGATGTTTTTTTCTTGTAAATTTCTGTCAGTGCCTTGTATATTTTGGAGATTAGCCCTTTGTCTGATGGGTATTAGGTGAATAGATTTTCCCACTCAGTGGGTGGCTCTTGTATCCTTTGAGGTGCAGAAGCTTCTCAGCTTAATATATTCCCATCTATTAATCTCTGCTTTCACTTGCTTGGAGAGTGCAGTTTCCTCCTTGAATATGTCTGTAATCTCAATGTCCTGGAGTGTTTTGCCTATGTGTTTTTCTATAAATCTTATGGTTTCAGTCTAATATCGAGGTCTTTCATCCATTTGGATTTTACCTTTGTACATTATGTTAACTGGGGGTCTAAGTTCAATTTTCTGCAAGTGGATAGCCAGTTGTGCCAACACCACTTGTTGAAGAGGCTTTCTTTGCTCTATTTAGGATTTCTTTAAACTTTATCAAAAATTAGGTGATTGTATGTCTGGGGAACATTCTCTGAGTAATCAAGCCTATTCCACTGATCTGAGGGCCTGTCTTTATTCCAATACCATGCTGTTTTGATAACTATTGCTTTGTAGTACAGTTTAAAGTTGGGGAAAGTAATTCCTCCCATATTCCTTTTCTCAATGATTGCTTTAGTTATTCTAGGGTGTCTATTGTTCCAAATGAATTTCAAAATGCCTGGTCCACTTCTTTGAAGAATGTCATGGGCATCTTTAGAGGGATCACATTAAATCTGTACAATGCTTTGGGGAGTATTGCCATTTTAATGATGTTAATCCTGCCAATCCATGAGAAGGGTATGTGCTTACATTTCTACGTGTCCTCTCTTATTTCTTGGAGCAGAGTTTTATAGTTTTCTTTGTATAGGTCCTTCACATTTTTAGTCAAATTGATTCCAAGATATTTGAGTTTATGTGGCACTATTGTGAATGGGGTTATTTTCTTTTTTTCTTTTTTTTTTTTTTTTTTTGGTGGTTTTTGGGTCACACCCGGCAGTGCTCAGGGGTTATTCCTGGCTCCAGGCTCAGAAATTGCTCCTGGCAGGCACGGGGGACCATATGGGGCACCGGGATTTGAACCAATGACCTCCTGCATGAAAGGCAAATGCCTTACCTCCATGCTATCTCTCCAGCCCCTGGGGTTATTTTCTTAATGTCTATTTCCTCCTTATTACTATTGGTGTATAGAAAGGCAATTGATTTTTGTGTATTAATTTTGTAGCCTGCCACCTTGCTATATGAGTCTATTGTTTCTAGAAGCTTTTTGGTAAAGTCTTTAGAGTTTTCTAAGTAGAGTCATCTGCAAACAGCGAGAGCTTGACTTCTTCCTTTCCTATCTGGATTCCCTTGATATCTTTTTCTTGCCTAATCGCTATAGCAAGTACTTCCAGTGCTATGTTGAATAAGAGTGGTGAGAGAGTACAGCCTTGTCTTGTACCAGAATTTAGAGGGAAGGCTTTTAGTTTTTCTCCATTGAGGATAATATTTGCCACTGGCTTGTGGTAGATGGCCTTAACTATATTGAAAAAGGTTCCTTTCATTCCATCTTGCTGAGAGTTTTGATCAAGAATGGGTGTTGGACCTTATCAAATGCTTTCTCTGCATCTATTGATATGATCATGTGATTTTTTTCTTGTTGTTGATGTTGTGTATTATGTTGATAGATTTACAGATGTTAAACCATCCTTGCATTCCTGGGATGAAACCTACTTGATTGTAGTGGATGATCTTCTTTTTTTTTTTTTTTTGGCACCTATACAGTTTATTAAATCTTCAGATAGTGACACATTGACCCCATTTTGAGAGATGACATTTTTCCCTTAATTTTCTTTTTAAAAATTTTATTAACATTTAGTTGTAAGTGGATGATCTTCTTAATGAGGCATTGAGTCCTATTTGCCAGGATTTTGTTGAGGATTTTTACATCTGGGTTCATCAACAATATTGGTCTGTAATTTTCTTTTTTCGTAGCATCTCTGTCTGGTTTAGGTATCAAGGTGATGTTGGCTTCATAAAAGCTATTTGGAAGTGCTTCTGTTTGTTCAATTTCATGAAAGAGTCTTGCCAGGATTGATAGTAGTTCCTCTTGGAAAGTTTGAAAGAATTCATTAGAGAATCCATCTGGGCCTGAGCTTTTGTTTTTGGGAAGACATTTGATTACTGTCTTAATTTCCTCAATAGTGATGGGGGTTTTTAGATATGCTACATCCTCTTCATTCAACCGTGGAAGATTATAAGAGTCCAAGAATTTATCGATTTCTTCCAAGTTCTCAATTTTAGTGGCATAGAGTTTCTCAAAGTAGTTTCTGATTACCCTTTGAATCTCTGACATATCAGTAGTGATCTCTCCTTTTTTATTCCTAATATGAGTTATCAAGTTTCTCTCTCTCTCTTTCTTTGTTAGTTTTGCCAGTGGCCTATCAATCTTGTTTATTTTTTCAAAGAACCAGCTTCTGCTTTTGTTGATCTTTCGGATTGTTTTTTTGGGTTTCCACTTCATTGATTTCTGCTCTCAGCTTTGTTATTTCCTTCTTTTTCCCTATCTTTGGTTCCTTTTGTTGAGCACTTTCTAATTCTATGAGCTGCATTATAAATCTATTCAAATATGCCCCTTCTTCCTTCCTGATGTGTGCTTGCACAGCTATAAATTTTCCTCTCAGTACTGCTTTTACTGTGTCCCATAGGTTCTGATAGTTTGTGTCTCTATTGTCATTTGTTTCCAGGAAGGTTTTGATTTCCTCTTTGATTTCATCTCAGACACACTGGTTATTCAGTATTAGGCTGTTTAACTTCCAGGTATTAAAGTTTTTCTTCTGAGTCCCTTTGTAGTTCACATATAATTTCAGGGCCTTGTGGTCAGCAAAGGTAGCCTGCAAAATTTCTATCCTCTTGATACTATGGAGGTATTTTTTATGTGCTAGCATGTAGTCTATCCTGGAGAATGTCCCATGTACATTAGAAAAGAATGTGTATCCAGGTTTTTGGGGGTGGAGTGTCCTATATATATCTACTAGGCCTCTTTCTTTCATTTCTCTTTTCAGGTCCAGTATATTCTTGTTGGGTTTCATTCTGGTTGACCTATCAAGTGTTGACAATGCAGTGTTGAGGTCTCCCAGAATTATTGTGTTATTATTGATATTATTTTTCAGGTTTGTAAACAATTGTATTAAATATTTTGCTGGCCCCTCATTTGGTGCATATATGTTTAGTTGGGTGATTATTTCCTGCTGTACGTATCCCTTGATTAATACAAAATGTCCATCTTTGTCACTTATAACTTTCCTGAGTATAAAGTTTGCATCATCTGATATTAGTATGGCCACTCCAGCTTTTTTATGGGTGCTGTTTGCTTGGATGATTTTCCTTCAGCCTTTTATTTTGAGTCTATGTTTGTTCTGACTATTCAGATGCGTTTCTTGTAGGCAGCAGAAGGTTGGATTGAGTTTTTTTTTTTTTTTTTTTTTGTGGTTTTTGGGTCACACCCGGCAGTGCTCAGGGGTTACTCCTGGCTCCATGCTCAGAAATTGCTCCTGGCAGGCACAGGGGACCATATGGGATGCTGGGATTCGAACCGATGACCTCTTGCATGAAAGGCAAACGCTTTACCTCCATGCTATCTCTCCAGCCCGGATTGAGTTTTTTTGATCCATTTAGCCACTCTGTCTCTTAACTAGAGCATTTAGTCCATTGACATTGAGAGAAAGAATTGTCCTGGGATTTAGTGTCATCTTTCTATCAAAGTTTGATGTGTCTGTTGGTCAGTGTTGTCTTAAAGTAGGTCTTTCAGTTTTTCTTTTTTTTTGGGGGGGGGGGTCACACCCGGCATTGCTCAGGGGTTATTCCTAGCTCCAGGCTCAGAAATTGCTCCTGGCAGGCACGGGGGACCATATGGGATGCCAGGATTTGAACCGATGACCTTCTGCATGAAAGGCAAATGCCTTACCTCCATGCTATCTCTCCGGCCCCTCAGTTTTTCTTTTAAGACTGGTTTTGAGTCTGTAAAGTTTCTGAGCTGTTGTTTGTCTATGAAGCCATGTATTCTTCCTTCAAACCTGAAAGTGAGTTTTGCTGGGTACAGTATTCTAGGCAAAGTATTTATTTCATTGAGTTTTGTCACTATGTCCCACCACTGCCTTCTGGCCTTGAGTGGTTCTGGTGACAGGTCTGCGGTAAATCTCAAGGATGTTCCCTTGAATGTAATTTCTCTTTTTGATCTTGCTGCTTTCAGAATTCTGTCTCTATCTGTGGGATTAGTCATTGTGACTAGGATGTCTTGGGGTGTTTATTCTGGGGTCTCTTTTAGTTGGTACTCTTCGGGCATGCAGGATTTGATCGCATGTATTCTTTACCTCTGGTAGTTTCTCTTTAATAATGTTCTTGACCATTGATTCTTCCTGGAGATTTTCTTCCTGGGTCTCTGGGACTCCAATGATTTTTAAGTTGTTTCTGTTGAGCTTATCATAGACTTCTATTTTCATCTGTTCCCATTCGTTGAGTAATTTTTCCATTGTTTGTTCATTTGCTTTAAGGCTTTTTTCCAATCTCTTTTGCTGAATGGAGTTGTTATTCATCTCCTAGTGTACCAATTCTATCCTCAGCTGCTGTTAACCTGTGGGAAAGCTCATCTTCTTCAATTCATCTACTGAGTTTTTCAAACCTGTTATTTGACCTGAAATTTTAGTTTGGAGTTTTCTGATTTCTATCTTTATATTCTCTTGATTCTTATGAGTATTCTCTTCTATACTCTTTGAGTTCTGTGAATATCTTCTATATTGCAACTCTAAACTCCTTATCTGAGAGACTGACTAGCTGGTTGGCCATGTTCCAGTCATCAGAGTTGCCATCTTCATTCTCTATGTCTGGCACTAACCTGCATTGTTTCCCCATTGTCACACTTGTATTGTGGGTTTTTCTACATGTTGTGGTTGTATTTATTGGCTAAATGATATGTGAGCGGCTCTGCTTTGCTACGCGGCTGCGCTCCTCTGGCTCCCCCCCTTTCTGGGCAGAAAAACTCACCTCCAGGGAAGGCTAGCCGTCTGCAGCTGAAGCCACACACACAGGAAATCAGGCCTGCAGATACCGCACAGAAGACAGACAGTCCAGAGAGATGTGCCAGGCTTCAGCGTTCCATCAGAGTTCAACCAGCTCCTCCTTTTCTGGGTGGAGAAACTCACCTCCAGGGAAGGCTAGCCATCTGCAGATGAAGCCACACACACAGGAAATCAGGCCCGCAGATGCAGCACAGAAAACAGACAGTCCAGAAAGATGTGCCAGGCTTCAGCATTCCATCAGAGTTCTGTAATTCACTTTTATCACAATAAAAATTATTTTAAAAAAAAGGCTGAGGTTGGGGCTGAGTGATAGCATAGCAGTAGGGCATTTGCCTTGCACATGGCTGACCCAGGATAAACCTGGGTTCTATCCCCAGCATCCCATATGTTCCCCAAACTAAGAGCGTTTTCTGTTTTTGTTTTTGTTTTTGGGCCACACCCAGCGGTGCTCAGGTGTTACTTCTGGTTTTCTGCTCAGAAATAGCCCCTGGCAGGCACGGGGGACCATATGGGACACAGGGATTCGAACCAACCACCTTAGGTCCTGGATCGGCTGCTTGCAAGGCAAACGCCGCTGTGCTATCTCTCCGGGCCCTAGGAGCATTTTCTGAGTGCATAGCCTGGAGTAACCCCAGAGTGTCTGAACATCACTACGTGCCCCCCCACCAAAAAAAAGGTTGATGTGGTCATAATAAGATCATACAATACAGACTTTAAGCTTGAAAATGTTATAAAAGATAGGGGCCAGAGAGATAGCACAGCAGTAGGGCATTTTCCTTGCATGCAGCTGACCTAGAATGGATGATGGTTCAAGTTCCAGCATCGCATATTGTTCCCTGAGCCAGCCAGAAGCGATTTCTGAGTGCAGAGCCAAGAGTAACCCTGGGTACTGCGGGTGTGATCCAAAAAAACAACAACAAAAAGTGTTATAAAATATTTAGATGCTTCTTATGACAGGATTCTCTGCATTGTTACCTAATAGTGAGATAAAACCAGAAGACGCTACATATCACCCGTCTTCTACATAGGATCTGTACAGAAACCAGGACCTTTAACTACAGAAACCTGACAGCAACAACTGTGATGGTGAAGAGCTCTTACAGAGACCATTGACAATAACTATGGGTTTGAACAACCTAGTATGCCTAGAGCGTGGAGTCGGTCTTATGCCAGAATGCCTCATGGGTAAGGTCTTCCGGTTTAGAGGTCAAAGGTTTTCCCTTTCCATTTCTCCCATATTTTGCTGTGCCTATGCAAACTCCACACACATCTTTTTTTTACACATCTTTTTTAGTGTATTCTTTTGTTTTGTTTTGTTTCATTTTTGGGGAGCCACACCCGTTTGATGCTCAGGGGTTACTGCTGGCTAAGTACTCAGAAATTGCCCCTGGCTTGAGGGGACCATATGGGACTCCGGGGGATCGAACCGCGGTCCTTCCATGGCTAGCGCTTGCAAGGCAAACACCTTACCTCTAGCGCCACCTCACCGGCCCCAATTCTTGTATCTCCTAGCTTAAAAAGGGGTGGGGAGTTTAGTATACCCTCTTCTAGAGTAATAATGACTTTACTGGAGATATAATAATTTTCACGAATATACTTGCTAATAAAAAGATTACCACATACTGCAAAAAATCATACCTCCATAAAATCAAGAGGATACAAATTTTATCTACTACCTTATCAGATTATCATGTACTAAAATTAGAAGTGAATTACAAACAGAAAGTAAGAACTTTAGCATCTGGAAATTAAAAAGTTCATGACTAAACATTGAGTTAAGATGAAATCAGAGAGAAAAATCAAAAGATTTCTGGAAACAAATGAGAATGATGACACAAATTATCGAAATTTGTGGGACACAGCAAAAGCCATATTAAGAGGAAAATTTGGGGCCAGTGAGGTGGCGCTAGAGGTAAAGTGTCTGCCTTGCAAGCGCTAACCAAGGAAGAACTGCGGTTTGATTCCCCCAGCATCCCATATGGCCTCCCCAAGCCAGAGGCAATTTCTGAGCACTTAGCAGGAGTAACCCCTGAGCATCAAATGGGTGTGGCCCGAAAAAAAAAAAGAGGAAAATTTATAGCCTTGCAAGCATTCATCAGGATGAAAGAGATTACTTAAATAACTTAATAAAACAGCTTAAAATAATAAAACAAAAAAGGATAAAAAATGAACCAAGAATAGGCAGAAAAGAAAATAATGAAGCTCAGACCAGAAATTAATAAACTGGTAACCCCCCAAATCTAAATGATCCAGGAAAGCAAGAATTGCTTCTTCAAAAAATAAAAAATAGATAAATGACTAGCAAGACTCACAAAGAAAGAGGGAGACGTTTAATAAACTGAGTTAGAAATGAAAAGAGGGAGACTACTTACAGAAAGTACAAACAATCAAAAAATAATCAGGTTACTTGAGAAAGACTGTTTCAAAACAAGAGAATCTGAAAGAAATGGATAAATTCTTGTACTCCTATAAACTTACAATGTTGAACCAGGATGCTCTGTCATATCTGAACAGACCTAACACTACTGAGGAAATTAAAATGGTAATCAAAAATCTTCCCAAAAACAAAAGAATGGGCCCTGATGGATTTACTAGCAAAATCTTTCAAACCTTTCAAGAAGTTCTACTGCAAATCCTTTTCTGGTTCTTCCAGGAAATTGAAGAAACAGAAACCCTTCCAAATAGTTTTTATAAAGCTAATATCACCCTGATACAAAAAGCAGACAGAGATGCCACCAAAACAAAAAACTAAAGACCAAGATCCTTGATGAAGACAGATGCAAAGATCTTCAACAAAATCCTATCGAATAGGATCCAATGCCTATCCAGAAGGTCATACACCACAACCAACTAGGATTCATCTCAGAATTGCAAGGATGGTTTAACAATCAATGTAATATTTAACAGCCAATCAATGTAATATCAACAAAATAAAAATTCAAACATATCTATAGATGCAGAAAAAGTATTTGACAAGGTCCAACACCCATTCATGATAAAAGCTCTCAGAAAGATTGGAATTAAAAGAACTTTTCTCAATATAGTCAAGGACATTTATGACAAGCCCACAGCAATTATACTCAATGGAGAAAAGTTAAAACCCTTTCCTCTAAGATCTGGCACAAGACAAGGTTACCACCTTTCACCATTTCTATTCAACATAATTGCCGTAGCAATTAGGCAAGAGAAGGATATCAATAGCATCCATATAGGAAAGGAAGAATTCAAGCTCTCACTGTTTGCAGATGACATGATACTATATTTAGAAAATCTTAAAGACTCTACCAAAAAATTTCTAGAAACAATAGATTTGTATAGTAAACTGGCAGGCTACAAAATTAACACTCAAAAATGCATGGGATTTTTTATATACAAATAATGAAAGATGGGACTGAAGTGATAGCGCAGCTGTGGGGCATTTGCCTTGCAAGCTGCTGATCCAGGACAGACCTCGGTGTGATCCCCAGTGTTCCATATGGTCCCCCAAGTCAATCACAATGTGCCTCAAAAAATCAAGTACCTTGGAGTTAACTTAGAGGTAAGTAAGATGCCTGTACAAAGAAAACTGCAAAGCAGTGCTTCAAGAAACAAAAAAGGACACAAGCAAATGGAAACATATTCCTTCTCATCAATTAAAAGGATTAATAATACTAAAATGACTATATTTCCCAAAGCATTGTACAGATTTAATGCAATCCCTCTAATGATACAAATGACATATTTCAAAGAAGTGTATCAAACATTCCTGAAATTCATTTGAAACAATAAACACCCATGAATAGCTAAAGCAATCTTTGAATAAAGAAGATGGTATGCATCACTTTACCCAACATTAAATTGTACTATAAAGCAATAGTCATTAAAACAGCATATTTGGGGCTGGAGAGGTAGCACAGCAGTAAGGCATTTGCCTTACAAGTGGTCAACCCAGGACCTACAGTGGTTCAAATCCTGGCATCCCATATGATCCCCCGAGCCTGCCAGGAGCGATTTCTAAGTGTAGAGCCAGGAGTAACCCCTGAGTGTCACCGGGGGTGACCAAAAAAAAAAAAATTAAATAAAACCATCGTTTTGGAATATAGAATGACCATCAGATAAATGGAATAGACTTAAGTATTCTCTGAGACTAGCCCCACTTGTGCAAGCACTTAAATCTTTAATAAAAGGGCAACAAATACAAGATGGGAGCAAAGAAAGTTTCTTCAACAAGTGGCGTTGGGAGAACTGGTAAGTTACTGAAATAAGTTAACTCAGAGCTCTCTTTAACACCATGCACAAAGGTCAAATCAAAATGGATTAAAGATCTTGATAGGAGACCTGAAACCATAGGTACATAGAGGAAAACATAGGTGAAACACTCCATTAATTGAGTCTAAGGGCATCTTCAAGGAGGAAACATCACTGTCCAAGCAAGTGGAAGCAGAGATAAACAAATGGGATTACATTAAACTGAGAAGCTTCTACACTTCCAAGGAAACAGTAACTAGGATACAAAGGCTACCTACAAAATGGGAGAAACTTTTCACCCAATATTCATTTGATAAAGAGTTAATATTTAAGACATATAAGGTATTGAGAAAATTTAATAAGAAAAAATATCTAATCCCATCCAAAAATGGAGAGAATAAATGAAAAGATATTTCCTCAAAGAAGAAATACAAATGGCCAAAAGCACATAAAATGCTCTACATCACTAATCATCAGGAAGATGAAAATCAAAACAACAATGAGGTATCATCTCACACCACAGAGAATGGCACACATCACAAAGAACAAGAACAACCAGTGCTGGTGTGGATGTGGGGAGAAAGGGACTATCATTCACTGCTGGTGGGAATGCCATCTAGTCCAACCTTTCTAGAAAACAATATGGATATTCCTTTAAAAACTGGAACTTGAGCTTCCTTATGATCCAGCAATACCACTCCTAGGAAAATACCCTAGGAACACAAAAACTAAATACTAAATGATATCTAAATACTAAAATAACATCTGTACTTTTATGTTCATTGCAGCACTATTTACTATTGTCTGAATCTGGAAGCAATCCAGGTGCCTGACAATATGAGTGGCTAAAGAAACTGTAGTCCATTTATCTATCTACTACATAGTGAACTACTATGCAGCCATTAGAAAACATGAAGTCATGATTCTTTTCTTATACTTGGATGGACATGAAGAGTATTATTGTCAAAGAGAGAGAGATCAACATAGAATAATCTCACTCATCACTGGAATATAAGTAAAAATAAAAGACAATGTGAAGATGATATCTAGAAACAATAGAGATGAAAATCAAAAGGAACATTCCATGGTACCTTGCCACAAAAAGAGAAGAGTGTAGTTAGAGTAATCAAGGTCTAATATAGAAAGAGCAATCATGGGGCCCAGAGAGCTAGCACAGAGGTGTTTGCCTTGCAAGCAGCCGATCCAGGACCTAAAGTGGTTGGTTCAAATCCCGGTGTCCCATATGGTCCCCCGTGCCTGCCAGGAGCTATTTCTGAGCAGACAGCCAGGAGTAACCCCTGAGCAATGCCGGGTGTGGGCCAAAAAAAAAAAACAAAAAAAAAGAAAGTACAATCATGACACCCCTTCATTTGCAGTAGAACAAACCACAATGTCACAAAAGAAAAGGGAAGAGAGCGAGAGAGTGACGTAAAATGCCTGCTCTAGAGGCAGGCAGGGGAGGATGGGTGTGAGAGAAGAAGGCATTAGTGTGAGAGGGAAACTGTTGACACTGTTGGCAGGAAATGCACACTGGTGAAGGTTGTTATACATTGTATGACTGTAACTCAATCAAATACAACTTGATCTGTGAAGAAACTGAATTATGGTGTTTAAATTAAAAATAATAATAAATAAAAAGAAGAGAAATATAAATATTGTGGGCAAATAGGTAGGGGAAAATCAGCAAGAATTAATAAATAGGGGTCGGAGAGATAGAATGGAGGTAGGGCATTGGCTTTGCATGCAGGACAGTGGTTCGAATCCTGGCATCCCATAGGTTCCCCCAAGCTTGCCAGGAGCGATTTCTGAGCATAGATCCAGGAGTAATCCCTGAGCGCTGCCGGGTGTGACCCAAAAACCAAAAAAAAAGAATAAACAAAAAGTGGTGCTTCTATATAATATTATATAGCAATAAAAAGGAATGCACATGTTATATCATTGAAGGATCTGGAAAAATTGCTGCTAAGTGAAAGAAACCTAGGTTTCACAATAGGTCATGTATGAGCCAGAGTGGTAATACAGTAGTTAGGATACTTTCCTTGCATACACCCAACTGGTTTCAATTCCTGGCACCCCAAACTCCTGCCAAGAGTGATCCCTGAGTACAACCAGGTGTGGTCCCCAAAATAATCCCGGGGCATATGGGTGGTGGAGTGGTGGAGGTAAAACAACTAGCAGATATACATTTGTCAGGGCCATTCCCACCACCAAGTGCCTTTTTTTTTCTAATCTGGCCCTGCTTCTTTCCCTTTCACTCTACCTCACCCTCCATTCTCACTTCCCCTTCCCCACACACACACCAATTAATCCTGAGAAGTACCAATAAACAGTGGCCACACACAGGTATCTAGCCAAAAGAACAGCTGCTCCCCAGTTTTCAAAATCTCTGTAATCTTCCTTCCCAACTTTCATGTTTCGTTTATTCTTTGGTCCAACCCCAACCCAGGTGAGTTGTTATGCTAAGGGACCTTTCCCATATCCTCTCAGGGAGCATTTTACTCCACAACAGTACTACCTCACAAATGCAGACACAAGTAATGTGCTCTCAAAAATTGCTACACACCACACAAATACCATCTGGAGTAGTTCTGTTCAGCTCTCTGACAGAGGCTGAGGTTTTCTCTGAAACATTTCACAGCAATCCAACTTGCTACCTAGAAACCAAGCTGCCTGATTTCACTTGTCACCAATAACTCAGGTTTAGGAGTCAGAACATTGCTGCCATTTAGGATGAGATGGGGGACAGCCTGAAATGCAATTCATTTTGCCCTCTGGGCTGAGTCTCCAGCTAGGCTTCAGGGAGCACTTCTTTATCAGTTTCATTAGATTCCCTTAGCACTCCAAGTATCCAAGTTTCCTTTCTGGGCTCTGCCCCAAATTGTCACACACACACACACACACACACACACACACACACACACACACACACACACCTCTCAAGATTCCAGGTTTTTTTGTTTTTTTTTCAAAATGCACTCACTGGTGGAAACGGAGCTCTGTTAAAAAATGTGTCCTCCTATGTCTGGTCCCAGTGCCACCCTAGAGAAAATCCATCAGGAGACTCGGTCACAGGTTGAGAAAAAGTTTTATTGGCATTAAGCCATTCAGTCCTCAAAGCAAATGTCTTGCCTGCAAGGTCACAAGAAACAGTTTTTACAGAAAAAGAGAAAGAGGAAGCACAATTTTAGGAAGAGTAGCTGTAACAGAATGATCGGTCAAGGACTAGAGGTTCAGTGGGCTGAGACATGCTTTGCATGTAGGAGGCCTCAGTGTGATTCCTAGCTACCACAGAGTCGCATGAGCACATCCAGAAATAGCCTCTGAGCACCACTGAATATGACCCCACCCCTCAAAAATAAAATTAAAAATAAAGTTGAAAAAAGAAACAGTGATCAATCACATGGCTCATGGGCTGGTCCTGAAAAACATCTAATCTGCTTCAGTTCATGCTTCATGTAATCAACAAATCTAAATCAGGGTTGAGGACAGGGAGACCAATGGGTAGGGTGATTTCCTTGCACAACCCTGGTCAGGTTTGATTCCCCAGAATCCCATATGGTCCCTTGAGTACTACTAGAAGTCCTGAGTGTAGAACAAGGAGTCACCTGTGAGCATTTCCAGATGTGCTCCCCCTCCAAAAGTAAAAATAAATGAATAAACATGGGTTTCTGAGTGAGGATTCTACCTGTCCTTATTCCACCTGTTTTGGGGGAAAGGGCAAGATAAAAAGGACTGTTGTCCAAAGAGCTTGCAGGTTTTTGGTTTCTTTTAATTGAATGCAGCACTTAATTCTTTTGATGTAGCTTTCATTATGAAAGCTATTTTTTGTATCTTGAAATTCTACCATAAAAGAAACTAGAGAAGAGAATTAACAGGTAGGGCTTACAAAGAAAACAAATTCCTTCATATCTGTTGAAACCTAGCCACTGTGAAGTTCCTTGTGAGCCTGGTCTTCACTGGTCTGCAAATTCTAGACCCTGGCATGTTGGCAGCATCACCTGAAAAGAAGAAAGAGCCAGCACTGCATGTTGTGCTCCCTGATGGGTTTGCTTTCTTGAAGAATAACCCATCCTGATCAGAATCTAATGGCAACATTGGGGAGCTATTTCCAAGACATTAGTGTTGCAGTGAACAGTAAGGAGGCTCCCATTTGAATAATATAAAATCAAAATAGTGCAGCTGTTTTACCTCCAAACACAGTCCCTGACTCAAGACTAAATGAGAGAGGCACAACTCTGCTTTGCCCTGAGGTAGGAAATTATTTGCATGATTTTCTCAAAGATGACAGTGACAAGCAACACATGTCAGAATACAAATATCTTACTTGAGTTCCAATGCACAGGATTAAGACTAAGCTTATGAAGAAATCCAAAAAAGTGTTGATTGGGGAAGATCTCAAGCAGGTAAGAATGAAAGGGAAGTTTTAAAATAGCTACTGCTAGCTATAAAAATAAGTGAACTGTAAATTATTCTGACTCTAGGTTTCCTAAAGCAGCAGAGATAGAAATATTCCTAAAGTCCTAATACAGGGAAAGTCACTCAAATAAATACTTCTTAAGGGAATCGATGCATTAAGAGTAAGCATTTGCAGACTAAAAGCTACATAATACACAGAGGTTGCATCCTGACAGGATACTTGTTAAAAGAATCCATTTGCGGCTCCAATATTCAGGGTCAGTAATTTCTCAGAGAAAGGTTAATGGAAACAAAACAGAATTCAGGGCACATTCTCTCAACTAGCATGCAGAAATACAAGCAAAAACACACCCTTAGCCTATCCTTGGGCTTTGGAATACAACATTATTGCAACATTTTACCTAACAGCATTTGTAATCAATAGAGTGGAGTAAAGAGGTAGCTATATATATATATAGGGGCATTTGGATATGATTGGCAAGTAGATAATAATAAGAATATTAATAAACCAAGTGTTGGAAGAGGAAGTTAGTATGAGGTAAATACTTGCCTTGCATGCACTAGACTCCAGTTTTAACCCTGGCACTATATATGATTTCCTTGAGCCCCACTAAGGGTTGCTCCTGAGCTGAGAGTCTGGAATAGCCCTTGAGCACTGCCAGGTTTGGCCTGTAAACTCAAAAAATAAATAAACAAGTAAAAGGTTAAAAATCAATCAAGTGGTAATTTAATAGAGCTGGAGAAATTTTCTCATATCAGCCTTCAGCCTCAGAAACATCTCTGAATTTTTTTTTTTTTTTTTTTTGGTTTTTGGGCTACACCCAGCGGTGCTCAGGGGTTACTCCTGGCTGTCTGCTCAGAAATAGCTCCTGGCAGGCACGGGGGATTCGAACCAACCACCTTTGGTCCTGGATCGGCTGCTTGCAAGGCAAACATCGCTGTACTATCTGTCCGGGCCCACATCTCTGAAATTTTTATAAGTGTGTTTTCAACTTTGGAATTAGAGGGAGTTTATTTAGAATAAAGTCATAAAACCTGAAGTCTATGTTCTGAAACCTGATGCCCAACAGCAGTGGTCTAAAAAAGTTAAGACAAGGGGAATTCTGCCCTGGGTATAGTATTTCTAGTAGCAGTGTTGTCTGATATATCATCATCCTGACAGACGTAGAGCCTTCGAACTGAGGTCTGGAGAGAATAAACAAGCCAACATGAGGCTGGAAATCCTTTTGCCAGAGCTGGTAAAGTTATCCCCAATCATCTTACTGTTGAAAAGTACCCCATTGTCTTATCAGGTCACACAAGAAAGCCACAGTGGGTTTTTGTGTCCACTGACTAACAGTGAAGCATGGTCCAGACTGGGACATGGATGGCTTTTAGGAGGTCTTCTAGCTGCCAGGCTTAGGGTGTTCTGCCTGAGGAATTTAATTTGGTCTTCAGAACAATTCTCTATTCTTATTAAGCCCCTCACTGTCCTTCACTTTAACCAAGATCAGAAAGCTATATACTCTAGGAGGAATTTGTAGTATACAATGCTCACTTTCCTCCCTCCATTAAAACTTCTTTAGTTGACTAACACTGTGTTTGTTACCCAACAGTTGACTCTGTAAGAAGCAGTCAGGTGATGGGGCTACAGAGATAGCACAAGAGTTGTTCTGCGTAAAGCTGATCTTAGTTGATCCCTGGCACTTCATGGTCCCCCTTGAGGAGTGACCCTCAAGCACTGCTGAGAGAAAAGAAAGAGAAAAAGAAAAGGGAAGGAAGGAAGGAAGAAAGGAAGGAAGGAAGGAAGGAAGGAAGGAAGGAAGGAAGGAAGGAAGGAAGGAAGGAAGGAAGGAAGGAAGGAAGGAAGGAAGGAAGGAAGGAAGGAAGGAAGGAAGGAAGGAGGGAAGGAGGGAAGGAGGGAAGGAGGGAAGGAGGGAAGGAGGGAGGGAGGGAAGGAAGGAGGGAGGGAAGGAGGGAGGGAAGGAGGGAAGGAAAGAGGGAGGGAAGGAGGGAGGGAAAAAAGAAGGGAAGGAAGGAGGGAGGGAAGGAGGGAAGGAAAGAGGGAGGGAAGGAGGGAGGGAAAAAAGAAGGGAAAGAAGGAGGGAGGGAAGGAGGAAGGGAGGGAGGGAGGGAAGGAAGGAAGGAAGGAAGGAAGGAAGGAAGGAAGGAAGGAAGGAAGGAAGGAAGGAAGGAAGGAAGGAAGGGAGGGAGGGAGGGAGGGAGGGAGGGAGGGAAGGAAGGAAGGAAGGAAGGAAGGAAGGAAGGAAGGAAGGAAGGAAGGGAGGAAGGAAGGGAGGGAGGAAGGGAGGGAGGGAGGGAGGGAGACAGGGAGGGAGGGAGGGAGACAGGGAGGGAGGGAGGGAGGGAGGGAGGGAGGGAGGGAGGGAGGGAGGGAGGGAGGGAGGGAGGGAGGGAGGGAGGGGGAAGAAAAAGAAGGAAGGAAAATAGGAAGGGAGAAGGGAGGGGAAAGGGAGGAAGAAAAGACAAAGCAGTGAAAGCATCATTATGCTTTATATAATATTCATAATGTTCTCTTCATGATTCTCTATGGGACATATCATAATTTCTGGTTTCGCTATTGTAATGCTCCTAGCCATGTTTTTATGTCATTCACCACACTGGATCATGTAACTGATCCTGTATCCCTATTCTCATTGACTGCCAGAAAGCTCCAAGCCGTTTTTATGGTCCAACTAGGGCTAAATGTGGCTTATACTTCATTCCATCTCTGTGCTCAGGGCCTGCTCCCACCAGTACTAAATGGACCACAGCCAGGTGATACTGGACATTGAACCCGAGTTTCCTGCATGCAAAACATATTCTCAGCCCATTCCATTTTTTTCTTACTCCAGTCTCCACTTTTAAATTTTAGTTATGCTTTATCCTTTTAATCCCAATAAATCTTGTACATTGTTTAAAATCTTTTTATACAAGGTCAGGCTTAAGTATATACATACACTCGTATGTTAAAATCTAAAAATGTTATAGCCAAATTGCAAAAACAGTGCAGGTAATAAGGCCTCTGTGTACACATAATTGAAATTAGTGAAATTCCTGTCCCCTGTTAAAATTACTTCTTGTTAAAATTTATAAGTAACCCAGTTTTCCTGCTTTACATTTTTATTGAGGAAATCCATTTTCCACTTGCCAGAAACCTGAATTACTTTATTTTTTTAAAGAGGAGCCAGCTTTCTGATTTATATAGAACAACTTCTCCATCTATTGGTACAAGTTAATATTGCATATTAACTTTTCATATCTTGAAACCTATGCTCTCTTGTTACTCTATAGAGATTTTTCTCTCATTAAGTCTCAAGAAAGTCACTAATTGAATATATCTCCCTTTCATTAAGCTTTTTGCCTTTAGGAGTTAAAACACCTATAAAAAGAATATTCATGGCATTGTCACTGGGCTAGGAAGCTTCCTGAATCACCATCTCTGCCTTCTAGATAAAGTCAAGCCAAATTTTTCTTTAAAAAATATTTATAAGAATAAAAAACTATCAGGAAAGGACCATCTAAACCAGTTTATGGGGGCCGGAAAGATAGCACAGCAGTAAGGTATTTGTTGCCCCAGGATGGACCCATTTTGATTCCTGGCATCAGATATGGTCCCACAAACTTGCTAGGGAGTAATTTCTGAGCACAGAGCCAGGAGTAACCCCTGAGTATCGCTGGGTATTGTCCAAAAGCCAATTAATAAATAAACTGCTTTTAAAAATAAAAAATAACAAAACCCCCTTAATTAACCCTCCTTACCCACAGTTCTTAACTTGCTAGGCACTAAGACCGACCTCCTGCACCAACAGATTCTGCCCTTTCGCACACCCCTACAAAGCTCATTATTACTCAAGTCTCTCACACCCAACCATCAGTACCCCACGTTTACTCTTTTTAACTTCAGTACTGCACAGTCCTAATCACAGACCAAAGTTGTGCATTGGATTTAACAACCTTTAACTATTTCAAAAGACATAAAATGAACACATAAGTCTTTTGAATATTTTAAGTGTATTTTCTTTGACAGCTATAACTCTTACTAAGTATTCTTTTACAGTGACGATTCTACCCACTTTTTATCTTTTCTTCTCTTTGTGAGCTGTTCAATAAGGAATTCTGGTGAAAGAGTCCCTCAGTTTAATGCTTATGATTGAACCATGTCATGGGGATTGTTGGACTTGTTCTTACGGACCCAATATTCGTTGATAATGCCACGTGGCATTGTTCCTTGTTTGCATAGGCACATTAAAATGGGAAAATACTATACATACAAATTAGTTCTTATCTAATAAAGATTGGAACACACAAATCTTGTAATGCAATGGGACCTTACACCCTGAACATTGATATAATGACCTGGCACAGGCCTCAGAAGAATGGGCATCCTCCATTACCCCCTGATCCAGGGAACCTATCTATGAAACATCCAAGGTTTTTTATAACAACACCTGGAAGCAATCCAGACGTCGACCTGCTCAAAAGACTTCCCTTAACACTAAGGAGACTTGACAACAACAACGACCTGCTTACAGGACAGGGCTCTCTGCATTGCCCTTTAAGGTGAAACGAGAAGACGCTCCACACCACCCTGACTGCAATGTAGAATATGCAAATTCCAGGATCTTCAATACAGAAACATGATACCAACAACAGAGACTGTGTGAAAAATAAAAGTGAAATGGCACTATAGACAATGACTTGGATTGGACAAACTAGTTTGTCTGGAGCCTAGAATTGGTCATATGCCAGGAAACTTCAGGGGTAGGGTCTTCTTGTATTTAGGCCAAGGCTTTTCCTTTCCATGTCCCTCATATTTTGGTGGGCCTATGCAAACAATAATTGCCTCTCTAACACCATTTTTACTGGGTTCCTTTGACTCTAATCCTTAAGAAAAACCCACTTAAACTTTTGAGGTTAACTTAAACTAATATGTATGTGCATGGAAATGTAAAAAGTACTTTGCCTTCAATGTTTAAGGAGTTACATAAATTTTATGGCATTAGATTGCTTTGTGGGCTGCTAAGAAATATTATGTATTACAATCTGGGGACTTGAGGGACAAAGTAATTGTACATGGGTTCTGTTTTATTTTTCTTAATGTTCTTTGGCTGAAAGTTCAAAGATCAGATATCAGCAGAATCTGATCAACAGAATTCTGTTTATGGGTTATTGTCCTTCCACTGTAACTTTACCTTGTCCTCTTTCTTTGCATCTTTGTTCTCATAATTAAAAATAAAAAATTAAAAAAATAAATAAAAAATAAACCAGTTTAGGATGTGATCACCACTTTTCAGCACATGTTCAGGCTGAAATATTGGAAATGTCAACATTTTAGTCCTCATTTGGAATGGCTTGCAAGTGGAAAATATATGGACATGCAAAAGGCCAATTTGCTAAGAATGTATCATAGATTGATACTGAATGTTGAGTCAGAATCAGTCTCACAATTCCCCACCCACCAACAAATCGCTACCTTTAAGCAAGTCAATCTCTTCCTCTGACAAGGCAACCAATGTTCTCATCAACAAAATACAACACCATGGAAATTTTTTAGCATAAAATGTCATCACAATCCCTGTAACATCATAATCTCTATATGACTGCATATTTGCAGTGAATTTATATGTAAGTTCATCTCTTTTTTTTTTTTTTTTTGGTTTTTCAGGCCACACCCGTTTGATGCTCAGGGGTTACTCCTGGCTACGCACTCAGAAATTGCCCCTGGCTTGGGGGGAACCATATGGGATGCCTGGGGATCGAACCGTGGTCCTTTCCTTGGCTAGCGCTTGCAAGGCAGACACCTTACCTCTAGCGCCACCTCGCAGGCCCCGTAAGTTCATCTCTTGTATTTTTTGCCTACTAGACTTGAGCTTCTATTTTTTTTGGGGGGTGGTTTTGGGGCCACACCAGAGGGCACTCAGGAGTTATTCCTAGCTCTGCCAGATTCTGGTAGGCTCCGGGGACCATATGGGATGCCAAGGATCAAACCCAGGTCGGCCAATGCAAGGCAAAGGTCCTACCTGCTGTGCTATTGTTCTGGCCCAGACTTGCATTTCTTAAATATAGCTCTTCCACTTGTATGATATGTGTTGACACAATGACTTCTCTGGCTATTCCACTGGTTATTCCATTCTTGCCAGAGCAAATTACTTTTACTCTCCTAAACTCCTTTCTTTATATGTTCATAAAAATTACATATCTTGGGCCAGAGAGATAGCATGGAGGTAAGGCCTTTGCCTTTCATGCAGACGGTCATTGGTTCGAATTCCGGCGTTCCATATGGTCCCCCGTGCCTGCCAGGAGCAATTTCTGAGCATGGAGCCAGGAGTAACCCCTGAGCACTGTTGGGTCTGACCCAAATACCACAAAAAAAAAAATCACATATCTTATCAGATTGTTATGGCAATTTTAAAAGGTAGTATTTTTTTTAAATACTGAGCTTCTAGTAGAATGTAAATATATTATTTTGGGTTTTTCTTTGGGAGGGGCCACACCAGGTAACACTCAGTGGTTACTCCTGGCTATGCGCTCAGAAATTGTTCCTGGCAGGGGATGCTGCATGGGATGGAACCGCTGTCCCTCCTAGGCTAGTGCAGGCAAGGCAAATGCCTTTACCAATTGCATCACCGCTCCGGCCCCTGTAAATATATTATTTTGACAGGTGTAATGACTAGTTTTGGAAGATAAAAGGCTTTTTTCCGGGGCCGGAGCAATAGCACAGCGGTAAGGAGTTTGCCTTGCACAGGACTGATGGCAGTTTGAATCCCGGCTTCTCATATGGTCCCCCAAGCCTGCCAGTGGCAATTTCTGAGCACAGAGCCAGAGGTAACACCTGAGTGCCCGCTGGGTATGACCCAAAAACAAAAACAAAAGGCTTTTCCCCCTAACTTCCTTGGACTCCTTGAAAGCATCCTTGAAAGAATCCTTGAAAGCAGGGAGGTTCTCCAACAAGAAATACGGGTCACTAATGAAAAAAATCGTCAAGTTTTAGACAGGAAGACACAAAAAGGAAAAAGTAGCTCTTTCTTTCCCTTCATTTCCAGTCTCCCAGCTTTCCTCTAGTACTCCACGTGGTTGGGGATTCATAAGAATTAACCAAAAGGGGCCAAAGAGATAGTACAGCGGGTAGAGCTTTTGCCTTGCACACAGCTGATTTCGGCATCCTTTATGGTCCCCTGAGCCTGCCTGGAGTAATTTCTGAGCGCAGAGCTAGAAATAATTCCTGAGTGCCATCTAGTGGGACTCAAAAACAAACAAAAAAAAGGGGGGGAGGGGGACCCTAGTTAGAGCAATATGAAGCACAGAATAGAAGGTGGAGTTTAAAGATGAAAGATAATAGAACTCTAAAAAATAAAGTTTTTTTTGGGGGGGAGGGTTTCAGGTCTGGCATGGATGTGTAATTGGAGAACAGATTTAGGGAGACACAGAAGTAAGAGTATCCCAATGGCTTTCTGTTTGCCCTCCCTGAATTTCAAGGAAAGTAGAAGGTTCTGGAAGATGCCAACTGGATTCCAGCAATTACCCTGCGAGTCCCACAAGGTGGGACTTGAAGTCTCATGAGGTCACACTTACACATGCTAAATAGATCTACTCAGTCTGAAATTAATACTACATACTCAGATAGGCCCATAGGTCCTTGGCTGAGGTGACACCTAATTTTGATCCCGAAAATATGTGAACATTGCCTCAACCTGAAAAACCAGGTTCTTTGTCTTTACACAAGAAAAAAATTCAAGGACCAGACAAAGTATAGGTTGCAGCAGCAGATTTATAAAAGAGATAGTACAAGGGCTAAAAAAAATAGCACAAGAAATAAAGCCCATACACTATAGACTACTGACCCTGGTTTGACCCTCAGCATCACATAATGTCCCTAAAAACTTTCAGAAAAAGTATCCCTGAGCACAGAGCCAGGAGTTGGTCTTGAGCACTGCCATGTGTAGCTCAAAAACTAAAAAGGGATTAATTAGAACACAACAAAGGTGTGAATACAGTGTTCTCAGGAGATAGTTATGCACCAGGTTTTAGGGCAAGGATTTTTAAGAAATTAGCTAATTAAGGGGGTAGGAAAAGTGAAGGGTCAGGAATAATTAGCATGATTGGAGTGATGCTAAAGTTGTGTGTGCATATACAGACTACATGTTCACTCATGCGTTGCAAATATCATCAGCATCTAATCATGCAGCTACTGAGAGTGTAAGTTTATGATTTGGGACTTAATAAAGGAGAAAAGTGAAATGGGGCCAGGGTTTATCTATTCAAAACGCTGGAAAATCTGAAAAATGAACAGCTTTTCTCAGATCCATCAAAAACATGGGGCAAACCACTGTCCCCAAAATTGGAGAGAACAATAGACAAATACAAATAGCCACAGCTTACTGAGACAGAACAGCAAGAATGAATCTTAATGTAAACTATTGACTTCAGGTGATAATTATGTCTTCATTGAGGGGAGGTGTTGTAAAGGGAGGGCAAAGAGGGTTAGGGTTAGGATGTGTGTGTGTGTTTGAAGAAAAGTAAGTTTATGGAAACTGCACTCCTCAATTATGTGTGACTCTAGCAGTGCATTAAAAAATATAAGGTGAGCCCGGAGAGATAGCACAGCGGTGTTTGCCTTGCAAGCAGCCGATCCAGGACCAAAGGTGGTTGGTTCGAATCCCGGTGTCCCATATGGTCCCCTGTGCCTGCCAGGAGCTATTTCTGAGCAGACAGCCAGGAGTAACCCCTGAGCACCGCCAGGTGTGGCCCAAAAACCAAAAAAAAAAGTATAAGGTATAGAACCAGAGCAATAAGCTGAGCATGTATTTTTTTGCATGCAGGAGGCTTGGTTCAACTCCATAACATGTGCACAGTCCAGCAAGCACCACCAAGAGCAAGCACTGAGTACTGAGCCAGGAGTGGTCCTAGGTGTAATCCAAAACTAATAAGATATATTAACTTTTAAAGTCTCCCTAGTTTTTTCTGTAATTTAATAAATTATAGAGAGCTTTTTATATGGTCATATGGTGATACGGAAGATAAGTTGATAAGGAAAACCAAAATGGAGGCCGGAGAGATAGCACAGTGGTAGTGCATTTGCCTTGCACATGGCTGACCCAGGATAGACTGTGGTTCAATTCCCGACATCCCATATGGTCCCCCGAGCCTGCCAGGAGTGACTTCTGAGAGCAGAACCAGGAGTAACCCCTGAGCATTTCTGGGTACAGCCCCCGAAACAAAAAAATGAAAACCAAAGTGATTACAATATAAGACATAACTGGAATCTGAGACACCTTTATATTTGTATATTCTTAATAGTTTATATAAGAAAATATATTTATTCTTAGTATTTTATATTAAGAAATCTATCCTAATATTTTCTCCTGTAGTTTTATCTAAAAGTTTGATAATTTCAGAAGTAGGGGACACATTCTATTTGGAGTGTTGCTTTTGTAGCTTTTTGGTTTGTTTTGGTTTGATTTAGAGACCACACCAGGATGTGTTCAGGGCTTACTCCTGGCTTTGCACTCAGGGATCATGCCTGGCAGCACTGGGATAAAATACAGGTTAGCCACATGCAAGGCCACATTCTAATCTACTGTATTGTCTCTCCATACCTCTTTTTGAGTTAATTGTTGAATATGATCTATTGTGTGGATTGAGTTGATTTATTTACATGTAAAAATTGACTTTATCAATGTTTTGTCATTGCATTTCTACTTTTGTTAAAAATCATTTGTCTCTGGAAAAAATACGTAGTATATATGCCCATTTTTAGACTCAATTCTCTTGTAGAAATCTGTGTGTCTTTTTTGTCAGTACCACATTGTCAGTGAAGAAATAGTACACGGGTTAAGGCATTTGCTTTACAGTTAAACCCACTTTGATCCCTGCACTTCACACATAAGACCAGCCAGGAGTAAAGCTTGATTGAGTACAGCTGAGTGAGTCCCAACCCCTTCCTACAAAGGGAGAATCCTGCTAAAGAGGACTCTCATACACTATGGCAACCTTCTTGCCTTTATGTCCTTCCTTCTATCCTTTAAAATAAAGTGTCCTCTGTGTAGAATAAAAATATAAAATACAGAAAGGTCCACGTGTTGGGTGAGATCTCCCCTGGCACAGTGCCTCTAGCCTTCGGCCAGCAGGTCTGAAAATGCAGGGTAAAGGCAGAGAAATAATTCACAAGCAGTCAAAGTTTCATTGGAGTCAGCTTGCTTTTATTCCATGGCTTTTCTCTGCCATGAGTCTTTCTAACATCTGCTTTATTGCTGAGCTTAAAAGCTCTTTCTCTTCTCTTTCTCCTCTCCCTCTCCCATTCCGCCTTTTAGGGCTTCTTCTAGCATCCCTCCCCAAAGTCAGACTTTTTTATTCTTTATTTAAAACCACCCACCACATCCCAGGTGTGGGTGGGTCTGATCATCCAGGTGGGATTAATATCTCAAAAGAAAGTTTATGTAAAAGGGTGTTGGGGGAAGGGCTACATGATACCTTTTGTGTTTTAAGCAAAACAAAAAAAGTTACAAAAAAAGTTCTCCTGTTTTCCTCCAGAGACAGGACTTAATGCAATAAAGTTTAAATTGTATACAATTCTTCTCAAAACAATCAGCCTTTGCTATATCATATACATATCACAAAATTTTTTCCTAGACTTCTTTAAGCATAAACATTAAAATTTTTCTGCAGAGACACTTATAGTTTGAAAATTCTTAGCATTATTCCACCATGCACTGTTAATAAATCTAGAATATCGAGTTCCTTTCCATAAATTTCTCAAAACAAAAATCACATTTCTGCAGATGATACAGTTGGAAAAGAAGTTTCTACAATAAAACATAATAGCAATTGGGAAACATTCTCTAGGATAGCTGAGAACTATTAAAACTAACAGCATTATTTCATTCCCAGAATTGTGCAAACTAATATTAAACCACTAACGTTAGGTACAAAATTTTTCTGTTTGCAGAGGGGCTTAGAACAAAACAGTAAGATCCATACAGGTACACACACACACACACACACACACACACACACACACACACACATTTTTACCAGCAAGATAATTACTGATGCAAATAGGGTCAAGATATTAACCTGAGGGCCCAGAGAGATAGCACAGCTGCGTTTGCCTTACAAGCAGCCGGTGTCCCATATGGTCCCCCGTGCCTGCCTGGAGCTATTTCTGAGCAGACAGCCAGGAGTAACCCCTGAGCACGGCAGGGTGTGGCCCAAAAAAAAAAAAAAAAGATATTGACCTGAAACAAAGTTAAGATGCAGGAGGTTCTGAAAACAGTTTTTCCTCAGTTGAGCTTTGCCTGGACCTGATCCCCCATCTTATACTCCATCTCCTTTACACTGTGAAGGTCATCAGGCACAGAAGGTTCTTCAGTTCCCGAGCTGGAATCTGGATTTGGGGACCTGCTCTTCTGCCTGCTGTCGGTCCCTTCCAATGGAGCTTTTCTTTTTGCTTCTTCCCAGTCAGGGGTTTCTATAGGTTTCTGCAGATTGGGAGGTCGAGGTCCTCAGAATAAACACCTTTGGTAGAAGAAAGACTGTGGGTCTCAGCCTCTGGGGGATTGCTCCAAGTTTTCAGCTCTGTCCCCTTCACCGTTTGCTTCTGTCCCGCCTGAAGAGGTCTCTGCCATGTTCAAAACAGGTGCCACATGCGCCAATATTATGGGCTCGACATTCTCAGACGTGTTCAAGAAGGCCGTGATTAGCCACAGAGGGTCAAGGCAATCACCATCGTTGGGGTCTTCTCGAGTTTTCATGCCGTATGTCTGTGTTCAAGAGTCAGTTGTTGATTAAAAATTAAAAATTTAATGTCCACCTGATGGATGCGTCCTCTCCCAACACGGCACATTTAGCCCCTTCAGCTGGTAGATCTGAAGTTACAGGGTAACGGCAGAGAAATAATTCACAAGCAGTCAAAGTTTCATCAGAGTCAGCTTGCTTCTATTTCATGGCTTTTCTCTGCCACGTGTCTTTCTGCCATCTGCTTTCTTTGCCAAGCTTTTTGCTGCCTCTCTGCCTTTTGCTGCTTCTCCTCGCCTCTCTCCAGCCAGAAATTTTAATTCTTTATTTAAAACAGCCCGCCCCATTCCAGGTGTGGGTGGGTCTGATCATCCAGGTGGGATTAATATCTCAAAAGAAAATTTAGGTAAAAGGGTGGTGAGGAAGGTTTACACTCTGAATTTTGCCATTAAGGAAAGTCTTGATATGTGTTTAAATTAAGTCCCAAAATCAAGTAGATCAAAAATTTCAATTTAATCTTGTTTTCTAATGCGTTTTCTATTTCATTTGCCTTTCCATATAAACTTTAGAATCAGTGCATTAACTTCTAGACAGGAATCCTGCTGGATTTGATGCATACTTTGAAATGACAGTTCGGTTTGAAAAAAACTAACATATTAATGATACTGAGACCTCAAATCCATGAGAACTATATGATTTCCATTTATTTTGTTCTTCTATTTAACTCATCAATGATTTTTAACATATATATATCCTTCATTTTATTTTTAAAATTCACTCCTAAGTATGTCAGAAATTTTGTGCTGCTGTAAATAGTACAGTCTTCAATTTTTAATTATCTATTGTGAATATCTAGCAATCCGATCAAATTTTGTTTATTAACATTATATTCTGATTCATGTCAAAGTTATTTTTTCTGGTAGAAATATTTTGTATGTCCTTAGAAATATTCTCCATAAATGTTCATGTCATGCACAACTAGAATGAGGTTTTTTCTTTATTTCTATTTTTTTTTTGTCTTCTATCCTTTTTCTTGACTTATTATACTGGATTAGACATAGAATAAAGTTGCTAGTCATATGACAGTGAATTCTATAGCTTGTTTCTCATTGTTTCCTTCTTAACTTTTTCTTTTTTTTTTCTTTTTTTTTTTCTTTTTTTTTTTTTTTTTTTTTTTTTTTGGTTTTTGGGTTACACCTGGCAATGCTCAGGGGTTACTCCTGGATGTCTGCTCAGAAATAGCTCCTGGCAGGCACGGGAGACCATATGGGACACCGGGATTCCAACCAATCACCTTTGGTCCTGGATAGGCTGCTTGCAAGGCAAACACCGCTGTGCTATCTCTCCGGGCCCACCTTCTTTAACTTTTATATGACTGACTCATACATTGATTGTAGATGCCCTTTGTCAGGATAAGGAGGTTGTTCTTTAAGTTTTTAGTTTAGTGAAGCTTTTATTATCAATGAATATTGAGTTTTGTCAGTTCTTCTCCTGTCTATTGAGGTGATTACAGTGCAGCTATAGTGGGTCATACTAGTTGATTTTGAGCCAGTCTTGTTTTCCTTTCCTTTATTTATTTTATTCACAGTGTACATTATGAATTATGTACTGTAATTTAGATTACTAATATATTACTTAGATTTTTTTCTGGACATTTCACATAAAATTTAATCATGTGTTGTTCTTAGCATAAAGTTTTCTGGATTTGTACATGGTGTAGCAGCATCACTACACATTCCATTTTACTGTCAACTAATGATCTAATATATAGAATGTACTATTTTTATCCATTCTTGCTAATAGATATTTATATTCTTCTACTTTGGCCTATAGTAAATAATACTTAAAGCGGTCATGTACAAAATTTTATATGGTTAAATATTTTTGGTTTTTTTGGGTATACCCTAAAGGTGTAAGTTCTAGGTCACAATGTAACTGTATATCTATTCTGAAAATATCCTAACAGCTTTCCAAAATGACTAAACTACTTAAATATACTTTTCTTTTTTTTTCCCCAGCCCTGCCCTAAATATACTTTTCTAGCAATATATGAACATTCTTATTTCTCTATTTACTCATCAACACTTCTTTTATTTCCATGTGTGTATATGTGAGAATGTGTGCTGTTTTGAAATGTTTCTGTTTTGAGGGCTGGATACATAGTATAGCAGGTAAGACACTTGGCTAGCACATAGCTGACCTGGGCTCAATTCCCAACATCTTTTAAGACTCTTGGCTGTCTCTTACCCTATCTATTGAGTTAATTATAGTGTTTTGTCATATGGTCCCCTGAGCATCACCAGGATTGATTTCTGAGTACAGAGCCAGGAGTACCCCTAAGCATCACTAGGCATGGCCCCAAAATTTAAAAAAAGCAACCTGAAAAGTGTACTGATACTAAGAATTTTGGTGGTAGATATGATGTATTATATATAGAACAGAAATGAGAAACTGTATCCCTGAAACATATACAGAGGTATAAAACAATAAAAGAAATTTTCAATTAAAAAAAAAACTTTTATGGGGCCGGCGAGGTGGCACTAGAGGTAAAGTCTGCCTTGCAAGTGCTAGCCAAGGAAGGACCTCGGTTCGATCCCCTGGTGTCCCATATGGTCCCCCTAAGCGAGGGGTAATTTCTGAGCACTTAGCCAGGAGTGACCCCTGAGCATCAAACGGGTGTGGCCCAAAAACCAAAAAAAAAAAACTTTTATTTAAAAAAAAATGAAAGTAAATGATCTAAAGGTTAAAAGTCAGTGAATCACTGGAAAATATCATTCTGGTGGACCAGACAGATCCAAATTTATGAAAGTAAGATAAATATTTTTTAAAAGTTTGAGTTTTTAAAAAATTTTTTAAAGTTTTTAAAGTTTGAAGAACCAGAGGTATTGCAGGAGTTAAAGTTCTTGCCCTACATGCTGCCCCCTCAATTATCCCTAGCACCATATATGGTTCCCTGAGTAGAGACAAAAGTGACACCTGAGCACAGAACCAAGAGTAAGACTTGAAAACAGTGGATATGAGAAAGAAATAAGAAAGAAAAGGGAGGGAAGGAGGGAGGGTGGAAGGGAGGGAGGGAGGGAGGGAGGGTAGGAAGAAAGGAAGGAAGGAAGGAAGGAAGGAAGGAAGGAAGGAAGGAAGGAAGGAAGGAAGGAAGGAAGGAAGGAAGGAAGGAAGGAAGGAAGGAAGGAAGGAAGGAAGGAAGGAAGGAAGGAAGGAAGGAAGGAAGGAAGGAAGGAGTAGGAAAAAGGAAAGGAAAAACATTACAAAAACTATTTTTCTTTTTTTTTTCTTTTCTTTTTTTTTTTTTTTTTTTTTTTGGTTTTTGGGCCACACCCAGCGATGCTCAGGGGTTACTCCTGGCTGTCTGCTCAGAAATAGCTCCTGGCAGGCACGGGGGACCATATGGGACACCGGGATTCCAACCAACCACCTTTGGTCCTGGATCGGCTGCTTGCAAGGCAAACACCACTGTGCTATCTCTCCGGGCCCACAAAAACTATTTTTCAACCTTACTAATAATTATAGATTTTCCCAAATATAAAGACTGAATTATTATATTCACTTTACAGAGGCATAATTAATTAAAACCATATTTAAACCAGAGAGATAGTCTATAGGTAAGGTAATTAACCTTGCACATGGTTCATGCAGAGGTTTAATCCTCACCATCTTATATGGTCTCTGGAGCACGACCAGGAGTGTTCCGTAAACACAAGTCAAGAGTAAAACCTGAAGATCATCAGGTGCTGCCCAAAATTGTACCCACCAATTATTTTTATCATTATACGGAGAAATAAGGAAATTTTTAAATGGTTAAATAAAATACAATCTATATGTTGAATGCAATTACAGTAGTAAGTCACCAATTGACTAAGAGGATTATGAGTCATTTATAAAGAAGAATGTATGTTTTGTATGTGTTTGCACTTGTTCTTATATTCCTACAAAGATTGTTTTTGCAGAAACAGATTTGTTTTCATAATGCTAATGAAAATGATATATAGGAATATTAACTTCATCTCTGCTTAAGGCCACTTTTTATATTTTACTACACAGTAATAAATGTCTCCTTCAAGAATACCTACTTTTGTTTTCTCCAAAAGTTGCAAAAACAACTTGGATAATGAGCATTTTATTTTCAGATATAACTTATTGGCTCTACTTAGGGAACTAGCTCAGGAAACTTTTTCCCTATGGCAAAACAAAAATGTCATACACAGAGGTATTACAATGTTTATGCTATCTCTGGCATTTTACATATTTGAGTTCATTATTCTCATTAATTTTGTGATTGTTAATAGCACTGCTATTTATATGATGACTTGACCTTTATTGATTTTCATCAAAGATTTAAAAATTCAATGAGGAATGTGTTTAGAATATAAGAGGGTATATCTCTAAGATATATTCCCTAATAGAGAACTATTTTGATCTTTAATATCTTTAAACAGGAGGTGCTACCAAGCTAGAGAAAAGTCAAGAAGCTATTACTTTACTAATAAAAAAATATATATAAATCAGAAGTGACTAACTGGCTTTCAAAAATAGGTGTGAATGTAAAAAGATTTCTATGAAATTAAAACCTCTGGTTAGTTTTTAGATGTTTCCCTTTATCTTAATATAAGCAAGAATTGGCAATTTTTATAATAAAGCTTCTTTTATAGTAGAAATTGTTCTAGGCTTAAATCCAACTAGGATAAACTCAGACTCAAAGGGTTAGAAAAGCACAGTAGAGTTTAGTTTTATTGTTAGAAACACAGCCAGGATCTGGCTGTTCACTTTTGCCAACAGATGGTTTGGGTCATCTTGCAGTCCTTTTACCCTTGTCACAGAGTTGTTCATTAATCTGTGCATTGTGTTTCTGTGCAGCTGTGAAGTGTTGTACAAGCCTTATACAAAACACACACACACACACACACATTACTTACAAAGCATAAATTAGTACCCAAATTGATTTTCATTGATTTTTTTTTGATAATTTCATTTGCCTTTGTGCTATAACAAGCAATATGAAATAAATTTGTTTGTGTCTTCAAGGTGACAGGCTTAGGTGATGGGTGGAAAACTGGGGACTTTGGTGAAGGAAAGGTCACATTGGTGATGGGATTGGTATTAGATATTCAATTCCTGAAACAATGTATTATGAACAACTTGGTAAATAACAGTGTTACAGTAAAAAATAAAATAAATACTATTTTTATTTTATTTTTCATCTTTGTTTTATTTTGGGGGAATTTTTTTAAGGGGCATACCAGGTGGTGCTCAGGACTTAATCATAGATGGCTCTGGGCTCTGTGATATCTCCTGGTGATGCCCAGGGGACCACAGGTAGTGGTGGGTATCAAATGCAGGTTGGCCACAAGCAAGGTAAACACCCTACTCTGTATTATTGCTCCAACCTCTTTATCGTTTATCTTTTTTATGCCTCGATAAAAGTTTATAAAGCATATTAGTTATCCTATTTTTTTGTTTTGTTGATGATTTTCTTTCTTTTCTGTTTTGTTTTTGTTTGGGACCACACCCAGTTGTATGCAAAAGTAGCCAATGATCAGTACCTGATTCTGCACTCCTAGGTCACTCCTGGCAGGCTCAGCACACCATATGGAGATCAAATCCAAGTCAGCTGCAGATAAGGCAATCACCAAGGGCCCTGATTTTTTTCTTTTATGTGTTTCAATATTTTCTGTGGACTGTTTTTTAGAAAAACCTATCAATGTCAAAAATCTAAAGGACTGAAAAGGCCAGCTTAAAATGGCACTTAGGGGTGAAAATGCAAACAGTTCTAGTCTGTCTATGGGTGCGGTTCCTTCAGAGATAATTACTGCAATGCCTCTTATTTAAATCTCTGCCTATGGAAGCTGGGGTTCGTAATCCCCCTTCTCTGCTCTGTTAGGTGCCTCTCGCTTAGGATATATTCACAGAAACACAGAGGGAGTATGAGAGACAAGAGAACTCAAAAACTAGCTCTTTCCTGTTTCCTGTGGATTTCCCATCTGCACTACCTACATTGTTCACCCTGCAGTAGCACTACCTTTCCACCACCCCACAAAATCCAGCTTTTACCTTTCTCCTTACTTATAAATCCTTTTCTGCAACATAAACATGAAGAGAAACTGGCCCAGACTTTTGTTCAAGATCTGGATCCTCCATTCACAAGCCTCCTTATTCAGATCTACCAGCACCCACCTTCTCCTTTTTGATATCTAAATTTTGTTTTAAGTTTCCTAAGCTTGAGGGTTTATAGTATTTCTCAAAGTTTCTGTCTTTTTTTTAAGCGCCATGGTTTACAAAGTTGTTCATAAAACTGTTGTTTTGGCATTCAATGTTCCGAGACTATTTCCATCACCAGTGTAACATTTCCTCCACCATCATTGACCCCAGTCAGTTTCCCACACACACTTCCCTTATTGGCAGACACAAAATAATTTATTTTATTGATTCTTACAACTAAATGGCTAATGGAATTATCAAAATATACTTAAGTTAAGGAAACTTGTTACACAATGCCATTGTGTGAAGGTTTAATAAGCTGTTTGTTGCTAGTTGAGCCTTCTATTTTGTTTCTGTTATTGAGATTAATTGGCTTCTATGATACTTTTCATCTAATTTGGTGTGCTCCTACTGGGGTATGAGTGTTGAGGAAATTGGTGGTGTCAATTTGGCTGCATGCTTCAGGAACCACTGGATCTGTAGAAATGGACCTTTGAGCTGATATGGTGGCAGTATGGGATGTGGCTGTCTAGCTGCTACCTCTTTTTTTTGTTTGTTTGTTTGTTTGTTTTGTTTTGTTTTTTGGGTCACACCCGGCAGCACTCAGGGGTTACTTCTGGCTCAGAAATCACTCCTGGCAGGCTTGGGGGACCATATGGGATTAGAACCATCGTCCTTCTGCATGCAAGGCAAATGCCTTACCTCCACACTATCTCTCCAGCCTGTAGCTGCTGCCCTTTTTTTTTTTTTTTAGCTCTAAAGCAAAGACTATTAATATAGAATTCTTTGCATTTTGGTTAAAATTGCTATGCTTTTCTGTATTTCTAAATCTGACCCTGTCTAAGAACTTAAACATTATTTTTGGTAATATTATTTATATGTCTATATATACATATATGTTAACATATTATAATGCTATGACACAATCTAGGCATACCTTGTGTTAATCAATAATGACTTCACAGATCCACAAAAAAGTTAGTGACCAATAGTTGAAAATCTTGATGTCAGTTACCTCTTTGGTGCTAATGAGAAAATTCCAGATAAATTACCTATAAGACTACACTTTTGGGAAAGGCAGTGTTGTCCCCAATGCATAGAGATAGCTGAACTAATTAATTAATTTTTAACTTTTTTGGTTTTGGGGCCATACCCAGTGGCACTCAGGGGTTACTCCTGACTCTGCACTCAAAAATCGCTCTTGGTAGGGTTGGGGGACCATATGGGATGCTGGGGATGGAAACTGGGTCCGTCCTGGGTCAGCCAAGTGCAAGGCAAACAGCTTACCACTGTGCTATCACTCCAGGCCCAAGGGATAGCTGAATTTAAAAATAATTTATAAAGAGGTGTTTCATTGGCAAAAGAGAAATTTAAAGATTTTGTTCAGCATTCTCTTAGGGAAGGAGGTCCACCAGCAGTCTAGAAAAATGAAGGAGAGGAAGGCCTGGTTTTCTGCCCAGCAGCTCTAGGATGATGTAATCATTTATTCATATTCCAGTAGATTCTCAGGAAATTCAGACCTGTTCTTGAAGGGGAATAGTGAGCATGCACGCTTTAGGACCATACTATGAACATTTATCACATACACAGAAAATGACAGAGAATCTTACTAGAGGAAGTAATTCTAGTAGTTTTTTTCTATTTTTTTAGTCACTTTGAACTATCCATGATAGGGATGGAGAGATAGTACAGCAAGTAGGTGGTTTGCCTGGCATAAGGTTGAGCTTGGTTCAATCCTCAGTATCTCACATGGTCCCTCAAGCACCACCAAGAGTGATTTCTGAGTGCAGTCAGAAGTAATCCCTGAACTCCATCAGGTATGATTTAAAAAAAAATTGTTCATGAAAAGGAAGGTAAGTGGGGGTCAAGAAGGGCTCCACTGCACATTCTTCAAAGGCTAGTATTGTCCAGCAAGAAGTTTGGAGTCCTAATCAAAACAAAAGTGCTTTTGGGGAACAGGGGAACACACCTGGTGGTATCAGGACCTATTCCAAGCTTTATGATTGAGAATTACTCCTGGTAGTGCTCAAGGGACCATATTTGATCAGGCTCAAACCCAGACTTCTTTCATAAGTATATTAATAAGCTCTTAAAATTTGTCAAGCTCCATCTCTTGCCCAAAAACCTTTTCTTGGCATTCAGTTTTCGGCCCAATTAGAGCTAAAATAATGTACTGAATAGGCTGCTACCTTGTTATAGGAAGAAATTGTCACAACCTCCAGAGAGTTTTGCAAACCACAGTGCCTAAAAGGAAAAAAGAGGGGGGAGAGACAGAGAGAGACAGAGAGACAGAGAGAGAGGAAAAGTATCTGCCGTAGATAAAGGCTGGGGTTTGCAGGACAGGAAGAAACAGGACATTTTTGGTGGGAAATGAGCATTGGTGAAGGGATGGCTATTGGAGCATTCTATAATCGGAACATTGTATAATTGAAACTCAACCATCAACAACCTTTTAACTGTATATCCCATGGTAATTTAATAACTTCAATAAATAAATGAAAAGACAACCAGATATTACATATCTGGTAAAAGTATATCATATAATATAAAAAAAGTATTTCTTTTAGCCTGTATATATATTTTGTTTGTTTTGGGGCCACACACAGTGATGCTCAGGCGTTACTCCTGGCTATGTGCTCAAAAATCACTCCTGGTTTGGGGACCATCTGGGACACTGGGGATCAAACCCAGATCTATCCTGGGTCAGCCACATGCAAAGCAAACACCATATTGCTGTGCTATCACTGCAGCCCCTAGCCTTTATATATTTTTTACTTTAGGCAACATGATTTAATATTATTGATAATGGCAGGTTCATGCAAAAAAGTATTCCAATATCACAATCTCCTTCAGAATATAAAATTCCCTCCACAATGTTCCAGTGTCTCCAGGTCTCCAGTCTTATCTTTCCATCCCCCTACATTGATATAAAATATTTTGATACAAGACTTGAGCCATGATCTAATCCAGCTCTGAAATACATGCATCTATTTGTAGGAGATGGGAGAGCACAGTAAAGACAGTAGTAGCAATGATATACTTAGAAAAATCTAGGTGATAGAACACCACAGGACAATTATTTTTTCACAAATAACCTGCAAGTGAAAGAGTGTGTGAATCCATAAACTAGCAGAGCAAAGGTTAATATTTAAAAGGTGTATAATTTTAAAGCAAATTGTTTTAAATTGTAACTTGGGAGATTTTAATACAGATGGCATTATTATGATATTTTGGAAATCATTTTCAATTTTGTAAATGTGAAAATAGCACTGTTTTATAAGATGGTATGAAAATCAGGTAGGTTCTGTCAACATGGGGGAGGAACTATATAAAACATAGAAGAAACAATATCATCCAGGACTTTGCAAATCTAGAGTATTTTATTATACATTTATATTTTCTTTAATAAAAGTTAATTAAACAATAAAACTCAGTGATATAATATATATAATTTATAATATTATAAATGTTCCTTTTGCTTGTCTTTAGGAACAAAATTATGCTGCCCCAAAATATTTGACAAAAAAAATATATTTGACAAAAGGCTAATTTTATAGAAATGATCTTGAATAAATAATAGACATATTAAAATATATATCTACGAAGTGTGGAGAGATAGACTTGCCATGCATGTATCCAGTCCCAGTTTAATTCCTAAACCATATATAGCCCCCTGAGCACCATCAGGAGTGATTCCTTAAAACTAATTGAGGGGCTAGAGTGAAAGCACACTGGGGAGGGTGTTTGTCTTGCATGTGGCCAACCTGGGTTCAGTCCCCAGCATCCCATATGGCCAGGAGTAATTTCTGAGAGCAAAGGCAAGAAAAACCAAAAGTACAGCTGGGTGTGCCCCCCCCCCCCAAAAAAGGAAGAGAATGGGTGAGGAGGGCAGGGAGGGGGGTTGGGGAGGAAGGAAGGAAGGAAGGAAGGAAGGAAGGAAGGAAGGAAGGAAGGAAGGAAGGAAGGAAGGAAGGAAGGAAGGAAGGAAGGAAGGAAGGAAGGAAGGAAGGAAGGGAGGGAGGGAGGGAGGGAAGGAGGGAGGAAGGAAGGGAGGAAGGGAGGGAGGGAGGGAGGGAAGGAGGGAGGGAGGGAGGAAACAGTGCAGATGTTAAGGCACTTGCCTTGCATACTGCCAACCTAGGTTTGGTCACCATGCACATACAAAGCTCCAGAACTTCTGGAGTGAACATTGAAAACAAAGTCATGAATTAGCTCTGAGCACTACAGTTGGTGGCCCAAACAAAATAAGAAAGGAAAGGGCCAGAATGATAGTACAGTGGGTAGGGATCTTGCCTTGCATGTGACCTACCTTGGTTTGATATCTTATACCTCATATGGTCCCTCCAACTCCACCAGAAGCACGAGCCAGAAGTAATCCCTGAGCACTGCTGGGTATGTCCTCCCCAGAAGAGACAAGATGAATTTAAACTAATAAATCAAGCAAGAGTTAGTATAGTGGGTAGGGCATTTGCATTGCACACGCTGACCATAGTTCCCTTAAACACCTTCAAATGTGCCCCCCACCAAATCATGTCTTTCAGGGTTCTGGACTCCAAAACCTGTTCAGGGGAAGACCACAGCTTTATTTCAGACAATCAGATGCAGTATAGTCTCAAGTTGTTCAGTTGCCTATTTGTATGCCCAAGAGCTATACTGCCCTGCTGAGGTCATAGATAAACAAAACCATCTCCATTTCCAGTGCAAAAGCATTCTATGGCCCATTTCCACCCATACATAAACACATTATCCAGGGAACTCTTTTATTGAGATTTGTTGTTAAACTTAGTTTGTATGAGAAATAACTTGATTGGGTAAAATCAAATGGGTAGTCACTGAGCAGGAATAGCCTCCTTTTTTTGACATGGTTTTTATTTTTTGACAGGCCCTCTCAAGCATCATAAGGGCATATATATTTCAAACTCAGAATGATACAGAGTTGTATTAAGTGTTTGTGCCTGCTCAAAGGGGCTCCATGTTGAGAGTTATTATTAATGGCATCAGGCACAGCAGGAGAATTCAGCCATAGTCACCATGCCTGTAAGTTCAACTAGTTTGACATCAGTGGCAGTGTTAGGTGGAGGTGACAGAGAAATGTTTGTTAGCCCAACCATCAGGGAACCAGGTCAGGCATTGCAATGGGCCTTCATAAACTGAGGTCCCATTGGGTCAGTGACTTTACCTCCAGGCAGTATAATGGGAATTATCCTTCTCAAAATCAATCACTGACATTTTTTCGCATAGAGATGCTACCAGGGTCAGTCCAGCTGAACTTGATTGCATGACCATGAACACACAATTTCCATCCACTTGACAGGAAAGTATTTTGAGTTTTTTCCTCTATTGTTAGTCTGAGTTGTGTGTGTGTGTGTGTGTGTGTGTGTGTGCAAATCAAGATGGAAGTCACAGACCTCTATGAATACACACACATGCAAGTACACACTTAAAAAGAAATTTGCTTGACTTCAGATGAGGACTTAATATCCTGGATAAATAAAATATTAACAAAGAACAAAAACCAATATAAAACAATCCTATCAATATATATGGAGAAATAAATAGACACTTTTCAGAGGAAGATAAGCGAATTGCCAATAGGCACATGAAAAAGTTCTCAGCATCACTTATCATTAGGGAAACCCAAATCAAAACAACAACAACAATGATTTATTATCTTATACCTGTGAGAATGGCATATATCAAAAATAGTAGGAATTGGGGCCGGAGAGATAGCATGAAGGTAAAGCATTTGCCTTGCATGCAGAAGGACAGTGGTTCAAATCCCAGCATCCCACATGGTCCCCCGAGCCTGCCAGGAGCAACTTCTGAGCGTAGAGACAGGAGTAACCCCTGAGCACAGCCATGTGTGACCAAACAAACAAACAAAAAAATAGTAGGAACAATCATGCTGGCAGGGATGTGATGAAAAATAAATTCATCCACTGTGAGAATGTTGTCTGGTTCAATCCCTATGGAAAACAATATGGAGAGTCCAGAGTAAACTTAGACTGAGCTGCCATATGACTCAGCAATATCACTTTGGGGTATCTACCCCCAGGACTTAAAAGAAAAAAAAGAATATCAGGAGACCATTATTCATTGTTACAATAAGCACAATAGCTAGGATATGAAATCAACTTAGGTGCCCAACTACAGTAAAGGAATATGTAATACATAAACACAACAAAATACTATATAGGCTACAAGGAATGATGAAGTTGTACCATTTGCTATAACATGGTTGGAACTGGAAGATATGTTGAGTGAAATGAGCCAGCATAAAAAAACCAACACAGGATGCATTATTGAGTAATGTATGTAGTAAAGGGGGATGCCTAGATGAGCCTTGACACCAGGGTATAGGAAGGAAAAGGAGAGAGAAAAGAAACCAACAGTGGAAAGGAAGAAATTAGAAAGGGAATTAATGGAGGAGCAGATGTCTGGGATTTGGTTATCATGGGGATGTGGGAGCGTTGTATAACTATACATCCAAAGCACAAACTCAACAACACTGAAAACACAAGAACTTTAATGTTCCTGCCAGGGTGGCAGGCAAGGGGTGAGTGAGGCTAACTGGGGTGTGGAATAACGAAGAGCACTGGTGATGGGAGTTGACATTGATGGTTGCAAAATAAAAATATAAAGAGTCCACGTGTTGGGTGAGGCCACCCCAGGCACCGTGTTTCTAACCCCTTAGGCTGACGGGTCTGAAGAGGCAGGGTAGCCGGGGAGAAATAATTCAGTCAAAGTCTCATCGGAGTCAGCTCGCTTTGTTTCTCAGGCTTTTATCTGACATGAGTCTGCCACGTGCTCATTTTTGCAGAGCTCTCCTTATGCTGCTTATCCCATGTCTTTTACTCTCTTGAGCTCTCAGCTGCTTCTCCAGCCAGCACTTTTTCTTTTTTATTTAAAACAGCCCTCCCCATCACAGGTGTGGGTGGGTCTGATCATCCAGGTGGGTGTTTACATATCAAAAGAAGAGTTTAGGGAAACAGGAAGTTGGGGGAAGGGTACAGATGGTGGGATTCGTGTTGAAATGTTGTATGCTTAAAACTCCACTAGTGATAGCTTTGTAAAGCAGCTCTTTCATTAAAAAAAAAAAAAAGAAGAAGAAAAAAAGAAAAGGGCCCAGAGAGATAGCATAACGGCCGTTTGCCTTGCAAGCAGCCGATCCAGAACCAAAGGTGGTTGGTTCGAATCCCGGTGTCCCATATGGTCCCCCGTGCCTGCCAGGAGCTATTTTTGAGCAGACAGCCAGGAGTAACCCCTGAGCAACGCCGGGTGTGACCCCCCCCCCCCAAAAAAAAGGACATGTACTTGGTACCTTGTCCATTGGGTGGCGATGTTGTTCCAGGAAATTGTCAAATTGCATCCCACAACCATTAAATCCAACTTAAAGCAGTGGCTTTCTTTTCAGATTTCATCATCTTTTTTTTTTTTTTCCTCCTAGAATGGAAAGTGATGCTCCCCTCCACATCCCTAAATGGAAAAATTCCTCCTGGGCTTCATGGGATTCACAAAGCAACCCTAAATTCCAATTTCACTTATTTTTTTTTAATTTCTACAAATATTCTTGAACTTTATTTTAGAAACCACTTAATCTTTTCCAGGTTCAGTTTTTATTTTTTGTCTCATACATTTTTGTTTGTTTGTTTTGGGGCCAACCTGGCAGTGCTCAGGGGTTACTCCTGGTTCTATGTGCAGAAATAACTTCCATGAGTTCATGGGACCATGTGGGATGCTAGTGATTGAACCTGGGTAGGCTGCAAACAAGGCAAAAACCTTATCAGCTTTACTATCACGCTGGCCCCTCCTACAGCACCCATTATTCCTAGGCTCCAGTTTCACTTTCAACGGGGAAAGTACAATACAGTATAATAACAATGCAATAAATGCAAAAGGTCTCACTTAAAAGATGACTTTAATTTTCTTTTTTTTGCTTTTTTTTTTTTTTTTTTTTTGGTTTTTGGGCCACACCCGTTTGACGCTCAGGGGTTACTCCTGGCTATGTGCTCAGAAATCGCCCCTGGCTTGGGGGGACCATATGGGACACCAGGGGATCGAACCGTGGCCCGTCCTGCGCTAGAGCTTGCAAGGCAGACACCTTACCTCTAGCGCCACCTTCCCAGCCCCTAATTTTCTTTCTTTACAAAAGATATTGCCCAGACATCATCAATTACATTTTGAATGTTCCCCCCTAAAAAAAGCAGTGTTCCTCAATCTTGGTACTATTGCATCTGGGGTCTGGATAATCCTTTGTTATGGGGGGTGGGGTTGTCTGTGTACTAAGAATTGAAGGGTTAGCACTTTTACAAAATGCCAGTGAAGCACACAAACTTCCAGCTGGAACCAAGAGGCACCTCAATTTCAGATATATTGTCAAAGCTCCTGGGGATTGGGGACAGAGAAATGGTACAATGAGTGTGGCTCTTGCTTTGTACTCAGTTGACTAGGGCTCAATCCCTAGTATCCCGTAGGATCTCCCTAGTGCTGCCAGTATTGATCATGAGCACAGAGGCAGGAGTAACCCCTGAGAATGGTTGGGTGTGGCCCAAAAATGAAAAAATAATTATGTCCTGGGAGAACAGTTTTGGACAGAGGCAAATGACTTAATTCATTGCCCTGTGGAACCATGGACAATGAGCACACCAGGAAGTATGGCAGCAGACAGAGGCAGCTAGGGAAGGTAAGTGCAGACGGATGGAGGGAGAGGAAAACAATCTGTGGGGGAACTTCATACCTTTATCTCTTGAGCATGAGCTTCATTCCAGTTTGAGCTGGGTTCCTGATGCGTCTAATAACCTGGTACCCAGCACCTACTCAACTAGCTAGGGAGGAGTGTGGCATATAGCAAACAAAGCTATTTAAGATCCTTCCCTCCTTAAAGCTCCTTAAAACACTCAATTTAGGATAGGGTAGGCAAAGCCCCTTTTGAGATAACAGATTTTCACCCTAAAGATGGTTTCCTTTTTACATGCCAAAAACCACGTAGGCAGGGAGAGTTTCTAGATATGTTCTTTGCCTTCACTTCCCCACCCATGGGTAGCCTTAATTTCCCAATAAATACTGCAATCTTAAAGGCCTCTCCTCTTGGTCCATGAGATGGAAAGATCCTTGGACACACGAATGTCCTCATCAGCCTGGTTTAGATTATTTCTTGAGGTGTGTGGAGCCTTTACATCTGGCAAAAACATCAGAACATTATTGCAAACATGCTTTTTTTTTGTTTTTGTTTTTGGGTCACACCCGGCAATGCTCAGGGGTTACTCCTGGCTCTATGCTCAGAAATTGCTCCTGGCAGGCTCAGGGGACAATATGGGATGCCAGGATTTGAACCACCAACCTTCTGCATGAAAAGCAAGTACCTTACCTCTTATCTCTCCGGCCCTGCAAACATAATTATTTTATTTTATGTTTCTTGTTTTTTGTTTTTGGGCCACACTGTGGTCCATCCGAGGCTAGCGCGAGCAAGGCAGACGCCTTACCCCTTGCGCCACCACTCCGGCCCAAACATAATTATTTTAAAATTAAGTATGTCTGCAATAACATCTGAATGATTTTGTCCACATAAATCTATAAAGAAGAGATTTGTATGCCATGAACTCTCTTTACAGTGCTCATTTATTTTTGTGGTTTTGAGGTCACATCTGGCAGTGCTCAGGGGTTATTTCTGGCTCTACGCTCAGAAATTGTTCCTGGCAGACACGAGGACCACATGGGATTCGAACTGATGACCTTCTTCATGAAAGGCAAACGCCTTGCCTCCATGCTATCTCTCCGGCCCCTACAGTGCTCATTTTAAGAATGTTTTAATAACTTATTTTCAAATTAAGTATGTCTGCAGTAATGCTCTAATGCTTTCATTCACAGAAAGAAGTCTATGAAGAATGGGCCGAAGCGATGGCACAAGCGGTAAAGCATCTGCCTTGCCCGTGCTAGCCTAGGATAGACCGTGGTTGGATCCCCGGGTGTCCCATATGGTCCCCCAAGCCAGGAGCAATTTCTGAACGCATAGCCAGAAGTAACCCTTGAGCGTCACTGGGTGTGGCCCAAACCCCCCCCCAAAAAAAGAAGTATGGAGAAAAAATTTGGATGCCTAAGACTTGCATTACAGTGCTTAATGGTCTAAACTTTCATTATAATGCTCATTATAAGAATGTTTTTAGCACTTTATTTCCAATTTAAATATATATGCAAAAGTTCTAATATTTTTGTTTACTGACATCTACAGGAAAGGAACTGAATGCTCTGGAATAATGCTACAGTGGTGCTCAGTGCTCTTAACTCTTATTACAGTGTTCATTAAAAGCATGTTCAGCAACTTATGAAAAGCTTTTGTGATATCTTTAAGGCAGGATATGGAAAAGCTGACTGATTTGAGAATGGTGTATAAACAATCTAACTTGTGCTTTTACAATCAAGTTTAACCTCTCTAGCAGTGAATTAACTATTAAAGTAAATGGCTTAAAAATTCTTCACCACAGGCCCGGAGAGATAGCACAGCGGCGTTTGCCTTGCAAGCAGCCGATCCAGGACCAAAGGTGGTTGGTTCGAATCCCTGTGTCCCATATGGTCCCCCGTGCCAGCCAGGAGCTATTTCTGAGGAGACAGCCAGGAGTAACCCCTGAGCACCGCTGGGTGTGGCCCAAAAACCAAAAAAAAAAAAAAAAAAAAATCTTCACCACAAGGGGCCAGAGAGATAGCATGGAGGTAGGGCATTTGCCTTGCATGCAGGATGGTGGTTCTAATCCCGTCATTCCATATGGTCCCCTGAGCCTGCCAGGAGCAATTTCTGAGTGTAGAGCCAGGAGTAACCCCTGAGTGTTGTCGGATATGACCCAAAAATAAAAATAAAAAAAAAAAATCTTCACCACCTTACTTGCTGGCTTTATATTTATGAAGTGCTTTGACCCATTCCCATTTACCACCCTAGATGGGTCAGTATTAGAGCTGTAACATATTGATCGACCAACTATGTATGTGTGCGCACATGTGTGGTGGTCACTTCTATGTTAGTCTAAGGTTCCTCTGTGTTATACATAATGCCCGTCTGTGTTGCACATAGCCCTCCTCCTTCCCCCTTCCCACCTGTCATTTAACTTCTTTACATATTAAAGACTCACCTAGGCAGGAAGATTTTCTAGATAGTTCCTTTGCCTTCAGTAGCTTCCCACCACCACCACCAACACCACCACCACCCCCGCGCCCCCAGTGGGAATGGTCTTAATTTCCCAACAAATACTGTGGTCTCAGCAGTCTCTTCCTCTTGCTCCACAAGGTGGAAAGGTCCCGGACACAGGAATTTCACCCTAATCAGCCTGGTTTGGATATTTCCTTCCAAATATCCTGCTCCAATGACCCCTGCTCCAGACTCACTTTCCCAAATGGGATGAGAATATGTGGAGCCTTTACAAGCCCCCCCCCCCTTGCTGAAGCCACACTTGCTGCCTCCATCACAATCGCTGTCTTTTCAAACGGCCCTGCCTCATCACTGACCCTCTATGATCCCCTTCAGGGACACCAAACTGGCCAAACTTCAGGTATGCCAGTTTGGGGTTTTTTGCAGTGAGTGTTGGCACCCTTCCCTCCCACCCCTCATCTTCCTTCTTCCAGGAGCACTGGCAGCTCAGTACATGCCCCTAAAATTCATAATATCAATAATATTAAGTGAATCTCTGGAAAACTACATTTGTTTAGTGTTGTCATCCCAATAGGAACACACCGATTTAACAGAATGGGCAGCTAACAACAAGAGCCATTGTATTAAAGACTTCATTGGAGATACAATAATTTTCACAAAAGTGCTTGCTACTGTGTTTTTATTTTTTTAAAAAACTTTGCTTTCGCTTATCTGGAAATAAATGTACTATGGTCAACTATGTAAAGCATTTTCTTTAAATAAATTTTTATAATTTAAAGTAAAACAGATTACTCAACTTTTTCCCTAAAGCAGCTAAACTTGGAGTACAGGGAAAAGGAGGGGTGGGACAGCAGGAGTATAAAAAGTCATTGTAGTTTTGTAACAGCTTTGTTTTGTTTTGTTTTGTTTTTTTGGGCCACACCCAGTGACACTCAGGGGTTATTCCTGGCTATACGCTCAGAAATCGCTCCTGGTTTGGGGGAACATATAGGATTCATATATCAAACCACGGTCTATCCTAGGTCAGCCATGTGCAAGGCAAATGCCCTACTCCTGCGCCACTGCTCCGGCCCCTTGTAACAGCTTTCAAAGAAATAATTTTAATATTATTTTTGATATGTTAAAGATGCATGCTCTAATATTGTGGATAAACATTAAACAAAAGCAAAGAGTGCTGGGAAAATAATAATAATAAATCCCAAAGTTCTTACCAAATTCCTAGCAGTGGCAGTTCATTAAATAAACTTCTGCTCTTTTCTCAAAAATGCTCAGTAAATGTGAATTTAGTGAAAAATGGGTAGTCTTCTCAATTCATCCTCTTGTTTTCTCTTAAAGCTAACTTTTCCCTTTCCCATTTCCCCATATGTAGTTACAGTATTCTTCCAATAGAGGGCAGAAGTTATCATCATCTCCTTAGCTTAGCATAAACTTGATACAAATTTCAAGGATGAAGTTGGAACAGACAAAAATGCATTTACTGTGTTGTTGCTTATCGCTTATCGGCTGGGTTGAAGGGTGGAGTGAGGGTGGAGAAAGGAAGAAGAAATAAAGGTCAAAGGGAGGCAGAAAGGAGATAGAGGGGAGGAAAGGAAGGAGCCAAGAGATGGGATTTTCCATTTCAAAAAGCTCAACCAATTACATGAAAGAGTTTCTTCATTAACTGGAAAAGGAAATAAGTTCAGTTAGTGACAATGAGTACGGAAAAGACAAGTTTTTCTTCCTCTCTGTGTAAAAGTTCATGTGAGGAAGCTTCAAACAGTAAGGAAAAAGGGGTGGGAGGGCAAGAGAAGAGAAGAGGGAGGAAGAAGGATGAGGAGCAGCAGCAATCCTGGAGACTTTATATTACTGGTGTCGATCTTTGAATATGAGATAGAAGAACCATCTGTAGAATGTAGAATCCTTAGATACTGAGTACAAATCCCACAACTGAGCTAATCAGACATTCTAGGAGGTAGGAAGGAGTACTGGAAACTACTTGTTAACAGTAGAATTCTAAGAAGCTGGCAATTGGGAGTAGTTAATTGATTATCTACAGTCAGGGTCTGAGAGTGAAATTCAGCAAAAAAGTGTTAGCAACACTGCTCGAGAATAGTGATGTCAGACTGTCTTACTCTCCCACTATTTTTCATTTAATAATATATTTGATAGTAAGGTGGATATCAAATGGCCAATGGTAGCAGTCTAATAATTGGTCTACATAGCTGAGTCTACTAGAGGAGTTGGAGGTTGGGGAGGGACCTTGCAATACTGGCAGAAGAACACTGAAATTGTTTGTGGGTGTGGTATTGGAACATGATCTGCCTAAATTCTTTTAACACTATTACAAATCATGATGCCTAAATGAAAATGAGGGAGCAGGGCAGATAGTATGATTGAATTTGCAAAGCATGATCCAAAGTTAGCTATAGTATTTTTGTTTGATTAGGTTTTGTGGGTTTTTTGAGGGGGGGGTGTTTGTTTTGTTTTGAGGCCACACCCAGATATGCTCAGGACTTACTACTGATCTACATTCAGCAGTAGTAACTACTATTCCTGGTGCAGCCGTGTGTGTATGTGTGTGTGTGTGTGTGTGTGTGTGTGTGTGTGTGTGTGTGTTTATGAGAAAGAGAGAGAGCTAGAGAGATGGGATGCTGAAGATGAACTTATGTTCACCCTTATGCAAGGCAAGTATCTTACCCACTGTACAATTTCTCTAGCCCCTGAGTATAGTTTTTTTTTTTTTTTTTAGAAACTTCCTTTATTTGTTTTTAAACATAAGTTTATACTGGCTAGTGCTCAAGGCATACTCCTGGCTCTGTGCTCTGAGGTCACTTTTGGAGGACCTATGCCCTGTCCATGACTATCGCTCCAGCCCCTCAGACTTTCAATATGCTGAAGAAAGCCAGTTCTCATATAAGTAAACAAATCCAATGTAGTGTATTAATAATATACCATAAAGGTATCTGAACAAGTCCTCACTGTTTTTACTGTAGCAGAAGCTTCTGAATGATGCTTAAAAAAAGTGGTGTTAAATCACAGAAGGCCTCTGCCACTAAGGTCCCTGAGGCAGGCTGATTTGCCATCCTGACCAGTTACCATACCTGGAAGGCATCCTTTCAGAAAATCCAAAGAACGTGCATTCCCCTCAGTCATTTTGTATCATGCTGGAACTATTTACTAGGCAGTTTCTCTATAAGCAAAGTCATATGCTTCTAAACTTAATGTGGTTAACTTTCTCAAGATGGCATGACATCCAATTCAGGAAGTCAAAGTAGATAAGGAACCATGGAAAAATAATGAATTCCCATTCTGGATGTGAATAGTGGCAGGTGTGAAGATGGTGAGGAACCACAGAGTTGGGAAGTAAAGGCTGTAGAGATTAGATGAGGGTGAAGCCTATACAATGAGGAAGCTTGACCTTGCTTCAGATAGAAAGGATGGGAGAATCTGCATAGAGATGAAACAAGTGAAGATAAACTCGGTTTGTGCTTGCAGCAGTATGTAAGTAAGAGGAGAAAGACAATGGTGGAAAAGGGCCAAGGAGATAGAGAGTAGCATAAACACGGCATTTGCCTTGAGTGTAGCCAATTCCCAGCACTGCCCAGAGTCTCCTGAGCACCATCAGGAGTGATCCTTGAACACAGATCGGGAGTAAGCTCTGCTCAACACCAAGTGAGACCTCAAAACCAAAACCAAAGCAGATTACAATGAGCGGAAAGGGATGACTGAGACACAGAGAGAAGAGGTGACTTAGGAGAAGAAAGAGCTAAAGATAAGAGGAAAACAATGGCTAGTGTCCCAACACCTCAAAGCAGTCAGCAAAGACAGCAGCAAAAACCAAAGCAGATCAACATGGGAATTATTTTCTTGATGCTTTGGTTTTGAGGTTAGATCTTGTTCCTGCCTAGTCCCCTGACCACTGCAAGGGGCTAACCCTAGCACAGAACCAGGAGTAGCCCTTGGATACGGCATCCCCCCCAAAGATAATTTTAGCAAATTAAGAAAAACTTCCTCCCATAATAATAACAATAATAAATATCCCCTCTTTAAAATTTAAGATAGGAACTAGGAGATAAACTCAGAGGATCAGTGCGGGCAGCAGAGGTGCATTGAATACTCAGCACCCCACGATTCTCTGCCCCTCTCTGGGAAAACCCCCTGTAAGCACCCCGCAAAAACCCAAAGAGAACAAAAATAAATATAACCATTTCATCTAGCAAGATCGACTCTTTGGACTCATTTTTGCCAGAGAGGGCGCAGCTCCGACCCGCCTCTCCTCTCTTACCCGGTGGCAACCACCCTCAGGCCGGTTCTGATTTCCCACTGGGAAAATAAAATAAATGACACTTCTACACGCGGAGCCTTGCTGAGCCAGGGGAACGCTGGAGTCCCGACTGGTCAGCGCCATCCTATCATTCACTGGGCACGCTTGGCACCGAATTTAGGCTGGGGGGAATGGGGCGAGGGAGCGAGAGGGCAAGAGGCGGTGGGCAAGAGGTGCTGCAAGGAGCACCTGGCTAGTACCGCTGCCATCCCACGCGCGGCCTCCGAGCTTTGACAAAGTATCAGATGGGGAAACAGTTGCATTTCTTCCCCCAGGCCTTCGGCTCCTGGCCTAACGCCATCGGGGCGCTCCACGCCCCACTTCGGGACTGAAAGCGCCCTCCGGGCCTCCAGCTGGTATCAGAGAATGCACACCCAGCCCCAGGCCTCCAGCTGGCATCAGGGGTTCAGGTCCCCCAAGATGTCCTCTCGCTGCTTAGCCAGGCGCCACTGCAGCCAGCCCAAGAGGAATCAGGCGGGGCACTTTTAAAGGCGGGAGCAGGCGGACCCTGCCCCGCCCGGCTGCTCCGGGCCAAGGGGGGGACAGCCCTGCTGTCCGAGCCCCGCCTCTGCTCCGCCCCTCGTCCGGCGAGCCGGGGGCGGGTCGGGGCGGAGCGCGGAGCCACCGGCCGCTGTCTCTGCCGAGCGCCCGGGAGCGCGGCCCGCAGCCTCGGAGCTCCGCCGTGCAGTCCCGTGGGGTGAGTCTCCAGGCCCCGGGGATGGGCCTAAGAGGGGGATCGCGGCGAGCCAGCTTCGTGCCGCAGGCTCCCCGATTCACCTTCCGGGCTCGGGAGAGCTTGGGACAGCGAGTGGCTCCGGGGATGGCGTGGAGTAGGGGAGGCCGCTGGGGGTGGAAGGAATCCGCGAGTCCTTCCTGGACGCTGACCTCTCTCTCTCTTTCTCCCTGTCTCCACCGCGGCCCTGATTTGCAACGCGCCGGGCTTGGGGATCGAGGGTCGGTGGGAGCTTGGGGATCGGGGACTGGAAGTGTTCCCCCACTCCCCAAATCAGTGGTTGGCTTTTGGCGCCGGGCTGTGCGCGCTGCCCGGAGGGAGCTCGCAGGGGAGCAGCGTCCCGGGGTTGCTGGCCAAAGCCCGAGTTGCGTGCGCCCGGGGCCTCCGCGCCACTCTTCGCCCCAGCCCCTCCGGAGACTCGGGGATGGGTTAGCTGCAGGGGGGTGCAAATCTGGGACTTCAACCCGAAAGTCTGGAGAGAGTTGGGTGACAAGCGACGACTTTCCGTGTGGGATTTTCGAGCCACTGCTTGCGGGGAAGGACTGGGAGCCGGTGTGGGTTCGAGAAACACATCCGAAATGCACATAATCCTGGAAACGCGCGAAACCCTTTTCTTTTGCTTTTCTTTTGTTTTTTCTTTTTCTTTGTTACAGTTTCTCCCTAGGAGGTGTTCGGGGAGGGGACTGACTCTCCGTGCCGGAAGGTCTCTGGGAACTGGAAGTGCTTGGCCAAGGCTCGACTCCTGTATGTCCTCTGCATGCAAAGTTTGCGCTCAGCCAGCTCTGCACTTTCTCCGGCCTTACATTCTTGATAAAGTTCTTTCTCGTATAATTGAAACGGCACATTTTTTTCTTTAAGTTTGAGCCTCACCTGGCGGTGCTCAGGGTTTACTCCTGGCTCTATATACTCAAGGGATCACCTCTGGCGGTGTTCTAGGGGAACATTTGAGGTGCAGAGGATTAAAACCAAGTTGTTGGGTGCAAGCCAGACAAGTGCCTTACCCCACTGTACTATCTCACTGATTCCCTCCGAGAAGGGGAATTTTTTTTAAACCCACTCAGCAATGCTCAGGGCTTACTACTGATATCATCACCCTTGGAAATGCTCAGGGGACCATATAGAGTGCCTGGAATGAACCTAGTTCAGCTACTTGCAAGGCACATGCATTGCCTCTTTCCACCCCTTCGTGTGTGTGTGTGTGTGTGTGTGTGTGTGTGTGTGTGTGTGTGTGTGTGTGGTTTTTGGGTCACACCCGGCAGTGCTCAGGGGTTATTCCTGGCTCCAGGCTCAGAAATTGCTCCTGGCAGGCATGGGGGACCATATGGGACGCTGGGATTCAAACCGGTGACCTCCTACATAAAAGGCAAACGCCTTACCTCCATGCTATCTCTCCGCCCCCCCCCCTTTTTTTAATAGTGGAAGAAACCTGTGTGAAGTTCACCAGTAAATCTCTTGCCAGTGTGAGGCCCTGGGTTGGGTCCCCTCCATTGCCAAAAAAGTTGAGCTGTTTTTAGAAAAAGGATGTTTCTGATAGTAATCGTGTGGTATTATCTTATATTCTAACAAGTCTCTTTAGTATCAGGTTTAACAGAAAGCAGCAGATCAGTCCATGGGGTGCAGTAAGTAGCCTTGGGTATGATTGTGGGGTGCTCTCTGAGTGTTCTCTGAAAGAAGGTAGATTTTTCAGGATAGAACTGAGTAAACTTTTTTTTCTGAAAAGGGGGTCCTATAGGCGACCAACCATGGATGTCAACTGGATGCACTCCACTCGGAGCCAGTGAATTGGGAGGACTGACCAGTGGCATCTTTTGATTTAGTTTTGGAGGGAGGGACATCCCATTATAGTTAAGTGAGGGAGGGGGTTCAGAGGTCTACTCTGGTTTTCTCACTGTGCAGTGTCTTCGGCTCTAACCCACAGTTTAATCCTCCAACTCACTGTCTACCAAAGGGAAACTTTTCTGTCTGCTGACCTTCTGCTCCCAAGCCTTTGGGGCCTTGGTGGGGCAACTTGGAAATCGCCAGCAGCATCAGCGTTAGAGGCGCTGCTGCTTCTGCTTCTGTGGACTTTGTTTGCTAACTGTTCACTTGTGGGAGAAGCCCAGGGCACAGACCACAGCGCATTAGTGGGTACTGGTGCAGAACTCCGCTTGGCTGAAAACTCATCCTCTTGGTTTCTATTCATGGTTGGGACCAGCTATACCTGGTGCCCAGTTCTGTCAGGCTTCTGCCTTTCTGGACCCAACAGTGGAGAAATGAGATTGCTGCAGGTGAGACACTGGACCATCAGAGTTCACAAGAAAACAGGGTCCTGTGTGGAGAGAAATACCCCTTATCAAAAGAGTGCCTCAAAACATAGACTGAGAAAGCTAGGGTCCCGAACTCTCAAGAGATAGGTCAGAGCAGCCTTTATTTCCTCGTATCTGACAAAGAAATTCTACCTGTCTGTTGCAAGTCAGTCCTTGATGGGGCTGGAAGGTGAAGCGATGGAGGATGAGGTCTTTCTCCTCCAGCTCGGACCACTTGTCCGTCACTTTGTTCAGCCGACGGGTAGAAAACTCACAGGCAGTCAGGCTTCAGGAGATACCAGCTTTATTCAGTGGATAAGGCTGAAGAATTTCCCAGCCTTCCTCAGAAGCTTGCTTTTATAGACAAGAATCAGGTACCACCCTAGGGTGGGAGCAGAATACCAAGTAAGGAATAATCCAATATACTATCACCAGGTCACACCCTAGGGTGGATACAATAATTGATTAGGGTAGGATCAGTATGATAATAATCTTATGGAAGTATTTTCATATATAACGCCTGTCTTCCTCTTTTCACTTGCTAGAAGAAGTAACTTTCCGTTCTTCTGTCTCTCCATCTCTCTTTCACTCTTGAACTTGGTTTTTACTAGTGTTTACGTGAACCCTTTCCAACTTAATAGAGTCAGTTGTTAGCTTGAAAAGGTCTCTATGGAATAGTACCACATTGGAACTGGAAAAATGTGGCCAGTATTGGCAGTAGAAAGAGGTTACAAGGTAGAAAAATTTTACTTTTTACTGTTTGAAATGTTGTGTGCCTGTGTATCCTAGAACATTTATATATTGCTTTCATAATCTCAGCATCCTAGACATTTATTTCATTTTATTTTATTTTATTGGGGGGGCACACCCAGTGACATTCAGGAGTTACTCCTGGCTATGTGCTCATAAATTGCTTCTGGCGTGGGGGATCATATGGGATGCCGGAAGATCCAATCGTGGTCGTCCTAGGCTAGCGTGTGCAAGGCTTTATCACTTGTGCCATCGCTCTGGCCCTGTTATAGACATTTAAAAATAAGATAAGGTGGTTTCTCTGGAAACACTGTTTTTACTACTACCTTTTTCCAACAAAACAAATTAGTGTTTTCCTTGCCCACATCTCAGTTCTGAACTAGAGTATGTCATTGTAGTGTCTATTACTCCAAAGGCCCGACTTTAACCCCTGGCACACTATACACACACACACACACACACACACACACACACACACGGACGCACAAAGTATATATTACTTCAATATAATATTGTGAAGGCAAAAGGGATAGAACAGTGGATAAGACACTTTGTTTTCATGAAGCAACCCATATGGTCCCCTAAATACCCACATGGATTGATCCCACTCAGAGCCAGGAGTAAACCCTGAACACTGCTAGGTGTGGCTCCAAAACAATATTGTTTTCTCAGATGAATTAAATGCAAACTCCTGTGCAAGGTGAGAAACCCCAGATTCCAGTGTACTTTAACAGACTATTATGCAGTCCTTAAACCGACAACTGAAAAAAAGCTTTTTCATGAAACATCATGAAGTGAACTTTACTATTGTTTCCATGGGGGCTATCCCCAGTGCTGCTGGTGTGAGGGTACGGAGAAGACATGAGGTGTGGGAGTTCAAACTCAGAGCCTCACACTATCAGGAACATGTTCCTCTATTTTAACTGTCTTCCCAACTACGTGAAATAGTTAATAGTTTTTAAATGAAAAACTTGTTACCAAGAGTACTTGGCTGTAAGGCCAAGCGATAGCACAGCGGTAGGGCATTTGCCTTACACCCAGGTCAGACCTCAGTTCCATCCCCGGTGTCCCATATGGTCCCCCAAGCCAGGAGCGATTTCTGAGTGCATAGCCAGGAGTCACCTCTTAGTGTCACCTGGTGTGGCCCAAAAAACAAACAAACAAAAAAAGAATACTTGACTGCAATCCTATTTCCAGAGAAGAGAAGGCAGATGGCCCATTGTGTATGACATGAACTTCAGCCATCCTAAGGACTTTATACTTGGCAGTGGGGTGGTCTTGATTTTCATTTTTTTCCCTTGTGGCCTAGGATATGACTCAATGGTACTTTCACATGCCTTAAATGCATGAGACCCTGGATTTGATCCCTGACACCACAAAAGTATATGTGTATCTATGTATTCTTCACTTAGATGTCTGATAGATACTAGGTAATATTAACCAGCTTTGCATTTAATAGGATAGGACGGAGGAAAGAGCTCAAAGGACAGAAGGTGGGCCTTGCAGACTGGAGGTCCAAGTTTAGTCTCCTGCACCACAGTGCCTCTCAAGCACTACCAGAAAGAACCCCAAGCAAAATTGGGGGAGTTCCTGAGCAATATCAGCAAAACAAGAAAGTATATACAACAAGCATTAAACTCAACACAGACAAAAATAATCCCTATAGTTACTTGGATGCCGCATGTTGTGGACCACACCATTGCCTTCTCTCTTGGGCCATAAACAGACCCATGGACCACCAACTTGCTTAGTTCAATTTCTGCTGCCTGTGAGGAGAGAAGAAATAGAGTGAGTCAGAGTTGGGGGGTGGGGACTGAGAACAGGCATGCTGGCAGACCGGCACTTTGTGTATCTGTGCCTGCTTCCCCTGTTGCGTCACTGTCCACATCAGCCACACACCCTCACCCTCCAACTGACCGAGAGCCTACAAAGTCCTTGATGTAGGTTCGTTCTAGTACCAGCACTAGCTGAGAGCCATCAGCCAACCATTTCCCCAGGTCCACTGACCTCTCCATCTTTCATTTGTTTGTTTTAGCTATACTTAGGGGAGGGGGACGGGTTGCGCCATATCTGTGCTCAGGGTTGTAACCTGGCTATCATCGTGGATCCTGTGTGGTGCTGAGATTTGAACCGAGTTTGCCACAGTGATAGGCAAGTTCCTTAATCTTTGTTCTCTCTAAGGCTCTTAGAGAAATAGCCAAGTGTTTTTGTTTATTTGTTTCAGGATTACACCCACAGTTTACACCTGGCTCTGTGTTCAGAGATCACTCAGAAGTGATCATTCCTAGCTCTGTGCTCAGGGATTACTCAGGCTGAGGGGACCCTATGGGTTACTGGGGATTAAACGCGGGCCTCCTACATGAAAAACCTGTGCTTCAGCTTGTTGAGGTGCTTCTTTAGTTGGTATCTTCATATTCAGTGATATAAACATTTAAAATTGCTATGACGTATTTATTGTTTTGACTTTTTTAAGAACAAGTATGTACTGGCTGCTGTAGCAAAAATTGTTTAAACTATTTGGCCCTGATGTCAGCCAAACTGAATGACCCTTGAACTCTGCTGTGCTGTCCTCATCTCTGCCTCTGGGTTTGTTCATCTTACTTATTCTTTTCTCCTGTCTTCTTCCCCATTTCTCTTCTGCCTCTAGTTCCAGTCCTGTGGTCCTTATCGAATTATAATTTATTTACATACTTATCTTCTCTTCCATGTTAGATTGTACTCTACCTGTAAAACAAGGCTTATTTTCTTTACCTCCTTTTCTCAGGTGGTACTTAGCAATACTAACTGCAAAGATGCTTAAGGAATGTTTGTTGGGGACTGGAGTGATAGTACACCAGATAGATCATTTGCCTTGCACACAGCAGCCTGGGTTTAATCCTTGGCAATCCAAATGTTCCCCTAGAACACTGAAATTCAAAAGCACACCAGGAGTGATTCCTGAGCTCAGAACCAGAAATAAGCCCTGATCATTGCCATACAAAATGGTGTATTGCATTAATCTGAGTTGATTAAATTCACTGTAGAAATTTTCTATAATAAAAGAAATGCATCCACCATATTGAAAGAAAATCTTCAATATTGTCTTGGACCAAGAACATTTACTCTCACCTGCAGAGATTTGGTGGGGAGGGGGAGTCACACCTGGTGGCTCTCAGGGGTTACTACTTGCTCTGCACTCAGAAATCGCTCCTGGCTCAGGGTCCATATAGGATGTGGGGGATCGAACCCCCATCCATCCTGAGTTAGCCATATGCAAGGCAAACATCCTACCTCTGTGTTACCACTCTGGTTCCTAGTTAGAGAAAGAAACTCTTGTACACTGTTAGTGAGATTATAATTTGTATCACCATTATGGAAGCAAAATGAAATACTGAGCTTTATTGCAGCTATTCACTTTCTTTTTTTTTTTTTTTTTTTTTTTTTTTTTTTTTTTTTTTTGGTTTTTGGGCCACACCCGTTTGACGCTCAGGGGTTATTCCTGGCTATACGCTCAGAAATCGCCCCTGGCTTGGGGGGACCATATGGGACACCGGGGGATCGAACCACGGTCCATCCTACGCCAGCGCTTGCAAGGTAGACACCTTACCTCTAGCGCCACCTTCCTGGCCCCAGCTATTCACTTTCTGCTTGATAAGAGCAGAAGAATCCAATCTAGCTCTCCACTGAGCTGTCCCCACTTGTGAGCCCTGCGATAAATGAAAATGAAGTCGGAATTTTTTAAAATGAATTTAATTGAGTCACCATAAGATATGCTATTATAAAGTTATAGATGGTTGAGTTTCCATCATCTAATGTTCTAACAGCCATCCCTTCATTAGTGTGTGCTTCCCACACCAGTGTCCCTAGTTTCCATCCCCCACAGACACTATCTCTATGGCAGACACTTTTCTTCTCTCTCACTCCGCCCCCTTTTTCCATTTAGACAGTGCAGTTTGCAATACTGTTACTGAAAGGGTATCATGCATATCACTTTACCTCCTTTCAGCAACCACTTCTTGTCCAGAGTGATCATTTCCAACTGTCCTTGTAATGGTTCCTTCTCTGTCTTAACTGTACTCCCCCACCCCCAACACTTGTAGGGAAATTGTTTTGTTTTGGAGCCACACCCAGTGGTACTTAGAACTTACTCCTGGCTTTGTGCTCAGAGAGCTCTGGGGACCATATGGGATGCTGGAGATGGAAACCAGGTCTCCATTTCATAGGTAGTGCCCTGTTTGCTGTGTTATCATTCTGGAACCTGAAATTAAATCTTTGAGATGCCAGCTAAGAATATTTGATTGGTTCTTCCTTGTCTTCAGAATGTAGTGAAGTCTTGAGTGAAGTCTCTCATCTCATTTCCTCTCCTCTTGGCTCTGCCTAAGGTGCTCCCCAGACTACATCTATAGGAAATTAACTGCCTTTCTTTGCCCAGAATAGAACTACAGTGATTTCCTTTCTTCCATGTGCTTCTAGAAATCTGGTACATGTCACTTCTTGTCTCTAGACACTTTCTTGACCCTCTTCCATGTTGCATTAGAATCCCTCCCAACACACACACTGCTTCCATGTGGAACACAGACTGTATGATGCTGGTGACTCAGTGTGTGCTTAGAGAGCCATGGGAATAGTTCTTCCCCTATCCCAATGGTTTACTAATGTCAGATGCGTGAATTAATTTGGATCTGCCCCTTATCTCAGTGTCCAGAGAGGCCCAGATATCAGAGGTATTAGAAGTGAATGAGCTGAGTACTGCTCTGCTCTGCTCAACAGTGAAGATCCAGTTGCATGCAGCTGCCTTGCTGTGCGTGGGCCACTGAGACATATTTCACTGTGATTTCCTAAGATCTGGGCTTTGGGGTTTGGTGAATTTGAGTTGATTCCATTTCCTCCTCCCACTAAGCTTGAACTCTGTCTTCAACTGCCAGGCACATCATGATAGATTTAGGGGAAAGAATATGCCAGTCAGAACAGAAAAGCAATTCCTTCTAGCTCAGACCCTCAAGATCAGTAAATAGTGAGATTTGTCCACTGAGCTTTGGAGAATTTTATTTTATATTTATGTATTTAATTTTGGGGCTACACCCAGCAGTGCCCAGGGCTTAACTCTTGGGTCTCAGGGATTATTCCTAGCAGGGTCAGGGGACTGTAAAGGATGTTGGCCAGCTGTATCTAAGGCAAGAGCCGTCTTCCTATACTATCATTCCAGCCCACTTTGGGAGATTTTTATTAGCATGACTCATTCTGTTCTTGAGGCTCTGGTGAAATTCCACTGGTGAGGTGGGTGAGTGAACTCTGACACTTGGTGGATTCATCAAGAGATTATTTAATGCTGCCCAGTGAATCTGGTGACCCGACCGACTCCCAGCATTGTGCAGAGGCAATTCTTCCCTTCTAGTTCCTGAAGTTAGGGTTGACTAAGTTTATTCAAAAGGAGTTACAAAATAAGCTCAGGAGCTTGCAGAAATCAAACAGCCTGCTTGTAAAAAAGATTTTACCAGAGAGAGTACAATGGATAAGGCTGTTACTTGTCTACCTTTTGATTTCCAATACCATGTATGGTCCCCCTAGTACTTCACAATGATCTCTGAGTACTACAGGTTGTGCTTTCAAACTCCCTGCACCCACCCTACCTCTCTCTCTCTACCCTTGCCCAAAGAAATGGATTTCAACCAAGTCTGTTGGGTTTGGGGTTTTCTTTTTGTATGGTTTTTTTTTTTTTTTTTTTTTTTTTTGGTTTTTGGGCCACACCCTGCGGTGCTCAGGGATTACTCCTGGCTGTCTGCTCAGAAATAGCTCCTGGCAGGCACGGGGGACCATATGGGACATCGGGATTCGAACCAACCACCTTTGGTCCTGGATCGGCTGCTTGCAAGGCAAACACCGCTGTGCTATCTCTCCGGGCCCCTTTTTGAATGTTTTAATGGGACCTAGCAATGCTTGGGTTACTCCTGACTTCACTCAGAAATTACTCCTTGTGGTGCAGCAGGACTTGGTTCAAATCACGTAGGTCTTGGTTTTTTGAAGCTTCACTGAGGTCTGGGCAGCTACAGGGTAGGGGATTCACATTTTAAGAAAGAACAGAGTGAGCACTGACCTCAGTGAAGAGAGGATGAGGTCAGGATGCCTGATTCTGAAGGACACTGCCCTGCGTCTTCCTCTACTTCCTGACCAAGTGTTTCATGACCCCAGCTGCTTTATTTTCTCAGTACATCTCTGGAATTCGAAGTTCTCAACTTCACTGATAACTTTCTGTGAAGCTCAGCTTATATTAGCACACAGTGCTAATATCTCCATGCAATGGAGATAACAGTTTGCTTTGAGCTTTTGCTAGTAGGATTTGTTTGTTTACTTACAACTAGTGGTGTTCAGGGTTTGTTCTTGGCTCTGTGCTTAGGGATTACCCCTGGAAGTGCTGGGGGATCATATGGGATGCCAGGACTCAAACCCAGGTCAGCTACATGCAAAGCAAATGCCCTGCCTGCTATACTTTCACTCTGGCTCTTAGAAGGATTCGTTTAAAACAAGCTTAGGTTGTTTCAGGTAAGTGGTTCATTTTTGGGAGTTTCTATCATCTTAGCCAGGAAGCCTCAAATTCAAGAAGCAGGGCTGCTCAATCAGCATTGCATCTGCTTAATCAGAGTGCCCTGGGCCTCCAAATCCTAATCATTGCCTTTGGTGGGGGCTCTGCTCATCCACCAAGTGAGTCATGCTCATTCTTTATGCTAGATTCTAAAAATGTCCCGTGTTACTTAATATGAAAGTTCTAGAAAGCAGAAGGGTTACATTTCAGGAAGTTAGCATTTTTAAGATGCAATTTAGTATTTTCATATTATGAATTAATTTTGTGCTGCACTTGGCTAAATTCTGATTTTGGAAATCACCCGTCCCCAGTCAGTACTTGATAGTTCAATTTCAGTCCAAACTCCTACCAGGACCAGCCCTGCTCCCTCCCAAAGGCTTTTCTCCTCTTTTGTTCTTATTCTGATCTGCCCCAATTTCTTTCCTCAGAACCTTCTCAGGGCCTTTGCACATTACTTTCCCTTCCTCCAAACTTACCTCACCGCCTTCAAGACTCTGCCCACATGACTCCAAATCAATGAGGCCTGTTAGGCTCTCCGACACCCTTCAAGGCCCATGCATTCCCTGATGACTTCCTAATACTTTATTCATTGAACTGGTCACCATTTGCTGTTGTTTATACATTCATTTATTTACTTGTTTGGTTGCTCTCCCAGCACTAAAATGGAAGCACCACAAGACACTGTCAATTTTCTTCCCAGTTATTGATTAACACTTTCTCAGACTATAAGTTTTAGCATGTGTTTAGTAAATAAATCAGTGACTAAAAATAGCATTTTATTAGAAGAAAAATATTTTAGATCATCGACTACTATATGTTACAGTGGAAAACTGGGGCTCAGAAAGACTTATTTAAAATGAGATCGAGTCATTCAGAAAAGGTTTCAGAGATCTTTGCTCAAGTAGTAGAACACATGCCTTGCACAGGAAAATTGTTTCTAAATTTGATTCCTATACCACCTGCTCTCCCAACACTTGCCATTGTAGCCCTAATGACCTCTGAGTCCTAATAGGTATAGACAAACAAGCCACACACACCCCAAAAAACATTAAAAACTTATAATTCTTTGGTTTTTTTGTTTGTTTTTGTTTTGGGGTCACACCCAGCAGTGCTCATGGGTTACTCCTGACTCTACACTCAGAAATTGCTCCTGGCAGGCTCAGGTGACCATATGGGACGCCAGGATTCGAACCATTAACCTTCCGCATGAGAGGCAAACGCCTTACCTCCATGCTATCTCTCCGGCCCCCAAAACTTATAGTTCTTTGAAAAAAATTGTTGATATTAGCATTTGAGTGTTTTGGGAGTATCACTCCTAGCAGGTTCAGAGGACTTTATGTGGTACCAGAAACAAATCCAGATTGGCTTGACCACATTCAAGGCAAATAAATGCCCTACTCACTGTACTATTTACTTCAGCCTGGGTATCTTTTGTCTAAGACAAGAATAAACAAAAATAGACGAGTAAATGAAAAACTTAGTGAAGAACAAGAAGTTATTATTGTGTGATAGTAAAGCTTCTTGATCTACAGAGTAAATTTTTATTTTTATAACATAAATGAGCACCTTGCATGTTAAGAAAATGTGCTGTGGGGCCAGAGTGATAGCACAGCAGGTAGAGTGTTTGCCTTTGCCTTGTACACTCCGACTCAGATTTGATCTCCAACTCAGGTTCAATCTCCGTTTTCCATATGATCCTCCCTCCCCCAGCTGGCAGGAGTAATTTCTGAGCACAAATTCCTGAACACCAGGTGTGGCCCAAAAACAAAAACACACAAAAAGAAAATATGTTGTTAGGTTTGGTAATACTGTTATAAAGCCATTATTTCTCCAGAACCACCTGTTCACTACACTTAATTTTTCTTGGTTTTCATTCTTTCTTCAGGACAGTTGCTTTTATGACTTCTCATAAATACTTTGTTATAGATACTCTATTCAAGAGATTGGGGGTGGGGTGGCAATTACTTTTATGAGCAGGTAAGAGGATTAATAAAGGGACCTGGTGTCTGGGAAAATTCAGAGATCCGTAGTTTTGTTTTTTCAGTTTCCCAGATGCATCACAGAACTGCAGTTTATAACGCCCTGCTTTATGGCTAGAACAAAATAGACAAGCCCTGGTGGTTTGCCAGCCTGAGTGGTATTGACCTCAGTCTTGTTTATTCTACACATCCTTGAGATCTCACTTGTGAAAATAAAAATTGTTTATCAGTAGCTTGGTGTTTAGTTACATGACAGTTTACAAATGGGACCAATTAATTTTTCTTTAAACAGGAACAAAAAAAAAAAGCAAAGCTTAGCTAATCTCTATAGTGAACCGAAGTAAACTTTAGAGATAGAGTGATGGCACTTGAGTGTTAGAAGCCATAAAGGTTCTAGATCTTTATAGTTAGAAAAATGATGAGAAGAAAGAAAGCAACATAGACACATCACATTAAGTACAAAAAACTTCTTTTTATCCTTTGAATTGATTTTTGGAATATACTCTTGTCTTTTTTAGATAGTAACAGTCAATAATGCAGAAGTTAGATACATAGATATAGGTATAAAAGTATAGATATATACTTTAGACTGTAGAGTGGTGATTCTCAACAAATTGCCTGAAAGTTCAGACTTCCCTCTGAGAGAATATCTACCATCTACTTTCCTCTACCAGATCATCAGTGTGAATTTCAGATAGCAAACTATGTAGGAAGGATTTCAGATGTGGTGCCAGTATCTCATTTTCGGTTCCTAGTGGATGAGAACCAGTGACATGTTCCCCCTTGACTCAGCAGTTCTGGTGTTCTGTTCACAGAGGGGAGTGGGAAGGGCAATCCAGCCTCATCAGTTCAGTGGATGATATCACTTCCTCTTTTCTTAAGAAAAATATTTTTTCTCTTTTTCTAATAATTTTTGGGGGATTTGTTTTGTTTTGGTTTTGACTCTAGGTGGTACCCCCCCCCTCCTTATTTTGTGCAATAGAAAAGGCATCAGTCAAAACATGTTTCCAGGCTTACCCATTCTTCTCCCTTCCAAAAAAAAAGTGAGGGGGTGGATAACACTCTCCACTTTCCCCCAAATTCTACATTAACTATGTTTATTCTTCTTTTATTAGTATTGAATGAGGATTAGACAAAAACAGGAAGAAAACACAAAGGAACATAGCAGAGGGAGGGGAGGATGAAGAAAGAAAGGAATCGGAACAGTGAGAGCTGAGATCTTTGTGGACAGGGGACACAGTCAGCTCCCTGGCCAGTTGGTGAGGTTCTTAGGTAAAATCTCACCATGGTGCCTTGAGATAGCTTTGGAGTCTGTAGGACCTAGTTGATACTCAGAGCTTGGGGATAGTGGTGGATTCTGGCCAGAGTAAGGCCAACCCAGGACGCATTCATGATGTCTCGATAGTACTTTGGATCTGGACCATTCCCAAGCCAAACATTTTTTCCCCTCACACCCTCCTTGGAACGTACTTGATTGTTTTGGCTTTCTCTTGGGATTACTAAATCATTGGGAACTCCTTTCTGGGGGTTTGAGATGGGAGGGACATGACAAGTGAAGTCTGAGGAGTACTGATTTCCTGGGCCCTCAGGGTTTCAATGAGAGACTCTTGCCCAACTTCAAGCCAAACCAGTTTTAGATTGCCAGAGCCTCATTGACCTGTGACTCAGTAAAGATTGGCAAGGGACAGGGACAGGAGCCAGAGTGCCTGGCTGAGACCAAAGTATAGGGGACCCCTAAAAGAAGATGGGACAACTCTAGCATTCAAAACAAAATTTGGGGTATGATTTCTCCAGTCCCTGGTTCACTTCTGTCTCTTTCTAACTAACTTAGGTGCCAAGCCTCAGGATGGGGTGGGGTGAGGTGTGGGGTGGTGACTGGTGAACTCTAGCCAGCATCAGTCTCAAGACCTGAAATTCTTTATCCAGAGAGGCAGGTGGAGTGAACCAGAGTCCAATGGTCTAGCTCGACCTGTCTTTGCCTTGAGCTAGGTATTTGCCCCCAGAGCAAGTTTTTCCAGCTTCTCTGGGCGGCAGTCTCCTGAGCTGTAAAATGGGCCTAAGGATACTCTTCTGTAGCTATCCCTAGAGTTGAGAATAATGCTGAATTAATTAAAAGAAAATTAGTCCCTCACTCCACTGACTCCCTGAATAGAATTGCTTCAAGACTAGAGTGAAATTTAGAAAAAAAAATATATTTCCTGAGGAGAAATGGAGGCAGTTGATAGAGAAAATTACTTTGTGAGCCTTCCACAACGAAGGCCAGGCCTTGCTGGGTCCTGGCGGAGAGGGGAGACTCCTCAACAGAGGACATCCCTTTTGGCAAGCCTAAGTTAGTATCTTTTAGGACATGACCAAAAAAAATGCCACAAAAATTAATAAAAAAACAAACAAACAAACAAAAAGAAACACCATAATCTAGAGACTGGAAGGCCATTTAACAGTGTGAAAGCTTATCCCTCCATGACCAGTTCTATGCTAGTTCCTCACCATACCCCAGCTGCAAAGATTCTACAATGTTCTGCTGCTTTGGTACAGATCCTATCTGTGGATGTATTCTTTTCCTGGACAGACCAAACTACAGCTTTCCTCATTTTGTTTTGGTTTTTGGGCCACATCTGGTGGCGCTCAGGGGTTACACCTGGCTCTACGTTCAGAAATCATTCCTGGCAGGCTCAGGGGACCATATGGGATGCCGAGAATTGAACCCAGGTCTGTGCCAGGTCAGCCGTGTGCAAGGCAAGGCAAACGCCCTACCACTGTGTATCGCTCTGGCCCCTGCAGTCACTTCTAATTGGGTTCCAATTCCAGAGCAGTTGGCATTGGTGTATCTCACAATGAAAAGAGATGAGTGTCACTCATTTCAGAGCCTCCAGTTTTCAGTCCAGAGATAGCACAGGAGTTAAGGTGCATCCCCTGTACCGAACAGTCTCCTGAGCTGTGGGCTCAAGTGGGCCAGGGGACCTTAGATGGGGCCAAAGCAGTAAGCCCCCTGGCCCTTCAGAGTGAGCTGCTGATTGGATTGACTGAGAACTACAGGGAGGGGCATCTGGGCATCCTAAGCACCACTAAAGAATACCTCCCCCAGTAATAAATATTTTAAATGTTGGGCTGGAGAGACAGTACAGTGGGTAGGTCATTTACCTTGTTTGTGGTCAACCCAGGTTAAATCCTTAACACTTCATGTCTTCCAAGCTTGCTAGGAGTAAACCCTGAGCACTGTGGGTGTGGTCTAAAGACCTCTCTCCATCCCATCTTCAGAGTTCTGGTAGTGGAATTATTAGTCTCATGTTCCGCATCCACAGATGTGTAAATTGTAGACAACCTGGCACATTTCTTATTACACTGTAGATTTTTAGAGACCTCCCCCCACCCCTTAATACCTCCTCATTCAGCCAAGAAATTTTGCAATTGTGTGGTGCAGGTGTGTCCTGACTGCATGCTTGCTTTCCTTAACTCCTAAGCCCTGTCTCCCAAAGCAGCCCAAATGCTCACTGGGGGTCACCATGTTCCTTCATCCTCTGGATGATTCCCCACTTAGCCTGCTTCTATCTATTATGTGCCTCTTTAATTTTTTGGCCCATTCATCACTGATTTGGAGTGCTGGAGGGGGCTCCCAAATGATGCTTCAGAATACTGGGGTCCACTCATCAGGATATTCAGCTTGCCCAGCCAGTGGTTCAGTCCCTAGGATGTGGTTAATGATGGGAGAGAGAGTTGGGTGCTTTACTTGCACAAAGCCAACTGGGTTCAATCCCAGGCATCCCATATGATCCCCCAAGCACCACCAGGTGTAAATCCTTCACATCACTGGGTGTGTGTCTAAAACAAAACAAATCAAAAACAACAACAACAACAACAACAAGGATTTGATGCTGCTTAAACCCTGTAGCACCAGGACTACACCATGTAACAACTCACAAGCCCAGTCTACCATTTCGGCTGGTGCTAGCCAGTTGTTCACCTCAATTCCCTAACCCAGCTCCGCTGAGACATTGTCTGGGAAGCTGGGGCTATGAACCCTGGCTGGTTGTTCATTCTGATAAGAGGCAGAGGCTTCTGGAATTGGGCACGAGCTTATAGAGCTGCAGAGTAGATTAGAAATATTAAGTTTCCAACATCTGTAAACCGAGTCAAGTGGCAATTCAGATAGCCAGATTTTCAGACTTTCAGCCCCAGTTCCTGCCTTCAGCCTCAGTAGGGGACAGAGGACTCCTATCCCCTTCAAGCACACGCACATCCCAGTTCTCCCATCCCAGTGCAGCTTCTCTTGATTTTTTTCTAATAATAAATTTATTTAAGCACCATGGTTACAAACATGTTTGTAGGCCAGTTTCAGTGAAAAAATATACACCCCCTTCACCAGTGCAACCATCTTCCAGCTTTTCTTTTCAAATTGGTATGGCTCCCTCTCCTACTTTCATTTTATTGTTTGTTTGTTTGTTTGCTTATTTTTATTTGTTTCTGGGACACACCAGCGGTGCTCAATGGCTACTCCTGGATTTGCATTCAGGAATTACTCCTGGACAGATCAGGGAACATATGGTATGCTGGGATTAGACTGTAGGTCAGGCAGCCCCTTGTAAGGCAAATGCTCTACCAGCTGTACTGTCTCTCAGGCCCCCCTCTCCCCTTTACATCTGCCTGGCTACTTACCTATCTGCCTCCTCAATGAAGTGTCAGTTTCTCTCTCTCTCTCTCTCCATCATCAATGTACCCCCACATCCTGTAAATATCCCCCAACTGAAAGTGCATCACAATCACCAGGCAGGTTAGTGGTGGTGATTCTTGCTGTGCCTCCCCCAACTGCACCCTCCCCCAAAGCAGTGGAAACCCCTGGGGAATTCTTTGCAGCCACCACTACCTACCCACTCTCAAGAGCCCAGTGGCTCCAGTAGTGTCTTGTGTCCTCTGCTGGCCTTTCTCTAGGTCCAGTTTCAGAATTCCTGGAGAAGGAAGCCAGTTGGCTCAGGGCTGGTCAGATCCTTTCCTCATTTGCACCAAATGGCAGCTCCCCAAAACCCTTGTGGGCCCCAGGAGAAACAGCCACTGATTCTGAGTACAGAGACTCCTGCCCTGCAGACAGCTGCCTTGGCAGGCAGCATTCTCACCTGCTATTATTGTGGGCCAGTCCTACTACCTTGGAGGCCATGCAGGCAGGGCTGCTTCTCTGTCCCCAGAACTCCCGAGTACTAGGCTTAAAATGGATGGACAAGATCTTTTTAAACTTTAAAATTATATATATATATATATATATATTGTTTTGTTTTGTTTTTTTTTTTTTGGACCACACCAGTGATGCTCAGGGGTTACTCTTGGCTATGTGCTCAGAAATTCCTCCTGGCTTGGGGTACTATATGGGATGCCAGAGAATCGAACCACGGTTCGTTCTAGGCTATCACGCACAAGCAGATGCCTTACAGCTTGTGCCATCACTCCGGCCCCAAAACTTACATATATTTTTAAGCTTTCTGTATGCACAGTTTAAAAATGCAGCTAAGGGCCTGAGCAGTAGTACAGGGTGTGTGTGTGTGTGTGTGTGTGTGTGTGTGTGTGTGTGTGTGTGTGTGTGTGTGTGTGTGTGCTTGCCTTGTAAATGATCCACCCAGCATTTAATAAAGTCCACCCCCCAACCCCAGCACAATCATGAGTGATTTCTGAGCGCAGAACCTGGATTAGGCTCTGAGCACCCCCTGGTGTGGACTAAAAACAGAAAAGAAAAGAAAAAAAAATGCAATTAATGCTAAAAGATATAATCTTTAAGTCTTCTTCACCATTCTGACTTTGAGATTCTTGTTCCTTCTAAAAGAATCATCCTTTTGTGGCATAATGAAATGCCTGCCAGTTGATAGAAGGCACACTTGTTTTTTTTTTATCCCATCATTGTACATGGTGGGTTTATAAATATTGATTCCACATTCATCATCATCTAATGTTTGTAAGTGTACTGAGTTGCTTGGGCTGGCCGAAATGGCTCAGGGGTTGAGCACAAATTACTTGTATGTGGGAGTTCTGCTTGAGCCCAACATGCTTGTGTGCCCCTTCTATCCTCTTCCATCCCCCCCAAATCAAACCAAACAAAAAAAAAAAAACTATGAGTTTAAGCAGGAGATGATCATTGTTACAAAAATGGAACGATTCAAATTTGTTATCTAGAGGTAGAATCAGAAAGTAAATCTTGAACCTGAAAAGTGACTTTGCCATGCCTGGGTTAGATGAGAAAGGGAGAGGGAAAAGGAGGGAAGATGGGAGATTGGGTCTGGGGGCGCTAGAAAAGAGGGAGAGCAATCTTTTCCTACCCCACTGTTTGTTTCTGGGTCACTGTTCATCTGTGTGATTCATACTAGGAGCAGAGTCCTCTGTTTACTGCTTGTAAGATGTTAAATGATAGCTGAGAAGTTCTGCCCAGGGCTGGCGGGCACCCATATGCCTTAAAGATTTTCTGTTATCAGTACACTTTTGCCACCATAGGCAACAGTGAATCGGGAAGGCATTGAACTAGCATGTTTATTCCAAATGCTGTAGAGAATGTTACAAAAGAAAACAGCTGCTTTTGAGTCCCAACTTACAAAGTTCAAGTTTTTATAAACTGTTGTGTAATGTCTGTCACCTGCTCCTGAACTTCTTACCTCCTGCCAAGAATGACCTGCTGGGAGCTCAGAGGTTCAAGATTCCCCAGGAAGACCCAACCCCCATTCTCCTACTTCTATAGCTTTCGGTGAAAGAAGTGGTTGTAATAAAGCAAAAGAAATCTGGGATCCCGAGTTTACTTCAGCTCCTCTGGTAGCTTTAAGAATTATAATGAAGGGCCGGGAGAGATAGCACAGAGGCGTTTGCCTTGCAAGCAGCCGATCCAGGACCAAAGGTGGTTGGTTCAAATCCCGGTGTCCCATATGGTCCCCTGTGCCTGCCAGGAGCTATTTCTCAGCAGACAGCCAGGAGTAACTCCTGAGCATCGCCGGGTGTGGCCCAAAAACAAAAAACAAAAAACAAACAAAAAAAAGAATTATAATGAAATTACTACCGTATTGTTCAAATATTTATTTATGTTCTACCACTTCCTTCTTTGAAAAGGCAGTGAGTGGTTCCTTGAAAAGAATAAAGAGTTATTAAGGGCCAATTCACATTAGAATGAATGAGGCTCCATTTAGAGGGCAGATTCAATGATCATTTTCCTTCTCAGGAATCCGTAGCCATCAGGAACGATGAGTAACCCATTTGCCCACCTTACTGAGCCTTTGGATCCTGCAGAACCTGGAAAGAAATTCTTCAATTTGAATAAATTGGGAGATCCAAGATATGGTAAGTGCAGTGGAATTGCTCCCATAATTACTTTTATCTGCATAATAAAAACTGTAATGCCTTTTTGAGAAAGGAAGTGGCAGAGAATGGACCCCTTGTTCCCTTCCTACCTTGCTCTGTGTCTGACAGAAGTCTGGATGATTCTAGAAAGGAGGCATTTATATATAATGTAACAGGCAAAATGGACATACTGCCATTTAATCTGGATAACAGCCCAATACATTCAGGTTTCTAAAATGTGAGAAGTCTTGAGGAAGCTGTGGTCCACAAATGACTCAAGGACAGCTATGAGAAGAACAAAAAAAGAACATTATAGGTTTTTTCTGTTTCAGAACTTGTGCCTTTTCTGCTTTTGTACTCTGGGCTTTTTCAAATAATATTAGAGAACAGTTTTCATATATCAGGTTGGAATTTTTACTTTATAAATAAATCAAATTGTTTTTCTTATGAATCACCATTGTTTTACCCTAGGAACCCCAGCTACCAGGGGTTACCCTACATGGTGGTTTAGCTTTTGTTTCCTTTGAAAAGTATATATACATGATTCTATTTTGATCTTAAGGGAAATAATTATAAAGGTGTCATTTTTATTTCTAGAACATTAGTTTTCATAAGAAATGAGAGAGAGAGAGAGAGAGAGAGAGAGAGAGAGAGAGTAACAGTACAAACCAGGTTCAAACCTTAGCATCCTATATAGTTCCCTGAGCATTGGCCAAGAGTGATTTCATAGTGCAGAGCCAGGAGTAAGCCCTTAGCATGACCCAAAAAGGAAAAAGAAAGATAAGAATATTAATCTATGTTACTTGCTAACAAATATAACATAAAAATCTGGACTGGTTTTTTGCATAACAATATAAAGTAAATGTTTTGTTATTGGACTCTAAGGCAAGGTGAAGGAATAAACTTTTTTTTTTTTTTGCCTCAGCTGTGGGTGTTTTCTACTACTGAATGTCTCATAAACTGTATCCAATATCCATACATTTTAAACTGTTGATCACTTTTAACTTCACACCTCTCTATGGGAAGCATCAGGTGGTTCATGTCACAATCATATGACACAGAGATTGGCTGTAAAGGAACTCATACTAAGCATCTCTTTTTTCTTCATTTTCTTAAATGCTTTCTCCTTTTCCCTCTTAGTGCACTTACCATTTTCTATCCGGGTTCTTCTGGAGGCAGCCATTCGAAATTGTGATCAATTTTTGGTGAAGAAAAATGACATTGAAAATATCCTCAATTGGAATGTCATGCAGCATAAAAACATCGAAGTGCCATTTAAGCCTGCCCGTGTCATTCTGCAGGATTTTACGTAAGTCCGGTGTCACTTAATTTCCCTTTTCTTTGACTCCCTTATCAGCCTTTAAAGAGAGAGAGAGAGAGAGAGAGAGAGAGAGAGAGAGAGAGAGAGAGAGAGAGAGAGAGAGAGAGAGTGTATGGAGATAGGAGGTCATGTGTAGTTTGGGAACCATAACCTCCATACACAACAATGCCATGGATTGAACCCAGACCTCCATGAATTCATGTGAGAACCCTGGGTTCAATCCCTAGCAAAACATACATTCTCTCTCTCCTCTCTCTCTCTCTCTCTCTCTCTCTCTCTCTCTCTCTCTCTCTCTCTCTCTCTCTCTCTCTCTCTCTCTCTCTCTCGCTCTCATTCTCTTTGGTTTATCTCTTACTTTTGCAAATGAAAAGACGAAGTCCAGGCAACAGGAATAAACTGGATTGTCTCAGGCTGTTGAAATGTTGGATTGAGTTGTTCCTGCATCTTTTCCAATGGCAAGAACCATTGTCTTACGTTTTTGTTTTTGTTTTTTGGTCCACAGCTGACTATGCTCAGAACTTACTCAGCTCTGCTCTCAGGAATTACTCCTGGCAGTGTTTAGGGGTATATAGGTGTGCCAGGAATTGAACTTGGGTCAGGTACACACAAGACAAGCACCTACCCATTTTATATTTCTCCTCTGCAGACTAAGGATCATTGTTTTTGGTCTTACAGGTAATATTTCCAGCATGGAAAGGGAAATTTCAATCTCAAAACCATTTTTCTCCCTATATCTTGTCACCCCAAAAATGGATTCCAAACAATTGTGGGAACACCAATGATCTCCCCAAAAGGAGCTATGAGTATTGTACAAGGACTGACCTATAACTGAAACCTCACATCCTGAGAATCCCAAGAACCTTTGCTCTCATAACCTCTTTGAGATACTGTCACAGCCTCTTTGAAATATGGGATACTACCTTTCCTCTTTTGTTTGTTTTTTTTTAAGGGGGGGGGGGCATGCCTGGCAATGCTCAGAGGCTCTGCTTTCAGAAATTTCTCCTTGTGGTGCTTGGGGACCATGTGAGATGCTCATATTAAATCTGGATTGGCTGCATGTAAGGCAAGAAGAGCCCCTACCCACTGTACACTCTCAAGGCTGTGCCTTTCAGTTTTGAATTGACAATATTCTCTTCCTCTGGGAAGTCAAGTTTTATTTTGCCAGAGAAAAAAGCATCTAGATTTTATACTATTGAGAAAGGGAAAAGGAAGGATTCCCAATTTCCTTTTCTGCATTATATCCATGCCTTTAGGTTTAGGCTACCACCTCCTCTCTCTCTCTCTCTCTCTCTCTCTCTCTCTCTCTCTCTCTCTCTCTCTCTCTCTCTCTCTCTCTCTCTCTCTCTCTCTCTCTCTCTCTCTCTCTCTCCCTCTCTCTCTCTCTCCCTCTCTCTCTCTCTCTCTCTCTCTTATTTCTTTACACACACACAAACATACACACACTATCCACTCCCTCTTCCTGTCTCCCCTGAAACAATCATGACAGAGCAGTGAAAGTCCCAGAGTTTTTGAGTCTTAGCTTTCCCATCATTTCTCTGTATCAACTGTATTTATTGGGAATTTCATGCAGTGATAAAATTGCATAAGAGTGCCTATTCAGCACATCACTTACTACCTAAGCTATTTCTGCTCAAGAATAAATGATAGGAAAGATAGCATGGAGGTAGAGTGTTTGCCTTGCATACAGAAGGAGGGTGGTTTGAACCCCAGCATCTTATATGGTCTCCTGAGCCTTCCAGGAGTGATTTCTGAACGTAGAGCCAGGAGTAACCCCTGAGCGCTGCCGGGTTTAGCCCTCCCTCCCCTAAAAAAAAAAATAAGTGATAGGAACTTACTAGCTCCTTTGATAAGACTATCATGTTATTAATATGATCAGTGAAGGCAGATTCATTTTCTCCTGCTTTTTTCTCTCTCTTCTTAGGGGTGTACCAGCAGTAGTGGACTTTGCTGCAATGCGTGATGCTGTGAAAAAGTTAGGAGGAGATCCAGAGAAAATAAACCCCATCTGTCCTGCTGATCTAGTGATTGATCATTCCATTCAAGTGGATTTCAACAGAAGGTGAGAGATTAAGATAAATACGAGTTTTTTGCTTGTGTCAAATCCTGAAATGGAAAAATGAGTGTTTGGGGGAGGTACATGCACATGCGCACCCATGCATGGACTTGAAAAAAGTCACTGAAATATTTATTTGGGGAAACTCACTATTATTTTTCAGTGGGTTTTTTTTTGTGTTTGTTTTTGTGTCACACCCAGCAGTGCTCAGGGATTCCTCCTGGTTCAATGCTCAGAAATAGCTCGGGGGACCATATGGGATGCCAGATTCAAATCACTGTCCTTATACATGCAAGGTAAACATCCTACCTCCATGCTATTTCTCTGGCCCCTTCAGTGGAGATTTTTGAAGAAGTTATTTAATTTTTGTTTATTTTTTATTTTATTTATTTATTTGGGGGGGTGGTTTGGGTCACACCTGGCAGTGCTCAGGGTTTACCCCTGGCTCTATGCTCAGAAATCGCTCCTGGCAGGCGTGGGGGACCATATGGGATGATGCCGGGATTCAAACCACCATCCTTGTGCATGCAAGGCAAATGCCCTACCTCCATGCTATCTCTCCAGCCTCGTTATTTAAGTTTAAATCTGCCCATCACCACCCACCACCCCTGTTTTTCTTAGGTGGGAGCAACCTGCGTTTAAGCCATGCTTAAAATATGGATAAAACATATTTCTGCCTTGAGAGCTTGTCAGTAAAAGTATATGTTTGACCATAAAATTTTGGGATTTTGTTTGGGTTTTGGGGGCCTACTCGGCAGTGCTCAGGACTTACTCTTGGCTTTGCATTCAGAGATCATACTTGGTGGTGATTCACCAGATTAGTTGGTACAAAACGAACACCCTTTCCACTGTACTATCTCCGGTCTCCAAGAATTTTATATTTTAACCCACTGGGTCTTCTTTTTTTTTTTTTTTTTTTGGTTTTTGGGTCACACCCAGCAGTGCTCAAGGGTTACTCCTGGCTCTGCACTCAGAAATCATTCCTGGCAGGCTCAGGGGACCATATGTGATGCTGGGATTCTAACTACCATTCTTCCTGGCTCGGCTGTGTACAAAACAAACGCCTTACTACTGTGCTATCTCTCCTGAACCCTGGAGCCTTCTTGTTTATAAAAAATAAATTTTTATTGTTGATCTTCTGTTTTATAGTACTATTAATAATGGTTTATTATGCATAAGAGCTTTATTTCTTATTTGTCTTTTGATCCCAAGCCAACTGTTTTATACTTAGTTCTCTCTGCTTCTTGTTGGTTTTCATGTCTAGTCCTTTCTAGAACTTTCTTCTTTGGGGGGATATTTGATTTTCTCTTCTGACCAAATCCGATCAATATCACTAAAATCTTAGTATTAGTTAATAAATCGGAAATTTTGGGAGGGCACACCTGTGGTGTTCAGGGCTTAGTCCTGCCTCTGCACTCAGGAATCACTCCTGAGTGATTTCATATAGGGTTTTCCTGGGGGTTTCATATAAGATGTTGGGGATTAGACCTGGTTGGCTACATGCAAGATAAGTGCCCTACCCACTGTACTATCTCTCTAGTCCCTGTAAATCATAACCCCCACCAACACATCTTCAAGTTGTTTGGAAGGTCAGCCCATCTTTAAACCTAGACTACTTAGACAATTTTGCTTCATGCTGTGGTGCCATTACTACTAATGGGGATTCCAGGGGAGCAGCTCCATTTTCATAGGTGTGTCTTTTGAAACCTAGAGATAAGCTCTGGAGAGTCCATTTTAATCTACATTGTCTTCAGAGACCTACCTAGATCAGAATCAAAGGAAAGTGTAAAGTCACTGTTAATATTAGTCAATGCAACTCACACAGTCAGGATGAGGGAGTGCACTGTTATAGAAGTAACTAGGATTGCACAGAGTTTAAGGGAGCCAAAATAGTAATGTGATTAGGGCACATGCTTAGCATACTCTTGCCCTAGGTTCGGTTACCATCCGCCAAGGATCAATGGGTGCAGCTCTGAAGGGTTTCAGCAACCCCTGGGTGGTCCAGGTATTCTTGCCTGCGTAGCATCCTATCAATTGTCAGATCCTTGTGCTCAACCTCTGGCTGATTGACTATCTCAGGTGAGGTCTCAGACATCCAAAGCACCACCTGGTAGCATCTCTCCCCCAAGAAGAATATATTGAGTTTGGACTACAGGGAGTTAAGCAGACAGGACTGGTAATCCTGAGGAAAGATAGAGCAATTCTGCAGGCAATACTATGAAAATTAATTTTCAGTGAAAAAAGTAGTTCCTATAAATCAAAGCAATAATATAATTTCATTACAAAACATTTAGAAGAAAGTTTAGATATGTATCAGAATGTCATGAAATAATCTTTCTAAATGCAGAAGCAATGAGTGGAACAAACAGGGAAAGAAATTGACAGGTTTGTTCATCCACAATTTCTCTATTTTTTAAGTAGGACAAAATATAAAGACCAACAGGTAAATAGGAAAAGGAATGTGGGCATTTCATAACAACAAAAAAAAAGGATTAGGGTCAGAGGCAAATGATAAAACAGCCTTTTCAACTATAGAAGTAATAAAAACATTTAATTAAATCCTAGAGATACTAGTTTCTCTTATCAACACAATTAAGATTAGAAAATAAACATTATTAATTATAAAGGTATCAAAGAGATACTTTTATGTACTGCTGATAACACTATAACTGAAGTAATGAAATGATATGCTGCATTAAAAACCTTAGAAATGGCTATAATCTTTCTCTTGGAAGTTCTGCTTCTTAGCATACCATTAATAAATATTTTTCTGACATTCAGGAAAAACTTAATGGCTAGATAATGTTTATTAAAGTATTACTTATACCAATAAGAAGGTATAAGTCTTCTAAATGTCATACAAAGAATGATTTATTAAATTATGACATGTCCTTATAGCAAATTATTACGTTTTACAGTTATGCCTTTAGCGTGCTTTAACAACACTTGGAATATGCTCATCTTAGAGCAAAGTGAGCCTCTTGTAAATTGTAGTCTTGGCCAGATGAAAAGTTATGCAAAGCCTAAATAATTGGGAAGAGAGGTTCAAATGATTATATATTGTACTGTAATAATTCTTTATTTTTATAAGAAGAATAAATTGTTTTTAGAATATAACATTGCTTAAAGAGCTGATGATATAACACGGGTTAAGACACTTGCCTTGAATGCTAACAACCTTGGTTTGATCCCAGCCCAGTTAGGAATGATCACAGCACAGCCAGGCAAAGCCCCTCACCCCCAAAAAAAAAAAAAAAAGAATATGCAGAAGAGGGGCTGGAGAGATAGCCCAGCTGTAGGGTTTGCATGAAGCTGACCCAGGACTGAAGGTGATTCCATTCCCGGGATCCCATATGGTCCCTGGAGCCTGCCAGGAGCCATTTCTGAGTGCAGAGCCAGGAGTAACCCCTGAGTGCCCCCAGGTGGGACCCAATACACACACACACACACCACACCACACCACACCAAGAATCTGCAGAAGAGATTGTACAGCAGATGCTACACTTTCCTTTTGTCCACTGAAGACTCAGGTTCAATCTCTGGCACCACATGTAGTCCCCTAAGCACCTAGTGTTTAACACTTGAGCACAAAGCCAGAAGTAAGCCTTTAGCATCACGAGGTGTGGCCCTCAAAAAAGAAAAAAGAAGAATCAACATATCATTCATTCAAGGGGAAATATAGCCCCATTGTTTCTCTTTGGGTATTTAAATTGATTCCTTATAGTCTCAAGAGAAATGTAAGAAAGGTTATTGTCACGTTAATGTTGCCAATATTCAAACCATACAAAGAAATTTAGGATAAAGAGAAGTCTGCTTTGTTCCTGAGTTAATGGGTCTTGAAAAAAACAGAATGGATACTTTCCAACTCCTTCCCTCGCTGTGGACTGACTCTTTTTTTTTTTTCATATAATACCTTTATTTAAGCATCATAATTACAAATACATTTGAGTTATAGAAAAAACACCCTCCTTCACTAGTGCAACCTTCCTACCACCAATGCCCCCCATTTCCCTCTTCCCCCAGCCCTTGCCTGTAGACAGGCATTCTATTTCTCTCACTCACTACCATTGTCATTATAGTTATTGTGTAGTTATTTCTCTAACTGCACTCACCACTTTTTGTGGTAAGCTTCATATCCTGGGGTCCTTCCAACCCTCATTTCTATTGTCTCTGGGTAGTATTACAATACTGTCTTTTGGGGCCAGAGAGATAGCATGGAGGTAAGGCATTTGCCTTTCATGCAGAAGGTCATTGGTTTGAATCCCAGCATCCCATATGGTCCCCCAAGCCTGCCAGGAATGATTTCTGAGCATGGAGCCAGGAGTAACCCCTGAGCGCTGGCCTGGTCTGACCCAAAAACAAACAAAGAAAATAATACTGTCTTTTATTTTTCTTAAATCCCACAGATAAGTGATACTTTCTGTGTCTGTCTCTCTCCTTCTGACTTATTTTACTCAGCATTATTAACTCAGTTTCCATGTCCATCCACAAAATTTCATGACTTCAATTTTCCTGACAGCTGTTAAGTATTCCATTGTGTATATGTACCACAGTTTCTTTAGCTCATCTGTGGATTGACTCTTAATCTATCCTTAAGCAGTGTCTTTTTTTCCTCCTCTTCAATCACTTTAGCTTAGTTTAATATTTTTGGCTGCAAGGGGAAAGAGTTTAACACATTTATATAAAATGCCATCAGATTTCAGAAATAAGGCTATTTTACTTAAGAAATTACATTTAGAAGAAACCTTCCAGAATCACGGACAGCTTAACCTTTACTGAAGATTGTCATTGGTGGTTCTTGGATTCACTTTCATTTTGTTAGTCTAAGATGAAAGTATTTTTTTTTATAAAATCTTTACTTAAGTACCATGATTACAAGCATGATTGTAGTTGGTTTTCAGTCATAAACAGAATACCCCATTCACCAGTGCAACATTCCCTCCACCATACCTCCTTCTTCCCCACCCCAACTGTATTTGAGACAGGAATTCTACTTCTTTTATTCTTTAACATTGTCATGCTAGTTGTTAGTGTAGTTATTTCCCTAACAGCTTTCACCACTCTTTGTAGTGAGCTAAGATGAAAGTATTGAGTGAAGAAGACAGGAATTATTTCACTGTCTAACGTCTTTTTTTTTTTTTTTTTTGGTTTTTGGGTCACACCCAGCAGTGTTCAGGGGTTCCTCCTGGCTCCATGCTCAGAAATCGCCCCTGGCAGGCACAGGGGACCACATGGGATGCCGGGATTTGAACCAGAGTCCTTCTGCATGAAAGGCAAACATCACACATTCATTGTGCTTCTGACTATGAAGCAGTTAATGAAACAAGATTATCTTTAAGTCTCTGATTTTTTTTTTCTTTTTAAACCTTGACATCCATCAACACCGGTTCCTATTTTTTATGGGCCTTTTTCTTTATATTTACATTGTAGTACTAAAAACATTGTGCAAACAACAAAGTCCAGGGATAGACCTTAGTCCAAACTGATATCAAATCTAGAAAACAATTTATGTGTGTATAATTAAAGAAAACATTTCTTTTAGAAGTGTTTTTCTTAGTGGTATTTTGTTTTTATTTCTTGAGTTTGGTTTTGCAATTTGACCTCCCAGGATGTTTTCTCAGTTTTATAAGGAATTAAACATGATAATGTCTCAACCTTGCGCTTATTTTCTATCAGTTCCAGAAACTAGCTAGAAAGATTGGCTGTTACATTTCTGTTATATTTCTTATTAATATTGGTTTGATTAACATTGATTGGCATCATGCTATCTTTAGGAGCATCTAACTGGTGCATTAATTTAATGTTCTATACGTATGTCTGTAATGTATAGTTAACAGTGACAAAGATATAATCTATTGTGTGGAGACAGGAGTGGGAGTGTACAAACCCAGGTTCTACCACTGAGCTACATTTCCAGTCCCAGAATCACTTTTTTTTTAATCCTAGCTGTGATATATGTAACCAGTGCTGATCAAATTTTTTAAGTGTGAAGGCTATCTTATTTGTGAATATAACATAACTCAGAGATTTTGAACTGCATTCAAATCTGAATTTGGATTATGTAATTCAAAAAAAATTTTTTTTTTTCCCCTCTTAGCCTGTGAGTCTATTTACAGTCAGAGATTTCATTAAAAGGTCACTTGAACCAGGTTAATTTAAGAAAGTTCTGAGGGGTTGAAAATCAGAATTCTAGGTCTGTTTATTCATTCTATTAATTTGAACTACATTAACTGAGCCAGCTATAGCATAATTGATGTTCTGTTTTTTTAAATAAATAGCTCTTATACCTGGAATAAACATATAAAATAGCCTGAGTGTTCCTGGTTTCTGCATCTCTGATGAATGCATTGTTTATAGTCAGCTGACATTCCCAGCATTCTTTGGGGTAAATGTTCCCCTTCTACTCTGGTTGCTGTTCTGACATCCTCTGATGCTTTATCCCAGTCATACTGTAGTTATGAATGTATGTGCTGCTTATTCTCTGCCAATAAATTGTACAAGTTTCACAGGTATGTCATTATAAGTCAACATCTGTATATACTAATAAGAATGTTTTAATAGTATTTTTAGTTTCAGAATATTATTCTGAGGTCAGAACCATATAGTACAAAGGCACTTGCCTTGCAGATGGCCAATCTGGGTTCAGTCTTCAGCATTCTATATGATCCCCTGAGCCAGGAGTAATTCTTGAATACAGAGTCAAGAGTAACCCCTATGCATCTCTGAGTGTGTCCCACTGCCAAAACAAACAAACAAAAAAAACCCAATATAATTTCTAGCAGTAGAAATAATTTTTCTATTTGATTTGAATTAATATATTGGGGGGGCACACCTGGTGACACTTAGGGGTTACTCCTGGCTATACGCTCAGAAATTACTCCTGGCTTGGGGGACCATATGGGACGCCGGGGAATCAAACCCAGGACCATTCTGAGTCAGCCTTGTGCAAGGTAAATGCCCTATCACTCTGCTATCACTCCAGTCCCTGAATTAATGTATTTTCAACAGTTCTCATATAATTATTGTTATTTTTTAAATTTTGGGGTTACATCTGGCTATGCTAAGGGTTTGCGCCTAGCTCTGTTATCAGAATAACTCCTGATGGAACTCAGAGTATCATATTTGGTGCTAAGGATGAAATCTGGGTCAACAATAACTCTAGTCTACCGTGATGCTACTTCACTCCATCACCACCACCACCTGAGAGTCAATAAACCTCCACCACCTTCCCATTCCTTTCTCTCTCATATGATTTTTCTGTAAGATGTGGAGTAATAAATTAAATCTTTATCATCTAAGATGAAAAGAAAAATTGTTTAATAAAATGAGAGATGAATTGGTAATTCAGAATCCCAGGAGCAGATTAGGGGAAAACAAAATAGTTTGGTATTAGACCAACCTCCCAACAATGGTGTTCTTAGTATTAACCTCGAGGAAGTGACTTTCCTGACTTAGCAGGGACCCACCACGGCAGCATGGACACAGTTGTGATTATGCTTCTTTCTGTGTCAGCATGTCAACCATGTCCATTTTAATATTCTTCAGTATTTTGATGTGCTTATACACAGGATTTATGTCAGCATGTCAATTCTGGATTTCATTGTGCACAGTTTTAATGCCACAGTTAGAAGTATTAGCTACAAAGAATTTCATCATTCTGATTTAAGGGGTTAGATGCATGCTTCAAGAAACATCAGTTGATTTGGGTCCTAATGATTTTAATGAAAGAGAGAAAAGGTGATAAGGTCATTTAGGAGAAAGAATAGAGTTTAGATATGAGGAAAGAGGATATAGAGGAAAAACTGAAGATTGCACTGTGGCTTAAGATGAAAGATTGGAATGGAGGATAGGCAAGAGCTTCTAAAGGAAGTTAGAGGTCAAACAAAAGGGCTTGTTTTTTAAGGCAAAGAATCTGAACTTTATTTAGAAAATGGGAAGCTACTGAAAGATTTGGAATGAACCATGGTGATCTGTATTTTGGAAAACTGATTCTGGAAAAAGGACTAAAGATAGTTTGGACGAGATTGGCAGAGACATGGGTGAGGGAGCTATGTCTAGAATACGTGTTTCATAGGCACTGAGTACTAAAAGAGCTGGCCATTCTGTGAGGAAGGGATCTAGGAAAACGGGTTTTGTATTAGGGTTTGGTCTATTTTATGTGATGTGTCCAAAGTTTTCCTGATGCACATCTTGGGGTTATGTTCCTGGACCTGGAGACAAGGTGGAATCTCGGTGTGCCCATGGGAAGGTGCATTTGAATGTCGGGAGTAGTTGTACCTGGCCCCAGGGATCTATCTGCTGATCTGGGAAACAGCCCTTGGGTCCCACTTTGTTTTGCTTGCTCACTTTTCTTTTGCTTTTCTCTAACATTTGTACCAATCTATCTTTGTCATAGCTGGACAAAATAGGGCCAGAACATTAGTACAGTGGGTAGGGTGCTTGCTTGACTTGCATATAGTTAAACCAGGTTTGATCCTCAGTATCCCATATTTGAGGTTCTGTTGGCCATGGAAATAAATCATTCTTTGCTTAAAGCCAAATATGCAAGTATTGGGCCACAAGGACTATAGTTTGTGGATTTCTATTTCTGAGCATTCTTTTTTTTTTTTTTTTTTTTTTTTGGTTTTTGGATCACACCCGGCAGTGCTCAGGGGTTACTCCTTTACTCTTGGCTCCAGGCTCAGAAATCACTCCTGGCAGGCTTGGGGGACCATATGGGATGCTGGGATTCAAACCACAGTCCTTCTGCATGCAAGGCAAAACACCTTACCTCCATGCTATCTCTCTGGCCCCTCCTGGGCGCTCTTAAAAATTTAGCCCTTGAAGGCATGGAACACTCAAGTGCATATCTGCATCAAGAGAAAAGAGAAAAAAACCTGCAATTTAATTAATGTTTTGGTTTTGATTTCATTAGGGGCCACACCCATTGCTCAGGGCTTATTCCTAGCTCTGCACTTAGGAGTCACCCCCTGGTGGTGTTCAGAGGGCTATATGAGATGCTGGGGGTTGGCTGTGTGCAAGGCAAGTACTCTATCCAGTCCCATGAATGTATTTTTTTTTTATAGGCTAAATAGTAAATACTTCCAGTGATTTACTTCCCCAAGAGTGCCGGTCTGTTTTTCATCTGATTTACTCACTCTCATTTTTTTTTTTCACGAATTTGTGTCTCATCTTTGCGCAGGGGCCATGCTAATCTTCTCTGTATCATTCCAATTTTAGTATGTACTGCCAAAGCGAGTACTCTCTCTCCTTTTTAACTTGTATTGCTGTTATTTCACTGGGAGGCATTCCTAACTTTTGCTCTGAGCTGTGGCCCTTTTTGAGTCTCTCAGGGTACCCAGTGTCTGTCAGGGTGTTTGTCATCAGGCATTGAGTTCCAGGAAGGTAGTGTGTGTGGGTGTGCTTCTTTTACTTTGCAAAAACATGGCTATTTCTTTTTTTTTTGGGGGGGGGGAGGCACACCCGGTGGTGCTCAGGGGTTACTCCTGTCTGTCTGCTCAAAAATAGCTCCTGGCAGGCATGGGGGACCATATGGGACATCGGGATTCGAACCAACCACCCTTGGTCCTGGATCAGCTGCTTGCAAGGCAAACACCGCTGTGCTATCTCTCCGGGCCCAACATGGCTATTTCATTTTGGAAAAATTATTAGAAAAGTTAAAGGATTTTATCATCATAAGAATGTTTTTCTGGGGTCGGAGTGGTGGCACAAGTGGTAAGGAGTCTGCCTTGCCTGCGCGAGCCTAGGACCAACTGTGGTTTGATCTCCCGCCATCCCATATGGTCCCCCAAGCCAGGAGCGATTTCTGAGCGCATAGCCAGGAGTAACCCCTGAGTGTCACTGGGTATGCCCCCCCCCCCCGCCAAAGAAAACTTTTAAGTTTTCTACCTGCTTGTTCAGAACTGTTTTAGGGATTACTTCTACCAGATAACATTCTTTTATTTCAGCTGAATATCTATCCTTTCATATGTGAATGAAAGTGTCAGTTTCACTCAGCAAATCTGCAGCTAAATTTGCCTTTTTTTAAATTTAGTATCAAAAATTTGACTAAGAACATTGGCAGTCTTATAATGTATTCATTTCATTTTCTCTCTGATAGGGCAGACAGTTTACAGAAGAACCAAGACCTAGAGTTCGAAAGAAATAGAGAACGATTCGAATTTTTAAAGGTACAGTCCCGTTTAGTTGCATTGGTTGACGTGCAAGGTACATGTGGTAGAGTGGGTACATTGGTGGTCTCTTAATGTTGCATGCATGTTGTTTTATTTTTTTCCATCCTAGTGGGGCTCTCAGGCTTTCCACAACATGCGGATTATTCCTCCTGGCTCAGGGATCATCCACCAAGTGAATCTGGAGTATTTGGCAAGAGTGGTGTTTGATCAGGATGGATATTATTACCCAGATAGCCTCGTGGGTACAGATTCACACACGACCATGATCGATGGCTTGGGTGTTCTCGGTTGGGGTGAGTATACATCTGGATTTCTATTTCATGTATCCAGTGCTAGGGCTTCTGCCTGAAGTTACGTGAGTGTCTATATATCCCAATAACAAGATTTCGCATGATTACAAGTATTAGAAGTTTCACCTACTGCCTTCATTTCTAACACCTGTAGCAGGTCAGCCCCTGATTTGGTTGACTGATGGAGGGATGGAGAATGAGGCCCTTTTCTTCCAGCTCGGAGCACGCGTCTGCCACCCTGTCTAGCCCACGGTTCTGAGGTGAAACGGCGGGTAAACAGCTCGCTGACAATCAGGCTCGTGGAAATATTTGCTTTATTCGGATGGACAAAACTGAAGTCCAAAGACTCAGATTCAGTTCCAGCCAGCAAAAGGGCCCCCCGCTTTCCACAGACCCTTGCTCTTATACTCCAGAGTCAGGTCCCACCCCATGGTGGGATCAGATACCAACCAATGGTGGAAGCAGAATCAGGTCCTACCCTAGGGTGGGGGCAGAATGCCAGGTCACACCCTAGGGTAGGGCACAATCACCTAATCAGATTAGGGTGAGCAACATAGTAATCCCCCAAAATATTTACATACACAACAACACCCAGAAGGTACTAAGTAATAATGTTCAGAAGAATGAACTGGAATAAAGGATTAGAATGCAAAAAAATACCTGGGGTATCTAAAAAAGGGGGGCTACTCCTGATGGGATATCAAAAGCTAGCTCCATGTACTGAAGCATGATTTCACACTGCTGGTCCAACATCATCCTCAAAGCACCACTAGGGGGGCTGGAGAGATAGCATAGCGGTAGGGTGTTTGCCTCGAAAGCAGCCGATCCAGGAGGGAATGGTGGTTCGAATCCTGGCATCCCATATGGTTACCCTGAGCTTGCCAGGAGCGATTTCTGAGCGTAGAGCCAGGTGTGACCAGGTGTGAGTGCTGCCAGGTGTGACCCCAAAACCAAAATATATAAAAAAAAAATAATAAAAAGCACCACTAGGAATGACCTACCAAGCACATAGTTAGGAGTAACCTATAACCATTGCTAAGTGTGGCCCAAAAAACAAATCAACAAATTATGCTGCCTGAATTTCACTCTTTTTGTTAGTATTGAACCAAGGGGATTAGGAGGTGGGGGAGTGTCATACGTTGAGAATCACGTCTTCAGAATGCTGTAGCAGAAATTAAAAAAATAACTGATTGTTCTTTATGGAAACCTGAGTCATCTCTACAGTAGTTAAGACTGGATATTGATCTGTAAGGAACTCTGCTTGTGGGGCATAGTAAGGAATAATGGAGAGCTTTGTTCTGTTGTGCTTGTCCTTGCAGGTGTGGGTGGCATTGAAGCAGAGGCTGTTATGCTGGGTCAACCAATCAGCATGGTCCTTCCCCAGGTGATTGGCTACAAACTGGTGGGCAATCCACATCCCCTGGTTACCTCCACGGACATTGTGCTCACCATTACTAAGGTAATATTCAGCTGCCTTTTCCATGGTCTTAAAGAGTCACCATGTAAAGGTATATATGTGATGAGTCCCTTGGTTTCCTTCCATGTGTTCTAGGAAACACTTACAGCTTTAAAAAGAGATTACATATGGAAAGAGATGCAGAACAAATATCATTTACTTCTCTGCATGAATTCTTTGTTTTGTACTGTTCAATCCCTTTGCTGTTCTGGGGATTGAACCCAGGATCTCACTCCGCTGAATATGAATCTTTCTCTTAAATGTTATTTAAAAAAAATTTTTTTAGAGGGGCTAGGGCATCACACACATTGATGCTCAGAGGTTACTCTGAGCTCTGCACTCAGGAATTACTCCTGGCAATTCTCTAGGACATTATGGAATGTTGAGGATCGAGCCTGAGTGGCTTAATGCAAAGCCAAATACCCTACTGTAATATTATTACAGTCCCCTCTAAAAAGTTTTTAATTTTTTTTTTTTGGGGGGGGGGGCGCACCCAGCGGTGCTCTGGGGTTACTCCTGGCTGTCTGCTCAGAAATAGCTCCTGGCAGGCACAGGGGACCACATAGGACACCAGGATTCGAACTAACCACCTTTGGTCCTGGATTGGCTGCTTGCAAGGCAAACGCCACTGTGCTATCTCTCTGGGCCCCAAAAGTTGTTTTAATTCTAAATTACTCCAGATTGGGAGATGTTAAAAAGGATATTTATATGTCCACCACTTAGGCTTAACAGATGATCATATTTTGTCGTGTTTGCTCCAGAAGTCTATGTGTATGTATTTTTTAAGAAATAAATGTAATGTTTATGACTAAGGCCCCTCCTTCCCAGTCCTAAAATAATCACAGTTCTGAGGTTTTAAGAATCATTCCTATGTATATGTTCATATTGTACATTTTCCACATGGGTTTTCTTTCTATCTCTGTAAAAAACGCCTATGAGTAATGTTTAATTTCTTTGTTTTAATAAATTACATTATTATAACAGATTTTTCTTCAACCTAGAAATAATAGTTGGTATTATTTTTGTTTTGTTTTTTGTTTTTTGGGTCACATATGGCAACACTCAGGGGTTACTTCTGGCTCTGCACTCAGAAGTTGCTCCTAGCAGGCTCGGGGGACCATATAGGATGAATCAGGGTTCGTCCTGTGTTGGTGCTTGCAAGGCAAACACCTTCCCAATGTGCTATTGCTCCGGTTCTGTAATAGTTTTTTTTTTTTTTTTTTAATTTTCTTTGACCCCTATAAGAAATAATTTCTTTTGTGATTTGTTTGCTTTGCAAAAACACGGCTATTTCACTTTGGAAAAATTATTAGAAAAGTTAAAGGATTTTATCATCATAAGAATGTTTTTCTGGTTACATAGTTTGGGGGCTTTCCCACTTTTTCTAGTGAAGGTCTTATTTAAAGTTTTTTTCTTTGAGGGCTGGTGCCTGCCTTGTATATGATTGGTCCAGGTTTGATTCTAGCACATTATATGTTATCCCAAGCACTTCCAGTTGTGATCCCTGAGCACAGAGCCAGGAGAACCACCAGGTGTGGCCCAAAAAGTAAATATCCCCTCCAAAAAAAATGTGTCTTGAATCTTTATGGAATGTTTATGGAACTTGGACTTGGATTTACTTGAACACTCTAGCTTATATAGCTACCTATGCATTATTCTACAAATGAGTACTAATAAGAGAGTTTGCCTACAAAAGTTGACAGAATCCCATGTATTCAACATAGTTTGTCCATGGAACTGTCCATATTTTGTGAAATTGACTTTATGCAGGAAAGTCACAGAAATTGGGCCTAATGACTTGTGTGAAAAGATATGGAAGTCACACTATTTGGAGCTTTTGATTCTGTTAGACCTGTGTTTGAAGAAGATATAGTTGTATTTATCCAGTATTAACAATTTTCAATAATATTTTCAATAAATTTCCAATTTATTTTTGTTTGTTTTGTTTTTTTTGGGTGGTCACACCAGGTAACGCTCAGGGGTTACTCCTGGCTATGTGCTTAGAATCACTTCTGGCTTGGGGGACCATATGGGATACCAGGGAATCGAACTGCGGTCTGTCCTAGGTCAGCATGTGCAAGGCAAATGCCCTACCGCTTGCACCACCGCTTCAGGCCCTAATGTATTCAATTTATTTTTTAATGCAATTAAAAAATGTAAAACTGGTGCTTGAGTGATAGTGCACAGGTAGGGCACTTGCTTTGCACATGGTCAACCTAGGTTTGATCCCCAGTAGCCATATGGTCCCCCAAGCCAAGTTAGAAGTGACCCCTGAGTACAGAGTCATGAGTAAGCCCTGAGCATCACCAGGTATGGCCCAAATACCAACCTCCTCTTCACATAAAACTAAGTTATTGTTTCTGTTTACTCCAAGGTTTATTTATAACAATAGCAAAGTTGGGGCTGGAGTGATAGTACTGTGGATAAGGCATTTGCCATGCATGCAGCTGACCTCGATTTGATCCCAGGCACCCTATATGGTCCCCTGAGCACCTCAGGAGTGATTCCTGGGTGCAGAACTAGAATTAACTCTTAACATTGCGGAGTGTGATCCAATACAAACAAACAAAAAAACCAGCAAGGTGATGGCTCTTCATTTTAAAGATGGGCTATCAAATCTCAGACATTTCTCTTGCTTTGCTCAGCATCTCCGCCAGGTTGGGGTCGTGGGCAAATTTGTGGAGTTCTTCGGGCCAGGAGTAGCCCAGTTGTCGATTGCTGACCGAGCTACGATCGCCAATATGTGCCCAGAATATGGAGCAACTGCTGCCTTTTTCCCAGTTGATGACATTAGTATCAAGTATCTGATTCAGACTGGTAAGTGAAAACAGGAAGATAGGGGCCCTTGGTGAGTTTCACTGACTGAGCACTTTCTGCCTCTGTCTGTTCCTCAGAATGCACTGGAATGCATGCACAATTTTGTTTGGTTTGATTTGGTTTGGTTTTTACTTTACTTTCTGGAGTCCATGTTGTGGGATTGAAGAAGGTCAGTAGCAGACCATGGTCCACAGTCAGTAGAACAAATTTGGGGGGGCCCAGAGAGATAGCACAGGGGCGTTTGCCTTGCAAGCAGCCGATCCAGGACCAAAGGTGGTTGGTTCGAATCCCGGTGTCCCATATGGTCCCCCTGGCATCCCCTATGGTCCCCCGGAGCAATGCCAGGTGTGACCCAAAAACCAAAAAAAAAAAACCAAAAATAAAAAACCAAAAAAAATACAAAAAAAAATTTGGGTACAATGGAAACCTAGCAGTTTATACTGCTCTTCTATGACTATTTATTGAACAGAATCCCCCATCCGAGAAGTGGTAACTAAATAGAGTACTTAACATGGTATTGCCCATTCAGCACGTGCTCTCATCCTTTCGCAGATCTGTAAGATAGATTGACTAATCAAATAAAAGAGAAAGCAGAATCAAAAAGGTTAGTTAGAAAGATTAGTTAGAGAGCCAGGAGAGATAGCACAGCGGTGTTTGCCTTGCAAGCAGCCGATCCAGGACCAAAGGTGGTTGGTTCGAATCCCGTGTCCCATATGGTCCCCCGAGCCTGCCAGGAGCTATTTCTGAGTAGACAGCCAGGAGTAACCCCTGAGCTCCTCCGGGTGTGGCCCAAAGACCAAAAAAAAAAAAAAAGATTAGTTAAAAAGGTTAGTTAGCAAATACGTTATTTGCAGGCGAGCATTTATTTTCCAAACTGCTTTAAAACTGCATCTTTTACTGGGATCAGCAATAGTACAGTGGTAGGCACTTGCCTTGAACACAGCTGACCTGGACTCAATCTCTAGCATTCCATACCAAAAAAAAAAAAAATACAAATAGAACTATTTCTGAGTAAAGAGAAAGAACATACAGACTTGGACCTCTTCATTCATATTGTATATTTTCTGTTGATTTGGTTCCATTGCATAGTTCCAGTGGCCACTGTTTCTTTTGTTATTATTGTTTTGTTTTGTTTTGGATTCACACCCAAAGGTGTCCAGGGCTTATTTCTGGCTCTGTGCAGGAGTCACTTTTGGCAGGGCTCAGAGGACCAACCATATGGTGCTAGGGATCAAACAATGGTCTGCTATATGCAAGGCAAGTACCTTCATCCTTGTTTTCTTGCTCTCCCTATTTCTTTTGAACATTAGGAATAGAGTATTGGAGGCAAGAGTTCAGCTAAGTTGAGTTGGCATCTGGAAGGATGAGAAAATGGACATACCTTGTTAAGGTTTCATGAGAATCTTACAGACTTTAAGTATAGGTCTTCCTGATTTTCCTAAGGAAAACCCTGTGGAAGTAGTTGAGATTATGATGGAAACATTTTGGTTATTGGTTAGATTTAGGGGCCATGCCTGGTAGTGCTCAGGGTTTAGTCCTGGCTCTGCACTAAAGGATCACACCTGAAAGGCTCGAGTCATGATATGGGGTGCCAGGGATGGAACCAGAATAACTACATACATGTAAGGCAAACATCCTACCTACTGTACTATTGCCCCAACGTTAATAAAAGCTTTTTGATATAAAGGAATAAAAGAATGGAATCAATAAGTAAGAGATGGGAAAAAAAAAACCAGGGGCCAGAGTGATGGCACAGCAGTAGGGTGTTTGCCTTGCACGCAGCGACCCAGGACAGGCCTGGGTTTGATCCCTGGCATCCCATGTGGTCCCTGAACCTGCCAGGAGCAATTTCGGAGCACCAAGCCAAAGGTAACCTCCGAGCGGAAGGAAGGGAAGGGAAGGGAAGGGAGAAGGGGAGGGGAGGGGAGGGAAGGAAGAAGGGGAGGGGAGGGGAGGAAAGGAGAGGGAAGGGAAGGGGAGGGAAGGGAAGAAATGAAATGAAATGGCAATGTATGGGAAAGGTAAATCTATAGACTATACCCTAAGCTAAGATGAATTTCTGGCTCTAGTGGTGGCCGTTAAATATCTTAGTGATCTGATAGCAAGTTTGTATCAGCTTTTAAAGTAAAACATAGTGCTTTAGTGATGAAGCACTTGCGTTGAAAACCAAGTCTCCCTTTATGTCTTTGTCTCGAGGTTGGCATGAGACATAGTAAACAGTGGGCAGAGCAATAGGTCAAGATATGGAAGCTCAAAGCATGTTAATGATATTCAGTGTGCCATACTGAACACCACGAACCTTCCAACTCAGTTAAAACAAACAGTCCAAGGAGTCAGGGATTTGGTTCAATGGTTTCCCTTGCCTTGGCAAGGGAAAGGTCCTGGATTTGATCCTCAAAAAGCAAACTTCTGACACATTGTGAGCCTGGGATTGGAGATTTCACATAGTTATCATCAGAAGTAGGTGGACTCCTCACCTAGTGATCATACCTTGATGTGCTTTATTTCTGGTGGTCACAGTCTGTATAAGAATTAGGCAGCACATGTGCAGGGTCATGTTCCTGTTGAGGCTGCCTGGGGAATGAAGACTTTGCACTTGGGAATCAAAGTTGGGCTGGCTGCATTCCCTGGGAAAGTTACTTAATCTCATTGAGTCACCATTTCCTCATCTGTAAAGGAGCATAATAACATCCTTGTCTCATACGGCCTGATAAAGGCTTGGATAGGGAGATAATACATTTTAAATGTTTAGCTCACAATGCTAGGCACACAGGAAGTGTTTATAGCTAGTGGTTTGTGATGGGACACTGGGAGAAATGTTATTTTAATAAGTATAATATGGAATGCTGAGCGGGATGGATCTGTGAAGACAGATGTGCAGGTGTGCTCTGCTAATTTGCTGAGACAAGGATTCAGAATTAAGGACCTTGTCTAAAAAGGAATGAAGTACTTGCTGAAAGGTCAAACCAGAATCTTCTTCAGAAATGTCCCTTTGGGAGCAATAATAGATTTGTTGATGGACCTTAATAAGCAATACTGGCAGCAGCTAAAATACTGAACTACGAGCTTTAAACTTAAGTAACCAGAGGCCAAGAGAGCTCAATGGGCTAAAACACATGAGCATGTAGGAAGCTCAGTCTTGATCCCTTGGACGACATATGTTCCACTGAGCACAAAGCCAGGAAAAGACTAAGTGCCACTGGGTGTGGCCACCTAAACAAACAACCCTCCCCTCCAAAAACCCAGAACTGAATAATCAGAAGAGTTATTGACATGTGTAGGATCAAAATGCATTATTGCTTATGTAAGTGCTGAGGAGAGGTTTATATTGGGAGAGGTAGAAAGGGGAGTTTGGGGCCCACACTTTGGTCTTCAGGGGTTAATTCTGGCTCTGCGCTTAGTAATCACTCCTGATGGGCTGAGGTGACCATATGGGATGCCACAGATTGAACCTGGGTCTGTTGTATTGCAAGGCAAGCACCCTTCCATTACTTGGGTTTTAGTTTAGACCAGAAATACAGATTGGGATTTCTTATACTGTTCATGATACATTTTTATACACGCACACATCATTCTATCACTAGAGAGCCTGCTTTTCTCTACCAGTTTCCCAAAGGCCCTTCCAGCCACTCTCTCTTCTCTTTTAAGCTCAGTTCTACAAACAAAATTTCCCAGTGCAATGACCGTTTATTTCCTTACTATGTTTCTTGAAAGCCCACACATGAGAGTTGTGGGGCGTTTTGTTGTTATTTGGTTGGTTGTTTGGTTGGTTTTGGGACCACACCAGGCACTGCTCAGCAGTTTTGAGGTTAAGAGTTATTCCTATTGGTGCTCAGCAGACCCTATGGGGTGCCAGGAACTGAAACTGGGTTGCTGCATGCAAGGCAAGTACCTAACCTCTGTACTATTACTCCTATCCCAAGTTTTTGTTTGTTTGTTTTTTGTTTTTTTGTTTTTTTTTACCACGGAAGTGGTAAGACCTTCACACATATAAAGGTTTAGAGATTGATTTCTTAAATTTCAAAAAATTCTGAAAAAAAATTTGGTACTATTGCTCCAGCCCTGTAAAAAATATTTTTTCAGAACATTCTCCTTTTGTAGGTGTATAAATTTTGAAATTTAATAGTGTGAGGGGCCTGGAGAGATAGCACAGCGGCGTTTGCCTTGCAAGCATCTGATCCAGGACCAAAAGTGGTTGGTTCGAATCCCGGTGTCCCATATGGTCCCCCGTGCCTGCCAGGAGCTATTTCTGAGCAGACAGCCAGGAGTAACCCCTGAGCAACGCCGGGTGTGGCACAAAAAAAAAAATTAATAGTGTGTGTGAGGAACCAGAGTAGTGGCACAGTGGTAGGGCGTTTGCCTTGCACACAGCTAACCTAAGACAGACGGTGGTTCGATCCCCCAAAGTCCCATATGGTCCTCCAAGCCAGGAGCGATTTCTGAGCACATAGCCAGGAGTAACCCCTGTGCGTCACTGAGTGTGGTCCAAAAACAAAAAAAATTAATAGTGTGAATAATTCTGTTAATTCATTAAAAATTAATGAGATAAATAAATTCTATAAATGTACAATATAGTTAGCATGAGGAGATGAGAATTAATAATTTTCTTTTTTTCTTTTTTGTTTTTTGGGTCACACCTGGCAGTGCTCAGGGGTTACTCTTGGCTCTGCGCTCAGAAATCTCTCCTGGCAGGCTTGGGGGACCATATGGAATGCTGGAATTTGAACCACCATCCTTCTGCATGCAAGGCAAATGCCCTACCTCCATGCTATCTCTTCAGCCCAAGAATTAAGAAATTTTTATTTATTTGTTTGGGCTATACCCATTTGATGCTCAGGGGTTACTCCTGGCTAAATGCTCAGAAATTGCTCCTGGCTTGGGGGACCATATGGAATGCCGGGGGATTGAACTGCGGTCCTTTCTTAGCTAGCGCTTGCAAGCCAGATACCTTACCTCTAGCGCCACCTCTTCGGCCCAAATTAAGAATTTTTTTTTTGGGCCACACCCATTTGACGCTCAGGGGTTACTCCTGGCTATGTGCTCAGAAGTTGCTCCTGGCTTGGGGGACCATATGGGACACCGGGGGATCGAACCGCTGTCAGTCCAAGGCTAGCGCAGGCAAGGCAGGCACCTTACCTTTAGCACCACCGCCCGGCCCCAAATTAAGAAATTTTTAAAGGAATATCTGACTAGGCTTATAAAAGTATGAAAGTGTGTTTTATCCTAAGAAGGAAAGTGTTAAAAAATTATAGGTAATGCTGAAGTAAATGCATTAATTAGTAAAAGATTGTGATAAACTATAGATATAATAAAATAGTCGTGAAACTTTCAGTATACATGAAACATTAATTTGTTATTAAAAAACTATAAAATCTCTTAGCACACTAGGACTAGACAGACCTTCCTTAAATTTTGTAAAGGGCATGAGTGAATTCCACATTCGGTGGCAAAATGTTGAGAAGTTTGTTCTTGTCTTTTAAAGTAGCTCCTTTAAAGCTACTTTAAAAACTTGTTTCAAGGCTATTCATTCCCTAAATTGTTGCTTGCCCATGAAGTTCTGTATTGCTCCATCAAATCTGAATAATAATCTAACCCGATAGAATATTCTTGGTGAGATTTTCATTTTGTTAAGTTGTTGGGATTTTGTTTTACTATATCCCACAATTCCCCCGCTGCTCCTCTGGTTTTATAATCTCATAGCCAGTAAATCTTAGGGGCTTTTCTTTGTATGTAAGTTCCTGTTTTTCATCTTGCTGCTTTCAGTATTCTGTCTCTTTGGTTTAGTCATTCTGATCAGAATGAGAATGTGTTGGAATTTTCCTCTTTGGGTTTATTTTTGCTGGGACCCTTCTGGCTTCTTAGATCTGGATGCCTGCACTCTTCAACTCTGAGAAATTCTTATCTATGATTTCTTTAACTAGTGGTTCTTTTCTTGTTCTTCCTCCCTTTGTTCTCTGCATGCTGTTCATTGCTTTTTCAGACTTTAAATCCATTTTCTGTTGTTTTCTAGTGACTTCTTCCATCTCATTTTGGAACTACTTGATCTTTTCATCAGCTGCTCTTACTCTGGTGCTCAGACCTTCTGCTAAGTTTTTTAGATTTCTAACCGTATTCAGTTTCTCCCACATCCACATATATTTTCTCCTCTCTGCACTCTTATTTTCTTGTGCTTTGCCATCATTTCTTTGAGTTCATTAAACATCATCAGCATGGTGTCTCTAGAGTCACTCAGAGATTACAGTTGACTAATACTTCCAGGTTAGTATTTTCATTTAATGAGTTTAGAAGGGTTCTACATGTCTTCTTCATTTTGTTTGCTGCTTTTCCATTGTTCTGAGATGAGTCTGCAGTTAGTCCAGTGAAAGTCTTTGAAGATTAGGCTGTCTTCACCCAGTGACAGGAAGTATAAGTCTGCTCTTTGTGAGGTGTGTGAGAGCAACTGTAAGCTACTGCAGGTCTGGAAATGTGGAGAGGACCTACTGAAAAGATGGCAGAAAGGGATATGCATGGAATCTGTTGGGACCCAACAGGGAAGGAGGGGAATCCACTTTGGTGGATTTGAAAAAGGGCTGAGGGATGTTAGCCAGAAAGTTAATCTCACTGTGGAGGCTTGGAGGAGCAAAAAGAGGTTCTTAATACCTATATTTTATTGCTTCTGAATATTCATTTAGGTCGCGATGAAAAAAAAGTGAACAATATTAAAAAGTATCTTCAAGCTGTGGGAATGTTTCGGGATTTCAGTGACCCCTCTCAAGACCCGGACTTTGCCCAGGTAGGAAAACTCCGTGCATCTTCTTCAAGAAAGATTTCAGGTTTATATGTTTTCTTTTGTTTTCAGTAATGGTGGCAGCAGTGATTTTTGAGGGTGTGAGGGGGCCAACAGGTAGGAAATTTGTTGCCAAGTCATCACACAAAAAATAAGGTGTTGGGCACAGGGGATTAGCCAATATTGGTTGAATACAAAGTGGGTGGGAGGGGTTGCATGTTCAAAAATGATGCTGCTGTATTATTGGAAGCATCTCCTGAGCACATTGAATGTGGCTCCAAAACCAAAACATTACGATTGCCCCCACCCACTCACATGCATAAAGAAAAACCTGGGCAGTAGAAGGCTGAAGAAAATAAGAAATTTAACAACAAAATAATAACATAACTTGTCTTCTTCATGGCCATTAACACTTTATTATTGTAGATGGAGAGAGAATGGAGGATTTCTGTTCTCTGTTCAGTGATAATGAAGGTTATCATTTAGTTCTGATTTATCTGAAGACTTATGTTTATTTTCTGGCTTGTGAACTGAACCTACATTTTTCTCAGCAACCATTGCTGGAGGGTGAATGAAACATGAAGTAAACATGTTCAATTAAACAATTAAGCATTGTTTTGTTTTGGATTACATGGAGAAAAGGAAGCATTTACTTAAATGTAAATTTTCTGACTCTGATAATTTCCAGGCTGTATCCTTTCCAAATCATTGTAGAAAAAGTACAGTGGATTATGTAGTCAATAAAAAAAAAACTCAGAGGCTAACCAAAGCAATAAAAAAAGGTAAAAGGATGTGTGAGCTGATTTAGGAAGATGACCACGTGGAAGGTTCTAGGAGGTGCTCTCTCTGGTCATCCTGAGAAGTGACAAGATTTCTTGCTTCTAAAACCATTAACATCATTGTTCTCGAATGTGGTGGTTGAGTGTGTGGTTTTCTTGTGGTCCTCAAGACCACTGATAGAACTCGTGCTTTTTCTTAGTGAGAACTTAAGTCCTAACGTTGCCTTTCTCTTGGGTGGGCAGGTCGTGGAATTAGATCTAAAAACAGTGGTACCTTGCTGCAGTGGGCCCAAGAGACCTCAGGACAAAGTTGCTGTGTCGGAAATGAAAAAGGACTTTGAGAATTGCCTTGGAGCTAAGGTAAGTGCTCAGTCGGGGCAGAGAGCTGGACCCCTAGTCTCGTTCATGTCTGCTTTCAAAGTGCCCAAAGTTCCCCCCTCCCAATTGGCAATAAACCTTTGCTATGGATGTTTTTCTACATCACAAAGCCAATTAAGCCTCCTTCCCTAGCTAAGATCTAAGCAGTTTCCTTCAAGCATCTAAATACAATCAGAACATGTTCTTGAAAGCATATCGCCTTTTGCCAGGTCTCTCACCACAGTGTTCTCTCAACGCACCTCAGCCTTCCCAGCCTTTGTACTTTGTTCATGCCTTTCCTTGCTTTCCCTTCTACCTGTGCTCCCTCATCTGTTACCTCTCCAATGGGATCTTTAATTCCAGAACAGGAAGTTACATTTGTAGGGCTGGAGAGATAGCACAATGGTAGGGCATTTGCCTTGCATGCAGCAACCCAGGACGGACAGTGCTTCAAATTCCGGCATCCCATATGGTCCCCTGAGTCTGCCAGGAGTGATTTCTGAGTGCAGAGCCAGGAGTAACCCCTGAGCACCGCTGGCTGTGACTCAAAAACTGGAAGAAAAAAAAATAGGAAAGTTACGTTTGCCTAATTGGAATCTTCATAGCACTGGGTCTGGAATCCTTGGATGACATCCCATCTTATTATATAACGCTTCTTTATTTGCCTATCTGATTTTCCTTACTGAACAATACATTTGAAGAAAGGCATTATGTCAGAATCTCTTTTGGACCTCTTAAAATTACTAGCATAACATTTAGTTTGCAGTGGTTTTTCAAAGAACATTTTCCTAATGAGTGAATGAATGAAACTATGTGTTGGGTTTCATCCTTAGGACACCAGTGTTACACCAAATGTTCAGCTGTACATAGACCTCAGACATCCTGCTATTTGGCACCAGACCATTGCAATAAAGCATGTACTACAGTAAAGTTAGTCATTACAGTTTTTGGTATCTTAGGGCATATAAAACTTAAGATTACAATGTTCTGTACTCTACTAGGTATGCAATACCACACTTAATTATGTCTTAAAATGTACATACCTTAATTAAGGAATACTTTGTGGCTAAAATTACTAACCATCGTCTGAGTCTTTAGCCATCTTTATAATAGCTGGTATAAGGTCTTGTAAAAAAAAAAAATGAATGGGGCCAGAGAGATAGCACAGTGGTAGGGCGTTTGCCTTGCACACAGCCAACCCAGATGGTCTTCAGTTCAATTTTCGGCATCCAATATGATTCCCCGAGCCTGCCAGGAGTGATTTCTGTCAGCAGAGCCAAAAGTAATCCCTGAGCGCTACCATGTGTGACCCACCCCCCCCCCCAAAAAAAAAAACCCAACCAAATAAAGGGCCAGAGCGATAGCACAGTAGTAGGACATTTGCCTTGCACACCACTGACCCAGGACATGGCCTAACTGGGTTTAGTTCCTGGCATCCCAGATGGTCCCCCATGCCCACCAGATCCAGGAGTGACCCCTAAGCATTACTGGTATGGCCTAAAAACAAACAAAAAAACAGAGAAACAGAATGAGTTTATTCCTGTGCTTTGTTGTTTTTTTTTTCTTAATCATTTTATATTGAGTCAGGCCAAAAATGCCACTTTTAGGGCCAGAATGATAGCACAGAAGGGCGTTTGCCTTGCATGCGGCCAATCCAGGACAGATCTGGTTTTGATTCCTGGCATCCTATATAGTTTCCCAAGCCAGGAGCGATTTCTAAGTGCATAGCCAGTAGTAACCCCTCAGTGTCACTGGGTGTGGCCCCAAAAAACAAACCAAAAAATGGCACTTTCCCCCCTAAATCTCAGTTAAATCAAATCAGTGACCTGTCTATCTGTCAAAGTACTAAAATGTCATTGACTGCTATCTAAACTAACTTTGAACTGAATCTATATATTTAGCTTGAGTTGGAAAGGAATTAACTGCTAATAAGTTGAAGGCTAGGTAAGATTGAAAAGTCATAACTGAATATTTCGAGTGAATAATGAAACCTTTGATTTTTCTGTGGTATCTTAGTTTACTGAGATAATTGTGCCCTTAAATTTATAGTTAGCATAATATTTCTTCTCTTAAATGAGAACTTAGGACTGTATATGTAATGTGTGTATGTTTATATATGTATATATATATATATACACATATATGCACATTTTTTGTTCCCTCTTTTTTTAGCAAGGCTTTAAAGGATTCCAGGTTGCTCCCAACCATCACAGCAACCGAAAGACTTTCATCTATAATAACAGTGAATTCACCCTTGCTCATGGTTCAGTGGTGATTGCTGCCATTACTAGCTGCACAAACACCAGCAATCCTTCCGTGATGTTAGGGGCAGGTAAGTAACGTCCTCGGAGTCAAGTAGGTGAAAATTCCCAACATATGAGTGGGGGTTTAACCAGGTTCTACAAGAAGTTCTTTGAGAAAGGAATTAGACAGTTTCCAGTAGAAATAAACCTGAGGCATGACCAATAGAACTGGAAAATGGGGGTGGGGGATGGGAGAGAAGGCACCATAGGGTAATGGTGAAGGCATCTTGAAACACTGCTGGAGGGAGGGCTTGGAGTGGCGACTTTGCAGTTATAAGCAACGATTTTAATAGTATTCTTTCTGATAGGCAATTTAAAAAATTATGTTTAAAATTACAAAATAATACATAAATGAATAAATGAGTTCCCTGAACTTTGACTTTTCCATCAGGAAATGCTTCCAAAGCCAAGTGTTCCAAGTTGAATACATGATGCATGCTAGTCTTTGTTTATATAAGTAACACAGAATGAAGAAAGCAAGAAGATGAATTAGTGACTAAGTCTAGAATTTTAGAAGAAAAACTATCTGTTTTCATGTTAGACCATTCTTTGTGAATTCCCTGAAAGTGACTTTTGTACAGTGGAATTTGAGTCTGATTAGATGCTTTGACAAGGGCATCAGAATGAGGGGATAGGGGCCAGAGAGATAGCATGGAGGTAAGGTGTTTGTTTGCCTTTCATGCAGAAGGTTGGTGGTTCGAATCCCAGCATCCCACATGGTCCCTCGAGCCTGCCAGGAGTGATTTATGAGCATTGAGCAAGGAGTAACCCCCTGAGTGCTGCCAGGTGTGACCCAAAAACAAAAACAAAAACAAAAAAAAGAATGAGGGGATAGGGCACTGATCGATAAAACTCACATTTCTAGATAATATCTATCTAGTTAATATTTATATGCATTTTCTCTAACATAAGGGATCTTTAATTTCTAATTTGTCACTCATTCACAAGAGTTCCTCCTGTGCCATTAGACCAGAAAGCTTCTTTCATTATGAAATGGACAAGAACGTGAATAATATTTTTGTCCAAGAATTCAGCTGTTGCCTTCTAAGATTGCCTTACCTGAAGTAAACCAGTTACTTTCTACAAGTCCCCAGGCTTGTCTGTAGTTCTTTGTCTCTTCCTACCCTCATCTCTCAAGTCTTTCCTAAACCAGACCACCCAATGTTCCTGTGATGGACTCTGTCTGCCAGAAGTTTCATGACTCAGGGGCTCTTGAACTTGCATTTAAAGAAATATCTGAGATGAAAATTTTATTTCTAGACTGATTTATTTAATTTATGAGCCAAAATACAATTTATATGGCTTTTAAAAAGGTTCATTCCATTATAATTTTTATCCAAATCAATTAGAGTTTGGAGCCGGAGCAGTGGTACAGCGGTAGGGGATTTGCCTTGCATGCGGCTGACCTAGGATGGACCGTGGTTGGATCCCAAATAAAATAGAGTTTGAAATCTCACTTTCCCATGGCTGGATCAGGTAGGGTGCTTGCTTGCATACAGCCAATCCAAGTTTGATCCTTAGCATCCCTATATGGTCCCAGGAACTGCTAGGAGTTATCCTGAGCACAGAAACAAGTGTTACCCTCTGAAAATTGCCAAGCTTGGGCAATAGCACAGTAGGTAGAGTGCTTGCCTTGCTCTCAGCTGACCCAGGTTTGATCCCTGGCATCTCATATGGACCCCTGAGCTTGGCTCAAAAAAACCAAAAAAAACCCAACCTCACCTTGATTCCTTTTAGACCTTTCGGCTATGATCAAGTATAAATTGCTCACTTTGGGGGCTGAAGAGATAATATAGCAATTAAGGCACTTACCTTGCCAGTGGCTGACCCAGGTTCAATCCCTGGTATCCCGTATGGTTCCATAAGCCTGTCAAAAATGATTCCTAAGTGCAAAGCCAGGAGTAACCCCTGAACATCTCTGGGTGTGGCCCCAGACCCCCTTCTCCCCAAAAATAAAGAGCTTGACTTGTAACGTGCAAAAAATGTAAACAAAAAATTATCTCTTAAAAAGTGCACCTCTTTCCCTTCCTTTCTGGGGCAGACTTTGTTTCTTTCCTAATTGATCTGAGGCTATCGAGTTTTTGACTTCTAATTGACAGCAGCAGTAGGAAGCACCTCCATAAACAGGTGATGGTACATGTTGCAAACTGAAAGTCAGTGTCTTTCTCGAACCACCTGGTACCCCAAGATGACCGCCCACACCAGATCTGTTCACCACTTTACAGGGTTGCTGGCCAAGAAAGCCGTGGAGGCTGGCCTGAATGTGAAACCATACATCAAAACCAGTCTGTCCCCTGGAAGCGGCGTGGTCACCTACTACCTTCGAGAGAGTGGAGTCATGCCCTACTTGTCTCAGCTTGGGTGAGGGAGCACATTCTACTCTACCAATGCCTTTGCTGTGTTGTATGGCATGCTGGATCCCTAGTCACAGTTCAGAGCTGATGGTGCTATATTCTGTCACTAGGGAATAGATTTCCGCTTCTCCATTCTAGCAAAGTAGCATCCTCCATGACAATTATGCTGTCTATGGATCACACAAGTTGTCCTTGAAAGTCTGTCGGGGCTAGAAAGTGTGTCCTAATGTAGAGCTACTCCAGTCCAAAGGTCGAAAGCATCATCTCAGGGACATAGAGTGAGCTGTGGGCTCTGTAGTGGGGAGTCTGCCCTTGATAATAAACATTATTAAAGCAAGACATTTAATTGTATATCTATTATTTCTGATATCAACTCTTAAAAGTTCTGCATCAGGGGCCAGAGCAATAGTACAGTGGGTAAGGCATTTGCCTTGCTCGGAGATGACCTGGATCGATCCTGGCATCCCATATGATCTCCTGAGCCCATCGGGAGCAATTCCTGAGTGTAGAACCAGGAAGTAGAAGTCTTAAACAAGAACATTAATTTTCAAAGTTAATTATGAAAATAGGGGCTGGAGGGGCCGGAGTGGTGGCACTAGAGGTAAGGTGTCTGCCTTGCAAGTGCTAGCCTAGGACAGACCGTGGTTCAATCCCTCGGTGTCCCATATAGTCCCCCAAACCAGGAGTGATTTCTGAGCATATAGCCAGGAGTAACCCCTGAGCATCAACAGATGTGGCCAAAAAAACCAAACAAACAAAAAAATAGGGGCTGGAGATAGCACAACGGTAGGACATTTGCCTTAAATGCAGCCAACCCAGGATAGACCCCAATTCGATTTCTGACATCCCATATGGTCTGCTGAGTCTGCCAAGAATGACTTGTAATTGTAGAACCATGAGTATCCCCTATGCACCGCCAGGTGTGATTCCCCCCAAAATTATGAAAATAAATTTAATTGAACGTTGTAGAATGAATGAATAATATCTCAAAATACTCCCAAGAATGGCAACTTGATAAAAATAGTGCTGTGTAAGACTTATTTCATATGTTACCACTACCTTTAAACTAGTATTCTCAGGAAATGTTTCCAGCAGACGGACAGAATCATGGAGAATTGATCCTGCTTTTATAGGTTTGATGTGGTGGGCTATGGTTGCATGACCTGCATTGGCAATAGTGGACCCTTACCGGAACCTGTGGTCGAGGCCATCACACAGGTAATTACAGAGGAGCCCATGGGTCTTGCTACTTTTCAGAAGACATATGAACCAAATTATGCTGGTTATATCAAGAAAATCAAGGGCATGGTTGTGGTATTTGGCATTAGGAGAACTTAAGACTATATACCCTTATGCAAGTTAAGAAAGCATCTTTGAGGGTCCAGAACGGTGGCGCAAGCAGTAGGGTGTTTGCCTTGCACGCACATGAACCTAGGACGAACCGTGGTTTGATCCCCTGGCATCCCATATGGTTCCCCAAGCCAGGAGCGATTTCTGAGTGCGTAGCCAGGAGTGACCCCTGAGCGTCACCAGGTGTGGCTCAAGAAGCAAAAAGAAAAAAAAAAGGCATCTTTGGGCCTCAGTATACACAACTAGCCATTACAGCTGATAACAGAACCTGCTTCATAGATGTGAGTAATCATGACAGACTTGCAGAAGTTCTGCTCAATACGTAAGTGGTTGTTTTGACTTTAAAATTCTCCAAAATTATTCATGCTGATTAAAAACTGTTTTAAGGTCAGAGAAGTCTTATCACAAATAAATCTAAACTGCATTGATTTGATTTTGTTTTCTTTTTTTTCCCCTCTCAGAAATTCCACAGTGCTAACCCATACAATGGCTTTGCTTTGTAGAATCTGTGTAAGTTAGTCCAGCTGTCTTTAGCTTTCAAGTTTATTCTTTCCCACCTCCTTCTGGGCCCCAGGCAGAAGAAGAGCCAGAACATTGCTTTCCAACCTATTTCAGAAACCAACCACTTGTCTCTACTTCTGTTGACTCTAGTCTTCAACAGTGCACTTCCCCTTGCCCCAGGGGAAAGGAGCAGGAAAATAGAAGCATAAGGACCTACATCTCCAAGTTGGAGAAACTTTGAAAATGCTCCAGCAGAAGCAATCTAGGCCATTTCTTTCACCTTGTGACCTGTTTTTTCTCTGACCTTTCACAGGGAGACCTTGTAGCAGTTGGAGTACTCTCTGGAAACAGAAATTTTGAAGGTCGTGTGCACCCCAATACCCGGGCCAACTATTTAGCTTCCCCACCCTTAGTAATCGCATATGCAATTGCTGGCACCATTCGGATTGACTTTGAGAAAGAGCCCTTGGGTAAGACTTTATTTGTGTGGTTATATTTTCCCCCAATTAATACAAATGTATAACTGGAAGAAAGTTATTGCTTTTCTTAATACATGAAATTTAGAGGGTGGGCCCGGAGAGATAGCACTGTGGCGTTTGCCTTGCAAGCAGCCGATCCAGGACCAAAGGTGGTTGGTTGGAATCCCGGTGTCCCATATGGTCCCCCGTGCCTGCCAGGAGCTATTTCTGAGCAGACAGCCAGGAGTAACCCCTGAGCACCGCCAGGTGTGGCCCAAAAACCAAAAAAAAAAAAAATTTAGAGGGCAAGAATGAGAATACAACAGGTAGGGCAATTGCTTTGCATATGGCTGACCTGGATTTGATCCACAGCATTCCATATGGTCTGCTGAGCATTGCCAGAAGTGATCCTTGAGTATAGAGCAAGGAGTAAGTCCTGAACATTGCTGGGTGTGAGTCAAAGAAACCCAAAAACAAAAATGAAACTTAGGGGGCCGGAGAGATAGCATGGAGGCAAGGCATTTGCCTTGCATGCAGAAGGACAGTGGTCTGAATCCTGACATCCCATATGGTCCCTGAGCCTGCTAAGAGTGATTTCTGAGCATAGAGCCAGGAGTAACCCCTGAGCGCTGCCGCTGCCTGATGTGATCTTTTAAAAAAAAAAAAAAAAAAAAAAGAAATAAAAAGAGAGGGAGGAAGGGAGGGAGGGAGGGAGGGAGGAAGGGAGGGAGGGAGGGAGGGAGGGAGGAACTTAGTAGGCAAGAGAAATTGCCTAAAGATTATGGCAACATGCTTTACATATGGCCAATCCCTAGTTCAGTCCCCCAAAAAAGAAAGGGAGGGAGGGAGGGAGGGAGGGAGGGAGGGAGGGAGGGAGGGAGGGAAGGAGGGAGGGAGGGAAAGAAATGAAGCTTAGAACTTTGAGACAAAATACAATGGGGCCTGAGCAGTGGTGCAGTAGGGTGTTTGCCTTGTATGCAGCTGACCTAGGACAAACCTCTTGGTTCAATCCCCCGGTGTCCCATATGGTTTTCTCAAACTTGGAGTGATTTCTGAGTGTAGAGCCTTAAGCATCTCCAGGTGTGGCCCAAAAACCAAACCAAAAAAAAAAAGAATACAAGGAGGACTGTTTTTAAAAATTAGTTCTCAGGGTCAGAGTGATAGTAGAGCGGGTAGGGTGCTTGCCTTAGATACAGAAGACCTGGGTTCGATTCCCAATAACTTTATATGTTTCCCGGAGCCTACCAAATGTAATTCCTAAGTGAAGAACCCTGGAGCACCAGCAGGTGTGGCCCCCAAAACAAGCAAGCAATGCACAACTATGACATAGACACATAGTAAACTAAACTTTCCTAAATCTTAATGATTGCTAAGCAAAAGAGCCGCACTCTGACTTCTCCGTCATCTCTTTCCAGTTCCTGCTTTAATGAAGGGTAGCTACTGTGTTAGGTTAAGTATGCATCCCAGAGTGTTTAATCTCTCAAGATTTAAGGCAAATTATGGTGTTTCCTTGTGTCTGGTCTTCTTAGTTTTAGGAAATCATAACTCCAGATGACCCTATTGCATTTAAATGTGCCTACTCACTAAAATGTGTTTAACAAAGACAACGCTTGTCACGCTCCGTGGTCAATCACAGTCATACACAAGGGATGAAAACATTGAATCACCTAACATTGACCTTTTCTGCTGAGGCTAGGCAAGGCAGTCTTCTGCCTGCTCTTTTCAGCTGTAGGACAGTAAACCTGTGACTTTTGGGTGATCTATTTAGGATCCCAGGTTTTGCATCTTTGAACTGTGTGTTGGTGATTTTATTGTAGCAGTGACTTCATGCATGCAAGAGTGCTATGAAGAGCTGTCCAGTCATTATAAACTTGGGGAACCTATGAAGTAGTATTTCATAGCAACCGCACATCATTGAAAAAAAAAGAAAAACACCACTTGAAGCTGGTAACTCTGAATGCAATGTGAACACCTAGGCAATGTATGTTAAGTAAAGTATTTGAACAAAAACACACATATAGCAAGATAAGACAGGGGTGTCCAGGGAAGAGATGTCAAGGTAGAGATGCCAGGAAATCTCAGACCTGTTTCTCCAGAGTCACTAACTGGGTACTAGCTGACTCAGCATTGGCCAACTTTGTAACACAAGAATCGTGGAAAACAAGACTTGACTCTGTGTCTCGATGAAGATGGAATTATGAAATGCAATTTTTCTTATTCAATATTTCCCCCCCAGGTGTAAACGCAAAAGGACAACAAGTTTTTCTGAAAGATATCTGGCCGACAAGAGATGAGATCCAGGCGGTGGAGCGGCAATATGTCATCCCCGGGATGTTTATGGAAGTCTATCAGAAAATAGAGGTACGCTTCCTGCCCAGCCAGCCCACAAGTATCTCTGCACCTCTGCAGACCTTAATGCTAACAAGTATGTCAATTACAAAAAGTAAGAGTTGGGGCCAGAGAGATAGCATGGAGGTAAGGCATCTGCCTTTCGTGCAGAAGGATGGTGGTTTGAATCCTGGCATCCCATATGGTCCCCCGTGCCTGCCAGGGGCAATTTTCTGAGCATGGAGCCAGGAGTAACCCCTGAGCGCTGCCTGGTGTGACCTAACCCTCCCCCCCCCAAAAAAGTAAGAGTTACTTTTACAGGGGACTAAGGAGGTTGGCTTTCAAGTCAGTTTTTTCCTGTGACTCACTTTTTCTTTTCTTTCTTTCTTTTTTATTTTATTTATTTTTTATTGAAACCATTGTGAATTAAAAGTCCTTCATAGTTAGATTTCAGGCATACAGTGAGGGTCATCCCCACACCAGTGTTGACTGTCCTTCACCAAAGTTTCCAGCATGCATTCCATGCCTTTACCTTTAGCCCCCTGGCCTACCAGTGTAATAAGTCAATTTTAAATTTAGATTGTTAAAGCTTGGCTCTCTTGATTCTATTGTCGTTGGCTTTGGTAGGTATTTACTTCTAACCTTTTTTTTTCCTCCACCAATGCACCTGAGACTACTTGGCCCCATTCTTTTTTTTTTTTTTTTTTTCTTTTCTCAATTTGTAGAAAAATGCAGAATTATGAGCTAAAACAAAGTAATTCATGTCCCAAGGTTCTATGAAAAAGGCAGGAGCCCCTATCTAGAAGATACAAATAAAATTAAAAAATTAAAGGGGTGGTGGCAGGGTGTGTGTGTGTGTGTGTGTGTGTTTTGTTTTGTTTTGTTTTGTATAGGTACAGCAAACATTGAGGAAATTAGAAAGGAAATATATCCTTGGCCTAAAAAACCCGAGTCTTCTTCATGATCTCAGGAAAAGTTCACCTCAATCATGATTGTTGCAACAGGCTTCTTTAATTAGAGATCTTGCTTTTTGCACAGATCCTATGTCAAAGCTGGGATGTCATGGAGCATCTTCTGATTCCATCTCATCGTTAAATGGCAAGACAGGGAATCCTGCCCTGAAAGCAAATTGTTACCGTTTCCTTGTTGTCAGGGTATCATATGAACCTACCCTTGAGCAAGTCAGTGCCAGGACAGCATTAGGGCCTCCCCCTGGTGGAAGTTTATTTGGTGCTGGTGCAGAAAACCATGCCAGTTCCAAGAATGGGATCCAGGGTTTGGGGTTGGACAGTTGGTGTCCGATCAACTGAGGCCTAAGTCACTTTTTATTTTACTAGCCCAACACTTTCCAGATAAGGACAAACAAATGGCAGCCTCAGGGAAAAAAGTCTTAATTTTGTATACTTAGATTTATAATATTATTAATGATTTGGTTTCATGCACATAGTGCTTCAACACCACAGCCTCCACCAGATTGTCTGCATCCCTTCACTATTAAATCAAGGTCCCTACCCCAACCCCAGAACCCACCTACCCTCTCTCCCCATCATGATAAGCTCAATTCTATAGACCAGTTCAAAAGTACTGTTGAATGTGTTGTCCAGCTCTCTTAATGCCTCCATTTTCTCAAACACTACGGGGTCCTCAGTCCACTGGCCAAAGACTCCTAATATCACCAGGTTCATGTCTGACATGAAGTGAGTTGGGTAAATATTCCTCTCAGAATTGTTTGGTGCTTTGAAAGAAAAATAAAATGTAGAGTTGCAGGGATAGTACAGCAAGTAGTGAGCTTGCCTTGCACTTAGCTCACCCAGATTCAATTCTTGGCATTCCTTATGATTCCCCAGGTACCTTGAGGAGTGTTCCCTGAGTGCAGAGCTAGGAGTTACACTTGATCATCATCAAGTGTAGCCCCAAAACAAAACCAAAAAAAGTCTTAAAAATAAAGAGGAAAAATGTTGAAAAGAAAAAAACGGCTAACAAAAAGCTTTCTCTGCATCTGGCAGGTAGAGAGAATAAGTACTATATGTATACTGTTATTCCCTTTCCTGCTTCCTTTGTTTAAGGAGACCCAAGGCTGCTGACCAGAAGAGTAAATAGAGAGAATAGGCTGGGACAAGGGATCAAACAGGGCTTATACTCAAGACTGTGGCCTTTCATGCACTGCCTAGTAAGAAGTGACATTTGGTTGCTATCAGATTGAACATGTTTCTTCAGAGGTTGGAAGGAAATAATTTAAGCTAATGTGAATGCATAGCTACCCATATTTTCTCTCCATTGACCTTATTACCTGGAAGTTTGTTTCCCAAAATCCTAAGAGTAAAAAAACATCCCTCTATGCTACTATCTGTATTATCCTCTCTTAAATAAACACATAAATATGTATGCTAGGTATTTTCTGCTGGGTACAAATGACTCCAGGTAAGTTCATCATCTCACGTTTCTGCAACCTAGGAATCAAAGTGCCTCATCTTCATGAATCTCCAAAGTATTTTCTGGGGTTGCAGTTCACCTGAAGGTTTATCTGTAGGTAGGGGAGGAGGTGCAAAGGTATAACTTCTTAGACTACACATGTGTTGCAGAATTTTGTTCCTCAACGCTGTTGGCTTGAGGACTCAGTTCCACTCTGCTTTTAGCTAGAGGAGAGGCCTTTACCAGGCCTTAGTGCCTTGGTCTCTTACAAGCATGTTATTGGTATCTGCAGAGTAAGCAAGTCTAAGAGCCAGAAGGGGTGGGAGGGATTGAAGGGTCCCGTGATAATTTTGGAAATGAATCACTCTGTTCAATTGCACTCAGTTAGACAGGTATCATCACACCTGGAGTGAACACCTAAGGGAGACTTGTGGGAGACTAACACAAAGATTCCTCTCAACTCTGCAGGATTTGAAGTTATGAAAATGGTCTTTATTCATTTAATGAAATTCTTGTGTGATATTCTAATAAGTATGGTTTTGATTGTACTTTTTTTTTTAACTTTTAAAAATTTTTTTTTGGTTTTTGGGTCACACCTTGGGGCACTCAGGGGTTACTCCTGGTTCTGCGCTCAGAAATCGCTCCTGGCAGACACATGTGACCATATAGAATGCTGGGATTCAAACCACCATTCGTCCTGAATCGGCTGCATGCGAGACAAACGGCCTACTACTGTGCTATCTCTTCAGCCCCTGATTGTACTCTTAATAAGTGTATTGGGTTTGCTTTTACCATTTCCTTAGAATGGAATGTAATTCTGTCTTTCTTTTTAAGACTGTGAATGAAAGCTGGAATGCCTTAGCTGCTCCAACAGAGAAGCTGTATTCCTGGAATCCCAAATCTACCTACATTAAATCACCACCATTTTTTGAAAAACTGGTATGATTTTATTCTTTAACAAAGCAAATTCCTTAAAAGGGGTTATTTTCTTATAAAGTATAATTTATCTAGTATCTCCAGGCCTTTACCTTTGTGCTTTCTCTTTCTCTGACTCTCTCTTTGGCATTCTATAAAAATTTGTATTTTTATTTATCCAGAAGATAATAATATAATACTTATTAAGTCTTAAGTTAGTATTCTTATTTTTCTTTTTTTATAAGTATACTAGAGGACTGGAGATAGAACAGCGAGTTTTTATATATATACTACTGGATTGCATTACTAACACTATGTATGATTCTGTGAACATCACCAGCAGTGATCCCTAGGTTTAGATTCAGAAGTAAGCCCTGGGTGTGGTCCAAAACCAAAATTAAAAAATAGGAACTAGAAAGTAGTATTTAAATGCTGAGGATCATATACCCTGGAACTCAAAAACACAATGCAGAAAAGCTCTCTATATTCCTATGTTCATTGCAGCACTATTTATAATAGCCAGAATCTGGAAACAGCCCAAAAAATTATTGACTAACGAAACTGGGGTATATCTACAATGGAATACTATGCAACTGTTAGGAAAAAATGAAGCCATGCAATTTGCTTAAACATGGATGATATGGCAAGTATTATGCTGAGTGAAATGAGTCAGAGGGAAAAGGCACATAGAATAATCTACTCATTTGTGGGATATTAAATAAAAAGATAGTATGATAATAAAAATATCCAGAGATAACAAAGATGAGGGCCAATAGGACGAGTCATAGTGGGAAGCTTGCCACAAAGAGTGGTGAATACAATTAGGGAAGAGAAGGGTCCTCTATGGCAATGATAATTGGAACCAGTCACTCTGGACAGATTTGATCCAAAGTGCCACCTGGTCTCCACCCCAGCCCCCCACCAAGCACTGCCAGGAGAAACAACTGTTGGGTGTGGTCTAAACCCCCACCCCTACTCCCCTCCAGCCCCCTAAAAATATATTGAAAATCAGTAACTGGAAAAAGTCCATCAACTTTTTCTGACTTAATTTTTAGAACAGAATTAGTACATATAATTTATTAATGTAACCATATAAATCTGACATCATGTACTATAGCATTAAGGGTAAGTGGTATTGGTAGTCTTCTTAGGAAGGTCCTCTCACAAAAGGAATGAATTCAGTGCTAAGCAGGTCGAGGCTATGGCCACTGTAGAGACTGTCCTGAGAACTTGTTTGAGCACAAACTAGGCAAATGCTGACTTCTTGTATTCTCTGTTAGACTTTGGATCTTCAGCCTCCAAAATCGATAATGGATGCCTACGTGCTCTTAAATTTGGGAGATTCTGTAACAACAGACCACATCTCTCCAGCTGGGAACATTGCCAGAAACAGCCCTGCCGCTCGCTACTTAACCAACAAAGGGTAAGTCTCAGCAAGGTGAGGAAAGACAAAAGCCAAAACTGAGGCACCTGCGAGAGGGCTACTGTACAAGGCCTGGCATTATATGGTTGCCCAGCATCTCTGTGAGTGACTTCTAAGCACCATGCTGGTAGTAGCCCCCCAACACCACAGTGTGTGCCTCCCCAATAAATAAATTAAAAAAGGAAAAGTGAAGACATTTTTTCTTTCTTCACGTGGTCTCTTGGAAATCTGAGTCTGATTTTTCTCTAACCCCTTGGACTGGAAAACTAATTGTTTTCTGTTCTTCAGCTTCATTGAGGTTAGTTAGCACATCCATACCAATGGAAGTAGGATTAGGGTCCTTAAAATTTTAAGTCAACACACTGTCCCTAGCATAACTAATTGTTAAGAGTACAAGCCCTTAGCCCATAGGGGAAATTAAGAACAAAGTCTAGTCATCCTTGAAGCTTAGCAGTGATATAACCTGAAAAGCATGGCCACTGAGTTATAGACTCTTTTTCTTTGTTTTTGATTTTGGTTTGTTTAGGGTCTACACACATGCTGTTAGAGTTTATTCTTGGCTCTACACTCAGGGATCACTACTGTCAGGGGGACCATACGGGGTGCTAAGATCAAACTCAGGTTAACCACATGCAAGGCAAGTAACCTACCCTCAATACTATTGTACTGGCAGTAGTTATAAATTTTTGACAGAGAATGGCTGTGAGGATTTGCAGTTCCTGCCTCCATGTATCAGTCCTTCCTTCATCAGCCAGTTTTTACCAGTAGAACCAGGGAACTAAGGCACCCATCTTTTTTTGGTTTAGGGGCCATATCCAGTGGTGCTTAGGGTTTACTTCTGGCTCTGTACTCAAGTATTATTCCTGGCAGAATTCAGGGGACTATATAACTGGCCTGATTTCTCTCTTTGCTTCCTTACCCATTTTTCCTATTTTATTTGCATTCCTCCTGATGTTTTGATTTGCTTCCAAACTCTCGAATAGGTCATGGCCTTGTCTCCACAGTTCTCACTTTTCTGTCCTTAGAAGATGCTTCTGGAAAAGCTCTTCTCCCCCTTAAACCAGTGCCCAGTCGACTTAGAGGAGTAGCTGGTTGGAAGGGTTTCCTTTGTGCATAAGCCAAGTTGAATGACCACTTTGTCCACTAATCTAAGTCTTTTCTTGCTCTAACATAATAGCCTGACTCCACGAGAATTCAACTCTTATGGTTCCCGCCGAGGTAACGATGCCATCATGGCAAGGGGGACATTCGCCAACATTCGCTTATTAAACAAGTTTTTGAACAAGCAGGCACCACAAACTATACATCTGCCATCTGGAGAAGTCGTGAGTATTGTCACTTCCTCTTCCTCAAGAAACCAGCATTTGCTAGTCTTTGTCTGGGCAGTTGGCTATGTACTCAAGTCACTTTTTTCCTTTATGTCTTATTTATTCCTATAATTCCGTCCCGCTTCTGCCTTCCTATAGCCTCTCATGCCAGGTTTCCACAGATGTAAAGTTCATTACTAACAGAAGTGCTCTTGAAAATGTGCAATTTCCCATTCCTCCTTAGGGATGTCGCTGATGTTTATAGCTCAGTCTAGTTTCCTGGAAATTAAACTTAAAAGGTCGATGAGAAGAATTTCATCCATTCAGAGAATTAGAGGTTAAGGTGGAGGATATTTAGCAAGAAATGGTATTACGTGACTTTTTCCCTGTTTCATTTTATACCAAGGTACCCTCTAGGAAAAGAAGGAATGTGGAGGCCTGCTGTATCTAAAAGGTTTTGCATGTCGTATATTTCCAGCTGAACATTGTTCTCACAGAGAGAGGTTGGAAGGTAGAAAGAGGGTCAGATACACTGATTTCAAGTGTATAACATACCACAACATACCACCCTCTTGGAGCTTTTCTCTTAACCTATAAAGCAGTTGTACCAACCTTATATATAAGGTTCTGTCTGAGACTAAACTTAAAAGCTATCACACCTAGGAGCAGGAGTGATAGTACAGCTGGTAGAGCAATTGCCTGGCACATTGCCAATCCAGGTTCAATCCCTGACATCCCTTATTCTCCCCCAAGCACCACCAGGAGAGATCCCTGAGTCCAGAGTCAAGAGTAACCCTGAGTACAACCAGGTGTGCCACAAAAAAAAAGGTGACAAACCTAGAATAGTGTCAGGTGGTAAATGACATCTATGTCATTTCACTCACTGTTCAACAAATGCTACTGAGCTGCTTTAGAGATAACTCTCCACTTTTTGAATTGACTTATATTAATGTGGGATTTATTACATCCCAGGTGCTGTTCTAAACTCCTTGCACTTGTTAGCTTTTTTATCCTCATATCAACTCTTTATGAAAGTTATTCAAAGAATAAACTATAATTACCTGCATTTTGTTTAACTAGATTTTTTTTACTACTCAAGTGGTACTCAGGGCTACTTCTGGTTCTATGCTCCAGATCACTTCTGGCAGGCTTGGGAGGCCACTTGGGGTGCTAGGCATTAAACCCTGGTGGCCCTATTCAAGGCAAGCACCCAACCTGCTATACTATCTCTCCAACCCCAATTATTTCTGTTTTAAACTAGGTAGCCTGATACTGAGCAAGCTCACATGACTCTCAGTCACACTGAGGGAAACTGAGATTAAAAGCCCAAAGCTCTGGCTCAGGTGCCAGCACTCTTGGCACAAGTAACACTCCACTTGCCATGGATTCTTTGAGGGAAAGGAAGCTCTTCCTGGGTAATATTTGATCACCAGGACCAGGCCTAAATCAATGTCCAGCAGAAAACTTGATGACAAGTAGGGATAATAAATTGATACACAAAGATTGAGTTCAGTGAGTGGGTTGCCCAAGAAATTGAAGGAGAAGCAGGAGCAGTCACAGTATGGGGCTCTGGGCTCAGGCATACTGGCAGAGAATGCCACCTTCTATGATATAGTACACCATAAATGAGGAGACTGAGACAGAGAGAAATAAACTTTGAGCCAAGTCTTTTTTTTTTTGGTTTTTGGTTTTTGGGCCACACCCGGTAACGCTCAGGGGTTACTCCTGGCTATGCACTCAGAAGTTGCTCCTGGCTTGGGGGATCATATGGGACACTGGGGGATCGAACCGCGGTCCGTCCAAGGCTAGCGCAGGCAAGGCAGGCACCTTACCTTTAGCGCCACCGCCCGGCCCCTGAGCCAAGTCTTAATCTTGAATGACACCCCCCCCTCCCCAGACAAAAATGGAAATAAAAGGAGAAGTCAGATAATGCCAAGAATTGAAGAAAACTTTAAGGGAAAAAAAAGGCATCTCTTGGGCTGGATCAGTAGTACAGGAAGTATTTCAGGAGGTAGGGCACTTGCTTTCCATGCTGCTGACCCAGGTTTTGATTCTTGCCACCTGATGTAGTGCCTTGAGCCTGCTGGAAGTGATCCTTGAGCACTTCCGGATGTGACTGCAAAATAAAACGAAACAATATTAATAGATAAAGGAAACCCAGGTTTCTGTGGAGATCTGTGGTTAGTCTATGTTTTAAAATAGATGAGGAACCAAGCACCTGGGGTTAAGGTGCTTGCTTTGCACAAGGTTATCTGTGATTCAGTGCCTGGCACTGCATATTGTCCCTTGAGCCCTGCTTGCTAAGTGTGGCCCCAAAATCAAAAGTTAAAATTCTTGAATCAATGAAAGAGAAGGGGGGGTGGGGGCAACTTACCTAGTTTTCATTCTCCCCTGATGATCTAGGATAGAACCCTAAAACCAAGACAAGACATGTCCAGTCAAAAACTATTGACTCCAATTTGGTAGCAGTAAACCAATGGGTCCTGGGGGGAGTTGTAGAGTGACAGCGGGGGGTAGGTCTGTTGGCTTTGTGCTGCCCTTGGCCACTGCAGGTCCTCCTCACCCTGCACTAGACTTCTCACTGGATTGTGTCTTCACTTTGGCTCTGACTCTCCCCTTGGAACCTTCCCTTCTTTTCTACAGCTTGACGTGTTTGACGCTGCGGAGAGGTACCAGCAGGCTGGCCTGCCCCTCATTGTTCTGGCTGGCAAAGAATACGGCTCAGGCAGTTCCCGAGACTGGGCTGCCAAGGGCCCCTTCCTCTTGGTGAGTAGGGCACAAACCTGGGGGCAGGTAGCTGTGTCCTTCCCCTGATCAGGGAGCATCCGTGGGAGAAGTTCAGGGGGACCTATTCTGTTCCTTAACTTTCTAAAAAGGGATCTGACTTTTTTTTTTCAAGGGATATATAATTTTTTTTTTACTTAGTTTATTTAAACACTATGGTTACAAGATTACTCATAGTACAGTTTAGTGGTTTTTTCCCCACAGACACAATGTGGTTCATGATTAATTTTTAATCATACAATGTACAACACCCTTCACTAATGCGCACATTGGTACACATTTCCGGCCAACAATGTCTCCAGTTTTCCTGCCCACCCTCTCCTCTGCTTTCTCCCCTGCCTGCTTCTGAGGCAGACATTCTCTCTCTCTCTCTCTCTCTCTCTCTCTCTCTCTCTCTCTCTCTCTCTCTCTCTGTCTCCATTTAGACACTGGTTTGCAATTATTATTATTATTATCAATTATTATTGAGGGGTATCATGCCTATCACTTTATCTTCTTTCAGCAACCAGTGTGCTGAAAGAGTGATCAGCTTCAACTATCATTGCCATAATGGTTCCTTTTCTGCCCTAACTGTATTCCCAGCTATTCGTGGTGACCATGGACTGATCCTCCTGGCCCTCATCTCTATTTTCTCTGGATATTATTACCCTACTTTGTTTTTTAATATTCCACAAATGAGTGTGATTATTCTGCATCTGTATGTCTGACTCATTTTGCTCTACAATGCTCTCCATATATATCCATGTAGAAGTAAATTTCATGACTTCATTTTTCCTAACAGGAGTGTAGAGCCAAGAATAAACCCTGAGCACTGATACATGTGTTTAAAAACAAACAAACAAAAACCAGCCATCTGGCAGCAGCCTTCAATTTTCTGAATGTCTTTACATATCGTATCTGCTCATTTTTAAATTAATAGTTTTGTTCTGAGGAGGGAGTAGATGGTCTTTAGTTAGTCACAAGTCGGAGGACTCACTTTCCCATTAAGTGTGAAAGAAGCAGATAAGTTACAGAAGGAAAGGATTTTTAGGAATGCCACCGGGATGTCTGGTAGCAGAAATGAGACTCAAGATGCAAGCAGAAAGGTGGGGAACTGCAAGATCTAACGAGCCTAAGAAGAGAATTGCTCTCAAGGAAATTTCTCTAGAGCCTTGATTTCCCTGCAGTACTGAGTTCTGTCTGTGTGGGCAGCCCTGTGCGCTCCCTCTGAGCTGCCCACAAACAGGGAGAGACAGCTGGCTTTGCAGCACTGCTCACTTTTAAACAAAGCTGTACATAGAGACTACTCACAGATTTCCCTGAACATGCATTCCCATACATGCATTCATTTGTGCCAGATAATGGCTGTCCTGGAGAACCCAACTGTGTCTGGGGCTCCTTGCCAGAGATTCCAATTTAATTGCTAAGGAGAAAAGCCTGGACATAAGAACTTGATAAATCTCCCCTGGTAATTCTTACATATAGCCAAGTTTGAGAACCACTGCTCTATAGCCCTGACTCTCAATACTTAAGAAGCACTGTCTGAGCATTGTAGAGCCTGGAAGATGGCTTGAAGGGTGGAGTGCATGCTTTGGATGTGGAAGGCCAGTGTTCAGTACCAGGTACCACATGGTCCTCAAACTCCTACCAGGAGTGACTCTTGAATACAGAGCAAGGAAAAAGGTCCCCACCACCAGTATTGCCAGGAGTAGCCTAGAAACAACAAAAATCTGTCGACTCCAGCTCATGGTCCATCAAGAAGTAGGCTTGGCTAGTGCCCAGAATGCCACATTTTTAAAAAGCTAACCCTGTTGCAAGGGCTATTAAAAGTCTACCCTAGGCTGGTCCAGTGGCAGTGGTTTATTTAATGTTAGCATCACAAAAGTTGGTATATAAATCCCCCCCCCCTCTATTGCTCAATTTGACTGGCTTAAAAAAAATTCTACCCTAGGGGTTGGCAAGATTTGTCTTGCACAAGGCTGGCCAAATTCAATTCTCAGCTCCACCGAGTATGGCCCAGAAGCCAAGTAAATAAATAAACAAATAAATAAAATGAAAGTTTACCCTAGGTAGTTGGGTACCTTTTATGGTCTCTTACTATAATAGAGTTAACTAATTACGAGAGAGTAGTGTTCTCACTGAATACCCTGTTTTATTTTCATTATAGATTACCAGTAAAATGTACTTTAGAGGGAACTAAATAGCAAGTTTACATTCAATGTACCTTTTCTGAAAAGTGGGGGTCATAGCTGTCAGTGCTTTGGGCTTATTCCTGGCTCTCTACTCAGGCAGGACTGAGGGGGCTTATATGTGGTGCTGGGAATTGAACCTGGATCAGCCGCATGCAAGACAGACAAGCACCATACCTGCTCTGCTATCTCTCTTGCCCCCAGTGCTCTTTAATACTTGAGAGTGGCAATATAAAGGCAGCATAGAGCAGGCAATCATTTACTTTTCTGTAGTGTGCTCAGACCATTGTTCTTTTGATTAAATCTATGTGTAGATAGCACCTGCAACAATAGTCAAGTTTGAGGAAAAGAAAAGAATTTTCTTTCTATTTTTCTATGGTGTGTTTTATTGGCATCTAAAGGAAATATGTTCAGACATACTGTGTCAGAAGAGGCAGTGGGCCTGATCAGACTGCCTTGGCTCATATACCAGATATAGCCACTGCCTACCAGAGTAAAGAAGGTTAATCATAGCATTTGCCTGTTTCCCCGATTTGCCCAGCTTTCGCTGCAGGTAGAATGAGAATTCCTGTAGTTGCTCACATAATGCCTATATATCGGTAAGCTAAGCAATAAGGTAGTACAGCTAAAGGGTGCTGTTTGATGCAGAAGGTCCTTCAGTATTTATAAAGAATCTAGGTGTAAGGAGAGTTATGACATTAGCCATTAAAAAGTGGGTGTATATGAAGAGACATGGAAGCCATATCTAACACTTCTGTCTTGATTCATCAGGGTATCAAAGCTGTCCTGGCAGAGAGTTATGAGCGGATTCACCGCAGCAACTTGGTTGGAATGGGGGTGATCCCACTCGAGTATCTCCCAGGGGAGAATGCGGACACCTTGGGACTCACAGGGCGAGAAAGATACACTGTCATCATTCCAGAAAATCTCACACCAAGGATGAAAATTCAGGTTAAGGTAAGTCTCCTCCTCCCCCCCCCCCCACTCTTTACCGAACTCCCCTGCTCAGGCCCAACTAAATGGGACCCTGTGTTTGGCATTAATCTTGTTCAAAGAAAGTAAGTGACAGTTGAGGAACAGGAGATCATCTCTCATCAGGATGGTATTAGAAGTTCCCTGGACCTTTCGGATGTGCCCTTACAGTGTAGTTACATTTCCTAGTAATAACTTTTCAAAGTTGTCATTCTTCCTTCTCTGCCTCCTCTTCTTCCCAGTCTGTCTAGGCCCAGATAATTCTGACCAAATTAAAGTATAGAACATTCTCACATTATCTGTAGTGTGCCTTTTTTAAAATTTATTTTTGGTTTGGGGACTATGCCCAGCAATGCCCAGGGGTTATCCTTGGTCCTGTACTCAAGAATTACTCCTGGCAGTGTTCAGGATGCCAGAGATTGAATCTGAGTTAGTCTTGTGCAAGGCAAATGTCCTACCTATCACTTCAGTCTTTCTTTTTTTTTTTTGGTTTTTGGTTTTTGGGCCACACCCGGCGTTGCTCAGGGGTTACTCCTGGCCGTCTGCTCAGAAATAGCTCCTGGCAGGCACGGGGGACCATATACCGGGATTCGAACTAACCACCTTTGGTCCTGGATTGGCTGCTTGCAAGGCAAACGCCACTGTGCTATCTCTCTGGGCCCTCACTTCAGTTTTAGTACACCTTTTTATTCACACAAAGATGTGAATAGTGACCCTAGGCCTCCGAGTTCTGAGGTTTGGCAAAGGTTCTGAGCTCTGGTTATCCCAAAGATGATCATGACAACCACCTTAAGAAGCAGACTCCCAGGGGCCAGAGAGATACCATGGAGGTAAGGCGTTTGCCATTCATACCAGAAGGTCCGTGGTTCAAATCCCGGCGTCCCATATGGTCCCCCGTGCCTGCCAGGAGCGATTTCTGAGCAGACAGCCAGGAGTAACCCCTGAGCACTGCCAGGTGTGACCCAAAAACCAAAAAAAAAAAAGAAGCAGGCTCCCATCGGGTTTCCAGGGACTGAAGCACTGCAGGTAGTGACAGCTGGTGAGTCCAAATGGTCCAGGGTGAGCAAGTGACAGGGTTCTTTGCCCAAGCTACATCTTTAACAAAGCCTCTACTAACCACAGCCACTTGCATCCTAAAGATACTCCACAAAGAGCTGATAAAATTCTGTCACCACTGATAGACACTTCTTCAGTTCTCAGGCAATTCTTACTTCCCTCATTTTTTCTCTGCATTGTCTTGTTCAAATGATGATTTGAACATCATCTTGTTCAAATGCAATCTTTGATTAGTTGATTAGTGGATGTTGGGCTGGGGCCCCTCTACTGCATAAGTTCCTGGGCACTGGTGGGGTTTCTTGCCCCATCCACCTCCCTCATTTCATTTCTTCATTTCTTGTCACCACAGCTGGATACCGGAAAGACTTTCCAGACTGTCATGCGGTTTGACACCGATGTGGAGCTCACATACTTTCACAATGGAGGCATCCTTAACTACATGATCCGCAAGATGGCCAAGTAGCTCTGCCCTTCACAGGAGTCCTGCAGTCCTCCAGCATAGGGGAGCAGCGGCAGCAGGTGCTGCAGTTATGGGGCCTTTTCTTCCAAGCTCCAAATCAGCAATTTCTACATTCTCAATTTTTGTTAATCTTCTTATCTTTTTCTAGACTCCAGAAGTTAGAGTGGTAGGGAAATGTCAGACATGCCAGTGAAAGAGCTCACTTGGAAAGTTACCAGGTAGAATATGTCATTCTTTCACACTCTTTGTGGGTGTGAAATCTTCTCAGAAAGTGTCACTGGATTATATGGTTGTTCCTCTCTGTTGTCCTCATGCAGAGACGCCATTTCCTTGAGGTCATTTCCTTTGCCTGCTGCACCAGTGTTAGCTTACGTGATAGATAGGAAAGTTTCCTCGAACTTCAGATCATAACCAGGATGTGATCCTTCTCCAGATGCTTCTTGGCCAAGTGACACATTGCAGCTGTTTTTATTACATCCCTTTGGTGATAGCTCATCATTAAAGATATAGACAATTTTCTTTTACAATCTTTACATTTTTCCCCCCAGAAAAAAAATTCTCTTCATTAAGAGGGGAACTTCTTTTGGGTGTTTTTGTTTTTGTTTTTGTTTTTTGAGAGAGACATGGAGATTCTAATTGGAATAAAATTAAATCTATTTTCACCTTGTTGACTTTGCAATTAATGTGTGTATGAACATTTAAAAATAGGGACTAGAAGGAGTACAGTGGGTAAAGCAAAGCAAGGGCCAAATCCTGGTTCCATTGCTGGTTTCTGGTCCTCTGACCCCTGCCAGATATAATTTTTAAGTTCAGAGCTCGGAGTAATCCCTGAGCATAGCTGGATATGACCCAAAGACTTAAATATATTAAAAATAATAACCTATTACACCCAAGTTCAGATCAGTCCTAATGGAAAACACTAAGAATGGTTAAGAAAACAGACCTCCCACCCCATTAGCTCTCAATTCCTGAGCTTCCCGGGAATAAATAATGCCATAGTCAGTGGTGATGGGGAAATAGATTCTTGTGCCAGCAACTTACAGTATGGCCAATCTCACATTCTTACACACAGCAAAACTAACCAAATAAAATCCATTACCCATTAAAGGGGAACTTCTGCACCCCTTTCTTACTCTTCCAAGACTCAAATCTTTTGTCATTTTCGTTAAGCCATATGGTGGTCTGAGGAAGGGGGTCTGCCTGATCCTACTGTTGGCTCAGTAAAAAGGTGGGTGAGAGAGAAGTAGGTGATATGGAGGAAGCCTGTCTTTGAACGGATTCTTAGGGATCACTGAGGTGGTAATGTGCTATGAGCCAGGGAATCAATATCAGAGTCTTGACCACCTTAATTCTTTGTTCTGTCAATCTGAATGACTCTATTTGTCTCATATTAAAGCTCAAAATACTACCTATATAAGACACCAATAATCGACCTTTATTGGCTATGTTCAATGCAAATGCTGGCATCCATAGTTGAACAGAAACAATATCTCCACCAAGATTACAGAATAATTATGGGTCTTTTCTTTTCATATTGTTACATATTTGGTTGGATATTGTACTCATAATAAAGGATATCATTACCAGATATCTATTATTAACCATACCAATGGTCCTTGCAGTGCTTATATGTCCAACGTTTATTTTATCTACAATCATCACTCTTTGTGGGTGAGCTTCACATTGAGAGCCGGACCTTCCAGCCCTCATCTCTGTTTTCTCTGGGCATTATTACAATAATGTCTTTTGTTTTCTTAAAACCCATAGATGAGTGAGACTATTCTGTGTCTCTCTCCCTCTGACTTATTTCACTCAGCATAATAGTTTCCATGTTCATCATGTATAGGAAAATTTCATGACTTCATCTCTCCTGATGGCTGTATAATATTTCATTGCGTATATGTACTACAGTTTCTTTAGCCATTCATCTGTTGAAGGGAATCGTGGTTGTTTCCAGATTCTGGCTATTATAAATAGTGCTGCAATGAATATAGGTGTGGAAGGGATTTTTGTATTGTTTTTTGCTCCTAGGGTATATCTCTAGGAGTGGGAACATATGGGAGCTCAATTTCCAGCTCAATTTGAGGAACCTCCAGATTGTTTTCCATAAGGGCTGTACTAGACAGCATTCCCACCAGCAATAAATGAGAGCTCCTTTCTTTCCACATTCCCGCCAGCATTGATTGTTCTTATTCTTTGTGATGTGTGCCAGTTTCTTCGGTGTGAGATGGTATCTCAGTGTTGTTTTGATTTGCATCTCCCTGATAATTAGTAATGTGGAGCATTTTTTCACGTGCCTTTTGGCCATTTGTATTTTTTCTTTGAGAAATTGTTCATTGCTTCTCCCCATTTTTTGATGGGGTTAAATTTTTTTTCTTGTTAAGTTCTGTCAGTACCTTGTGTGTTTTTGATATAAGTCCCTTATCTGATGGGTATTGGGTGAATAGTTTCTCTCATTCTGTGGTGGCTTTTGTATCCTTGGTACTATTTCCCTTGAGGTGTAGAAGCTTCTCAGCTTAATATAGTCCCATCTGTTTATTGCTGCTTCCACTTGTTTGGAGAGTGCTGTTTCCTCCTTGAAGATGCCTTTAGTCTCAATGTCATGATATTGAGTGTTTTACCTACGTGGTCTATATACCTTATAGTTTTGGGTCTGATATCCAGGTCTTTAATCCCTTTGGATTTGAGCTTTGTGCATGGTGTTAGATGGAGGTCTGAGTTTGCTTTATTACAAATGGTTGACCAGTTGTTCCAGCACCACTTGTTGAAGAGGCTTTCCTTGCTCATTTTGCATTTCTTGCCCCTGTATCAAAGATCAGTTGATTGTATGTCTGGGGTGTCAAACACTTAAATAACTAATAGAGATTATAAATAGTTTTAAAACTACGGTGAAAGCACAGAAATTAATAGCAAATGAGTTTTTACAATGTCTCTAGGATAAAAATATAGAATAAGTTGTAACTAATAGAGACAGTTACAACCTCAAGTATCTTGCAATGAATTTAGAAAGCCTTATGAGTATTTTTAGGGTGCAAAGAATCCCCAGGAGAAACAGGGATGAGCATAAGATTCCAAACTACTGGGGACAGGTGGGAAAACTCATAAGTCAACAAAATATCTGAACCACTTGCCATACCACTATTCTATCTCCAAGTTCCTTATCATCTGATTTTTTTGAGGGTGTTTGGAGTAAGGTGAGAACATATCCTACTGTACTTAGGATTTGCTTTTGGCTCCATGCTTAATAATCATGCTTAGAAGACTATATTTGATGCCCAAAATCAAACACTAGTGAGCCTCATGCAAGGCATACATCACACTCACTATTAACATTATAAAATAAAACAATTCACCATGACTTTTCATATGATATCATATCAGGATTATAAATGTACAACATTGTATGGAGAATTCAGTCTATTCCCCATGTAATTCCAATTTTTTTCTTTATTTTTATAAATGTGTTTATTTAAGCAGCATGGTTAGTTCCATTTTTCAATCACTACCTACATATCCTTCACCCCACTCTTATACCTCTACCCTATGGCTTTGTTAATCACATCCCCATGAATATATATACATATATCTATATATGAAACATACCAGACATTTTTTTTAAAGAATAGTTTTGTTGGGGTTAGGCATTACTGTTGCAATAAAGCTCAAGATCCTGGCATTGATGAAAATTATCACACATCATCACCATCCAGTGACCATGATGCCATGTCTGAATTGGATTCCTTCCATACAATGACTCCTTGATTCATGATTGACAGTTACAGTTTTTATGCATCCTCTGACCCTCCCTTTGCACTATCTATGTGCTAACATCCTTTGCCTATGTTCCTGTGCTCTTTCCATCAACCTGCTTTTTTCATTTTTCTATTCTCTCATCTCATTTAATTTTGCATGTAAGGTATTTCTAACAGGTATTGCATTAAAATACATATTTGATGGGACCAGAGAGATAGCATGGAGGTAAGGTGTTTGCCTTTCATGCAGAAGGACAGTGGTTTGAATCTGGGCATCCCATATGGTATCCTGTGCTTGCCAGGAGCGAATTCTGAGCGTAGAGCCAGGAGTAACCCCTGAGCACTGCCAGGTGTGACCCAAAAAACAATAAAACAACATATTTGGAAGTCAGACCTGCAGTTTTCATGAAGTCATGAAAACTGTTCTTTACTCAGGGATTACTTCTGACGGGTATCTTGCTAACAGAACAGTCACTCAGAAATGAGACCAGGGATAAAACCTACTTGATCTTGAATGATCTTGATGAGGCATGGATCCTATTTTCCAGGATTTTGTTGAGGATCTTTACATCTGTGTTCATCAGGGATATTGATTGGTCTATAATTTTTTTGGCAGCATCTCTGGTTTAGGTATCAAGGTGATGTTCGCTTCATAAAAGCTATTTGGAAGTGTTTCCGTTTTTTTTCAATTTCATGAAAGAGCCTGGCCAGGATTGGTAATAGTTCCTCTTGAAAGGTTTGAAAGAATTCTTTAGTGAATCCATTTGGGCCTGGGCTTTTGTTTTTGGGCAGACATTTGATTATCTTTTTAATTTCCTCAATAGTGATGGGGGTGTTTAGATATGCTACATCCTTTTTATTCAATCATGGAAAGTTATGAGTCCAAGAATGTATCCATTTCTTCCAGGTTCTCATGTTTAGTGGCATAGAGTTTCTCAAAGTAGTCTCTGATTACCCTTTGAATCTTTGTAATATCTGTAGTAATCTCTCCCTTTTCATTTCTGATATGGGTTATCAAGTTTCTCTCTCTTTCTTTGTTAGTTTTTCCAATGGTCTATCAATCTTGTTTATTTTTTTTAAAGAACCAACTTCTGCTTTTTTTGATCTTTCAGATTGTTTTTTGGGTTTCCACTTCATTGATTTCTGCTCTAAGCTTTGTTATTTCCTTCTGTCTCCCTATTTTTGGTTCCTTTTGTTGATCATTTTCTAATTTTATAATCTGTGTCATTAAACTATTCAGGTATGCCCCTTCTTCCTTCCTGATGTGTGCTTGCAAAACTATAAATTTTCCTCAGAGTACCGCTTTTGCTGTGTCCCATAGGTTCTGATAGTTTGTGTCTTCATTGTCATTTGTTTCCAGGAAAGTTTTGATTTCCTCTTTGATTTCATCTTGGACCCACTGGTTGTTCAGTAGTAGGCTGTTTGATTTCCAGGTGTTAAAGTTTTTCTTCTGTGTCCCTTTGCAGTTCACATCTAATTTCAGAGCCTGTGGTCAGTAAAGATAGCCTGCAAAATTTCTATCCTCTTGATTTTATGGAGGTATGTTTTGTGTGCCAGTATATGGTCTATCCTGGAGAATGACCCATCTACATTGAAGAAGAATGTGTATCCAGGTTTCTGGGAATGGAGTCTCCCACATTTATTGTATTATCATTGATATCCTCCTTCAAATTTTTCAATAATTGTATTAGATATTTTGCTGGTCTCTAATTGGGTGCGTATTATGTTTAGTAGTGCGATTTCTTCCTTTTGCACATATCCCTTTATTAGTACAAAGTGTCCATCTTTGTTCCTTACAACTTTTCTGAGTCTAAAGTTTGTGTCATCTGATAATAATATGGCCAACCCAGCTTTTTTAAGGGTGCTGTGTGCTTGGATGATTTTCCTCCAGCCATTGATTTTGAGTCTGTGTTTGCTCTGAGTATTCAGGTGTGTTTCTTGTAGACAGCAGAAAGGTGGATTCATCAAAATAATACCTTCCTCACACTGATATTCATTGCAGCGCTATTTACAATAGCCAGACTCTGGAAACAACCAAGATGCCCATCAACACATGAATGGCTAAAGCAACTGTGGTACATATACATAATGGAATATTATGCAGCCATCAGGAGAGATGAAGTCATGAAATTTTCCTATACATGGATATACATGGAATCTATTATGCAGTGAAATAAGTCAAAGGGAGAGAGATAGACACAGAATAATCTCGCTCATATATGGGTTTTAAGAAAAATAAAAGACATTTTTGCAATAATTCTCAGAGACAAAAGAAAGGAGGTCCAGATCCTGACATGCAGGTCACCACAAAGAGTGACGAGTGCAGTTAGAGAAATAACTACATTGAGAACTATCAGCAATGTGAATGAATGAGGGACGTAGGAAGCCTGTCTAGAGTATAGGCGGGGGTAGTGTGGGAAGGAGGAAGATTTGAGACATTGGTGAAGGGGGGGGTGTTCTTTACATGACTGAAACCCAACTACAATCATATTTGTAAGCAAGTTGTTTAAATAAAGATATTATAAAAAAAAAAAGAAATGAGATCAACTGAGTATAAGACATACACCATGGTGGGCCCGGAGAGATAGCACAGCGGCATTTGCCTTGCAAGCAGCCGATCCAGGACCAAAGGTGGTTGGTTCGAATCCCGGTGTCCCATATGGTCCCCCGTGCCTGCCAGGAGCTATTTCTGAGCAGACAGCCAGGAGTAACCCCTGAGCACACTGGGTGTGACCCAAACAAAACAAAACAAAACAAAAAAAAGGCATACACCATGGTAACATAGATGCATCACTAGTATTTTTTTTTGTTTTCATTAAACCTGCTTGCTTACTTAGTGTGCTTCCAAGAATAATTTCTTTATTTTTTTTTTCTTCTTACCCCTCTAATTTCTTTTCCCTCCCTTCATTTTGCCTTCTTTTTCTTCCTTAATTCTTGGCTTCCTCCCTTTCCTCTTTCCTTCCTTCCATCCTTCTTATTCCTTCTCTTTGTGTGTGAAGCAAAATATTTTTTAATCTAGTTTGTAACATGTGCTATAAGAGAAAGTCAAATACCTGTTAAAGAGAATAGGGTCTTGAAAGAGCAAGCCACTAATTAAAATTTAAACTAAGCAGGGAATCTTGGGATGCTGCACGAGTTGCTACAGGCCTTACATGCCCAGTCCTAAAAGTAAAACAGGAAATGGATCAAGGAGGGGATCAAGTTGTCTGAGCACAGGCAACGTTCTGAGTGTGGTCCTAAGAACACAACGCTTCCATAGAGAAGAGGCATCTTGCCTTCCTCATGGTATTTCCATGTGCAGTTCCCTGATCTACCTGTTGTTTCCAGACATCTGCCAGAAATGACTTGTGTCAGATCCAGGGGTAAGCTCTGAAAATCATGGGTTGTGGAGCAAAAGTAAAAAATATACAGATGAATAAACATATAGTAAAGGAAAAATAGGCTTGTCTCCATAAATGGAGTTTTCTGACATGATTTCCTCCATTACTGACTATGGTTCATTACTCACCAAAGTTCATTACTTCTCAGATATATATACAGACGTATAGAGCTAGAAAAATGGGTGCTGAAGAAGTGAGGCTGAAAAGGCAATTACGAGACCCTAAATTTCTACTAGAAAACAGGTACCCTTAGGAAAGGCCGTGGGGGATTGGGACTTCTTATATTTTCCATTATCTGCCATCTCTCTGGATTGAAGAAAACAATCTAGAGGCTTTTGCATTACTCACCCTAGGCCCTTTTGATATGGAAAAGACTAACTAGATAAGTTTAGAATTGATATTCCTCCAGGTGGAGCTCTTGGACTAGAGGTGTTTTCAGTGCTGTAAATTCAGTTGGAGAGCTACAGGAGAGAAAGATTAGGTGCTTTACTCCTGGGTCCAGGCACCCTTTCATGTGGTATTCTTCCCTATCTGCCTCCCTTTGTCTGCTTCTGGGCTTCTGCTTGGTCCCAAGCCTGAAGGGCTGAGCTGGGAAGTGAAAAAAGATAGGAGAAAGGGAGAAGCCACCAGTGACAGTCTGGGAACTTACCCCAATCCCCCCCAAACTCCACCCCTTGAGCCATAGCAAGCTGTTGTCATGAAACCTTATTCTCTCTAACTTGGAAGTCAGGACCAGCAGATAATTCACCCATCCTGTAATTGCTCCTGTACCCTATAAATCTCAGCCAGCTCAGATTTTATGAAAATGAATTAAAACAAAACAAAACAAATGGGCTGAATTATAACAAAGTGCTTCAGCAAAAATGTCCTAGATCTGCACTCAACTGCTAGGGGCTCCCTCCATCCAAACACACCCACAAAGAAAAAATATATGTGATCATTGAGAAATACAGAGGCCTAGGAAGTTACATATACTTATAGTGGACCAAACATTGGAGCCAGAACATTCCCCCATCCCCCATCTGCTTTTATAAAGAGATGACACTAAAACAGCCCCTGCCTCCAGAGGCCCTATCCTCCAGCCACCTAGAAAGTGAAATCAGGCCCTGTGACCCTACACATGGAAAGACAGTGCAGGATACAGAGACACAATACTCAGTGACAGGGTGAGGAGTCCTTCAAGATGATGAAAGCAAAGCCTCACTGTCCTTTCTCAGATATTTCAACAGGTCATGCCTGTTGCTCACAACCTACCAAATGGAACCCTGCCATTGTTGATCAAAGGCAGAGCATGAAGGGTCTTCAGTTTACCCCATCACCCCCAGCCCTTTCCCCATCTTTCATGTTTCTCCCAGGGCCTGGGAACCACCTCCAATGATGACTAACCTTTTTGAGCCCAAGTGCCCAAACTGCTGCACAAAACCAAAGAATTTCCTCAAAATTGCCAGCATGTCAATTAAACCTTAATAACAGATTTTTAGTATCTAAAAACTGTGTGGCACACGCCGCATATCTTAATTGTGGACCTTCCTGCATGCCAACTGCAAGGCCTTCGCGTCAAGGCCTATGCATGCCTCCTGCATCTCATAAACCTCTCTCACACAAATCTTGCTCTATCACAGCCTGGCTCTGCCACTGGGGACTGAAGCAAATCCCCTCTCAGGAAGAAGAGGATGCCTGAGTGTATGTGTGTGCAGTCTCTCTCACCCCTAAAGGGGCTCTGTGTTTAATTACTCATGTCCTGCAAAAAGGCTATTGATCTAGCTGGAGGCCCAGACCAGGTTTTAACTTGAGTTTTGGGGAAAGGAAAACTCAGAGATTGTGCATCTCACTTCCCCATACCCAATTCTGGGGGCTGATCTCACTGATGTTGAAAGATCAGCAATCATCTACAGACATCTTTCTAAGAAGCAGGTAGAACTGCGAAGAATGAGGGAGGCACCCAATTTTATTCTGCATGCCTTCTCCCTAGGGATAGTGCCAAAATGGGCTAGAAGTGAACATGATTCCCATAGAGCCTAAAAAAGGGTTGATGCAGAATATATCGATTCTACGTGAGCAATTTTCATCTAACATATGTAAAGATTGCTAACAAGTTTGCTACTCTTCAAAACCGATAGAATCAGTGATTAAAACAATAGTTTCTAAATTCCAAATATACATTTGCTAATTGTTTCTGTGACCTTTATGCTCCTCCAGCAACCTGAAAGTCTTGCTCTCTTGCTCATTTCTAGTCATGCCTTGGTGATTTATGACACTGTTCATCTATGCCCATCTTTTAGTTCAGGGCTCTATTAGGTTCTGCTCTAATTTCTTGCTTCGGGCTATAATTTTCCTACTAAAGTCCCTCTTCTTAGACTTTGCTTACTAAATCATTGGCAAGGCTAACAACCTGTCCTGAAACAACAGGTACTGATGATCTAAGAGCCAAAATCAAATGTGCTCGAAACACTCATGAGGGATTTCTGGACTCTGCTTATTAGGCATATCCCAAATATGAGAGATACCAGACTACACTGAAGGGTGGGGAAATCTTTGGGAGTAGGGACTGGGGAAATCTGTGGACACTATGACAAAGGCTGACCTTTGGGGAAGTGTTACTGACTACTTTCATGCTTCTTGCTGCTATCTATACTCAGTGTTTTCAGTGAGTTCAAAGTTTCCCTTACTTCTCTTGGCATAATAGCTGCATCCTCACATAAGACAACCATGTTCTTCCTTGCAGTGTAGTTAGCAAAATTTCTAGTATCTATTTTAGAAGTCCACATTTTTTCCATCCCTTACCAATTAATGATCACTTCGTTCTTAGCTAACAGTGTAAGGCTATGCATATTTTAATTAATAGTTTGTCTATGAGTGTATGTGTTCAGTTGTCTTGGATATGTACTTATAAATTGACTAGTACCTAGGGCAACAAATAATATAGATTCATACTTTACTTTTTTAAAAACTGTAAAATATGGGCCCAGAGAGATAGCACAGCGGCATTTGCCTTGCAAGCAGCCAATCCAGGACTAAAGGTGATTGGTTCGAATCCCGGTGTCCCATATGGTCCCTCGTGCCTGCCATGAGCTATTTCTGAGCAGACAGCCAGGAGTAACCCCTGAGCACCACTGGGTGTGACCCCCCAAAAAACAAAACAAAACAAAAAAAACCTGTAAAATATATTAAAGTTATATTAAAATTTTTGATCTAACAAATACCATATTCTGTCTTTTAAATATTTTTTATTTATGGAATTGAGATATGCATAGTATCTAATCTAATTGAGTTAAATTATATTTTCCTAGCAATAAATATAGTATTGAGCATATTTTCAGGTTTTATTGGCCATTTGTATTGTTTTCTCTGCTAAAGATTTTATTAAAACATTCTACAAATTGTGGAAACTATATTCAGTTGAATTTGGGAGCTACACCGATCTCTGTACTTCAGTAACCATTGCTGATAGTAAACAGGGGACCATGAAGCTTTTTTTTGGATCAAACAGAATTTAGACACATGCCACCAGTCTAAAACCAAACAAAAATATACTAGCTCTGATGGAAGAGATTGAAGAGGGACAACAATATACTAGCTCTCCATCTTCAGGAAACTGGATAAACATTTTTCTCTGATGCAAAGGGATCAAGACCACATTCTGCCCCATAAAACATACCTCCATAAAATTAAGAGAGGGCTGGAGTGATAGCACAGCAGTAAGGTAGTTTGCCTTGCACACAGCTAATCCAGGACAGATGGTGGTTCGAATCCCAGCATCCCATATGGTCCCCATGCCTACCAGGAGTGATTTCTGAGAACAGAGCCAGGAATAACCCTGAGCACTGCTGGGTTTCACACACTCCCCCCCCCCCAAATAAATAAACCAAACAAATATAAAATCAAGAGAATAGGCATTGTAAGAACTATTGTCTCAGATTATGTTGCACTGAAATTAAAAGTAAATCACAGACATGGGGGAAAAAACTTTAACACCTGGAAATTAAACAACTCACTACTATTTTGTCACAGCTGAAGTTGAAGAGAAAAATAAAAAGATTTCTTAAAACAAATGATAATAATGACAAATTTTCAGAATGTGTGGGACACAGTAAAAATAGTACTAAGATGAAAATGTATCATTTTGCAAGCATTTATCAGGAAGGAAGAAGGGGCCTACATAATTAATTTAATGGCAAAGTTTATAAAATTTGTGAAAGCAAATAAAACAAAAATCAGCAGATGGGAGGAAATAATAAAGCATACAGCAGAAATTAATGAAATTAATGAACTCCACAATCAAACTTCAGAAGACTGTTCACTCCCCCTCAACATCCATCCTTCAGCTCTTTTTTTCCTTTTCTTTTTATTGTAGATACACATTACTCTGTATACAAGTTCACTCTCAAAGACAGGTATGCCGAGTCTTCTTTAACGTCTTCTTGTTTTCTTTCAGTTGTTTGCTGTTATTATTTATTTGCTTGCTATTTAGGCTGCACCCATGGATGCTCAGTGTAACTCCTGACTCTGCACTCAGGAATCCTCCTATTGGTGCTCAGAAGACCATATGGAATGAAGCTGATTGAACCTGGAACTGTCGTGCATGCGAGGCCCTACCTTCTGTATTATCACACAGGCCCCAAAACAATTTTTTTTCCTTTGAGTAGTTTATTTATTTATTTTTTAGTTTATCTTTTTTAAGCGTGTAAAAAATACATGGAACGTTTCACGAATTTGCGTGTCATCCTTAAGCAGGGGCCATGCTAATCTTCTCTGTATATGTGCTGCCGAAGCGAGAATGAGTAGAAGTTTAGTTTAGCTAATTTGAAAATCTATTTGTTTTTTGTTTTGTTTTGTGGTGGTGTTTTTTTGTTTGTTTGTTTGTTTGTTTTTTGTGCCACACCCGGCGGTGCTCAGGGGTTACTCCCGGCTGTCTGCTCAGAAATAGCTCCAGGAAGGCACGGGGGAACCATATGGGACACCAAGATTCGAACCAACCACCTTTGGTCCTGAATCGGCTGCTTGCAAGGCAAACACCACTGTGCTATCTCTCCGGGCCTTTTTTTTTTTTCATTTTTGGGTCACACCTGGCAGCGCTCAGGGGTTACTCCTGGCTCTATGTTCAGAAATCGCCCCTGGCAGGCTCAGGGAACTATATGGGATGCCGGGATTCGAACCACCGACCTTGTGCATGAAAGACGCTTTACCTCCATGCTATCTCCCTGGCCCCTTTCCTAAATCTTTGACTACACCAAGATCATGTGTCAAACTTTTCTGTTCTTAGCCATTTTTTTAGATCTAATGTCAACTCAAATTCATTTACTGTGGGTGCGATATGAAAACAATGCCTTTTATTTATTTCCTCCAGTTACAAATAGTTATAGCACAAATTATTAGTTGAAAGGTTTTTCTTCTACCATGTCCAAAAAGTAAGACTTTTTTTGTGTAAAAACCTATTTATTATGTCTTTTGTTTCACTTTTATTTTGTTTTTGTTTGTTTGGAGTCATTCCTGGCAGTACTCAAGAGTTTACTCTGGGTTCTGTGCTCATGAATCATTCTTAGTGGGCTGGGAGGGGGAATGTGGGATGCTGGAGATCATATTGGGGTCATCAGCGTGCAAAGTAAGTACCCTCCCTGCTGTACTATAAGCTCAAGAGTCCAACTGAGTCTTGACAAACTAATTAGTATAGATTATCCAACCTTATATTTTATAATAACTATTCGTTCTTCTATAATCTTGCATTTTATTTTATTTTTAAGTGAAGCAGGTATTTTTATAAATATTTTTCTTTGGGAAGGGGCATACTGACTGGTACTCAGGTTTTACTCCTGTCTCTGCTTAGGGACTATTCCTGGAAATTTTGGGGGGAAAACTGATGGGTGCCAGGGATCAAACCTGAGTCAACTGCATGCAAGGCAAGCACCTTACCTGCTATACTATCACTCTGTTCCCATGTAAGGTAGCTCTTATTGAATGAAACTTGATTAGAAAGGTCAGAGGGACCAGAGCAATAGTACAATGAATAAGCTTGCTTGCCTTGCATGCAGCAGACTCAGGTTCTTTCCCTGCCATCCCATCCCTGAGTACAAGTAATTCCTGAGTGGGAGCCAGGAATAACCCCTGGGCATTGCCTGGTGTGGCTCAAACCCCTATAATGAAACAAAATAAACAAAAAACAATAACAACAACAAAGATAAGGCAAGAATAAGGAAAATGTGTTCAAGAGAAAAATAGGCTTCTCCAGTGTAGAATTAAGCAATCAAAAAACATAGCAAAAAGCAAGATGTATCTTCAAAGGAGAACATGGGTTTGAAGAGCAAGTTGATCTCTACATTTTAATTAGATGAAAATAGACCTGTTCATTTCTGCCAAAAAGAAACAGCATACTGGGATACTGATCAGGTTTATATAGAATAAATGGATGAACATGGGGAGAACTGACATCACAGCATTGTCATCAAAGCCATGAACTTCATTTATTTAGCCCTTTATCTCCATATTATTTTATACTTTTATAATTATGGGCCTTACTCATACCTGTTAGTTTCATTAGTTACTGTTTATGTTTTACTGTCTTATGATCTTTGATACTATGATAAGTGAATAGTTTCAAAAACTTCATTTTCAAATGTTTCTGGTGCATAAACACTTGTTTCTGGACCTTGTATTATGCAAATTTTTTTTTTTGGTTTTTGGGCCACACCCGGCAGCTCAGGGATTACTCCTGGCTCTATGCTCAGAAATCGCTCCTGGCAGGCTCAGGGGACCATATGGGACGCCGGGATTCGAACAGATGACCTTCTGCATGAAAGGCAAACGCCTTACCTCCATCTATCTCTCCGGCCCCGTATTATGCAAATTATTGAGTTAACATATTAACTCTAGTTAATTACTCTGCTGGATATTCCATGAAACAAGCATTATTCAATGAAAACATGTTCCCTTTGTCTTAATAGGTAGGACTCAGTCTTGAAATGTTTTCCCTAGAGTGGCAGCCAGTTCACTGAGGTTCCTAAGAGGATTTGTCTGAAATCCACATTTTTTGTTTTGGTTTGGTTTTTGAGTCCTGGCGGTGCTCAGGGGTTACTCCTGGCTCTGTGCTCAGAAATCGCTCCTAGAAGGCTTGAAGGACCATATATGAAGATGCTCGAAATTGAACCTGGGTCCGTCCCAGGTTGGTCACGTGCAAAGCAAATGCCCTACCACTGTGCTATCTTTCAGGTCCCGAAAACCCACATTTCAAAGTTAGCTAAGGGACTTAGAGAAAGTTTAGAAGAAAGTAATAGCTTGTCCCCTACAGGTTTCCTTTCAGTAATTTCCTTCCAGTGTCACTTCAATAGCCAGGGTTCAATTCCTATAGGAACTCTGCTTCTCTGCCTGTGTTCTAGATCCACGTGGATAGGAGAATCTCTAGGAAAAAAAGTCACATAAAGAGTATTCTTTTTCATTGAGATTACCTTTTTCTATAGTCCAATTCACTGTTTCTGCCTTTGAATTTTCCCTAGTAACTCTAAGTACTTGTTGTGATGTTCTTGTTGTTTGGGAGGGGGTGATTAGCACACCAGGGTGTGCCCAGGGTTTACATGGCTCTGCACTCAGGAATCACTCCTGATGAAGTACAGAACCATAGGGAGTGCCAAGGATTGAATTTAGTTCAACCACCTATAAGGCAAGCTTCCTACCTGATGCCCGCTATGGCTCTAGTCCCAAGCACTTGCTATGCTTCTTCCATTTCTAATGACTGTTATCTGATAAAAGATGAATGATCATTACCTGAATTTAATATTTTTAATTGCAAAAACAAAATATAAAATCCAATTTCCTTAACCCTTTTAAATGTGTTATTTTTTTGTTTTTGTTTGCTTGTTTTTGTGTCACACCCGGCAGCGCTCAGGGGTTACTCCTGGCTTTATGCTCAGAAATGGCTCCCGGCAGGCTCGGGGGAAATTATGGGATGCCAGGATTTGAACCACCATCCTTCTGCATACAAGGCCTTACCTCCATGCTATCTCTCCAGCCCCATGTGTTAATATTTTTTAATGAAAATGTTTTTATTTGGTTTTCAGATCACATCAATGTCTTACTCCTGGCTCTGTATCTAGGGGACCAAATGGTTTGCTGGAAATCAAATTGCTGTGTAAGGCAAGTACTTACCCTACCTGTACTCTCCAGCCCCATTATGATAATCTTAAAGAAAATATAAAAGTGCCAATCGAGCTTTCAATAAACTTCACATTTCTGTTCCTTTTCATACACCCCTAACTGAAATAAGTAAATTCAACTGGGCCAGAGAGATAGAAGAGGGAAAGGGTTTTGCTTTGCATGTGACTGATTTGGGTTTCATCTCTGGTACATATAGTCCTGAGCAAAAAGCCAGAACTAAACCCTGAGTACTGCCAGATGTGACTCCAAAATCAAAAGCAGGGGTGGAGTGGGGGAATGACCCACCAGATGATAAAACAGGGAAAAGAAGCAGTGGAGAAACACATCTGGAACAGTGAGAGATCAACTAGAAATCCTATTATTATCAGCTGAGGTCAGCTTCAATCAGCATACTTACTAACCATTGAAGAAGACAGAAAAAACAGGCAAGATCAAGTGGGAATATCCACTAATAAGATGCTAAAACATTATTTCTGGTCAGCAGATGGGAGGTTTTTTGCTAGAGCCTGACACTGACAAGAAGTGCCCAATCAAGTAAAGTGTTTGGTAGAAAGGAGGTGGCTGTGGGTTAAAGAATGAAAGATATAAAAGACATTGAGCAAAATTACAAAAGAAATATTTGTGATACCAAATTGCAGTTACTGATTTCCTATGGATCACTTGGCAGGATACATATAAATACACAAAAGTTGAGATCAGTTAAGATTAAGGTTTTGGGGACCGGGAAGGTGGCACTAGAGATAAGGTGTCTGCCTTGTAAGCTCTACCAAGGAACGGACCACGGTTCAATCCCCCGGTGTCCCATATGGTCCCCCCAAGCCAGGGGCGATTTCTGAGCACATAGCCAGGAGTAACCCCTGAGCGTCAAACGGGTGTGGCCCCCCCCCCCAAAAAAAAAGATTAAGGTTTTGTTAGGTAGTAGATGAATATATAGCTTGCAGGTTAAAGCTGACACTTGGCTTTATTTTATGCATGTTACAAGCCAAAGATTATCTCAGGTTTTAAAAGTATTGGAGGGGGGAAACAAATACCGTATTTTCCAGCGTATAAGATGACTGGGTATATAAAACGACCCCCTAATTTTGCAGTTAAAACATAGGTTTAGGCCTATATTCGCTGCATCAGACAGACCAGACCGTTCCTGTGCTGCAACTGTATGTACCACAGTGAGCCAATCACAACAAGAAAAGGTTCAAAGGTTATACTGTGGGCCCGGAGAGATAGCACAGCGGCGTTTGCCTTGCAAGCAGCCGATCCAGGACCAAAGGTGGTTGGTTCGAATCCCGGTGTCCTATATGGTCCCCCGTGCCTGCCAGGAGCTATTTCTGAGCAGACAGCCAGGAGTAACCCCTGAGCAATGCCAGGTGTGGCCCAAAAACCAAAAAAAAAAAAAAAAAAAAAAAAAAAAAAATTATAAAGGTTATACTGTAATAGACTTCCTCTCTGACTCTGGCCAATCTGGGCAGGCTTTTTACAGTGTAGATTCGGGTCCAGAACATTGTCTCATTTGCATGCATCAAAAGCCTGCTTGGATTGGCTGAGTTAGAGAGGCTCCGAGCAGCCTGGCAGTGATTGGCGCAGGATCGAGTTGGAAAATTCATTTTGTGGCAATATTCAGACAATTTTCGTTTAGCGGCATATTGAAACTTTTTCGGGATATACTCAGCGTATAAGACGACCCTCGATTTTCAGTTGACTTTTTGTTTCAAAAGTTGTCTTATACGCCAGAAAATACGGTTTATAAGACTACATATTTAACAGAAAGCCTAAAATATTCTAGTCATTTACTAAAGTTTGTTGATCTCTGTATTAGGAGAACAAGAAAAGAAGGGCAAGAATGTTGAAGGATATTTCAAGGGGAGGATTTAAACAAAACCCATAGAATTATTGCCTGGGTATGAAAGCAAGCATGAAAATTAATAACTGGGCCAAGATTTTACTTTCCGGAGCCGGAGAGATAGCATGGAGGTAAGGCGTTTTGCCTTTCATACAGAAGGACGGTGGTTCGAATCCTGGCATCCCACATGGTCCCCCGTGCCTGTCAGGGGTGATTTCTGAGCATAGAGCCAGGAGTAACCTCTGAGCCCTGCTGGGTGTGAACCAAAAACAAAAACAAAAACAAAAAAAAATATTTTACTTTCTAGTTCTATGTACTATGTAACTTTTATATTTGTAGCCCCACCCAGAGCAAAATGCTTAGTGATTGCATGAAGGTAACTGAAAATATTCCTAAGAACATAAATATAACATCAGCCTCTTGTACAGTCTGCTTAGGTCTTGCTACATATAGACCCCCACATTTGGTACAAGAGTTACAGTACAAATATATATATGTGTGTGTGTATGTGTGTGTGTGTGTGTGTGTGTGTGTGTGTGTGTGTGTGTGTGTAAGGAACTTTTTTCCCTTTTCTCTCAATTTCTTGGCTTTCTTTGAAAGCTTGTTTTCTTTTGCTTGCCTCCCCCATAGCCCATGATTACTCCATTTGGCAGTAGGTACTTGATCATTTTAGTCCCAATCTTTCCTTCAAGATTCATTCTCCCTTTTCCGATTGGAAACTTTCATCAGCACAGGTATCCTCTATTACAATGTTTTGCAAAGAGAGAAATACTGGCCCTTGGGATGACAATGGAATGATTTAGGGTGGGCAGTAGTAGCCTCAGATGCAACTAAGGGTACACTTTGTTCTGTTATAAAAAGACTTCCAGGTGGCACTGAGTGATTTTTTTCCCTCCTAAAAAGCAAACATTGGTTCAAATAATTAGGAAACATTTGCTGTCTAGTACAATTTTCTATGCTAAAAATGCTGTTCCTATACTAGCTTCATATGGCCACTCAAACTCAGAAAATCAAGCTAAAATGGGACCAGAGTAAATAGTACAGTGGGTAGGGGACTTGCCTTGCACATGGCCAACCCAGGTTTGATCCCCAGTCCCGCATATGGTTACCTGAGCACTGCCAGAAGTGATCTCTGAATAGAGCACTGCCACATGGCCCAAAACAAACTACCCAAACATGAGCTAAACAGAAAGAACAGGCAACCACCACCATAACTCATAGACTCAGTGGTTAACTATGGCAGTTAACTGAAGGTATAGAAAGAAGGAAAGAACTAAGGAGTCTTCAGTTGGACAGTACTGGAATTTTGGTCATGGCTCTGTTTATAGACATAGAGGTCTGGGGGCTGGAGTAGTGGTGCTTGCTTTGCCTGTGCTAGCCTAGGACGGACCGAGGTTCGATCCCTGGCGTCCCATATGGTTCCCCAAACCAGGAGCAATTTCTGAGCGCATAGCTAAGAGTAACCCCTGTACGCCACCGGGCATGGCCCACCCCCCCCCCCCAAAAAAAAACCCCAGAGGTATGAGGTTAAATTTCTCACATTTTGAAGCATTGTACACCAAGAGGAAAAATTAAAATTGTATTTAAAAAAGTTCTTTAGTATTATTTTCACATTTCATGCGCTCACTTATTCCTGTTGTAGCTACTACACTAGTGTCTCTCCAGACATTTCAGCCTCAGATGGAACTCATTCTCCTCCAATTTCCCCTATTCCTTTATTTCCCACTTTAAATATTAACACTATGTGACTTTTTTGGTTTTGATTTGGTTTTTAAGCCACACCAGTGGTGCTCGGGGGTCAATTCTGGCAGGCTAGGAGCAAAGGGCCATATGAGATGCTGGAAATCAAACCTGGGTCAGCCACACACATATCCTACTTGCTGTATTATTGCTCCAAACCCTTCATAGTCCATTCTTTTTTTTTTTTCTTTAAAGTCTTAATACAGTCACTGTTAAAATTAATACATAGTTGGATTTCAGGGACACAATATTTCAACACCAATCCTTTACCAGTTTTCACTTCTTCCCACCAATGCCCATCACCCTTAACACCCCCCTCCCTTGCTTCTCACCATTCTAATCCAATTCAGTTAACCTACTGAATCCAGCTTCCTCTGAATATGGGTCAACCTTCGAGGGGTCCTTCTGACTTGAGCTATTATAAGGAACTTTATAAAGTCTTAAATAGCACTAACCACATCCCAATGCATTCTTAAGACATTAATTTTAGACCTAAGTGCAAAAAGCCTGATTCAATCCCTGGCACTAGTTTCCTGAGTACTACTAGGAGTGGCCCCTGAGCATATTGCTAGGAGTTGACCATAAAGACTGCTGGGTATGGTCCCCAAATCAATAAACAAATTACTAAAATTCCTATTGGTTCTATCCTATACATTTGTTTATATTACCATTCATTATAGTCCAGCATAAAATATACTTGAATAAACTTTACAGAAAACATTCCACCCCCAAAATTAAGAATAAGTCAGACAGTAGTAGACCTTGCACACAGCTGGCCTGGGTCCATGGCTGGTACTGCCTTATGATACTCTGAGCATTGCCAGATGTGATTCCTGAGTACAGAGCCTGGAGTAAGCACTGAGCCACAAGACCCAACAACCTGTCCTCAATCTTATTCACAACATACAGAGCCAAACCAATAGCCTCATGCCTAGGACATTCTCTGAAATTTTTCAAGTGCAAATGGTCATAAGCAGAAATCTAGTCCAGCTTATTTACAGGGATTCTGTTCCGTTGTATTTGTAATAGAATGACTTGACAAATATCAAGATGTAGCGGCGACCACAAGGACAAATTAAGACTCAGTTTGGCTAAACTTGAATTCCATTTTTTTTTTTTTTTGCCTCTTGTTTTCATCATAGGTCCATTGATTTTTAGCAATATTCTTGTAGAAAAGTAGGAAATAATGTACTAATTTCCCCGACACTGCAACCAATGCTAGTTTACTTTTAAAAATGAGACATGACCCACTTACTGTTTTCCAATACCAAATTTGAGTATTGACTAAAAACAGGAAATTATCAGATCTTGGTTATCTTCTTTATGCATATGTCAGCTATGACAGAATGCAAGCATAGATCAAAGGAAAAGATACACTATTTTATTGGATGGGTGCAAGTTGTGCTCAAGAGGCTCAAGGGGCCTCTTGTTCAATCTACGGACACAAAGATGAGATACTGTTTACCCAGACCACCCTAGCAGTGATTGGGGCACAAAAGGAACAAACAAGTTAATCAAACAGGCATTGCATTAAAACCCAATGTTAATAACTCTCTAGTCCCAATGTTAAAGTATTTTTTGTTTGTTACACCTCACTCCTCAATATATTAACTTGAACGAACCTCACTGTAAACCAATTTTGATATTTTAGTTCTCCAAAATGGGTTGTCTCATAGCTTTTGTTCTCTTTACCAGATGACAAAATGCATTAACTACACTAGTCAGCAATTCCTTCTCATTTGACACCCTATTTACACTCATCCAAACTACAAAGCTAACTTAGTTTACTCAGTCCCTGTATAATTCTGCCTCCCATTTGTTCAGCTTCTCTAATAACATTTAGGGTCTATCAGATTGTTTCTGCTAGTGTTTTAACTATAGTCACATCTAAGTTATTAGTAATTTCATCAGTTAATCAAAAACCTAACAAGGTTGATGTTAGAAATGTACCCTATTTCTGATGTTTTTAGGCCACACCTGGCAATGCGCAGAAGTTACTCCTGGCTCCACACTCAGAAATTATTTCTGGTTGTTCTTGGGAAATAGAACCCAAGTTGGCCATGTGCAAGGCAAGTATTCTAGCCACTGTACTTAATATTGTTGACCCAGAAATAAGTCCATTTTCTGAATTCTAATAAATCCCATTTGTGACAATGGTCATTCCCTGCCCATTTGTGGGGACATTAGAGTTGGTGAAATGCTCATTTTTGTGGGAACTGTACTATATACAATTCTTTCCAAGTTGTGTAGTACTATTTGTTTAAGGTGTCCATACCTTAATGGCAGAAGATAGCAAAGTATATGTCAGCTGGCTCCCTTGTAAATACCACACGGGTTGACTACAAATGTGATAGGAAACCCTGGGATTGGCTTCTTAGAGGTCAAACTTTAATTAGATTCAGAAGTAAAAGTATTAACAAGTTTTCCACTGATCTATGATAGGCTCACTTATAAGTACATACAAAAACTCAACTGTAACTTTTCTCGTCATACAGGTCACAAAACAGTCTGAGATAAAACATGTCTCATAAAACACTGAATTCCAACAGTGTTTAAAAATCTATCTGTGGGCCTGGAGAGATAGCACAGTGGCGTTTGCCATGCAAGCAGTCGATCCAGGACCAAAGGGGGTTGGTTCGAATCCCGGTGTCCCATATGGTCCCCCGTGCCTGCCAGGAGCTATTTCTGAGCAGACAGCCAGGAGAAACCCCTGAGCACTGCCGGGTGTGGCCCAAAAAGCCAAAAAAAAAAAAAAATCTATCTGTTTAGTAAGGATTTTGTGGGTGAGATGAGACATTTAGTAATCAGTCACAAAGCATTGTGTGCCTGAAGCAAAGCGGGGTTGAGAGCAAGCTAATAGGGTATTGAGCTTTTTTTATTTTGTGGGTTGGGGAGGCCACACCTAGTTCTACTCAGAGCTATCACTCCCAGGTAAACATCATGGTCTTAGATCCAGTACTCCTGGCCCAAGGGCATGCTTTTTTAAAAGAAAAATCTAGTTCAGACAGGAATTTAAGTTCCCAGAAGAAATGTCAGTGTAGGGCAGAGTATCAAAACAAAAACAAAAACAAAAAACTGTGGATGGGAAGGTATTAAGCATATTTGCAAAACCCCATTATATTGGATGTTTTGTTTGCTTTCAATAAAACCCAGAATAATAGGAAGCTACTTGAGGAAGTGAAACTGAAATAAAAATTATGAAAATATTTTAGATACTGCCTCAGGAATAGAGACAAATGGGTAGGTATAAAAAAGCAAGAACGTAATGCTTGTGTGATCAGGGCTGCCTGAACCAATGATGGTATTTAACAACCAGGAGTTAGAAATTGCAAGAGGGCTGGAGGAAAAGAAAGCATCAAAGACTTGGAAATTTTGAGTTTTAACATTTTCAAAGGATGTGATGCTACACAAAAGAATTCTGATTAAATGCTTAACTGAAAACAATAGTAAAAGTAGAATGTGGAGGGGCCGGAGAGATAGCAAGCAGCCGATCCAGGATGGAGGTGGTTTGAATCCCGGCATCCCATATGGTCCCCAGTGCCTGCCAAGAGCGATTTCTGAGCGCAGAGCCAGGAGCAGCCTCTGAGTGCTGCCAGGTGTGACCCAAACACCCCCACCCCCGAAAAAAAAAAGTGAATGTGGAAAATAAACCCCACCATTTGTATATATTTTGATCATTACCTATAGCCTAGATTCAATATAAACATTTATTGCTTAATAAAGTGCTCATTTTTTCCATAATTTCTCAATGTCTGGTTAGACAAAAACTTGTCAGTTTTAGATTGCTATTTGGGGGGTGGGGAGACAACACACAGCAAAACTCAGGGGTTACTCCTGGCTCTGTACTCAGGAATTGCTCCTGGTGGTTTCAGGAAACCATATGGGATGCTGGGGATTCAGCCTGGGTCAATCTCTCCAAGGAAAACGCCCTACTTGCTGTACTATTATTCTGGCACCTATGTTACTAGTTTAAACAAAGTCTACAAAGCTTGACCACATACCCTGTAGCTATTTCAGTTTTGTTGTTTGGAGGTAGAGGCATACCTTGTGGCATTCAGGGGCTACTCCTGGCAGGCTTGGGAGACCACATAGGATGCAAGAGATTGAAGCCAGGTTGGCTTCATTACATTGTGCTATTATTCCAGTCCCTTTCGCAGTCTTCTTTTGAAGTATGCTAGGCTCCCCGAAAGCCCCAAGATCTTTGAATATCATTTTTTGCTAAAATTCTACATCTACTTATTTTTGGACTTCGGTGAATATATCATGGTCCATCTGAGATTGAGTCCCTCTCCCCTGATCATATGATATGCTCTTCAAGAAAATTATACTTCTGAGAACTTAGTTTGATATACTTATAAATAATCCTCCTGGATAGCAGGGAGTGTAACTCTTTTGTTCTATCAGTGTATCCCTAAAATCCTAGTACAAAGTAGGCATTCTAATTCTTTCAAATAATGAACGTGGTAACAAAGCGAATGGAAGACTAAATTCAGCTGTTCACTGGAAATAACTACCACAGGGTATTAAGCAGAACCATTTTGTTACCTTTGAAACAGGCTAAATATAAACACTGACTCTGTAAAAACCACCAACATCTATCACAATCAAACTAAAAAATACCATTAAAGTTATGTGAAATGACCAGTTAAATGTAAATCACCTAAAATGGGACCAGCTTCATGCCACAACTATGGCTGTATTTTGAAGATTGTATGTAGTAGCTTCACTAATATTATCTGATTTTCTAAAAAACCAATACTCCATAGGAACATTTCTAGGTTCATGGTTTTAAAGTATTACTGTTTTATTTTCTTTTGTTGAATACACATTTGTTTTTACTGGAAGTCCAGATCAACAAGTATATAAAGGAAATATTAAAAACTTTTCTTTTGGCAGATATTAAGATACACTGCATATTAAAATGCCTGAATTTAATCTGAAGTAATGGTTTTGAATAATACAAAATTTTAAGAATAAAAAATAAAGACTGTTCAAAGGGTTTCTCCCAGCTTATAGCACATTCCCAGAATAACTTGCCAAAACAAATTCAAAAATACCATCAACTACTTTAAAAATATGTCAATACCATATGGATTTATGAAATAACTTCTAAACTTTACAATTTTTTACTTAAAAAGGATCCCGAGTTTTAAATAAACCCTAGCGATATTTTTCTTCACTTAAAAGTGCATATCTCTGAGGCTGGAACATACAGACTTTTTGAACAAATAGTGATTTTTAGAAATTTTTAACAGAAAGAAACATAAAATACTTTAAGGGGGGAAAAAGAGTTTCACTATGTCATCTTTAAGTAGACTGAACTTAATGACAGTTCCTTTCTTTCCATTTTACATTAGAATTCTTACTGAGACGCTTTGGCAGGTTTAAGACAAATCAGTCTCCACCAAGAGATAGTGGCATTAATGATGTCCGTGGAGATGGCAACTGTGTTGATGGCTCAATTTGAATAGACACATTACTTGGTTGGTTCTCCACATCAGAGGTAAAGATGCTCTCTTCTCTAACATCAAGAGTTTGTTCAACTGAAGCTATCTGGGGTGGAGTATTATGTACGGTTCTGTTGGTGTCAAATGAAGTAACATCACACTCCTTGTCCACAACACCAGATTCATCATCTATTGTAACGACATCTTTAGTTTCAGCTGGTTCCAAGGAAGGAGGTAAAAATTCACTGTGTAGAGAGTCCTGAGGACCACTATTGTTACACTCCGCATTCTCCTTTATTTCAGGATCCTTGTCACTATCGCTATCAATGGTAATGATGACTGGAGAACGTAAAGCATTATCCCCATGTTTCTTATGCTTCTTCTTATGTTTTTTCTTTTTCTTTTTGTGATGTCTAGCTGTATCGGTGGGTTTTCCTTCATAGACTATCTCTACACTTGGGCTTCTGGTCCTTTTATTCCTTTTGTGTTTTGTTTCTCTGTCTGATGACCGGCTGTCTGAAAAGCTGTCACTCTCATTTTTGTAGTTTCCATCTAATTTTGATGACTTTTGGTAATGACTCTCTTTTACTTTAGAAGCAAATTCTCGAGATGTCTGAGCCACTTCACTATTACCCTCCAAATGACGTGTTTTATATTTTCGTTTCCCTCCAGGTTTTTCATTTCTGATCCGGTCAGGTATAGCAGATGCAGTCTTTGATCTACTACTAGACAGACTCCTCGATCTGTGTCTTTCATAGTAGTAATATTTCCTTTCACTGTGATTACTTTTTTTCCGAGCATTTGTTCTTTCAGAAAAGGACTGAATTCTAAATTCTGGACTTGAAGATTGTCTAGAGTAATGCGCTCTGGAGAGTGTCCTCCTCCTATAAGACGATTCATAACCATCTCTGTCCTTGTTTCTACTATAGTAGGTATATTCCCACTTATATCTGCTTCCAAAATTATTTCTTAAGTAATAACGATCTCTATTTCTGCTTCGTGATCTTCTTTTACCATGATCACTGCTACGAGACCTTGATCTGCTTGTGCTGTCACTGCTTAAAGACAGTGTTTGACTCCTTCTTGACCAACTACTCTCTCTAGTCCGTGACCTCTTTTTGTCTCTTCTACCTCGAGGTCTGCTGCTCTCTCTGCTTCTGGATCGTTTGCTTTTCATTCTTTTCTTCCCATGATGCTTTTTATGACTTTTCTGATCATGTCCACTTCTACTCTGTGAACGAGAATCTGAACTTCTCGATCGTACTGTCTTGCGGTGTCTATGATTATATGGAGAATATACCCTGTCTCCCCTGATAGATAAGTTCAAGTCTCTGGGAGATGACAATGACGTAGATCGTTTTTCCTCCTCCTTCGACTTCATTCTCGTAGCAGAATCATGATGACCTTTGTTTATTTGCTCATCTTTTTCAAGGACAGAATGTGGAGTTGAGCATCTACTAACATCACTATCACCTGAACTGTAAGACTGCTCTTGTTCTTGTGTCTTCACTGTCTCCATTTTTTCATATGATCCTAATTCCTCAGAATCAGAGGACAGTTCAACAAGTTCTGGGGTTCTCTCAGCTAATGGTTTAACAAACCCAACAATGACACAATTATCTGAGGAAGAATCACTGTCATTATTTAGGTCCTCATTGGTTTGCACTTCTTGTATCTGAGATGTGGCTCTTGCTGATACAAGTTCATCATCTGAACTGTCAGATGAATTTAAAAGGGAAGATATAGCAGCATGAACTTGTTCAGAGCTTGAATATGATGGTCCTGGAGTCTCATCATCCCATGGTGCTTGACTCACAGTGGCTACATTAACATCCATCTCTTGGGGCTCAGCTTCATCTGGAGAAATTGTTATGACTGAAGAATCAGAGTGGCTACCTTCTTCATAGGAAGGGGCAGGACAATCATAATTAGCATGCTGATCAAATGCTGCCATGTTAAAAGGAGATCGAGCAAAACTGATAAATTCATGTATAAAATGTTCGGTACGATTGAGTAAAAATGGTCTTAAATCAGACACAAATGCCTGACTCTCTAAGTCATATCGAGTAACATTACTCATGATGATGTGCTGTACAATATTCACTAAAGAACCATGAGCTCCAAAAAGAACCGTGAGTTCTCGTTTTAACCAGGGAACTAGTCTGTGAAGACAAGCAGGATTTCTACGAAAAAATTCAGCAGAAATATCCCTGTAGCGACCACCATCTTCAATATTTCTAACACGAGCACCAGCCCGGTAGAGAGTTCGCCTGAAGTTTATAATATCCTGTTCTTGTATTTTCCGCAAAGATCGTTCATCTGCAACAGTAGCTGGCCTCCGTAGTGAAGTCGGTCTTATAAGTTCACTCTCTCTATGTCTTGCTGCATTGCTTAACCCTTCAAATATTACTCCACTATCTGGTGGAGTAGTTGTTCTTCTATTCACAGTACTACTAGGCGAATAAACGGAAGTGCTTCGTTCCCTTGTCATAGTTGTGCGATAGCGGAATCTTCGACCATCAGGAGTGGCAAAAGATCCATTATATGAAGGCCTTAGGATATACTCCTGGAAATCATCTTCTGCCTTCACAGAATGAAAAATAGAGTCAAAAGGTTGTTTACATAGTGGACATTCAGCTTTGTTTTTTGACCACTCCTGCACACAGCGAAAACAGAATTTATGCAGGCAGCGATCCAAATAAGAAACATTATCAAATCTGTCCAAACATATAGGACACTTAGAATCAGGAGATGCATCAGCTGGTACTGTCTGCTGCAATTTGCTAGTACCAGCTTTAGGTGAAAAGCTGTCCATTTTAAATTCCTTGGTAGCCGATGATATTATCTGTAAAAAGGAAAAAAAACCATTAGTGATCTGATAAGAAATTACTAATCTGGGGCCGGAGAGATAGCATGGAGGTTAAGGCATTTGCCTTTCATACGGAAGGTCATTGGTTCGAATCCCAGCATCCTATGTGGTCCCCCGAACCTGCAAGGAGCGATTTCTGAGCTGAGCGTAGAGCCAGGAGTAACCCCTGAGCGCTGCTGGGTGTGACCCAAAAACAAAAACAAAAACGAATAAAAAGAAATTACTAATCTGAACAAACGCCAAATATGTCTTCAAAACATACTCTAATAAAAATCACTGTGTAGCAGTAACAAGAAGGAAAAGTGCAACATTATAACATAGTACTTAAAAGTACAAACATCCTGGAAGCAAATTCAGGTTGCACAATTAAAGTGTGACTGTGGACCTGTTGCTACTGTTTCAATTTCATTGTTGAGCAGTGATTTGTGACAACATAAAAAGCCCTCAGAATGTAAACTCTACCTTGATGTAAAATTACGTTTATTGTAAAGATTAAAAAATATTTTTATCACAAATACCCAAATGTTGTAAAAGATATCAAATAATATTCAATTTTTTCCTATTAAAGATAGTTTTGAGAACTAATGGATGCATAAAAAGTACAAAATATACTAAGAAAATACAGAAGAAAATATACTTAGCATCCATATGTTCATTAGAATATAAAAACTGGGGCCGGAGAGATAGCACAGCGGTGTTTGCCTTGCAAGCAGCCCATCCAGGACCTAAGGTGGTTGGTTCGAATCCCGGTGTCCCATATGGTCCCCGTACCTGCCAGGAGCTATATCTGAGCAGATAGCCAAGAGTAACCAACCACTAAGCGCCACCGGGTGTGGCCCAAAACCAAAAAAAAAAAAAAAGAATATAAAAACTAATTTGGGGGGGGGGTGGGGGGGATTTTGTGCCACACACTGTGACGCTCATGGGTTACTCCTGGCTATGCACTCAGAAATTGCTCTTGGCTTGGGGGACCACATGGGACGCCGGGAATCTAACCGAGGTCCCTCCTGGGTCAGTGGGTGCAAGGTAAATGCTATACTACCACGCTATCAATCTGGCCCCTATAACAACTAATTTTGTTTTTATTTTGGGTCACACCCGGTGATGCTTGGGTTACTCCTGGCTCTGTGCTCCAAAATTACTCATGGCTTAAGGGACCATATGGGATGCGGGGGGGGGGGGGGGGATTGAACCATGGTCCATCCTGGGTCAGCCGCATGCAAGGCAAACATCCAACACTGAGCCATCACTCCAGCCCCAACCTAAATTTTTTTTTATTTTGATCAAAGTATATTACTAATCTTTCACAGTAATATTTTAGGTACATAGTGACATTAAATCAGGGGCAATCACACCACCAATGTCCTCCTCCTTCCACTCCTGTTCCTAGCATGCATCCCATATCCTCATATATGTGGTCTCCTCTGTATTTTCTAGATTGGGTATTGATTCTGTTGTCATTGGCTTTGGATTTGGTGTTTAAATCTGATTTTTTATTTCTACTTAATGTTCATATGACTGTTTGTTCTTGGTACCCTCCAGTATTTCCCCCTCCGTTTGTGAAGCAGAACAAGATGGTTTAAGTTATGAGGTTCTGTTTGAGAAAAGAAAAAAATAGTAAAATAAAATGGGGCAAACATCAAACAAGCAAAAAATGGGAGGAGTCCTTCTAGAAGCTATAAATATCAATTTAGGAGAAAGGAAAAAGGAAGAAAAACAATACAAAAAATCAAACAAAAAACTAAAAAGCATCACAGCAATAAAGACAACAACCACACAATAACCACGGTTCTGAAATAAAAACAAAACAGAACACAAAACAACAGTAACAAAACTAAAAAAATTTAATTTGTGCTTCTCTTTTTTTTTTTTTCTTGCATAGGCACAGTAAAAAATGGGAAAACGAGAAAGGGAATTCACTTGGCCTAAGAGATAAAGGGTTTCTCCACCATTGAAGTATACTATCATGGCAGTAACTACAGGCTCCGTACATGTTCTTTGACTCTCTCCAGGTCCTTTTATGGTGTCTGGAAACTTTCCACTCTGTCATGGATGATAAAATCCTGCCTCTGTAGCTAGAGATCTTGGTATTTGTACAGGTCAAAGGATGAAACCTAGGATGGAGTCTTTCTTTACGGTTCTAGGAGTTGTGCTCCATCACTGTTGTTTTAATCAGTCTCCTGTAGTTGGTGGTCTTGGTTTTTGCCCTGATCCCAGGATGAGGCCTAGGATAGAGTCTTTCATTATATGCTTCTAGAAGATCTGCTAAGTAGCAGTTGTCACAGTCAGACCTCTGGAATTAGAGATCTTGGTTGCTGTACAGATCATAGGCCAAATCCTAGACTAGGGTCTTTTTTTATTGGTCCCAGGTTAAGTTCTGCCCAGTCATGGTGTCACAAGCAGTCTTCTGTAGATAGCAAACTTGGCTTTTGCAAAAAAACAAAAAAGATCAATAAAGGATGACATGTCTTCTGATTTCATCTTATCATTAGACCTGGCAAGTCAACTGGCTCAGAAAACAGTGGAAATTAGTATGCCATTTCCTCACTGTCAGGATGTCATAACAAAACCAACGCATGTTGGTGTCAGAGAAATATTAAAAATGTCTTAGAGGGAGATTGGTTCCTGGAGCTGTTGCGGAGAACTGTGTCTGTCAGTTGTATGTCTGGGATCTAGGGTTCGGGATTGGACGGTAGCTGTCTCATCACCTGGAATCTAAATTGGGTCCACAAGACATATGTTCAAAGTGGTAGATGCCCCTGTATTGTAAAGTGTATCAGTTCTTATCTCTAGTAGATAAGAGCTTGTTTCTTTATGTAAAATTTCCCCTTTTTTAGTATGATTTTGCAAGAAGAAATGGTGCTATTTTATATTTCATTTGGGGTGGTGGTGGTGGTTGTGTGTAGGTGTTTGTATCAAGCAGAATCAACCGAAATAAAGGGATATTATTGAGTAATAGACTTGAGATTAAACAAAACTATGTCAGCTCTGTGTACTGGTTCCATAGCCTTTATTTGCTTTTGAAAAAGATGTAAATTAAGCCATGAAAAATCATATGTACACTAGCCTTATGTGTAGCTGATAATCAGGGCTGCAAAGTCGGTAGATAACAGGGCTGTGGAGCCAGTGGATAAATGCTCCAACTCCGACTCCAGGTACCCAAAATTTCCTCTGACTCCAACTCCTCATCCAACTCCACAGCCCTGGTGAAAACAGGCAATCTTGGTGGCAATAAGGCGGGTCAAAACCATGCCCTGCAATTGCAGCTTTGCCTATAGCTCTGCTTCACCACTCCTTTACAACTCTAAAGAGATACCAATCTGACCAAACTCCAAGTATGCTGGTATTTGGGCTGAATCACCAGGTCATTTTTGGAGTGTCACCCCCATAGAAACACACCAATTTAGATGCCAATGTATAGCAGAAGTCACTTAATGTTCAGAAATAAAGTAACAGAATGGTTTGCTAGCAAGCAACAAGATCTTACTAAACCTTTAATGACTTAATGATCTCTTTAAAAATACAATTTTCACAAATTTGCTTTTCACTGTACTATATCTTGTTTTTTCCTTCTCTTCTTTCCTTTTCTATTCTTTTTAATAATTTTGCTCTCATTTGGAAAAATAAAACTATGTGATATACATATCTTTTTTTTGTTTGTTTGTTTTTTTTTGGGGGGGGGCCCACAACCGGCGGTGCTCAGGAGTTACTCCTGGCTGTCTGCTCAGAAATAGCTCCTGGCAGGCACGAGGGACCATATGGAACACCGGGATTTGAACCAACCACCTTAGGTCCTGAATCGGCTGCTTGCAAGGTAAACTGGGCCCTATATACATATCTTTAAATAAAATACATACATACATATTTTAAAGCAGGGATCTCAAACTCAATTTACCTGGGGGCCGCAGGAGGCAAAGTCGGGGTGATCCTTGAGTGCAAAGTCAGTAATAAGCCTTGAACATTGGGGGGTGTGACACAAACAACTAAAACAAAACAAAACAAAAAAAGATTCCTCTAGGGCAAATGTTGTATGGAGGGCCGCAAATGTCTCGCGGGCCATGTGTTTGAGACCCCTGCTTTTAAAGTATATACACATATCTTTAAAGAAAGCAATTAAACAAAAAAGTAAAACCCTGAAACCTTGTCTTCTCCTTATCAGTTTTAGATGCCTATTTAACTAGTTGGACAGAATAAGCTCAAAACCTGACAGATTTTTGGGGAGTCAGAGAGACAGTACAGGGAGAAAGGCACTTGTCTTGATTATGGTCACCCACCAATAACTCAAGTGGTCCACTCATTGCCAGGAGTGACCTAAGTACAGAATCAGAAATAAGCCCTGAGCACAACCACCCAGGCCAAAACAAAACAAAAGTCCTATTTATATTAATGTTTATAGAGAAGGACCCCTACCTGGGGCCAAAGTATAGTTTGTACCTCACAGAAGACTGAACGGTATTCAATCCCTGGCACCCCATATGGCCATTCCAGAACTGCCATGAGTCATCTGCACTCAGAGACAATAAGTCATGAGCAGAACTGTATGTGCTCTCCCACCCCCCACCCCAGACTATCTTTAACTAAAGAGTGGCATTTAATCAGAAACATCCACCAGAAGCGAAAGAGAGTACAGAGGGTAAGGATGCCTTGCATCTGGCACAGCATACTCAACATCAACAGGAATGATAGCAGAGCACAGAACAAGGAGTAAACCTTGAAAGTTTCAGGAGCACAGTGTATGACACCCCCAATTCAAAATAGAAATACCAAAGGAAATAAATGCAAAGTAATTCAATGAGAATGGAATTTATTTCTTCAACATCATCATAAGTATTCAAATTAAAGTATTTGCTGAGATGCAAATGATGTAGAACTGCCAATCTGCACAACTGCAATTTCCTTTTTTTGATTTTTAGGACTTACTTGGCAATGCTCATGGCTTATTCCTAGCTCTGTACTCAGAATCACTGCTGGTGCTGAGGGAACATATGGGATGCCATGAATCGTATCCAGGTTCAGTCAAGGGAAGCACTTTACCCATCATGTTACCTCTCCTACCCCAGCCAACTGCGACTTCCCACCTATCAACAATGCCATTTTATATGAAGTGTCCCAAACAGGCAAACTATACATGGAAATTAGATTGATGGTTGCTTGGTAGGAATAAAAAGGGATTGATTTCTTTGTTTGTCTTAGGTCACTGCACTAATCTGAGGGCTTACTCCAGGGTCTATTTAAAAACGTTGTAGTAGTGGTGCCAGGAACTGACTAGCACCTTACTTCAGGTACTATCTGCCCTGACCCAGAATTCTGAGACGACTTCTTAGAACTATAAAAATTAGATATGGTTGAACGTTGGCCTACAACCAATTTTCACCCTAAATGAGCTGGTTCTGGGTCTTTTCCCCCTCTCTTTACATTTCTAAAGCTACCTAGATAGGACCAGAACAGACACTCCCTCTCTTTCAGCCTCACTAGTGTGGATTCTGGCTGCAGCTTTGGCAGGTGCATGCCGTAAGGTGGAAATCTCCTGAACTACAGGTGTCTCACCCTCTTCAACTTGGTTTGGATTATTTCACAGGGGGATGCCAGCTCCATATCTATTTTTCCAGGGGTGGGTTACGCATGTAGAGCTTTACACTTGAATAACCCAAAAACTACTTAACAAACTTTAAACATGAATTATAAAACTGGAATGGAAATTGTATAACAAAGCAGTTTCTGAAAATAAATGAAGGCCTAAAATAGGGCTGGCCAGGAGACAGATGTAAGATTTGTACGAGAGGTCTGGGTTTAAGTAGCAACAATCTACCTGATGGCAGTTAGGACTTCTTGTTCTAGAATAAGTCTGTGGTAAGGAATTCTGAGTCCTCTAGGAATGAAGACTATATTATATGTTTCCTCTTAAGGGAGATGTATCCATTCTTCTAGAACTATTTCCTTAACAATTTCAATGATAACCATTCTTAGGATAAACTGATCGACCTAAACTGACCCTTACCCAAATCTTTGCTGGGGAAAATTTCAGATCATCAACAAACATAAATCTAAGGAAATAAGATAGTTGTCAGGGGAAGGTGAAAATAAAAAAAAAAAGGGTTCAATCACAGAATCTGGTTAATTTTTTTAAGTATAATTGCTTTATTTAAGCACCATGGTTACAGAATTGCTCATAATTGGGTTTCAGTCATAGAATGCACACCACCCTTCAACACTGCATATTCTCTCTCTTTCCTTCCCTTCTTCCCTCCTTCTCTCCTCCCTCTCTCCTTCCTTCTGGACACTGTACTTTGCACTATTGTTACTGAAGGGGTGACATGCATGTCACTTTATACCCTCTCAGCACCCAGTTCTTATCCACAGTGATCAGTTCCAACTATCAGTGTCATAGTACACCCTTTAACTACACTCACCGCTCTTTGTGGAAAGCTTCTTACCATGGACTGGTGGTCCTCCTGATCCTCTTATCTATTGTCTCTGGATATTATTACCCTATTTCTTTTATTTTCCTTATAGCCCACAAGTTAGGGAAATTATTCTATGTCTATCCCTCTCCCCTGACTCATTTCACTCAACATAATAATCTCCATATCTGTTCATGTATAAGCAAACTTCATGACTTCAATTTTCCTGATAGCTGCATAGTATTCCATTGTATAGAGATGTACCAGTTTTCTTTAGCAACTCATCTATTCCTGGGCACCTAGGTTGTTTTCAGATTATGGCTATTATAAATAGTGCTGTGATGAACACAGGAGTGCAGAGGGCATTTCTGTATTGTTATTTTTTGTGTTCCTAGGATATAGCACTAGGAGTGGTATTGCTAGATCCTATGGGAACTCAATTTCCAAGAAATGATTCCTTTTCTCCTTACATCCACACTAGCACTGGCTGTCCTTGGTCTTTGTGAAGTCTCAGTAATTTAGATCACAGATTGGACATTTAAAATAAGCAGAGTGAATAAAAGAATGCTTGAAAGAATTAAGTATCTTATAGTGAAACTTTCTATATAAGCCATCTTTCTGTAGCTTTCTTTAAAATGCAACTGTAGATAAAATCTGCTCATTATATTTGGAAATATTATGCTAGTTCAAACATAGAGCCAGGATTGAGAATCAAATCATAGTGATACAGAATAATTATTTTCTTTAGAAGGGGGTTGTGGGGGGGAGTGTGGAGGGACATACCACACCCAGCAGCACTCAGGTCTTACTACTAGCTCTAGAGTTACGGATCAATGCTGATGAGTCCAGAGGACCATATATGGTTCAGCCTTTAGTTTTCTCAATTCCAGAATAGGTCAAGAAAAATACCTATTTTAAAAAGGTGGCCCTGTAAAAAAAATCCACATAAACTCGCAGCACATAAGAATTCAATAGGTCCTTCTTTCTGTGGGAGGCAGCCCATAGACACCAAGGAACATAATCTCTCCAGGGCCCACACCCGAGGAGCTCCGCAGCCACAGTCATCTTTTAACCCCTGAACCCCACCTCTGCACATTTTAAAAAGCAATTAACAAACTTAACAATGGGAAAATTTTGCAGTACAACCCCATGTTTAGAGAATCAAGACAGCTGCTCTGATAATCCAAAATGTATCAAACAGTTTGGTATCCTCTCAAATAAGATATTTAGAGAAGAATTTTGGAAGATGTTCAGGGAGCTCAAAAAAAACATCGATAGACTTGAATGGAGCACAAATAAGCATCAAGAAGATTTGACGATTAAAATTAGAAAATTTCACACTGAAATAACAGGTCTGAAGAACTCAGCTTATGAATTGAAAACCTCAATGGAAAACCCCTCCACTGGAGTAACGGCAGCTGCAATGGGATCAGTGAGCCAGAGGATGAGATGTAGAACAACTCCATACAATAGAAGAGATTGGAAGAGAACTAACTATAAAGCAAATAATCAGACCATGTCTAAACTACTCAAAGAATGTGAACCGATGAAAATAGAAGTCTTTGAGAAACTCAACAGAAACAACATAGGAATCAATGAAGTCCCAGAAACCCAGAATAATAATAATAAGGAGTTGGAGGAAGAGTGAGAACAGGAAGAGGAGGAAGAAGAATTTTAAGAAGAATATGGCGAAGAAGAAGAGTAAGAAAAATAAGGCAAAGAGTAAGAATAAGGCAAAAAGGAGTAAAAAGATTATTGTGAAAAATAGTAAGAACAAGAGGGGGAAGATGAAAAGGATTCATCTGAAAAAGAAGAGGGAGGAAGGAGAGTAAGAAGAGGACAAAGAATAGTAAGGGGAAGAAGAGAAAGAAGAGGAGGAGGAAGAGAAGGAAGAAGAAAAAGAAAAGAAAGAAGACAAGAGGAGACTAAGGATGTGGTTCAATCTGTAGAGTAGGTGACCTTATATCTCAATGACTAGATTTGATCAAATGATTTCATGCTCTATTGGTCTCACAAATGTATGCTATTAGTATCCCAAAGTAATGCCATTAACATTGATATTCAATATACCTGTATTATAAAAATATGTGATATACTTATGCATACTAACTTCTAATAAAGCAACTGTAAAAAAATATAGGCAGGTAGGAGGGGGCAATGGTGGTGGTAATGCTGCACTGGTTAAGGGGGGTGTTCTGTTTATGACTGAAACCCAACTATAATCACACTTGTAATCATGGTGCTTAAATAAAGATTTAAAAAAAAAGAATTCAATAGTTTTCCTGTTATGTAAGAATAAAGCTAATTTTGGTCATTTCCGTCTATCAAATCTGATTACAAAGGCTTAGGAGGATGACACTTATTTTATGTGGAGCTGGGGATTGAACCAGAGTACAAAGCAAGCAACCTGCCCATCGTTTTATCTCTCTAGCCCCCAACTATTTGTTTTGTTTGGGGGTCACATCAGGCAGTGCTCAGCAGTTATTCCTATTTCTGTAATCAGAAATTACTCTTGGCAGGCTCAGGGGACCATATGGGGTACTGGGGATAAACCGGGTTAGGTGTGTTAGGCAAATACACTGTTATCACTCCATGCCACCCCTCCCCAACAATTTTTTAAATAATATCTTTATTTAAGAACTATGATTACAAATATTGTATAGTTGGGTTTCAGTTATAAAAAGTACACTCTCACTGTTAAGTATAGTTATAGTACGGAAGCACAATATATACTAAGTTCAGCGTCCTCGTAAAATGAATATCATACGCTGAAAGACCATATGAAAGTTAAAAAAAAAAGTAATCAAATCTCATAAAAGCAATTCCAAAGCAGGAGAGACAGCTCAGATGGTTCTACCTTGCAACGACAGACTCAAATTCGATCCTTGGCATCCCATATGACCCAAGCCCATCAAGAGTGATCCCTCGGTGCAGAGCCAGGAGTGAACACTTCCCTCCAAACCCACTGATCCCAGTACCTGTATTCCGGCTTCATCTAGGGCTTTGCGTTTTGCTCCTAAAAGACACACCAGAAACCCAAAGGCTCAACAACTCGGGTTCCTCTTTCTTTTCACGTCAGAAAAACAGATGGTACATTATTCCCACCCCTTCTTTCTATGACTCTAACCAACAAGAAAAAGAGATACTGTCCCACTCCGAAATATGCTACCGCTGGAGTCAAGTCCCACATCAGAAAGATGACTGCCTTGGGTCACAATCGGCCACGGGCACCCACGTGTGGCATCTTATAAACTGCCATTACCCTTCCTTTATGGATGGAACTTCGGCGTTCCAGGGCCCTAAGGGCCAGCACCTCAATCTGTGCCGATGCCACCCACCACCACCGATGACCCCTCTCCAGTCTCCTTGCCACCCTCCGCCACCCCACTCCTCTTCTTTCCGTGTACACGGCCAGGACTGAGTCCTTAGGGATCCTCATCCAAGCTTCCAGCCTGGGATGCACAGGTGCCAGGTGGGCCGGGGTCACCCCCTCCAGGCCGGAGAACCGGCCGGCTGAATCCCTGCGGACCCCACCAGTAGCCAGACTCACCTCGGAGGACCCCGTCTCCGGCGCGGTTGGGGTGCTCCTGGCGAGCTCTCGTCGGCCCAAGAAGATCGGTCGGTGTCGGCAGGTTCCGCGGAGACGCACCCGGCGACTTCTCCGCCGGCCTTCGGCAGGGGGCGCAGGCGGGGGCGCTTCACCCTCCGGGCGGGACAGCGGCGACCCGGGAGGCTGTGGCGACCCCTGCGACGTAAAAGTCAGAGTTCGCATCACCAATCGCAGAGGCCAAGTCCACTGTGGCGCGCGCGCACGGCCCGGCCAATCACAACACAGCAGCGCGCATGCGTCCTAGGACCCAGGACCCGGCCAGCGCCTGCCTGGCCCGCACCGACCCGACCCGAGGCTCCTGGCCTCGCCCTGCCCCCACGCCAGGGCCTCCAGGAGCTGGAGCAGCCTCGCTCACGCCCTCCCCGTTTCAGGGCTGATCCCCCGAGGTTCCAAACGTCCTGATTTAACGGTCACTTAACCGTCAAGCACGATGAGCTAGCTTGCTCCCATTTCAACCTCGAGGAGTCATGGCACAATCATCTCTTAGTGGACGGAGGCAGAACGGAATTGTGAGAGCTGCAATCCCGGGGACTGCGCCGCTAGTGACATCAGAATAGAATCGAATGGAATGGAATGGAAATTTTTAAATAAAACCTGCCCTAACCAGAGCCTAAGAGAATGATCCTTCCATCGTCTGCTGTTTAAGAGTAAACGGTCTATTATTACCTTCAACATGAGAGCTCGTTCCCCCCCCCCAAAAAAGGGATCAGTGTTTTTATTTTTTCCCTCCCTAACAACAACAAAAAAAACCCAGGATTCAAACCCGGCTTCCATCATCTCAGATGCCAAAGAATGAGCAGGCTAGGCCTTAAAGCAGCCCCTGTCCCACTCAAGCCACATGCAGAAGGAGTCCCATCCAAACCGCCCACCAGCCAAAACGCAGTCCCTTGTCTTTTTTTTTTTTTTTACCTTTGATACGAGCATCCTGGGAAGCACAGAAAAAAATGTGCATTTACTGACTAGCAGCTACACCAGGCCGGAATATTGGTGCCACGTACTTCTTCCTACAACTATCTAGTTCTACAAGCTATGGCGTTCCTCAGAATAGTTCCTCGAAGGGCTCGAAATCCACGCCGACTCGGTAGTTACAAAAGTGAGCTCCCATTTTTGCTCATCCGCGCCAAAATAAATGGTTTGAGCGTCGATGGGGGAGCCGAAGTAGGGACGGTGGACATTTAAAGGGACATCACATTCTTCCAATATTGGAAGACGATATTGAGGTCCCAAGGTATTTGACAATGCGGATGCTTTTTTCCTTTTCCGTAGGAACTTTCTAATGCATACGGCAATACCCCGCGCTGGTAATAAAATGCGCCTTAAAACAAATAAGCTGCTTGACGAAGCACGCCATAGCTTGAGGTGGAAAAATTCGAGCAAATCTTAGCCCATTTTCTGGTCCCTTGGTCCTCCCGTCGGGAAAGGCGGGCGAGATCACGTGACCTCACCCACCCACTCCCAACTCCGGGCGGAAGTAGCCAGCCGCGTCGAAGGGAAACGCGCCCGGACGCCAGGGGGCGGGCGATCTCGCCAGATTGAAAGATGGCCGCCGCCGCTCCGCCGCCACCGCCCGGGAGGTTCCCGTAGGCCCCCTCGCTCCCGCTCCTGGCCGCGCACCGCAGCCGCCTGCTTACCATGAAGCCTGTAAGCCGCCGCACTCTCGACTGGATTTATTCCGTGGTAGGTTGCCGGTCTGGGGGGGCCCCAGAGGATGGACCTTTTGCGGTCCCAAGGCGGGGAGGACCCCTATGCCTTCAGCCTCCCGAAACTCCCGAATCCATTCCCGAATTAAGCGTTTCGCTCCCTCCTCGGCTCCTCCTCTTCCTGAGGACACGCTTTTCCGCTTCTGACGCAAGCGAAGCCGAGCGTTCACGTCGCCGGAACTTTATTTATTCGGTTTGACCGCGGCGTTCCCACCCTAGCAACGTCGTAGCAACCGGTGGGGGTGGGGAAAGGCGCCTGTCACGTGACAGGTCTTGGGCCTTTCCCCTCCCCCCCCTCTTCTCCCTCGCGTTTTAGCTGCTCCTGGCGATCGTGTTACTCTCCTGGGGATGCGTCATCTATGCATCCACGGTCTCCGCTCGCAGACAGCTGAGGAAGGACTACCCAGACCAAAGCTTTCTTCGCGAAGAGTGAACATTTGTAATTACTCTGTCTGTAACCTTATTTTTTTGACTTCACCTTTACCGCACATCTGCAAGATGTAAAAGTAAAAAAAAAAATTAAAAATGAGTTTCTGAATTTTATTTTTGTATGCCATCCTTGGCAATGACTACATTTTTTTTGTCTCAAATACTGCTCGCTCATTAATAGTCTCCTCTCACGGTGTCGCAGTGGTAGGGCGTTTGCCTTGCATGGCTGACCCAGGACGGATCATGGTTGGATTCCCCCCTGCGTCCCATATGGTCCCCCAAGCCAGGAGGGATTTCTGAGCACACAGCCAGGAGTAACCCCTGAGCGTCACCGGGTGTAGCCCAAAAAACAAAAAATAAATGTCTCCTCTCAGAACAAAGCAACTTCAATTTAAAAGCTGTCGAGTTATGAGGATTCTAGATGGGATGAACAGGGTTTTCAGTCCATGGTGCCTTGAATATCTTAGATTCAGAAATAGGTGGAATTTACTTTTACTTAGTACACAATGCTCACTGTTTATTTTCACATCAGACAAGTGTATGTAATGTATTCTCACAAGTGTATGTTCTGTGTAAGTTAAAGTCCTGTGTGACACCTTTTCTACATCCAGTTTTCAAATCAAGACTGGTCAGAAAACGCAGTTGTCATTATTCACATACTATTTTCTTAGTGTCCAGTTTTATTGGTAAATCAAAGAGTGCCAAATGTACATTGGGATGAAACAGACACATCTGAAAGTTAAATTTATTAATTACTTCTCCAGAAAATATGTTCAGTAAATATGGAACTGGAGCAACAAATTTGGAGCTCATAAGCCTTTAAAGTTCTTAAATAGTCTTCAGTGATGTTGATCAGGAAATTCTCTCATTGGTGGAATTACTTCTCCAGTCTCCAGAATAGTATCGCCCTAGGAAAACAAAACATGCATTAAAAAATCTTGCTGGTGTAAGTTTTAGTTTGTCAAATCTCATACAGGAAATCTAGTTCGGCTCTGAATCTTTTACTATTTTGGAGCAGAGGGAGGAGTTGGGCCACAACTGATGGTGTTCAGGGTCACTTTCAGTATGGATCAGGGATGACCATGTGGAGCAAGGGATTGATCTGGGCCTCCCATCATGAGCCCAGCCCTTTGAGCTCTCACCCAGCACCTCACTTGAACACTCAAAAAGACAAAATAGGAACTGTCTGAAAATAAGGAACCAATATTCAAAATCTTTTTTTTTTTTTTTTTTTTTTTGGTTTTTGGGCCACACCCGGCGACGCTCAGAGGTTACTCCTGGCTGTCTGCTCAGAAATAGCTCCTGGCAGGCACGGGGGACCATATGGGACACCGGGATTCGAACCAACCACCTTTGGTCCTGGATCGGCTGCTTGCAAGGCAAACACCGCTGCGCTATCTCTCCGGGCCCCAGTATTCAAAATCTTAAGTGAAAAATACAAGTTTTGCTCATGCAAAAACCAGGTAGATTGTCTTTACAAAATGAAAGAGGAATCATCTTTATTCTGCACTCCTCCAAGGACTAGGAGAAGCTGCATGGAAAAATCTTTAGTTCAATATAAGGTGGTAATTATTCCCAGCAACTGAATTTCTTTTGTGTTATCCAGTTTACCATTTTGCTCAGATGTTATAAGACAACACTAAAGTGTCTCAAGATTATAATACATATAGTAGAAAGGGTTTGGAGTCAGGACCAAATGATGAAAATCCTAGTACTGTTATTAACAAATGATAATTTTAGACAAATTACTTAGCGCTCTTTCAATTTTGTGTTTTGAAAACAGGTTCTGTTACCTGGTTAGGTACATTAGAGTTATCTCTATCCTTACCTTGCCAGTTCCTAACCTGGTATAGCTCAAGAAGGATTAATGATCTGATGTGAAATATACTTTTATTATATTTAAACCAGTATATGGGGTTTTTTGGGGGAAGGAGGGATTTGTCACAACAGCTACTACAATCCCCTCACAGAGAAATTAGTGCCATAAGCTAGCTCTAAAGCTGAATTGAACCAACTGGCACTAGTTTAGCAATCTGGCAGCAAGGACATTGGTGTTAAAGGGTAAAAGATGGGAACAAAAGGCAATAATACTTTTGGAAACAGATTGTCAAATGAATGTGAGGTTCTAGAATTAGCTATAAACTTGTAAAAATAAATTTTTGTCTAATATGTATTTTATGGCTGTTTTGTATGTAGTTTTTTGGGTATTTTTTTGCTTTTTGGGTCACTCCCGGCAGCGCTCAGGGGTTTGATTTCCCACAGAGGATGTGTCTCCCAAGCTCTGCCAGAAGTTATCCCTGATCACTACCATGTGTCCAAGAAAGAAAAAAACTAAGCATGATCACAGGCAGGAAGTAATTTATTGAGAAGATTACCTGCTGGAACAATAGGACAGTGGGTAAGGCCGACCCAGTTTCAATCCCAATATGCCATAGGGTCCCCCACACCCACCAGGAGTGATTCCTGAGTGTAGAGCCAGAAGTAACCCCTGAGCACAGCTGGGTGTGGCCCAAAACAAAACAAAACAACACAAAAAAAGCAGGTAATCAAAAAACTCGGGACTATGCACTATACAAAATCAAATTGCTTCTGAATTCAAATTGTAAGAATTATTGAGATTCTGAGAAACAAGTTCAAAATGCAATAAGCTGGGATTAGTCTTACATTAGAGATCACACTGAAGTGAAAGTAACCTTTGGACAATTAAACTGTCTGATTCAAATGTTTCCAGAAGAGTTAAGAGACATAAAGACAACATGAGAAATTGGTACTATGTATGTAAAACATAGGTAAAGCATATGTGATTAACTAGGTATAAAAAGTTACTTTTTTTTTTTGTGGTTTTTGGGTCACACTCAGCAGTGCTCAGGGGTTATTTCTGGCTCCAGGCTCAGAAATTGCTCCTGGCAGGCACGGGGGACCATATGGGACGCCGGGATTCGAACCGATGACCTCCTGCATGAAAGGCAAACGCCTTACCTCCATGATATCTCTCAGGCCCCGTATAAAAAGATTCTTACTGAATATTCTTCTTTTCATTTCTACTAAATATTGTCTAGATTGTTAAAGGAATAGGAAGTCTGTGGTTGAGTGTAAGGACCTCTAGCACTCAACCTGCTATGAGTATGAGTATGAGCAAAGAGGCAGTTTTTGAAGGTCCTATATATCCCCAAAAAGGGCATGCCCAGGATTCATTTTAGATATGGTCAAGGTTGGTGATGGAGGAAAACCCTTCCTAGACAGAACTGATGTTGGACTAAAACTGGTTTTCACTCGAAACAAGGTTGGTTTTGGGTCTTTCCCCATCTCTTTACATTTCTAAGGCTATCTAAATAAAACAGGGCTGGGGAGAAGTCTTTTGTCTGCTACTCTCCTCTTTCTGTCTGGCTAGTGTGGATTCTGGTACTTAATAAAAGCTGTGGTTTTGTGGGGCTGGAGAGATAGCATCGAGGTAAGGTGTTTGCCTTGCATGCAGAAGGACAGTGGCTCGAATCCTGGCATCCCATATGGTTTCCCATGCCTGCCAGGAGCAATTTCTGAGCGGGGAGCCAGGAGTAGCCGCTGAGTGCTGCCAGGTGTGACCCAAAAACCAAAAAAAAAAAAGCTGTGGTTTTGGAGGTTCTCTCTCCCCGCCTCTCCCCCTTATCTTTTCTTTCTTTCTCCACTCTTCCGCTGTGCTAAAAGGTGGAAGGCTCTTGGACCACATATTTCACCTTCCTTAGCTTGTTTGGATTATTTTCTGCAGCGACCCCTGCTCCAGACCCACTTTCTCTGGAGTGGGATTAAAGCAGGTGGAGCTTGGAACCAGGAAGAGAAGTGAAGAAACATGTTATGGTATATTCTAGGAGACAAAATCAGTGTCCAATCAAGTAACTTTCTACACAATGGGCTGGTTATCCTTACAAAGCTAAACCTGAGATTTCAGCCTAGCTAAGAACCAATTACTTCTATGCTACCCGAGTTCCAGCACTGAACAAAAGGTGCCTAATTTGCCTTTTTATTATTGTTCTTTAACTAGAATCCTGAGGTATTACTGTGTATCATCTGGAGAATCATGGGTTTAGGGCTGAATGCAATTATGGAATGGAATTTTGGTGGTTTTTCCCAAAGAAGAATATTGAGTGTGTTATATTTGTGAGGAGAAGGAAGCAGAGAGTTATTTGGTAAATGGCAGTGGTGTGGAAGAATAGAACTAGGAAACAGTTTGTATATCTTTATAAATAAAATGGTGGTGTGGCAATATAGGGAAGTAAAGAGAAGATGGCAAGAGAGAAGAGTGGGAGACATTTAAAATATCAGAATAAGAATGAGTTTTGGCCAAAAAGACCTGAAGACTAATAATGTGAAATATTTTCAAGTTTAGAACTGGCAATCATCCCCTGTGATATCTAGCCCTTTCCCCCCTAACATAATCTTTGAGCCCACATTAGACATAGCATAAAGTAAGACTGAGGTGAACTAGATCCAGAGAAGTTTAAATGTGAATATGAAAAAAACCTGTTTTTGTTAAGTGATGGGAGATTTGGGGTTTGTTTACTAATGATCATTCTATTTACTACATGTAGAAAGAAGATTCTTTAGGTCTTCTAAGAGGTCAATACCATAGAAAAAGGAGAGATTAACAAAACATACAAAATTAGGGAAAAAATGCCATAGAATCACTGTAATCTTCTGAAGAGAGCCTTCTTCCTTTCAAGAGTAATAACAAAATAAACTAATGATTTCACCAATGAAATCAGCAAGGTAATGACTTTTATTTGGTTTGGGGCCATACCCAGTGGAGGGAAGTAAGAATCATTCTTGGAGGGCTTAGGGGACCATATGGGATGCTGGGGATCAATCCTGGGATGGCAGTATTTAAGGCAAGAGCATAACTGCAGTACTACCACTTTGGCCCAATAATGACCTATTTTGAGGTTACTTATACCCTGGCACAGTTATATACAATGAATTATAGAAGAAAATCTTTACTAGGGCCAGAGAGATAGTATAGGGGTTAAGACACTTATTTTAATTACGGCTCACCTCTGTTCTATACCTTGTATCACAAAGGAGTGATCCCTGATCACCACAGAGCCAAGAGTAAACTCTATGCACTTCTGACATATCCTCTTTCACTCTTCACCCTCTACCCTAAAATTCTCTTTGGTTGAAGTAGACAATATATTATTGTGACTGCAATCTGATCAAAGCAAAAACCAAACTTTAAAAACTATAAGACATGGGGCTAGAGCAGTGGCACAAGCAGTAGGGCGTTTGCCTTGCATGTGCTAACCTAGGACGGACTGAGGTTCAATCCTCCAGCGTCCCATATGGTCCCCCCAAGCCAGAAGCGATTTCTGAGCGCATAACCAGGAGTAATCCCTGAGTGTCACAAGGTGTGGTCCCCCTCAAAAAAACTCTAAGACATAGTGGTTAATAGTGATAATATTTTAGTAGTACTTTAATGGTAGTAGGTCACATACATACCCTTTCAATGACTAAAAAAGGACAAGATATAACATTTTACTGTGCTAACCAATAAGCTTAAAACTTGTAAAATATTAGCTGACTACTGAGTAATCTTCTGATACTGATAAATCTATGTTAGTATGGAAATTCTTGCTTCACCTGTATGAAGTTCTAAGTTTGATTCCCAGGATACTATCCACTCTCCCTTCCCACCCCTGAATCATTTTTAATTCAGATAATGGCTTATCATACTCATAATGTAAAATTAAAAAGTTCACATAAATAAAACTTAAATTCAAAGACAAGAGGTTATGGTCAACTTTGAAAATGAAGCAAAACACAGAAAATGCTATCTTGGAAATAACAAGGACTAAAGATGGTGTTGCTACAGCTTGAACATCTACTCAGGCTTTTGTCTTAAGTTCTTAAATGGTATTAAAATAAAGCTTCAATTCCCTTTAGTATTAGGAAAGTCAGAGAACAAGTTTCCTGACAAAAGTCAGAACAGAACAACAAGCTAAGTTGAAGAGAAATGTTCACTTTCCTTTTTTGGTTTATTTGTCTTTTGTTTGGGGATGACAACTGATGGTGTTCAGGGAGCACTCCTGTAAGCGCAGAGGACAGTATGGGATGCTGGAGATCAAACCGAGGTCAGTTATGTACAAAGCAAGTGCCCTATCTGCTGTACTATGGCTCTGGACCACCACCTTCCATTTCTAAATACCTCACATTAGTGCTTTTGTTTCTCCCCTACTCCATCCCTACTTACAAAAATACGAAAACAGACACTAAATAGCTGGCAAGAAATAAGCTTTTTTTGAATGATTACTTGGAGAAGGAAAGAGAAAAACAAGAAAACAAAAAGGATAGGTTATAAGACTTACTGGGAATATTCTGGGTTTCCTTTCAACGATGGCATATGGTTTTGTCTGCAATAAAAGTAAGCTCTGTTAATTATGATTTTAGAGTTCATTCTAAAAATAGATCACATCCCACCTTTTTTTTGGTGGGGGGATGTTGAGGATCAAACCCAGAACCTCATTATGTGAAATATGAGTTCTACCACTGAGCTACATCCCCAGTGATGCAGTTTTTTTTTTTTTTTAAACAGAGACCAGCATGGGATTGCAAGGGTCATACTTGGCAGTGTTGAAGGAGCCGTATGTGGGAACTTGAACTCTAGAGCTACCTATCTGGTCTCATATCCCAATTTCTAAACAAGGCCCCAGCCTCTCACCAACTGTTAACTAAAGACATCCACTTGGCTACCAAATAAGACACCTCAAACACTTTTAGCTTTCTTCAAACTTCCCACCCCTCCCTCCTCCCACCCTCCCTCCCTCCCTTTCTTCTTCCCTCCTTCCCTCCCCCTCCTACCCCTCCCTCCTCCAACCCCTCCCTCCTCCCACCCTTTCTTCCTCCCTCCTTCCCTCCCATCCCTTCTCCCATCTTCCCTTTCCTCCCTCCCTTCCCTCCCTCCTTCCAGCCTTCCTCCCTCCTTCCCTCCCCCTCCCACCCCTCCTTCCCCCCTCCCTCCCTCCCTTCCTTCCTTCTTTCCTTCCTCCTCAGTAAATGGTACTTTGTTTCCCACCACTTATAAAGGGAAAAATCTTGATCCTCAGCAGATCTACTTGATTCTACTTCAAATCATTTCCGAACTCTAACTGAATCTCATCTGCTGTAGTATTACTATCTTTGTCCAAGCATTATCACTGTAGTCACCTATTATTCTTCAGGCTTCATGCCCTCTATGGGCTCTAATCTCTATACTGTAGTCAGAGTAGACAGAACCTTTAAGATACCATTTCTCGGGGCCGGGCGGTGGCGCTAAAGGTAAGGTGCCTGCCTTGCCTGCGCTAGCCTTGGACGGACCGCAGTTCGATCCCCCGGTGTCCCATATGGTCCCCCAAGCCAGGAGCAACTTCTGAGCACATAGCCAGGAGTAACCCCTGAGCGTTACTGGGTGTGGCCCAAAAACCAAAAAAAAAAAAAAAAAAAAAGATACCATTTCTCGGGGCCGGGTGGTGGCGCTAGAGGTAAGGTGTCTGCCTGCCAGTGCTAGCCTAAGACGAACTGAGGTTCGATCCCCAGGCGTCCCATATGGTCCCCCGAGCCAGGAGCGACTTCTGAGCACATAGCCAGGAGTAAACCCTGAGCGTTAGTGGGTGTGGCCCAAAAACATAAACAAAAAAGTTATATCATTTCTCATCTCAAAATCTTATAATTCTTTTTTTTTTTTTTTTGGTTTTTTGGGCCACACCCGGCAGTGCTCAGGGCTTACTCCTGGCTGTCTGCTCAGAAATAGCTCCTGGCAGGCACGGGGGACCATATGGGACACCGGGATTCGAACCAACCACCTTTGATCCTGGATCGGCTGCTTGCAAGGCAAACGCCGCTGTGCTATCTCTCCGGGCCCTAAAATCTTATAATTCTTAAGAGGAAGATTTAAATTCTTGTGATCTCTCAGGCCCTCCATTTCATTCCACATATCAATATTTTGTTTTCCTAAATATACCATTTTATCAAATGACTCGCCTGTTTAAAAAGGAAACTTTCCACTGCCTACCTCATAAAGTTGAATTCCCCTGGCCTACTGTCCAAGCATCACAATATTTGGTGTCAATCTAGCAAAGCAATATAGTCTGTCATCCAGTCATAGCCTCTGTCTTAGATACCTATAACCATACTCATTACTAACAAGCCTAATTGATTACTGCTCTCCTCCATACTCAACTTAAAACATATATAATTCTCAAATGGTAACTTTTCTAATTTATTATTCCATCAGTTTACTGTATAACATATCTTTTTCTTCAACCCTTTAATTCTATTTAGACCAATCTGAATATAGAATTTGTATTTTATTCATGGATTATGCTTAAGTAGTTTCTTCCAGTAGAGGGCCATTCAAACTGATTCTATATCTCTATGCCATGTTACCCTCATTCTTTAAGCACTCCTTTCTTTTCTGGCATATAGCATGTCTCACTTTCTTTTACTTGCCCTGTTGCAATCATGAAAACAGCCATTTCTCCAAGGAGCTCTAGATTCTTTCAGTGGAGAAAGACATTAGAAAATAAAGGTGTTAATCACCAGGGAATAGCACTCTCCCAGGTCTTCTTTGTTTTGTTTTTTTTTTTTGGTTTTTGGTTTTTGGGTCACACCCAGCAGCGCTCAGGGGTTACTCCTGGCTCTATGCTCAGAAATCACTCCTGACAGGCTCGGGGGACCATAGGGGATGAGGAGATTCGAACCATCCTTCTGTGTCTAAGGCAAACGCCTTACCGCTGTACTATATCTCCGACTCCCAGTCTCCCAGGTCTTCTTAGTGAACAAATCTTCAGTTGATCCTCCTCCTCCCAGATAACTGCTACCCTTCTCAACTTAATAATGTCCTACTCCAAAAGCAGCAGCTTTAGTTCTCCAACTCCCACCTGCCCCTTTACCATTCAATCACTCAGTATCTGACTCCTCAGTATGTGCAAACAGGCTTTCCTCTTTCTGGGTTATAACACTTTAGCCAGTGATGGCTGACCTTTTTGAGCCCGAGTGCCCAAACTGCCACACAAAACCAAAGAATTTCCTCAAAAGTGCCAGCACATCAATTAAACCTTAATAACAAGATTTTAGTATCTAAAATCTATGCGGCATGCGCAGCATATCTTAATTACGGACCTTCCCTTTGGCCAGCTGCAAGGCCTTCGCATGGCACCGCTGGCACACGTGCCATAGGTTCGCCATGGCGGCTAGGCCATGTAGCCCTTACTGGACTCCTCCTTCTCCTTCCCCTCCAAATGCAAATCTTCCACACCTTTTTCCAGATTAATCCTGGCCCTTAAAATAGAAGTTAAAGTTTTGAGCAGCACAGTTTTTAAAGAAACTGGAGGTTTTTTTTTTTTTTAAAGGGTGGGGCAGAATTAAGGAGATAGATATGGGATGATGACTAAGGTTATCTGTTACCATTACAAATTTTCCTATGTCATATATATGCCCCAAATGGACAAATTCTTTTTCTCCCTAAACAGGAATCTAAATTTACTCTAGTAATTATTAGGTCAATAATTAGGTCAAGCAAAAAATGATCATTAATACTTGTTCTCAGAAAATACACTTCAGATTTTAAGTAATCAATAGAAAGATTAAAACCCATACTTCATTTCTTGTTTCAATGACCATTTTACTGAAAAGGTTCAAGGTTTCTTTGGAATCAAATCGGCTTGTTGGTGGTTAGGCAGGGTAAGGCACATATACATAGGGAATAATTCTGTACAATATAAAATTATTTTAAAGTCTACATATTTAGCACATTCTTACCTGGACATGGTATTTCAAATAATAGTGAATAATCCACATAGGAACAAGTACATGAGTAAAAGCCAAGACACTGTGTCGGTATGTCTTATAGAGCTGGGGAAAAAACATAGATAATATAAGCAGATAAACTATTTTATGTTTGTAGCAACAAAAAAAATAGCATTAATGATACAATGTTTCAAATGTTTTGGACTTCCTTATAATCTAACCTCACCCACTTAATATTTTATTAAGTATAGGGCTTGGGGGCCAGAGATAGTTTAAATATCTCTAAATAACATGTTCTGAAGAACATGAGTTGTACGAGATAGCCCAAGTATAATGCTTAGCACCATATGGATCCTTCTGAGAATAGTCAGGAGTGACCTCCAAGTCAGTATGGCCTCAAAACCAAATAACAAAGTTGAGGGGGGAGGCAGAAAGGGAAGGATTTATAGGGTAAGCTATAAATCAGAGTTACTCTTTTCTTTTTTTTTCCTTAATAGGAGAGTCCCTAGTGGTGCTCAGAGTCTGAGAGCTACTCTTAGGTTCAACTTGGAGACTTAATGTTGTGGTGCGACATAGGCTAGCAGAGCTAGGGCCACCAGAACTATATACAGAGTGCTCAATGTTCAAAGTGTTGAGGATGCTGCCAGGATTTGAACTGAGGGGTGTGACATTTTATAAGTCTACCCACTTTGGGCTATCTCTCTAGTCCCTGGAGTTAATAAGTGTGTTTTGTTTTTGTCCACGCTCAGAGGTGCTCAGGGTTTACTCCTGTCTCTGTGCTTAAGATCATTCATGGAGGAATTTGGGAGAACATATGTGGTGCTAGGGCTAGAACCAGCATCCAAAGTATGCAAGGCAAGTGCCCTACCTACTCCAATATTGCTTCAGCCCCTGAAGTTAATGAATTTTAAGTACTATCTTCCAAGGCTATAGTAAAGCATTTAGAGAGGCATTTTATTTAGTTTCAATTGGACATGGTGGGGAAACACCTGGCACTGCTCAAGGCTCACTATGCAATGACTGAAGTTGAACCAGAATTGGCAGCATGCAATTTATTTAAATAATTTTGAAAAATAGGGTAGTTGTCTTTTTTCTGAAAAATTCTATAAATTTGATTACTATGGTTAAATCAATTGAAATATATTTTTAAAAAACATGTCTTATTTTTAATAAACATAATTTAAAAATGTATCTGTAAAAACTGGAGATACAGTACAGTGGGTGAGGTACTTTCCTTGCATGCTCTGCACTCAGGGATTACTCCTGAACATGCATAAGACGCCATAAGGATGCTGTGGGTTGAACCCAGGTCAACTGCATATACAGCAAATACCCTACTTGCTGTACTGTTGCAGCCCCCTTTCAATTTCTAGTAGCTACAATCAACATCACTTACATTATTCTAGGCAGACAATCCTGAACATAACAAAGCTAAAAAATAATACGTTACATATTGGAATGTATTGGAACTCACTCTGAGATGCTTTCAGACTCACTATTTTAATAGAAAGCAGAAAACTGAACATGGCAATCATTTTTTTAAACACACCTGTCTTTCATGAAAATTTGATAATAAATACTATAATTATAAAGGACAAAATAAATTCAAAGTAAGAGAAGATGAATTTCAACAAATTATTTACTCCCTGAGATCACTGGCTGAAAGGTGAGGTGTCAACTTGCAACTAGTGACTGTGAAACTCAAGTAATTTAAAGGCTATTTCGTTTTATAAAGGTTGAGAGGAGGGTCAGATTGTAACCTACTGTGTCTACTTTATTAAAAAAAAAAAAGGCACTAATTCTGCTGTACCAACAAAATTAAAAGTACAAAAAAAAAAAAAAAACAAAAAAAAAAAGACGATGAACAGTCCAGATATGCAAGACTTTTAATGTAATGTTGTTCAATTCTTTGGTCTTTAACCAAAGAGAGGTAGCACATGTGAAGCCCATAGTAAGGGGCCAGACACAAAGCAAGCACGTAAGGCTTATGATTAGTATTATCATTCTTAGTAATTGGCACTGTTAGTAATTAAGGACCACTCTAAAAGCTTTTGCTTGATTCAATCCCCAACAACCCACATGGCCCCGAGAACCCCCCCCCTTAAGATGTCCAGGGCATCACAGGGTGTGGCACAGAGCAATCTCTCTCCAGCTCAAACAATTCTAAATTGTACTACTCCTCAATTACAATGTTATTTAACAGCCTCAAGAAAACGTTCTGAGACACTGACACCAACTAGACACCACTGATATCACTCTAGAGTGCGTGATTTTCTTAAAAGAAATAAGCGTTCCGGATAGTCTGGAGAGGGGCATCTTTCATGGGCCTCAACAGGCAGGCAAAGAGGCTTCTTGGCGGAGACGGGCTCGCAGTGACTCCGGAAGTTGGATGTTGTTCCAGCGGGTCTTTTTATGCTTTGGGGCTTGTCTACTTTTGTTTTGGCTTTATTTATTTTTGTTTTGGCTTCTGAGCCACATCCTGCAGCACTCAGGAGTTCCTTCTGGCCCTGCACTGCACTCAGGAATTAGTCCTGGTGATGCACAGCAGCTATAGCACTTATACTAAACTCCGGTCCCCAGCTGATCTTGCAAACTTTAAAGCCAGACAATGGTAATCATTGTGTAAAATTATGAAATGTCAACTCCGATGAATCCTTGCCTATCATTTCGCGGGAATATTTCCAGTCAAAAAAAAAATACAATTAAACGTCCCGGATGCAACAATGCAATGTCCCAGAAAAACCTAAGCCAAGAATCGCCTGCTTCTCGTCACAGTTGGCAGCAAAACGGAATGACTTCCAAAGCCGGGTAACACGCTGTGTGTGTGGGTCGCCTCCTCCCCGTTTAGGATTTTCAGGGCAAGGTGGAACCCTGAGTCTTCCCTTGGAGAACTCCTGGCACTTAGGGGCACAGAATCCTGAGTGTGGCTACCAGGATTTCAGCAGCTAGGCTGTGGGTGGTGGTGATGGTGGTGGTGTCGAAGCGGGGTGTCCCTAGGTAGGGGTCATTCTTTGGGGTCCCATCACTCACTCACCATGTTCTTCCAGGGGGCCTGGTCATGCAAAAACTTATTCCAAAACGATTCCACCGGCCCCAATTTCTGCGGGGGTAAAACCGGCTCTCGGGGACTCAGTTCCTGGTCCTTCAGCCATCGCCTTCTCAGTTCTCGCAGCTGCTGCAGCCGCAGTTTCTCATCAGGTGTATAACCGGTCATGATGCCTCTGAGATCTTAGCCAAAAAAAATTAGGACACGGCGGAGTCCCGACCCTGGAAGAAGCGCGATTGCGCTCGCAAAGCGACCTTGCTAGGACGCCCTGGAGCGGCGCGCGGCTATGACGTCACCGCTCTCGGCCGGCGGGCCAATCACCGCTCGGGATCTAGGCATGCGCAAAGGTCTAAGTGAGTTGCACCCGCAGGTCTTAGGAATTGCTGGCTGGGAAGTGCCTTGGCAGTGACTTAAAGGGACAGACGGCAAATTAAAAAAACAAAACAAAAAAATGTGAGCGGTGCCGGAGCGGTGGCGCAAGAGGTTAAGGTACCTGTCTTGCGCGCGCTAGCCTAGGACGGTTCGATCCCCCGGCGTCTCAGATGGTCCCCCCAAGCCAGGAGCGCTTTCTGAGCGCATAGCTCGGAGGAACCCATGAGTGTCATGACCTCGAGTTGAAATAGAAGTTGTGTCAGTGACCCTGAGCAGTCATCTCGGACTTTGGTTGCACCCACTCTGCCTAAGTAAAGGCTAGCTGAGGATCTGGAAGAATTAAAAAGACAGACGCACCCACATTTTTGACCCAGCAATTTGGGAATGGGGGGAGCTCTCCTAATGTCCTAGAAGTGAAAATAGAAAAGGAATGTCCAACTAGACGAAGTGCTGACGTTTTCCTAACTTTCCTTCAGTGCAGGATGGCTTGGAGAATTTGTAGTCCAATCCTGCCCTGCAGTTCAGAGGCAGTTGTAAAAAGTGAGAGTCAAACACTAGAGCTGGTGATTCCAGAGTTTTCAGGCTCACGCCTTGCCTGCTGCACCCTCCACTTCCCTCAAAAAATCTAGAGTTCACGTTCAACAAACAGGAAAAGGCGGGAGGATATAGGAAACATTTGGAGTGATGGACATGTTTGTCAAGTTGAATATATTGAATAGGTGCTATTAAAAAAAAACATTCATTATACCCCAAAACAGATGCTTTAAAAAATTGGGACTGCTCAGGAGTCACTTTGGCTCTGCTGGGGGTCCTCTTGGAGGTGTTCAGGACTATGCAGTGCCCCCTTCTGCAGGCAAAGCCCTTTCCTGATGTAATTATCCCCTGTTAGAGGGGTTTTCTTTGGCTTCCCCTATTTTATCATTTGCTATGGATATGCTGATACCGCCCCCTTCTCCAGTAATGCTACCGGCTTTTGTTCTTTTGAAGAAATAAATCTATGGACGTGTTCCATATGCAACTTGAAGTGATCTCCATAATATATTGACAGAATAAGAACATATCAGAAGAAAACTAAGCAGAGAGATGCATATATCTATCTTTTAAACAAAAGGAGAAAGATGATAATATATGTACACATGTTTCAAAATAATAAATAGCATTAACAAAAATATTTACTGACAAGTGAATCTTTGTTTTACATTTTTTTTTTTTTGCAAAATCCCTCTAATGTCTGACTTTGTAAGTGATAGAAGAATGCTTAAAACTATTTTTGAGGGGCCGGGCGGTGGCGCTAAAGGTAAGGTGCCTGCCTTGCCTGCGCTAGCCTTGGACGGACCGCGGTTCGATCCCCCGGTGTCCCATATGGTCCCCCAAGCCAGGAGCAACTTCTGAGCACATAGCCAGGAGTAACCCCTGAGCGTTACCGGGTGTGGCCCAAAAACCAAAAAAAAAAAACTATTTTTGTATTTGAGCATAATATTGCCAAATTAGATAATGCCATGCAGCCTTTGGAAAATCATACACATGTATCTATGAATTTCAAGAAAAATAACAGATATTCTTGCAATAATTTTCAGAGACAAAAGAGAGGAGGACTGGAAAGTCCAGCTCAGGCCATGAAGCTCACCACAAAGAGTAATGAGTGTTGTTAGAGAAATAACTACATTGAGAACTATCATAACAATGTGAATGAATGAGGGAAGTAGAAAGCCTGTCCCAAGTACAGGCGGGGGCTGGGTGGGGAGGAGGGAGATTTGGGACATCGGTGGTGGGAATGTTGCACTGGTGAAGGGGGGGTGTTCTTTACATGACTGAAACCCAACCACAGTCATGTTTGTAATCAAGGTGTTTAAATAAAGATATTAATAAAAAAGTAAAACAAACAAACAAAAAGAATAATAGGGCAAATAGTATTTTGGTATTATATGAGAATAATTTTGACCTCACAATTTCCATGACAGGATGACAAAGACTTCCAGCAGATAATTCGTTGGATTTATCCTGGATAATACATTGGGGAACAGCTACCAGAAATGTAACTAAATTTCAGGTTAAAGTTAGAAATATAAAATCCTGGAACGCTCTTTTAGCAGAAAGCGGGGACATTTTTAAAGACTAGAAAGGCCATGTCAAAATGACTCAAGACTCTCCATGAATAGATGCCCTTAGTCAATAAATATAACTTCAAAGAAGTGAAATATTAAGTATATATAATAAAATAGTATATAGTAATAACACGTGTAATAATAAGTTTTTAAACAAAACTTTATTTAAATAAAATTTCACTTTGGTATTAGGAAACCATTTGCTTTGAGAAGTGGTAAGCAAAGGAAAAATTCAAGCATTTTTCTTACCATTTTGGGGGTTCGTTTATTAGGCTATACTCGGATTGAACCCGAGATGGTCTCATGCAAGGCAGGAAAAAAAAAAAGCTCTACTCGCTGTACTAGCGATCTGTATTGATTTTTTTCATGTTTTTAATAAAAACTGCATTTTAATACAAACTGCATCTTAGTGTAAAATTAGTTGACAAAATTTCTTTAGAGAGACATAGGAGGGGCAGAATTGATAGTACAACGGTAGGGCATTTCCTTTGCACGCGGCTCACCCGGGATTTGATCCTGAGTATTCATTCCATAAGGCCCCAATCTGATAGTGATTCCTGAGTGCAAAGCCAAGAGTTACCCGTGGCTTTGTGTTACCGTGGCTGGATGCCGCCCCCAACCAAACAAACATAATAGCCTCAAACAAAACAAACAAAAAATCGTAAAAGAATGATCAAAGGGATTGCAGGGTCCCTTTGCAGACGAGGCTAGTTTGCATCTAATAGTTTGTTAATGAACGTCTCAAAGAAGTTAGCAGCGGCGCCATCTGGTGGAATATTGTCTCACTGCCTGTGAGGTAACCATGCCAAATTAATAGCAAACAAAACCAAAATTGGATCAGTCTCCAGATCTAAGAATTCCTGTAGAAAGTCACAGTGAAGACTGGAAATCCTTATTGCACATCAACATAATATATTCAGAAAATTTATATTGAAGTAAATGCAAACAACAGTTTCTTCAACAAAAAAATATCAAGAAGAAAAGAATAAGGTCTCTAGTGGGAGAGGGAGAATCCACCATAACTCAATAATAAGATAACAAATTAGGAAAGTACTAATAGTACAAGGATTATAAGGCACATGCCAATGTTGCTGGCCTGGGTTTGATCCCCAGAACCACCTGATTCCTTGAACAACACATAGAAGACTCAGAAAATTTATTTTGTGGTGCAGAGTCAAGTAGGACTACATAGAACTGCAAGCCTAATTGGCACTCCTTCTCTTCACCTTCTGAGGCCTGCTAGGAGACCTCCCCCAAACAAATTATCCAACTATTTTTTGAAAAAAATTCTTTTTAAGCATAAGTACAAGCTTCCCACCACCAGTGCCCCCATTTATCTCCTCCTTCACTCCCCCCCTGTATTCAAGACAGGCATTCTACTTCTCTCATGCAAATTTAATGACTATTGGTTTGCAATATAATTTTAAGTTGGGGAAGGTGAAGCCTCCCATGTTCTTTTTCCTAAAAGTTGCTTTAGCTTTTCGTGGGTGTTTATTGTTCCAAATGAATTTCAGGAATGTTTGATCCACTTCTTTGAAGAATGTCTTAGGTATCCTTATTTCTGGTGAGAAGGCAAATGGTACAGGGATTTAGAAAGATTGGCAGTTTCTTACTGTTTTGTTTCTCCCTGTCTCTTTTGAAATTGGCAGTTTCTTATAATATAAATTTTCTCTTGTCTATCATACAATCCAGAAATTTTTTTCTGTGGTATTTACTCCTAGGTGCTGACAATTTATATCTGTATAAAAATTTGTACTTGGATGTTTATAGCTATTTAAGTCTCTATTTCCTTCACTAAAAAGATATCATGAGATCCTTTAGTAGGTGAATGATTGAATAAACAACTCTACATCCAATGATGAGATGCCAATAATCAACCAAAAGCATTGAAAGACAAGGAGAAAAAATGCATATTATTGAGTGACATAAATAAATCTGAGGCTTGAGTACCAGTGTATGACATTCTGGCAAATGCAAAACTATGGAGATAGCAAAGGAATTAGTGGTTAACAGGTGGTGGCAGTGGGAAAGAGAATGAGATGATTTTTTGAACAATGAAAATATTCTATACCTATTGTAAAGATGCATATAAGTTAAACATTTTCTCAACCCCATTGACTTTAGCATCCAATTTACATACTCATGTACTGTGGGGAATTATGGTGTTCATTGCTTTTGTTTTGTTTTGTTTGCTTATTTGTTTTTACAAATGTACTATCTTCACATATATACATAGTTATATAGAAATTTCTGTCTTCCTCTCAATTTTATTATAAACCTAAAATTGCTCTAAAAATTGATATTGGGCCAGAAAGTAAGCAGGTGAGACATTTGTTTTGCACATTTGATTACTGACTGCGCCTCACATATTTCCCTGAGCCCTTCTTGGAGTGATCCTTCTATGATATTTTATTGTTCTTGGAGAAGTGAATTTTGGTTTTCAACAAGGAAGTTAATATTCTAAATAAATATTTCATTTGTAAATGGACCTAATGGTAACTGTTAGTTTGTTGACTTTGGGACATTCATTATGAGTTGTCCTAAAAAAAACTACTATACTTTCACCACTTTTTAATACTACCACCATCACATTTAGAAAGAGAAAAAAAAGCAGTAGTTTTGGAAATTGTTATTTTTGGTAAGTTACACTGTTAGCTACTGCCAACCATAATTCTTTCCCTTCTAATTTACTATAGTTTTGAAATTCACAACGAAGAATTGAATGAAAATTAAACAGTCTTGAGACTAGTGAAACAATACAACAAATAGGGCATTTACCTTGCAAGAAGACATCACAGGTTCAATTAGCAGCATCCCATATTGTCCCCTGCGGAATGTCAGGAATAATTCCTGAGTGCAAAGCCAATAGTACCCCCTGAGCATTTCTGAGTAGGGCCCCAACTTAAGAATTAAAAAAAAGAAGAAAGAAAATGTAAAAAGTCTTACATGCCTGGGAAATAGTCTTACTCAGAAAGTTTCCAGTACCCAGAACTTTTCCAGTACCACTGAATGTTCCCACAAGAGGGCACTCTGATTTACTGAAAACGTTGGTAACAGTTAATTGGGTTTTATATAAGGTCTTGTTAACTAGCTTGCAAAAGTTAGAAAAAATTAAAGCATAGTCGACAGGGCAAAGAAAGCAAGAAGATTGGGGAGGGAGTATCCTCTATCAGTAGTAAACTTCTTTAACTTAGACTCTCTAATTTTAATCTTTGTGGCCTGCACTGTTATTATTAGTAATATAGTAGTAGAAGCAGCAGCAGCAGCAGCAGCAGCAGCAGCAGCAGCAGCAGCAGCAGTAATAGCAGTAGTAGTAGTAACACCAGCAACAGCAGCAGCAGCACCAATAGTGAGAGGTGCTGAGGAACAAATCTAGAGCTTTACTTCTGTGAACCATGCATTCTATCACTAATGCACAACCTCAGCTTCCAGTCAGCTTAATTTGGCCCCTTGAAGAGCACACTGTTAGGGACAGACACAAGACTGAGGCATATAGTCTTATACACCAGGATGAATAGCAACAACCATTGAGATGAGATTTCAACGTTTTCTTCAGTATGCCTTTATATAGGGTAAACTTCTAACTTCAGATGGAAGCTAAAAGATCCATTTATCCAGAGATAAGAAAAGTGTTTTTCATAAAAGCAGTCTGGGGGCCAGGGGCAGGCATTGAGGACCAGAAGGTAACAGGAGAAATTAATGGCAAGAAATGAACACTGGTAAAGGAATTAGTGTTGGAACATTGTATGACTAAAATTCAACTATCAACAGCTTTTTTAACTATTTATTTTATGGTGATTTAATTAAAAAATAAAATTAAAGCAAACTTTTATTTATTTATTTATTTTTTGGGTTTTGGGCCACACCCGGCATTGCTCAGGGGTTACTCCTGGCTGTCTGCTCAGAAATAGCTCCTGGCAGGCACGGGGGACCATATGGGACACCGGGATTCGAACCAACCACCTTTGGTCCTGGATCGGCTGCTTGCAAGGCAAACGCCGCTGTGCTATCTCTCCGGGCCCTAAAGCAAACTTTTAAAAGAAAAAAAAAAGATCTATCTGCTCTAAAGAGTCAGGATTTAATGCAGTATCACTTTTAAAAATTGAGGGGCTGGAGCAATATAGTATAGCAGGTAGAGAAGGGCACGGTTTACCTCGCCTGTGGCTCACCTGGGTTTAATCTCTGGAACTCCATATGATCTCCAAGCCCCATCAAAAATGATCACTGAGCACAGAAATTGGAGTGAATATGGAGCAAAGCCAAGTATGCCCCACCTAAAACAAATCTTATAGATGGTAAAATATAAAGTGTAATATAATCATATATCCAGAAATAAACCTACAATCTATAAACATTTAGTTTATAACAAAATATCTAAGATTATATAATGCAAAAAAGAATCTCTGCAACTAAGTGTTAGAAAAAATTGAACAGGCCCATGAAACATAATGAAATTAAACTACTCAACCCATAAAAAATAAATCAAAATGAATTAAAAATTATATTTAAGACCTGAAACCACAAGTACATAGGTTTAAATAAGATGGTATAGATGAATTGTTTCATGTTCTTAGTATTACCAATGTTTTGTGGAATTATTCCAAATGTAATAAAAATATAAACAATTGGTGCCATTGAAAAGTGTTTGTGTATATGTTTAAACAAAACAAACAGATTGCCTTCTGAATAAAAAATGATTACATAATAGATATATGAAGAGGGTGATACCCAAGGTATTTAATGAACTTATATAATTTAACAAAACCCAGTTCTTTACTATTAAAAGCTACCAAGAATGAAATAATCCAATTTAAAAATGGGTAGGACATTGGTGGTGGGAAATGTACACTGTTGAAGGATGTTGTACACTCTATGACTGAAAATCCATCATGAACAATTTTGTAACTGTGAAAAAGACCACACAACTGTATTATGAAAAACCTTGTAGAGGGTGGAGAGATAGCACAGTGGCAGGGCTTTTGCCTTGCAAGTGGCAGACTCAGGACAGATGTTGGTTCAAATCCCAGCATCCCATATGTCCCCCCATGCTGCCAGGAGCGATTTCTGAGCACAGAGCCAGAAGTAACCCCTGAGCACCTCCAGGTGTGGCTCCAAAACAAAAACAAAAATACTTGTAAACTAGAGCATTTAAATAAAGTAATTTAAAAGAAAATTAAAAAAAATTAGGAGAGTGAATACACTTTTCCAGATAGGATATTCAGATGGATAATAATCATAAAACACGCTTGTCATCATCACTGATCATCAGAAAAATGTGAATTAATAAAATACCACTGCATACCTGTGAAGATGGCTTCAAAAATAGCAATAACTAGAGTCAAAGATGTATGGAGAAAAAGGAACTCCCATGTTTCTAGGAAAGTGAATTGGTGTAACTATTTTGGATAAATGTTACAGCATTTCCTTAAGTGTCTAAAAGTAGAGTTACTATAATCCAGAAATTCTATTTGTAATGGATATGAAAAGTTATTTGCATCATTGTTTATTACAGTTATTTTCAACAGCTAACATAGGGAATCAGCCCAAATGAAAATTGATAAAAGGTTGGTGAAGAGGGGGCCGGGAAAGTGGCGCTAGAGTTAAGGTGTCTGCCTTGCAAGTGCTAGCATAAGACGGATCAGGGTTCGATTCCCCGGGGTCCCATATGGACCCCCAAGCCAGGAGCGATTTCTGAGCACATAGCCAGGAGTAACCCCTGAGCGTCAAACGGGTGTGGCCCAAAAAACAAAAAACAAAAAAAAAAAGGTTGGTGAAGAGGAAGTACATCTGTGAAATGAGATACTATTCTATTATTAAAACAATCTACGGGGTTGGAGAGATAATACAGCAGGTAGGGTACTTGCCTTGCACATGGGTGACCTTGCATTCTGTATGGTTCCCTTCGAACACCACCAGGAGTGATCCCTGATCAGAGATCCAGAACTAATGCCTGAGCACTACTGGGGAAGGCTCTGAGACAAAACTAACTAAAACAAGGTCTAATCACAACAAAATAGAGGGATCTCAAGGAAATTATGTAATTTGAAATAAATCAGAAGTTAGAAAATAGTTAGATTTTACCATGTGAACAATATAATCATATAAAATTGGTGAACAGATGAAAGAGAATAAAAAGAAAAGTGGGGCCAGAGAGATAGCATGGAGGTAAAGCATTCCATAAGGTCCCCTGAGCCTGCCAGGAGCGATTTCTTAGCGTAGAGCCAGGAGTAACCCCTGAGCGCTGCCGGGTGTGACCCCAAAAAAACAAGAAAAAAAAAAGTGGACAGACATTGAGAACAGAATTAAAGCTATTTTAAGAGAAGGAAAAAAGATTAAGGAGAAATAAAAATTACTAAGCAGAGCCAGAGAGATAATACAGTAGGTGTGGTGTTTGTTTTGGATGCAGTCAATGCAGGTTCAATCTCTCGCATCCCATGTAGTTCTCCAAGTACCACCAGGAGTGATCCCTAAGTGCAGAACCAGTAATAAACCCTCAACACTGTCAGGTGTGGCCTTCCAAAATTAAATTAAATTAATTTCAGTAGGACAGTCTCAGAGATAAAGCCGAAATTACTGCACATGCCAATCTAGTTTGATTATTGTAACTCTATGGTTCTCTGTGGGGCCCTGAAGGCCACAGCACTGAAGGGCCGGGGTATCCCTGAAGCTGCGGGGCCCAGCAGCACTGCATCTTCCCAACCATCCTACGGCCACATTGAACCAGTGGTCTATTGACCAAGAATTGCAATGGCAAATTATATTGGGGCCCTGGACCTCCAGAGCACTGTTTAGGAGTCCCCCCCCCCCCATCCAACAAAATGTTAATTTGAAAACACTGTATACAGCATTCTCTGAAAGACTTTTTTTTTTTTTTTTTTTTTTCGTTTTTAGGAACCAGGTGCTCAGGGATTAATCTTGGCTCTCCACTCAAAAATTACTACTGGCAGGCATCGGGGATCAGTGGGGATTGAATTCAGGCTGGGCGCATGCAAGGCAAATACCCTACCAGCTGTGATTTCAATCCAGCCCTGGCAGACTTTTATTTTGTTTTGGAACACACACATAGTGATGGTCTGGGGCTATATTCCTGGCTATGCACTCAGTAATTATTTCTCGAAATGCTCAGAAAACATACGGAATGCCAAGGATAGAACCCGGGTCGGCTGCATGCAAGGCAAGTGCCTAACTGCTGTACTATCACCTTGTTCCCTCACTTTTAAATTTACATTTTCATAGATGTCAATAACATGATTATTTAGATTGAGAGTGCTCTACAAGAGTTCTGTTTAGACATTTTTCCAGCTTAAGAAGATTCTATTCTTGATATTATCTTAATAATTTATATTGAGGGGTTGAGAGAGAAAGCAAGGCATTGTCTTGTGTGTGGCCCAACCAGATTCAATCCTTGGCACTTCCAAACCTGCCAGGAGAGACCAGGAGGAAGCCAAGAAGAAGCCCTGAGCAGCCTCAGGTGTGGTCTCAACTCTACACTAATAGTAAATATTATTATATAATGTATTTATTAATATAATTAATAATGTATAATAGTTATAACATATAATACATAACTATTGTAATAAAAATTGAAACACAAACCCACAGAATATTTTCACAGTTCAACCCAAGGGTGTCAATAAAAGCAAGTCTCACAAGATATAGGCAATTTTTCCTGAAAAAAGAAAAGATAGTAATAATGAGGACCCTACTTATGTTCAAGTAATTGCATCAAAGCTAGGGGTTTTTATATTCTCCCCCTTTTCAATAGAATGTGTTAATCTAATTAGGCTCCCTCAACTTGTACAGAGAATCTATTTTGCTCTTTGTTTGAGGCATATTAGTGCATACATTCTCTGGCAGAAACCAGAAAGACTGATCATAACACTTACTTTTTAAAAATATTTTCAGGTAGTTGCACAGCATGCATAAAAGAGAGATTTGGGGACATTTTATTTTTTGGAGAGTGGTGGAGGGCGTCAAATGTTATGAATTCTCTTCCACAATGCCATAGTTATTCTCTCAAGTCAGCTCAGTTTCCTCACAAAATTGTGAAGAAGGGCAATATTTCCCCCTTCTTGTTCCTCAAGCCTGGTAACTAATAAAACTAACATAAAACACAGATTGGAAGAGACCTATTTTTTTTGGTTTTGTTTTGGAGCCATACGCAGAGGTAATCTGGATTTAATCATTCTGCATTCAGGGAATAAGGGCTGGTGGGACTGAGTGTGCCATATGAGATCCCAGGAATTGATCCTGGATCAGTTGCTTGCAAAGCATATGACTTTCCCATTGCACTATTTATTGTTCTGGTCCAATAATATATATATATATATATATATTTTTTTAGGGGCAGTTGGACCACACCCAGTGACGCTCAGGGTTTACTCCCAGCTATGCACTCAGAAATCGCTCCTGGCTTGGGGGACCATATGGGATGCCTGGGATTGAACTGCAGTCCGTCCTAGGTCAGCCTCTTGTAAGGCAAATGCCCTACTAATGTGTCACTGCTCTGGCACCAAGATATATATATATATATATATATATATATATACATACATACACACATACATATATATACATATATGTGTATATATATATATATATATATATATTGTTTTTGGGTCACACCCGGCAGCACTCAGGAGTTACTCCTGGCTCTACGCTCAGAAAATCACCCCTGTCAGGCACGGGGGACCATATAGGATGCCGGGATTTGAACCACCATCCTTCTGCATGAAAGGCAAACGCCTTACCTTCATGCTAAGATATATTATTTTTTTAAGTTTAATAATAGCATTTCTTCTGTGTACAGGAAATGTAAGCAGTAAAAATTTGGTAATTTACTAAAATGTTGGGACCCAAATGATAGCACAGCAGGGAGGGCGTTTGTTTGCCCTGCAAGCAGCCAACCTGGGTTCCATCCCCAGCATCCCATACAGTCCTCTGAGCATTGCCAGGAATAACTTCTGAGAACAGAGCCAGAAGTAACCCGAGTGGCCCTGGGTTTGGCCCATAAAACAAAAAATAAGTAGATAGATAGATAGATAGATAGATAGATAGATAGATAGATAGATAGATAGATAGATAGATAGATGATAAAAGAAATGTCTTCATCTCCTTAAATAACTTTAGCTAGAGACAAAAGATGTTAGGGTAAGGCCATAATGTTAGCACAGTGTGTAGGGCATTTGCCTGCACCTGGCTTACTCCAACAACGCATATAATCTCATAAGCCTGCCAGGAGTAATTTCTGATCACAGAGCTAGTAATAACTACTGAGTGTCCCTGGGCGTGATCCAAAACTTAACCAAAACAAAACAAAATGAAAATATGTGTATAGATTAGAGGGGAAGGAAGATATATTACCAGAAATCACTTTAGATCAAGATTCAACTGTTGTGCAGATTTAAGTTTCTATTTTCTCCACTAACAAGAATTAAAGATATGTAGTCATCTCAGTTCAGCAGTTGAACAAGGAAATTTCCTTCCAAAGAGAGGGAATGTACCAGTCTTTCTTTATATGTACAAGTCTTACCAAAAATGGCAACATACACACGCAACTTTAATGGAACCTCCCATGAATAATAATTTTTTAAACATTTGTGTTTTTTTTTGGGGGGGGGCCACACCAGCTGACACTCAGGGGTTACTCCTGGCTCTGTGCTCAGAAATCGCTCCTGGCAGACTTGGGGGACCATGTGGAATGCTTGGAATCAAAACTAGGTCTGTCCTGGGTCAGCTGTGTGCAAAGCAAACGCCCTACCATAGTACTATCTCGCCAGCCTCCCCTTGAATAATTTTTTATATCACAGAGAAATGTTTGGAGGCACTAATTTTGCTTCTCTTCAGCCCTTCTTTGTTCATATGGTCTAGCAAGAGTACATTTAGTAAGTGAAATATTAAGTAGACAAGATGAAAATTTGTCAGTACTCCCTTAAAGTTTTTAAGTTATTTTGGTTTTGGAGCCATACCCTGTGGTGCTCAGGACTTACTCCTTGTTCTATGTTCAAAGATCACTGAGCAAGGATTAAGGCACCATATTCTGTGCTGGAGATTAAACCCAGGTCAGCTCCATGCAAGACAAAGCATTTTGTCCACTCTGATATTGCTCTGGCTCTTTAAAACATATTTTATATTGTCACAATAGTGTTAATGTTTATAGTATAAATGTATAAAATCACTATGCTGTTTTTTAGTATTAGGACATCTTGTTCTAGTGCAATTTGGAGGGAGCTATTAAGCAAATCAATCCAACAAAACTATGAATTAGATAAAAATGAAGCCAGTGTTTAAAAGGAAAAAACAATGTACAATTATTCAAATAGTGTTCCAGCATGTTCACAATCAAGGCAATGCACAAGAAACAGATAAAATATACCATTCTTCTATTGAATCCAAAATAATTTTGTTTTGTTAAAACATTTTCATTAAGTCAGAGAGAGAAAGACGCAGAATGGTCTCACTCATCTATGGGTTTTAAGAAAAATGAAAGACATTCTTGCAATAATTTTCAGAGACAAAAGAGAGGAGTGATGAGTTTAGTTAGAGAAATAACTACATGGAGAACTATCCTAACAATGACAATGTATGAGGGGAATAGAAAGCCTGTCTAGAGTACAGACAGAGCTGGGAAAGGGAGGAGGAATATTTGGACATTGGTGATGGGAGTGTTGCACTGGTGATGGGGGGGTGTCCTCTTACATGACTAAAACCCAAACACAATCATGTTTGTAATCAAGGTATTTAAATAAAATATTATTTAAAAAACAAACCCCCCAAAAAACCATATTCATTATTTTTGCTATATGAGTTCATTATTTTTACATTAACAAATTACTTTAATTAACATATTTTAATATTGTTACATATTGTTTGTAAATTATAAATTTAGATATTGTTAGTTTTATATGTGAAACAAAATATAAATATTAGTGTGTGTATTCTTGTAAATAATTAAGTAATATTAAAATAAAAATTATAGTTAAATATTTAAAAATCCTACTCTTAAAAGCTATATTACTAAAATTAAAAAAGTATAAAAATATATTATAAAGCAACATTTCTTTTATTTTTTCAATTTATTAATAACCAATAGAAAATAAAAAATAATTCAGAGTAATGATGGAATCATAAGAATAGATGCACTGTCTTTGGAGAACTAGTATAATTATTAACTTTTTATAAGATGCAGTATTTTTTTAATATTTTGAGCTACACCAGTAGTGCTCAGGGATTATTCCTGGCTCTACATTCAGGAATCACTCTTAATGGTGCTCAGGGGACCATATGGGAGCCTGGGATTGAAAATGGTTCAGACTCAAGTAAGTCAAGTGCCCTCCAGGCTGTGCTATTGCTTCTTCCCCACATCTAGTATTCTTTTTTTTTTTTGGTTTTTCGGCCACACCAGTTTGAAGCTCAGGGGTTACTCCTGGCTAAGCGCTCAGAAATTGCCCCTGGCTTGGGGGGACCATTTGGGGCGCCAGGGGATCGAATCGCTCTCCTTCCTTGGCTAGAGCTTGCAAGGCAGACACCTTACCTTTAGCGCCACCTCGCCGGCCCCAGATCTAGTATTCTTAAATGTGAGAGATCATATATTTTTTTTCTTCAGCTTATTATAGTTAAAGTAATGTGTTTATAGTGGCTCTAACATTTATGGGCTTGGTAAAAACAGCTACCTTCCTTAACCATTACCAGAGGTGTTCAGGGCTTTCTCTTGGCACCTGAGTGACTACAAATGATAGCACTTGGGTCAGCTGCATTGAAAAGTAAGTACCTTACCTCTGTGCTATTTCTCCAGCGTCAGAGAGATTTTTTTTTTTTTTACTTCACTTAAAGAAAATGCATCACATAGTTGACATAGTTGGCCACAATAGATTTGCTTCCAGATAAGTGAAAGGATAGTTATTAAAAAAAAAAAACAGAAAGAAGAAAAACTGAAAGCCTTTCCTCTAAGATTTGGCACAAGACAAGGCTGCCCCTTCTCGCAAACAGTGAGAGCTTGCTTCTTCCTTTCCTATCAGTTATCTATTTCTTTTTCCTAATTGCTATGGCAAGTATATCTAGTACTTTTTTGAATAGGAGTGACGAGAAGGGGCAGCTTTCTTCAGTGACCCTGGGGGAAATATCCTTTGATACTTCACAAGTGTTGAATATCCATGTCCAAGTTATATCTGTCACAAGCACCATGAGCTTACATCAAACCATTTTGTAAAATCATCAAATTACTCCATCTGTATGTTTTTTAATTCTTCATTGAGATTCTGTGATGAAGTGGCAAAGTGAAGGGAGGCAGACTACATGGATATTCTTCATAGGAAGCAGCAAAATATAAACAATTTAAAACTTTTAGAAACTTAGTAAAGTGTAATTGAGTGTATTCTCAGATTATGATATCAAGATAATCAGTCCAAGATTTTTGACTGTAAAAGATTTTGTAAAGATTTTGAGTGCAAAGACTATGAGTGTAAAATATTTATTTCTGAGCATTTTATTTATGTGAGAATAATCTAGCCAGATTTAGAAACTTTGAATAAATTTTTTTGTTCATTTTTGGGGCCACACTATTAAGCTCAGAGTTTAAACTCTAATTCGAAGCTCAGGGATCACTCAGCAGGGTTTTGGATCATTGAACCCAGGTCAACTTGGGTAAGTCAACCCAGGTAAGGCAAGCACCTTACCAACTGTACTATCTCTCCTGCCTGGAATACAAACAAACAAATAAAAAACCACCAAAATTTTGGATAGACAGGGTGTTCTTAAGGGTTCCATAGCTAGGGAATTCCACTAGATGGCCCTGTTTCAAAATATTACAAAATCAGAGATGAGTGACTTTCTGATGAATTGCATCTTGCATACTTTTAAAAGTATTTAGGGCACTTCATCATCAATTGTAGCTGGTTTTCCTAAAATTCTATTGATGTGGCAAATTTCATTTGTAGTATGACACGAAATTGTTTTGGTAAAAGAATTTAGCCCAAAGGTTTCTTAATAGAGAGTATTTTGTCCTGAATAAATCATTTAAAGAGAACAACCTGGCAACACTGAAATGACAACGTGTCCCCCAAAGTGCAGAATCAGCAGTAATGTTGGGAGTTGGGGTACAGACAGCAGCCTGGACTGTAAAATTCCTTTGCGCCAAAAGGATTTGACAACTAATACAGAGTCTGCCCCTTTTCCCAGCTCTATTTTGAGACACACTTTCAAGTCCCTCAGCTTATTCTGCTTTGCTATATGAATTCTGACAACCCCAAATGAGTCCAAACCACCCAATTAAAATATCCTCTAAAATGAAAATGTAATGGTTACAATAAAAAGCTGAAACCCTATTATTTAACAAACAGGGTCTGGAAGTTATAAGGTATCTCAGAATTGCTGAAAGAGAACAGAGGATACCAGTGTTTCTTTTCTCTACCCATGCATACTTTGATACTGGCATATTTTATATCTAGGTGCCAGGTCTCAGAGCAAGAAAGAAGTTTATTTGATTATAAATAATGAAAAAGTTGAAGAAATGGATTATGGCTTTATATTGCTTGTTTGTACCAAACTCAGTGGTATTGGGTATTCCCAAAACTTTGCTTGAAGACTATTCCTGGTGATGATCTGAAATCATGCACCATAGGCAAATTGTAGATCTTGAAATGATCCTTCTTTTTTACCCCCTAAACTTCTGTTCTCACAGACAACCAGCAGTAAGACTCCTATCCCTTCTGCCCTCATCATTCCTAGAGCACATCTGATCATTACAATTTATTTGTTCTCAGACATAGGAGAAGTCAATACCAGAGTCTTCTCCCTCCATTCTGACCATTCTCAACATTATTCCTATATGTAGTCATTCTAGATATTATTGACATTAATAAATAGTATATTGAAGACATTGCTCATTCTGTCTCCAAATTTATGCAGCCATATTTTCTTAGAACTTAAAAAAATCCAGACCACGAAAGTTCTGCTTTGTGTGTTTAGAGAGTTCAGTTTGGTAAGAGAGCTAAAAGTTGGATAATTTAACCTTTGGCCTTGACGAAGTTATAGGGTTTAAATTTACTTTTCTACTCTAAGTAATCAAAAAACCGGCCAAAATATATGAAGAAATAGTTTTAGATATCAGGTTAATGGCAATGTGAGTCTTTCATCCCCTGAGAGAAAGGAACTAAATGACGTGAACCTTACTGTTGTCCCAGTTTTCCAACTGGAAGAATCTCTAGATTGCAGAACAGAAAGAGATAACCCAAAAGAGCACTGCAGTCTCATTGAATACAGAAGACTGAGATTTAACTTGCTAGATTTTCCCTCTGAGAGGAGTAAGTTAATAAAGAGAAAATTCTGGTCTTCAGCTGAGCAGTAATTTGGAGTGTGTGTCAGAGAAAACTCCTGAGTTGCAGGAACAAAGTTTGAGAAATCTGTATCTGAGAAATCTGTATATTAACTACAACTCCAACAGGACAGTTAGAGTTGCTCAGAGTAGAAAGATCTCAAAATGCATCAGTTCTGTAGTGACCTAAGAATATTGCCTTCTTAGCAAAGCCATTCAAGTCAGTTTGAACCATTACCAGCCATGCAAACTGGAAATGATAGGTATTCCAAGTTACTTAGGTAGGGACTAGAAACAAACGTATACATACCATGTAAGTCAGACAGCAAAATGCATCATCTAATGAAATAAGTAGAAAAGGATCCAGAATTCAATAACTAAATTTCTAATTTTGGAGTGTTGACTGTAGATTTAGGGAATCATAGTTTCTATTTCCTTTGATTGCTTGGAGATTTAGTTATTCAATCAAAATAAACAACAAATATAATTCATAGTTATTAAATAGAAATATCCCAAAATAACAGAGATAATGAATTTAGCAGGAAGCAGTGTTTTAAAGTTATTATAAGTAGGTTTTATATATTCAAAAAGGTAGAGAAAAACAGTATTATAAAATATACATAAAAGATCCAGCTAATTTTAGAAAATTAGAATATAATCTCTGAAAAGAAAAAGTAGCTTCAAAAAATCAGCAACATCACTGTCTATAAGAGATCTTCAACACTAAAGAATAAAATTCCAGCAAAAATGACACAGTAAGAACAACTATCCTAAATTAATAATACAGAGGAAAAGAAGTTTAAATAAGTAAGTAGAGCATCAGAGAACTGGAGCAATAGTGATATGTAGAATTTGATATTCAGATACTATACCTTTTGGGAGGGAAGAGTTTCAAACCTGGCAGTGCTCAGGAGTTACTCATAGCTCTGCACTTAGGAATTACTCCTGGTAGGAGCAGGGGACCATATGGGATGCTGGGTATTGCACCTGAGTCTCCTGCCTGCAAGGTAAATGTTTTACCCACTGTACTATCTCTCTGCTTAAGGAATGATTTAAAAAATTTTTATTTAGTCATCGTAAAATTACAAAGTTATTCAAAGTTGGGTCAGGCATACATTGTTTTAAACCAATCCCTTCACCAATGTCCGCTTCCCTCCCCTTCATTTTCCTTCTCCCCACCAGTCTGCCTCTATGATTACAGAACAGAAAGAAATAACCCCAAAGAGCACTGCAGTCTTTAAAAAACTTTTTAAAGTTTTTGTCTTGCAGTTTATAGGACTGTTGCTGATTGGGTTTCATATATAACACTTTACCATCTTACAGCATTCAGCACCACCTTCTCCTGGTTGAATGTATCCATCCAACAGACTTGCCCTCTCCTTGTTCTATCCTCCAACTCTCTCTAGTGGCAGGTTTCCTACTAAATGCCAGTTCTCTTCTTTCTATTGTCTTTGGGCCTTCTTTATTTCAAGAGATCATTTATTTCAAGGAATCACAAGCAGTGCTAGGGATAAAACCCTGGTTGGTCAAGTACAAGGCAAGAACAATATATATAGTGTATATAGAATATATATGTACATATATATTCTATATACACTATACTATATATACTATATATTTGAGCCACCACTTTTTTGATGGGTCTATTTTGTTGTTGTTTTGTTGTTATTGAGGGAACATTTCCCAAATTATTTGTATATTCAATACCAAAACTAGACATTATCAGTAAATAAAATTAAAGGCCACTTTTAAAAGAGATACAAAAATTCCAAACAAGGAGCTGGAGCAGTGGCACAGCAGTCGGGCATTTGCCTTGCATGCAGCTGACCTAGAACAGACTGCAATTCAATCCCCCAGCATCCCATATGGTTCCCCAAGCCAGTAGCAATTTTTGATCCCAGAGCCAGGATCCCTGAGCATCACCGGATGTGGCCCAAAAACAAAACAAACAAAACAAAAATTCCAAACAAATCTTGTAATATATAAAATGATAAAACCATCATGACTACACAGAATTTATTCTAGAATGTAATCTTGGTTTTATCATCCCAAACTGATCAATAGTTTGCATGTATTGCCCCTTTATCAAATATTAATTGATTGTATGTCTGGGGACAATCTCTGAATACTCTAGTCTATTCCACTGATCTTAGGGTCTTTCTTTATTCCAATACCATACAATTTTAATGAGTATAGCTTTGTAAATACAGTTTAAAGTTGAGAAAAGTGATGCCTCGCATATTCCTTTTCCCAAGCGTTGCACTAGCTATTCAAGGGTATTTATTGTTCCAAATGAATTTCAGGAGTGTTTGATCTACAAAGAATGTTATGGGTATCTTTAGAGGGATTGCATTAAATTTTTACAATGCTTTGGGGAGTATAGCCATTTTAATGATGTTAATCCTTCCAATCCATGAACAGATTACATGTCTCCATTACCTTGTGTCCTCTTTTACCCTATCAACATACTTGAAAAGTAAATTCATAGAATCACTTCTCTAGGTGGAAAGAATTTTATAAGATTTGACTTCCATTTGTATATAGATTATAAACATTCAACAAATAAGGAACAAGGGAACTTTTTTTTTTTTGGTTTTTGGGCCACACCCGGTGACGCTCAGGGGTTACTCCTGGCTATGCGCTCAGAAGTCGCTCCTGGCTTGGGGGACCATATGGGATGCCGGGGGATCGAACCGCGGTCCGTCCTAGGCTAGCGCAGGTAAGGCAGGCACCTTACCTTTAGCGCCACCGCCCGGCCCCGGAACAAGGGAACTTTTTAAATCCGTTAAAGAGCATCTGTAAAAAGCCTTCAAAACCTACATCATGTTTAATAGAAAAAGTTCAGATTTTCTCTTTAGAGTCCCCTCTTAACAATTAACTATGTAATAAGACCTTAGTTTGTACCGTAGACTTAAAAAAAGAAAAGAAAAGAAAAAGAGGGAAAGGAAGAAAAGCAAGCAAACAAGAAAGAAAGTAAAGAGAGAAAGAAAAGAAAGTAAATGCTTACAGATTGGTAAAGATAATTTATATGTACCTTTTTTTATAGATCATTAAATATACCAAATAAATAATTAGGGATAAAAACAAAAAGATTTGCAATATTATAAGACGTATTTAATACTATGGTTTCAGTTGTTAAAACATGTGCAGAATTTATGCACTGAGAAGCAAAAGAATACTTCACTGAGAGCGATTAACATCCTATATTTATTCAAATATATGGTATATTTATGTATCAGAAAACTAACAATTGCCAAGATAACAGTTTTCCACAAAAATAATGTGTCCACACAATTCTCATTAAATTGTCAGTATATTTTTGATAGTTATGGCAGTTTTTACAATTTAAAAATTAGACTATAAAAAATTTTGACTTTTATTTATTTATTTATTTTTATTTTGGGAAGCTCTCAAGTAATGGACAAGAGGTCCAAAGGGCCACTGGCAATTTTCAGTCAACTGAAGTATCTATTCAATACTAAGATCTGAGGATGGATGTTGCTACCAATTGAGTTGTGTTGGAGGTTTCTAGGGATGCATCTGACAATGCACAGGAGATCATGTGGTGCTGGGAATCAAATTCTGTTGGATGCATGGTAGGCATGTTTCCTAACTGCTATATCTCAAGCCTCAAAAGTCTGATCTTTTAAAAATAGATTAAAGATTGAATTAGACACTTCTCCAAAGAAATGTGATAAATAATAAGATGCATCACATTAGAGAAGCACACATAAATACACATATACAGCCATAAAGTAATTTTAAATGAGAATAATTATAATAGAACAGAAATAAAAGAAATAGAACAAAATACCAAATGTTGACAAGAATGTCAGAATAATCACAAATGACATACAATGATGTCAGGAATGCAAAATATTTTTTTCTTTATTTAAACATCTTGATTACAAATATGATCATGATTAGGTTTCAGTCATGTAAAGAACACCCCCCTTCACCAGTGCAACATTCCACCACCAATGTCCCAAATCTCCCTCCATCCCACCCCACCCCCACCTGTACTCCAGACTTTCCAGTTCCCTCATTCATTCACATGGTTATGGTAGTTCTCAGTGTAGTTATTTCTATAACTGCACTCACCACTCTTTGTGGTGAGCTTCATGAAGTGAGCTGGAAGTTCCAGCCCTCCTCTCATTGTCTCTAAGGATTGTTGCAAAACTGACTTTTATTTTTCTTAAAACCCATAGATGAGTGAGACTATTCTGCGGCTCTCTCTCCCTCTGACTTATTTCACTCAGCATGATAGACTCCATGTACATCCATGTATAGGAAAATTTCATGACTTCATCTCGCCTGACGGCTGCATAATAAGGAATGCAAAAATATTTCTATAATCCTATACACCTTAAGATTATACAATAATGTGGTATTTTATTATTAAATGGGAAAAATCCTTAAAAATGGTGCTTAAAAATTAAAGTGGACCAGTGAGGTGGCGCTAGAGGTAAGGTGTCTGCCTTGCAAGCGCTAGCCAAGGAAGAACTGCAGTTCGATCCCCTGGCGTCCCATATGTTTCCCCCAAGCCAGGGGCAATTTCTGAGCACTTAGCCAGGAGTAACCCCTGAGCATCAAATGGGTGTGGCCTGAAAAAAATTAAAGTGGACCAAAGAGACAGGGGTTAAAGTTTTTGTATTGCATGTGACCAACCCTGGTTCAATCCCTATGACCACATTTGTTCCCCTGAACTCAGGGTCAGGAGTACCCTAACCTCCATATGAAAAATAAATTAGGTGATTTGTTAACTTTTTAATTGAATTTAATTTATTATTTCAAAGTATATATATAGGATCAGGAAGGAGTAGCTCTGTAGTAGAGCATATTACTTGAGTGTGAGGCTCTAGGTATGAGCCCTAGTATCACAACATGCAAAAAGTATGTGTTTGTAGTTATATGTATATATAATTGAATACTGTCTTCCTTGCCCTCGCTGCCTTCTTTTTATCCTTTCATTATTTTTAAATGCTGCCTTTGTCTTGCAGCGTAAGCAATAGGTCAGCTTGGTATAATGTCACTCTGTTCCATCTTCTTTCCTGCAGAATCTTATAGATACTGCTCATATCTTCATTGCAAAAGCAGTAGATGAGCCTCACTTTTACCACTTGTAAGTGTTAACTTTTTTCTTAGAAGCCTTAGGAAATTTTTATTTTGGGGAAGTGGGGTTACACCCTGCAGCACTCAGGGGTTATTCCTGGCTCTGCACTCAGAAATCGTAAGGGGGGAATCATCTAGGATGCCGGGATTAGAACCACAGTCTGTCCTGGATCGGCTTCGTGCAAGGCTGTGCTATCTCCCCAGCTATCTCTCCAGCTGGGGAAATCTTTCTTTATCCCTAAAATTAAATATCCTGATCAATATCTATTTTTATAGTCAATAATTTTAAGTACATGGTAAGCACTTCAATATCACATTTAATTTGCACTTCAAAGAGATTTTTATTTGTTGTATATTTGAATAATTTTATCTTCTACTGTTGAGTATGTTCTTTCAAGGACAATATGATTCATATTTGTATCATCTAGATCTGAATCAATCACTTCATCTCTTAATTGTTTTAAATTCTTTGTAGTTTTATGGAGCCAGAGCAGTGGCTTTACTTTGCATGCGGCTAACCTAGAACGGACCATGGTATGATCCCCTGGTGTCCCATATGGTCCCCCAAGCCAGCAGCAATTTCTGAGCACATAGCCAGGAGTAACCCCTGAGTGTCGCCGGGTGTGGCCCCAAAACAAACAAACAAAAAACCGTCTTTCTTTGTAGTTTTTGTAATTATTTTAATTATATGTTCCAGACCCTCACCCCCAGACCCATAACTCTTTAGTTAGGTCTTTGATTTAATTTATGTGTTATAGTTTTAATGGTATTATATTGATGTCTTGTCTTGTAAATATAATTTCTCTTCAATGTTTTCTCTTCTTATTTTATTGATAAGCTATTTTTATAGTTTTATTTAGCACAAGGCAATCTGAAGGGAGTTACTATCTCTCTCTCTTTCCCTGCCCCCACCACTATACTCCTTGGTGACACATTTGCAAGGCTAACCTGCCATTAAGTTTCATTTTGCTCAAGCTACAAGTGGGCAGTTCAGTAGTTGTTTAGTTTGATCTATGGTTATTCTTGATCTTCTTACCCAGAAGTTATTTGTCTCTTTTCTGAGTGACAATCTGGGACTAGTCTTTCATTTTTAGCTTGCTTTTTTGTAGCCTGCAGATATGAAAAAAGAAGAGCTTCCTTGTTGAATACTTTTTTTTTTCTGACTCACTGCAAATATCTTGCTTCCCAGGATCAGTGGTCATAGAAGGGGAATATCACCTCACCAAAGCCCCCTGATTTTTTCCCTCCAATTCAGTCAGGACCTTGGATTCTGTGGGGGGTGAGTGGGTGGGGCATAAACTCTCCAATCTCAGCAGCAAGTTCTACTGTATATAGAAAGGGGTTTCTCCACTCACATTCCCATAGACTCACTCTTTCAGCCACATCTTTTCAAATCAAGGTGAATTAAATTATGGGTATCAGAATTTTGTTGATTCACTTATTCTCAGCCCCCCCCCCTTCTCTCATGAGGCATTTACACCTGGAGGTGCTCAGGGGTTATTCCTAGCTCTATGCTCAGGAATTATTCCGGTGGCACTCTGGAACATACGGGATGATAGAAATTGAACCCAGTCAGCACATGCAAGGCCTAGCTGTACTCCTGCCCTTTCTCATATCTCTTAAGTCAGGGCATGACTCAGTTTTGAGATTTTTTTTATGTAGATTTGGGGGGCACCCTCAGCCATGCTTGGCAGCTCTGAGATCAGGTGTCACTCTGGCATGATCTTGGGGACCATATGAGGTGCTGGGTATCAAACCCATGTCAGCTGTGCCCTCCTGAATGTACTATTACTCTGATCCCTTTTCAGGTAGTTTTATCTTTTTTCAACTCTTTTGCTATTTCAACCTTTTAAAAATTATATTTTTAAGAGCTATAGAGATAGTACAGCAGTTAGGGCATTTACCCTCTATGCAGCAGATCTGGTTTGGATCAATGACATTCCATATATTCCCCCAAGACTACAAGGAGTAATCCCTGAACACTACTAAGTGTGGCCCAATCAAATAAAAGGGGGGTAATATTTGTCCAGTTCCGTAGGTGCTTATGATTCTAAACAGATGATTCAAAAGTCACACTTAGACATAAACCAAGACTGACCTAAAATTCAGCATCAAGGTAAAAACAAAATTAAAAGTGGAGTGGAAATTAGAGAGTCTTCTTCTATACTGACTTTAGATATTGAGATGGCTGAGAATTTTTTATGTGTTCATTTTTAGAATACCTCCAGTGGTTCTCCAGTTTGCTTCTGGCTTTGTGATCAAGAATCACTCCTGATGGGCTCAGGGGGTTATATAAAGTACTGAAGACTGAACCCAGGTCAGTTGCATGCAAGGCAAGTGTCTTAACCTGCTGTCCTGTCTCTCTTGCTAGAATTGGTTTCTAATTTTACATTTATTTAAAACATTTCCAAGAACTAAGGAAGCACTTTAAGTTACTTTTTTAGATGTTAAAAATCACTAAAGATAAATAAACATCCTACATTTTAAACATATTTTATATACTTATAAACCCAAAACATAACCATGCAGAATGTTAAACTGTCATTAAACCATGTGCCAAGTGCAGTCTTCTCCCAAATGTGTTCTGCCACAAGCACTTGAGCTAAACTCCTCTGACTTTACTCTACTCTGCATTTATTTATCTTATAGAGGGAAACTAATTTTTACATTACTTTTGGAGATTAATTCTGTATGCTGACTGCAACAAGACTTGATGTTTTTCATTTATACTCAGCCACATTTTCAGCAACACCCTGGCAGCTAGTCAGTGCTGTGTATAGGGATTTTACTGCACAGTTCACATCCAGATCAGCAAAAGGGGAGAGAAATCCCTAGGTGCAGTTTTAATTTGGTTGCCAGGAGGGAAACATAAAGCAGTATTTGGAGTCCATAAGACATGATTCTGTGAAGTTCAATGGATGAGAACCAGCCCATCTTGGAACCTGACCCCTTATGAACCATAGCAACAACCTGGCCCAGGAGGCCTGATTCTCAGTTTCCAGTCACCACGTTGCTTCTCAGCATTGCTGGGTCACAGGTTCTCAAGGACTGTTTATCTTTTCAGTGTCTATCAGATTGCTTCACCATTAGCTTTCTCTGTACTCTTTTAATGATTCACAGTAATTGTTCCACATGTCACCTTAACCTAGTGAGCACATTTGCAAGAGTTATGTATTCATTTGAATGTATAATAACACCTCTTAGTCACACTGGCTGAAAAGGCCATGTAAGTCAATGGCAATTGCCATTGATTTCATGGCATGTTTCACAATAACCCAGCAGACAGACTTCTGGAGACAGGAAAATACTATTTAGTACTTATGTTCTAATTTCAGAACTTTAATTCTTGACTCCACAACTAGATTAGGTACTTTAAAAAAATTTCTTTTTATTTCGAGTCACACCTGACAGTGTTATTCTTGGTTCTGTGTTTAGGACTGATCCCTGGCTGTAATCAGGGGAGCATCTGTGGTGCCAGGAATAGAAATAGGGTCAGCCACATGCATGCAAAGCAAACACCCTCTTTTCTGTAAGGGCAAAGTACTGAATCTCATGTAACTTCAGGTTCTTTAATTATCAAATGAGATAAAAATAATAGCACTTAATAATATCCAGAAACAATAAAGATGAGGGCCAGGAAGACCAGTCCATGGTAGGAAGCTTGCCACAAATAGCAGGGAAGTGCAATTAGGGCAGAGAAGGGATCACTGTGAAAATGATAGTTGCAAATTATCCCTCTTGACAAGAATTGGGAGCTGAAAAGAGATAAAGTGATAGGCATGATACCCCTCAGTAATATATTGCACACCAGAGTGTCTAAATGGAGGGAAAAGAAAGGAAGAGGGAGAGACGGAGGGAGGAAGAGAGAGAGAGAGAGAGAGAGAGAGAGAGAGAGAGAGACAGAGACAGAGACAGAGACAGAGACAGAGACAGAGACAAAGGTAGAAATATCTGCTCTAGAGGCAGGAAAGGAAGGGGAAGGAGGGGGAAACTGGGGACATTATTGGCAGGAATTATACACTGGTGAAGGGTGTTGTACATTGTATGATTAAACTCAATCATGAACAACTTTGTATCTGTGAAAAGAACTGTATTAACAACATTATAACTATGGTATTTAAATAAAGTAATTAAAATTTAAAAACAAAAATGATACCACTAGAGGATAAGAAAGAGAATATATGGCAGAATTCTTTAAAAATTTTTTCAATTGAATTAAAAAACTGTGATATGTAGAGTTAGTGATAGTTGAGTTTTAGGCATATAATATTTCAACACCAATTTCACCATCAGTGTCAACTCCTATCACCAGTGCTCTAATACTCTGTCTTCCCCAACTACCCTCTCCCATCCCCTGCTTGCCACCTTGGCAGGCACTTTACAAAGTTCAGCAGTCACAGTTAGAGCTCATGTTTTCAGTGTTGTTGAGTCTGTGCTTTGGATGTCTAGCTATACCACTCAATATGGGAGAATTCTTAGCATCGTGTAGAAACAATTTGTTTGTAAATAATGAAGTTGCAGAAACTGCTAAGCATCTCATATGTTAGAGAAAGCAGACACCTACAACGGTTCAAATTTATAAATTTAAACTCTATAAATAGAAAGATATATAGCAAATAATCTCTGAAACCAGATGCTCTTGCTTTCAAGTTAAATTTTAAAATAATCTGTATAAAGCCATAGAGACTTTGCTGAGGTCACAAGCTGTCTAGAGGTAAAATTAATAATAAAACTTGGTGACCTGATTTAGAGCCCAGTGCTCTTCCACTGCATCACTACTGCCCATCTTTGCATTGGCATTCTCATAGTGGAGATTCACCCATTGTAACCATGTTTGATTTTCTCTAATGTGATTTTATTTAAGTATTCTTATTAATACTTGGATATAATTTAATTAATACTAAATTAAAGCTCCAGTATCAATGTATTAAGGTACTGGTGATCTTTAGCTATAGATATTTTAGGGCTATAATCATACATCTTCAATGTATGACCCCATACCATGACTTCCAGTAAGGACAAACATTCACCCCACTACAATTTGCTGTACACACCTCCACTTGGCTCCCTCTTTATGCCATTCTTATGGTAACTGAAGTTCTGCAACAGATTATAAGAGCTTATTTTGATTTTGCTCTGTCTGTTTCCTAGCTTTATTTCTTTATATACCACTGACTAGTTAAATCATATGATATTTGCCTTTTACATAAATTCTTTCACTTGGCTTCAACCCCTCTTGTTCCATTCATATTGTGACAAAATATAATATTTTGCTTTTATTATATTGCTGAGTAGTATTCCAGTATGTGTATGCATATGTGTGTTTATGTGTGTGTGTGTGTGTGTGTGTGTGCGCGTGTGTGTGCTTACCCATTTATCTGTTATTGGGCATTTGGATTGTGTCCAGGTCTTGGCTATGCAATTAGAGTAGAAGTGCACATTTCATTTTGAATTATCATTTTTATGTTCTTTGGATAGGTATCTAGGAGTGTAACTGCTGAATAACATGATAGTTCTATTTTTAAATAAGTATTTTGAGAAAGCCCCATATTGTTCTCCATAGAGACAATTTTTCTTCCCACCAATAATGTATAAGAATTTTTATTTTGCTATTTCTTTGGATATAGGTCATTCTCACAGGTATAAAATGATACCACACTGTGTTTTAATTTTTCAAAATAAGTTATGATTTAATTTATTTTTTTAGTTGATAGCCATTTGTGTGTTTTCTTTGGAGAGGTGCCTATTCAACTCTCCTATGGCAGTCATATTACTGAGTAGGTTTTCTAGATGTTAGCAGCTTCTCACCTCAGTTGCTAAAAAATGATAACTTTAAAATAACTTTGAACTAGACAGGAAATTTGTTTTTCATGTTAAAAAATCCAGGTAAGCTAACCAAGTCATTATGGGAGCTCTATAATCAAAAGGGCCCTAGATCTCTTCTATCTTAATGCGCTGCTCACTTTAGCCACATGATATAATTTTGGCACAAAAATAGGCTTTTCTTGGGACAAAAGGATAGCATAGCAGGTAGAGTGCTTTTCTTTCATGTGACCAACCCTGGTTTGATCCTCAGCATCCCATATGGTCCTCCAAGTTCTCCAGGAGTGATTCCTGAATGTAGAATCAGGAGTGTATCACTGGTGTAGACCCAAAACAAAACAAAAGAATAGGCTCCTCCAGATTTTGCTATCATATTCAACTTCCAGCAAAGGTGTGGAGGAGGTAATAGATGGTTAATCCTGTGGGAAAGTGGGCAACAGACTTCTTGCACTTAATATTATGTACAGTTTTGCTCACATTGCATTTATCTTAACTGAGCCACATAGCTATATTTAATAGCAAACAAGACAGAAATATATACGTGTGTATTGGTTGTAGCACTCAATATTTCAATTTCCATATAAGAAGAAGAGGACTGGATATCAGGTATAATCAGGAATAATTCACAATCTTAGACTAATACAAAAGTATTATAGTTTATAGATTTCAATGTAACTGACAGAAGGTGTACATAGACTTAAAGATATAGAAAAGTAGCATGGAGTGACGTGGAGTTCCATAAACTCATTGTGATATATGCAAAGCTAGTAGATAAAAAGACAACAGCAGGTATTGATGAGAATGGAGAGAAATAATAACTCTTATACTCTGCTGGTGGAATGTAAAAGGGTGAAGTAACATAATCATGGTTGACATTGTTTTAAAGTGTTAAAAATAGAGTTATTATGTGACCCAGCAGTTTCACTTCTAGTTAAGATAGATGAAAATATATCAACACAAAGAAGTATGTCAATGTTCATGGAAATATTTCCATTATGTGCAAAATGTGACCCAAATGTCTTTCATCCAATGAATAGGTAAATAAAAGGTGGCTTGTCTATGGATAGATTTCAGTAACTACAAACACACACACACACACACACAAAAAAAAAAAAAAAACCAAAACACAGTACTAATTCAGTATGGATAACTCTTAAAAGCATTTGTGTTAAATGAAAGAAACGAGTTATAAAACACTACATATTGTTTGATTCCTTTCATATGAAATACTCAGAATAAGGCAAATATCAATGAAAGTAGTTGGAGATGGGAAATGGTGACTGTAAATAGAAAGTTTTCGTTTTAGGGGTGGAAAAGGGTAGTCATGACTGGTAGTGCTCAGGGGTTATTCCTGGCTTTGCACTCCAGAATAACTCCTGGCAGTCTCAGGGGATCATAAAGGACACCAAGGATCAAACTTGGGTTGGCCATATACAAGGCAAACACTATCACTTCAGCCCAGACACGAGATTTCTTAATGTTGTGATGGAAATGATCTAAAACTTATTATAGAGGTAATTGCAGAAATTTGAAATTTAGTAAGAATTGTTGAATTTGGACCAAAGAGAAAACAGAGGGGTTAAGGAATTTGTGTTGCACACAGCCAACCCTGGTTTAAGCCCTGGATCATGAATCATCCTGGAGCATGAACAGCAATCATTTCTGAGCACAGAGCCAGGAATAGTCAGAGTATCACTGAATATGATCTCTTCCCCAACCTTCAATATTTACATACACACACAAAGACACACATCTACACTAATTGAATTGTTGACTTGTACACATTTAAAACACCAATAGAAGCAGCATATATGCCCTCATTTGGTTGGCAAAAAAAAAAAAAAAAAAGGCTGATTTGTCGTAGCCAAACTGGAGCTGGGGACAGTGTAGATACAGGAGACACCTAGAGATAAAAATACTATTCTGTGTAGAAAAATCACATCTTAGGGACTGTCAAGAAAAATTTCCCTGAAAGGACTCTTCTTATTCCACTCAGTGGATTAGATAAATGAAATAGATTATTAAGTTCTCATGGCTTTAAATGCTTAGCATACAACTCACTGATAATTATTCTCCTACTTGACAAATTCATGGGTTTTTTTATTTGTGTTTTGGCTACACCCAGTGACACTCGGGAGTTACTCCTGGCTCTATGCTCAGAAATCACTCATGTGGGAGGGGGGCAGAGAAATAGCACAGTGGTAGGGTGTTTGTCTTGCACACAGTCAAACCAGGTCAGACCCAGGTTTGATTCCTGGCATTCCATATGGTCCCCCAAGCCTGCCAGGAGTGATTTCTGAGTGCAGAGCCAGGAACAACTCCTGCACGATGCCAGGTGTGGCCCAAAAATAAAACAAAAAAAATTTACTCCTGGCAGGCTTGGGGGACCATATGACATGCCAGATATCAAATCCTGGTTGGCCACATGCAAGGCAAACATCCTATCCACTATGCTATTGTTCCAGCCCCAAATTCATGGTTTTTTTAAGTCTCATTAATTCCTCCTCATAGTAGTCTGCCCTTTATTATTATTTTTTCTTAAAGTGAGCGTGTCTTGATAGTCACATTCAGACCTCATAAAATGTAATTAAAAATAAGTGGATCTTATCTAGTCATCAGCTTTTGCTTCAGTCTATGAATGGAATAAGATAGGTGTGACACTTGTCTCAGAATTTTCTGAAGATGTACACTTCCTGAGTCTAAGTATGTTTTTCTTGTGACTTTTAGAATTCAAGAACATACCTGATTGACTGGTTAAAAAATCATGCCATGTTCAATGTTTAGATATGGGAAAAGGTGACAGAAGATAAAACTCAAAAGCAACCATACTGGACTCTTTTTGTTGTTGTCTTTTTTCAGAGACCAACACCTGACAATTTTCTAGCTTTACTCCTGGCTCTGTGGTCAGGGATCACTTCTGGTGGGATCAGGGGAAAAGTTGAGGTGCTGGGGATAAAACTTGGGTACAAGGTTATCACCCTACCTGCTGTATTATCATTCTAGTCCTCTACTGGACTCTTGTACAGAGAATAAAGTTGTGAAAACTTAGGGTATGGAGGCAAGTCAACCAAGTATGTAACAAAAGCAGTTAGAAGAGTGTATATTTCAAGTACTGTGAGTCAGACAGAACTGAAATAGATTTATTCCCTATAGATCATGATACCAAAGAATACTGGGAGAATTGATGTTCCTACTCATCTGGTCTTTACATCAACTATTTTTAAGGAGAAAGAAAGTGTCCAATAGTAAGAGCCCTTACTTGGCTTTTTGTTTTTGTACTCAGATTTCACCTTGGTATATGTTTATATTTTCATTCTGTAACTCCAAAAGGTTATAGCTTCTTGTATAATTTTTTAATGAAAAAATTAAGATAAAACCTATAGTTAGCTTCCTCTTCCTGTAATAGATCTTCCCAGAAAGTACTACTTTAGCATGTTTCTTTTTTTTTTTTTTTTTTTTTTTTTTTTTTTTTTTTTTTTGGTTTTTGGGCCACACCCAGCGGTGCTCAGGGGTTACTCCTGGCTGTCTGCTCAGAAATAGCTCCTGGCAGGCACGGGGGACCATATGGGACACCGGGATTCGAACCAACCCCCTTTGGTCCTGGATCGGCTGCTTGCAAGGCAAACACCGCTGTGCTATCTCTCCGGGCCCTACTTTAGCATGTTTCTAGAGCATTTTGTTTCCTGTTGTTCAAAGTGCCTTTGTTGGGGGAGGGGGGTTCTGGGCCACACCCAGTGATACTCAGGGATTACTCCTGGCTATGTGTTCAAAAATCGCTCCTGGCTTGGGGGACCATATGGGATGCCATGGATCAAACCAAAGTTGTCCTGAATCAGCCGCGTGCAAGGCAAACGCCCTACAGCTGTGCATCGCTTCGGCCCACAATGTGCTTTTTTTTTTTTTTTTTTTTTTTTTTTTTTTTGGTTTTTGGGCCACACCCGTTTGACGCTCAGGGGTTACTCCTGGCTATGTGCTCAGAAATCGCCCCTGGCTTGGGGGAACCATATGGGACGCCGGGGGATCGAACCGCTGTCCGTTCCTTGGCTAGCGCTTGTAAGGCAGGCACCTTACCTCCAGCGCCACCGCCCGGCCCCCACAATGTGCTTTTTAAGTTTACCTACATACCCACATGTATAACTTGAGATGTAAATGTGCAAAATGCATTTAAAGGCCATAATGGACCCAATTACTCAAGCAGAACACCGATAACAAAATGAGAAGAATAAAATGACCTGAAAGTTTCCTACAAAACAAACTTTATGACTTTATGGATAATTGCTTTCAAATTTCACACAATTTGTAACCTTTTAAAAAAGTCTACACAATAAAAACAGGCAGTTTAGGGGCCGGAGTAGTGGTGCAAGCAGTAGGGCATTTGCCTTGCATGTGCTGACCTCGGACGGACCTAAATTCAATCCCCAGAAAACCATATGGTCCCCAAGCCAGGAGTAATTTCTGAGAGCATAGCAGGAGTAACCCCAGAGCGTCACCAGTTGTGGCCCCAAAACAAAACAAAGCAAAACAAACAAACAAACCCAGGCAATTTATATACAAAAATAAAAATAAAATAAAAATCTTAAATTACCTTGTAACCAAAACTTAAAACAGTAAGGACTCTAAATCAATTATCTATCAAAATAGATTAAAAATAATCTGGATTTAGAAAAAAATCATCTGTAGGCACATTTTACCATGTCCCAATAGGAAATAAGAAGATTTTTTTTCTTCTGGGGTGAGGTGGGGTGACAGTCCCTACTCAGGAAGCTTTTCATCATTTTTCCTACAGACAATAATTCTCAGCAGAAATGAGGGACTCTAGGGTTGGACACATGTAACCTGAAATTCATATTAACTATCCATCAACTTCGGGATCAGACACTAATAATCCTGACTCTCCCCTTAATTTATCGAACCTTGAACCCCAGGACTGTGTTGGCCAGCTGGAATGGTGACTGTGTCTCTGAAGTAGGTCTGAGTCTAGCCTTTGAAAGGACTGACAACATGCTTGCCTTTGTTTTTTGGGGTTTTTTTTTTGTTTGTTTGTTTGCTTGCTTTTTTTGGCTTTTGTTTTTTGTTTTGTGTGTGGATTACTCCTGGATATATGCTCAGAAATCTCTCCTTTCCTTTGGTTTATTGGAGGCTAGAGTTCACTCTTAGAAATCGGAGGCCTCCACCTTCCCATCAGAGCAATAAAACCAACTTGTATCCTCCAGGCTCCCCGACAGAAGTTCCATGCTATTAATTACCGCCATGATCCCAACCAAATGCACTCTACCTACAAACCCACAAAAGCCTGAGTTCCAAAAAAATTGTAGTAGTTTTATCTGCGACAGTGTATTATACACTAAGAAATAAGTTGGGACAACAGCACAACAACTTGGTAACTGGCAAAAAAAAAAAGATCAACAAGAAAAAAGGAAGAGCCTGATCTAGATATACAAATTTTCAGTCTGTGCCTTGCACAGTGAAACTGATAGACCTAAACTATTGTTGGCCATAGAATTTCCCTGACTTTCTTGAAAGATAATTTGGTAATATGCAGTTGCTGAAAAGTTCTACAGATTCATGATCTAGAAATCTCACTTTAGATGTTCCTCCAAAGGAAATAATAAAGGTTTCAATGATCTACAAATGAAATTATTTCTGTTTATTTTACTTTAAATTATTTTTAAAAAGATATTTTGTCTTTGTTTGTTTGTTTGTTTATTTGTTTGGAGCTACACCTAGTGGTGCTAAAGGATCATACCTGCCAATTCAAGGAAACCGTATGTGCTTCCAGGGTTGGCTGCATGAATACAAGGCAAGCAGCCTTCCTGATGTACTCTCTCTCCAACCCTAAAAGTCTGTATGAAGAGTTATATATAAGGAGAAAATTTTCAACAGTGTAAGGACCTATCAACATAGGATTGGTAAAATAAAATGTATATATGCATCCAGTGAATAATAATACATATGGAGTTATTAAAGGAGATGACTGGAATATATAAACCAAATTACATTATAGTTTATCTCTGAAGATAAAATTAAGGGAAACTTTCTCTTTACGCTTTACATTTCTCCCACACTCACCATATATTTTAATTTAGTATTTTTTGTTCTTTTTGGTTTTGGGGTCATACCTGGCAGTGCTCAGGTGTTACTTCTGGCTGTGTTTGGGGTACCATATGGAATCCTGGGAACTGAACTCAGGTTGGCCATGCGCAAGACAAGAACCCTACCTGCTATAATATCCCTCTCGTCCCACAATATATTCTATAAGAGAAACAAATTTTAAACTAAAAAAATAGCACAACCACCATTTTAAAAGAAGGCTCCTTAGAATGCTCACTGAAATTGTGCTCTGGGCTTGGCACCACACTCAGAGCAATTTAATGATCTTTGCTTGGCATATTCCATAGGAATAGCTGCAATTTCCTCTTGGGATCATGTAAGGACAGGTACTTGATAGAGGCCATGATTATAAGGTGTTTAGCATCTGATATCTGAGTCATTTGACTCTTAATTTATAAATATCTATTGGCAATCCTGAGACAAAACAATGTCTGTATACATACTATCTACAGTTAGAATTTGTTAACAGAATAATTTCCCTCTACTTTGGCAGCTTTAAATTACCATAATCAAAATAGCTTTCTCTTTATCAAAGTTTTGAACAGTCTACCATCTGACCTCTACTTCCTTGGTCTGCTTTCCCTGTTTTGGGAGAAATCATTCTTCTGCTCTTTATTTCTGTGTTCTGCAGGTTGGTTATTTTGTTTGTCTATTTTGTATGTGTGTTACAACCTTGAACAAATTTGAGAAAATATCCAGGACTGAGATTTTGCACTGCTCACACCAGAAGTCTCTGGGGTTCCAGAGCCTTCAGATATTTCCAGTTTCTCTTTTAAACCTATTCCAGTTATCTGGAGAACTGACTGTCTTTGCTTATTGGAGTCGCCTGCTATAGTAACATGTAGCCATGGTAACAGAGTGTTGGTGCTAATAAGCAGTCTTTCATATTTAGGGGAAACTTTTCCTGTCAAAGCAGCTATGCATGTCCTTTTATCTATTTGAATTAATTATTTATTCTATTATTAGATGTAACTACTTTAAACGATTAGAAGGCCATAGACACATGGTTTTTTTTTTTAGTCACACCTAGTGGAGTTCAGGCTATCTCTCTTGCCCACAGACACCTTTTTAAAAAAGAGATCAGAATGAAAAGTAAAAAACAATCCTGGATGAAGTCAAATTATTAAAAAAAAACTGATAGAATGGCCAGAGAAATAAGGTTGTTAAAGGGTTGGTAAGGATTACAGGGTTGGTAAGGCATTAGCTTTACATATGCCAAGTTGCTTCTATCCCCAGCGCCACAGATGGTCTCTTAAATACTGAGGATCACTCCAGGAATTCACTGATTACACTCAGCATACTTCTGGAATTTGCTAATTTCTCTTTTCCTTAAACACTTTACCTATCCCATCTGACCCCCATTTCTTGACCTCTGTGGTTTTAAATCTCATCTCTTCCTCAGTGAGTCCTATTCTCTCCACAGAGTACAGGATCATCAACTCACTTCTAGAAAATGTTTCTCTACAGATATTCATTCAAATTTCATGGATATATAAATTCAATAATTTGTATCCCAATATATTTTATAGTAACAGGAAAAAAACATAAAGGCAAAGAAAACCCAATTTTTCATTAGAAAATTCAAATAAGGGCCACAGAGATAGCACAGTGGTAGGGTGTTTGCCTAAATGCAGATGATCCAGGATGGATGGTGGTTCAAATCCCAGCATCCCATATCCCCCCATACACCCCCGGGCCCGCCAGGTGCAATTTCTGAGCACAAAGCCAGGAGTAACCCTTGAACGCTGCTGGGTGTGACCCAAAAAAAAAAAGGGAAAAAAAGGAAAAAAAAAGAAAATTCAAATAAATCATGCTACATTTACATAAGAGAATATGGGGCAACAAGTGATCTACATGCATTACTATAGAAAACAATCAGGGACATAACTGAGGAGCAAGATAGCAAAGCAATGTAGAGAACACTCTTGTGTTTAAAATCTCTAGATACACATAATAAATAGATGTGTGTATTTATATATAATATGGACACAACACACATAAATAACATTCAGTAAAACCTACCTTATTATAAGTAGAATGTAAAGTTTTCAGCAGCCTAAGATGTATTTCCCTCCCTGTGAGGTTAATGAAATGGCCCATCTGGAGCTGAGATTCATTTTTGGGATCTAATAGGATCTAATCAAAACTCCAATCCCATGCTTCCTGGAGGCAGTAACCCAACTTGAATCTTACTCAGATGCAGTTTCTAGAACATTCGTAGTATTTCTGGAAACTCTCAGAATAATTGGCTTCTTTTTTTTACTTGGGGAGAGTGGACCCAAAGAATAATGGTCCAGTTCACCTACTGTTTTCTGAGATATGGTGGCAGGTCAAGTTTCCAATCTACTTTTTCTCTAACCCCACCATGCTACTAAACTAAAAGAAAAAAAAAAACCTACCTACCTTTACTCTCCACAAAAACATTCAGAAAGAGTTTGGCTGTGCTACTGGCTAAAGAATATGCAAGAGGATATCAGGCTAAAATCCAAGTGTATTATTAGCGAGGCAAACTACTTTGTCTTAAAGATATTCTTACAAAATCGCCCATATTAAGAAAGAATTATTAATAGTAGCAGACAGTAGTCTATTAGTTTTTAGATTTAGTGCATTTAAAATTTTAATTAAATAAAATTTTGTTTTCGATTATGGGGCCACACTTGGAGATGCTTAGGGGTTACCCCTGATTGTGTACTGCGGAATCACTCCTGGTGGTGCTCAGGGGACCATATGAGATGCCAGGGATAAATCCAGTTTGGCCATGTGCAAGGTACATTCCTACCCAGTGTACTATTGCTTTGGACCCTTAGTGCATTTTTAAAAAAATCACTTAGGATGTTGACTTTCTTCTATAATTAAAAAACTCAGGATTACATAAACTTGATTACAGAATAGAAAAATCAACAGAAAGTATTTTTTAAAAAATCATAGAGGTAAAATTTTAAAGATAGTCCAAACTCCTCAAATGTTCAGAGGAGCAAACATGGGAAGAGAAGTGGTCTCCCACTGTGAAAACCACAGTATCTAAAAGGAAAAGAGTGAGTGAGTTAGTAAGTGAAGGGGGGGTGGAGTTCCAGAGACAGGCAAAGGGAGGGTGGGAAGGAAACTGGGGACATTGGGACATTGGTGGAGTGGTGGGAAATGTACACAAGTAAAGAGTGGTGTACATTGTAAGACTGAAACTCAATGATGAACAACTTTGTGACCACAGCATTTTAATAAAAGAGAGAGAAAGAGAAGTGGCCTCTGAGTTTGAATAAGGGAGAGGGCCCTTCTGGTAGGAAAACTAGCCCTGTCCTATCTCTCCCAGGGAGAAACATCGGTGGGTAGAATAGCAGTGGCAGAATTTCTTCTTTCATTTAATAAAATAAAACCATCCATAGGTCCTAGTATTATTTAAATCAATTTTTAATCATAATATGCTCTCTCTTGGATTCATTTAATTCAGTGCACCCCATTCTCCCTCTACCTGCTACTGCTTTTGTAAATCACTGAGATTTCTGCAAGATCATTTGCAACTGTTGATCCTCTGAGTGCTTGTGCTCTTTTCTGGATCATAAAATAAATGTAACTACCTCTTGAGTGACTTTTATTGATTAAAACTTCTATATAGAATCCCTGTTCAACACTAGTTTTAGACCAAGAAATGTAAAAAGCAAAAGTGTCAAATATCTTTGTTTTCATAAGAGCATGTACGAAACCTATAGTTATTCCCAGGGCGGAGAAACCCTGTATCTCTTAGGCCAAGGGAATTCCCTTTCTAACCTCCCCAATATTTACTGTGCCTATGAAAAACAAAAAAACCCACAAATTAATTTTTTTGTTATTGTTGTTGCTTGTTTTTGTTTTTATAGTTTGTTTGTTTGTTTGTTTTGTGCTTTTTTTTTTTAATCTCAGGACCGTGTTGTTTGGTTATTGTCTTTATTGCTGTGGTTCTTATTGGCTGCGGTGCTTTGGGTTTTTTTGTTTGTTTGACTTTTTTTTTGTATTTTTGTTATGTTTTTCTTCCTTTTTTCCCTTTCTTCTCTCAAATTGATATTTATAGCCTCTAGAAGGACTCCGCCCATTTTTTGGCTTGTTTGATTTTTGCCCCCTATTTTTTCCCCCTCTAACATAACCACATAACTTGAATCATCTTGTTCTGCCTCAGAAATTGAGGGAGAAATAATAGAAGGTACCAAGACCAAACAGTAGTATGAACCTCGAGTAGAAATAAGAAATCCAAAGCCAATGACAACAGAATCAATATTCAATCTACAACAAGCTAGGCAGAGTGACCACTTATACTAGCAGCCTGGGGGTCAAAGGAGGAGCATATGGGATGGGATGTATGCTGGGAATAGGGGTGGAGGGAGGACAACATTGGTGGTGGGAATGCCCACCAATGTTGCTCTGTACCTAAAATATTACTGTGAAAGAAGTTATATATTTAGATTATCTGTATGAATGTTAAACGTGGGCAGTTTGCACATGTTCTTGCTATTGTATCATTCTGTTACCTTGTCTCTCTCCTTCTTGCTCCTTCCTATTTCATGAAATACAACAACATTGAAATTAGATCAATAGGGGCCGGGAAGATGGGGCTAGAGGTAAAGTGCCTTGCAAGCCCTAGCGTAGGACGGACCGCGGTTCGATCCCCCGGCGTCCCATATGGTCCCCCCAAGCCAGGGACAATTTCTGAGCGCATAGCCAGGAGTAACCCCTGAGCGTCAAACGGGTGTGGTCCAAAAACCAAACCAAAAAAAAAAAAAAAAGAAATTAGATCTATAAATGATAGATAAATGCTCAAGATAAGTACGATAGGCAAGTTAGACTGAACCTAGATCTTTTCCATCAGTCAAACTGTTTGTGAAAAAAAATGTCCTAAAGGCAATTAAAATTCCTACTCCGGAGAGTACACAAATGATAAGAAAGAGAAATAGCCATATACTGTGCTGATACAAAGAAAGCTTTAGTGTTTGGACCACGTTAGTCACATATTCCTTTAAGTGACAGCTTCATCCAGAGCAAAGTCTGGTGTCTCTTCAATTCTATGAAAGGTGAGAAAGATGAAGAAGCTGCAGAAGAAAACTTGAAGCTGGTGAGATTGCTTTTTGAGATTTAAGACAGAAACTGTCTCCATAGAAGCAAGAGCTATACAGAAGGTGCAGCAAATAAAACAGAAGATCACTAAGAGAGAATTGATGGTGATTATTCTAAATATAGAAAAGATCCTTTTCTCTCTTTGAAATTGTTTATTCAGCAGCATGCAAGGCAAGAACTTTACCTGCTGTACTTTCATCCTAGAACCTTAAGACTTATTTTTAAAGAAGTTGTTTGACAAATTTCCCTTACATTTCAGAAAATGACCCTTGAGAGTTCTCACTCAATCACAGACTTACTTCCATGGACTAACTAGGCTAGGTGGTTACCAGATTTTTCTTGTAAACAGAACAGACTTTTATTATTAGACAAAGCCATCTAGGACTTTTGTAGCTAGAGTGGAAAGCAGATGATTGGCTTCAGTGTTTCAATAGACAGGTGACATATTTGCTAGGGTTTGTGCAGTTGTGACCAAGTTGAAACCAATGTTCATTTACTGTTCTGAAAATCCTAGGGCCTTTAAGAATGAGACTAAATTAATTATATGTAATCCATAAATGCAACAATAAAGTTTAGATGACAGCACATCTGTTTACATAATAGCCTGAATATTTTAAAATATAGTAGGTTCAGTGTTGAGACCTACTTTCAAAAAGATTTCTCTAAAGTAATACCACTCATTGACAATGTGTCTGGATACCCAAGAGTTCATATAGATACATCCAAGAAGACTGATGTGAACTTCCTGCCTGCTAACATGATATCCATTCTGCAACCCAGAGTCCAAAGAATAATTTCAACTTTCAGTCTATTTCTTATAAGCTACACTTCTTAGTAGTATGGAGAGGTCTTAACAATTAAAAATGAAAATATTTTTGATGCAGTCATCAATATCAAATGGTATTAGCATTTTTTTGTAACTAACTATTTTGTGCGGTGGCAGGAATCAAATCCCAGACATCAATTGTGCAAAGAAAGCACTCAGTCACTGAGCTATATCCCTGGACTCTCAATAAACTTTTATTTTCCCTTCCAAATGGTACTCAGGAGAACTCGGGTACCTTTGGTGATTCTTGGTCAACTGGGCTAATGACTCAATACAAGGACCAGAGGATGTGATGTTTCCCTTGGCCCTATGGTGCTGTGGATATCCAAGCTTCATGAAAGTTCAGAACTACAGCTGGCTGCACCTGACTAAGTTCTGGGGACCATATGGTACCTAGCATGCTCCCTAACTGCTGTACTATCTCCAGACTACTGTACTATTTTAATTAAGATATAGATTTTGTTTCCTTAAACATGATGTTATTGCACACCCAGTAGGCTACAGTATAGTTAAAAATAACTTTCAGTGCTGGACCAATAGCACAGTGGGTAGGATATATCCTGCTCAGCGTGCAGCCAAACCAGTTTTGCTACCCAGAATCCCATATAGTCCCCTGAACCCACAGGAATTATTCCTAAGCACAGAGCCAGGAACAACCCTTTAGCATGGCCAGTTGGCCCCCTACCCCAAAAGAACTCTTTTTTTTGGGGGGGGGGGTTGGGCCACACCCATTTGACGCTCAGGGGTTACTCCTGGCTATGCGCTCAGAAATCGCTCCTGGCTTGGGGGGACCATATGGGACACCGGGGAATCTAACCACGGTCCGTCCTACACTAGCGCCACCTTCTCGGCCCCCCAAAAGAACTCTTTTAAATGTACTGAAAATCAACAATTTTATGTGACTCACTTTATTGCAAGTAGACTGGAACTGAACCCACAAAATCTCCTGGTGAGCTTCTACTGAGACAGAAAAGACAGCTGCTATTCACTGCTCCAGGCCATCTGTACATAAAAACATAAACTTTTTAATGGCAACCCCCCCCCCAAAAAAAAAAAACAGGAGCAGAAAATTTACTTAGGAAACCAAGAATGCTAAGGCCAGTATGTTTTCAGAAGTTTTAATTAACTATTTTGTTCTAGGATATATATCCCTATAGCTTAGGCAATTTGGCATAAAATCTAGGGCATAACTAAACAGTAATACAGAAGGTTTAACTAGCCACAACTCAGTAAATCTTTAGACACTGACTTTAGTAACACCATGGAGACATACAACAATTATTTCAAATTGACCCTGGTTGATCTAAGTTTTGATAATTCCATTTGCCTTTGTGGTGTAACAAAGAATTTGAGGTAAATTGGTTTGTTTCTGCAGGGTGTGGGCAGGGTAGGGTTGTGGGGAGAAATAGGGGACACTGGTGAGGGGAAGATCATTCTGGTGGTGATACTAGTATTTGAACATTTAATGCCTAAAATGACTGTGTTGTAAATAACTTGGTAAATCACTGATATAATAAAAAGTTTTAAGAATAATCTAAAGCACAATATTTGTTCAATAACTATCAGTCTAATACATATATAAACAAGAATATATTTCATAGTCATTTTCATTTAATGGATTTTTAAAATTTCTCCTGTCACTATAAAAATATAAAGACAAGATCATGGTTTTTATTTCTCTTCCAGTGTATTTATTCTTACTTATGCCATAGTATGTTCAGTTGGCAGTCAGTATTTAAAAGCATTAGAAACTAAATCGAGAATCTTAAGGACAAAAAAAATTGTGCTCAATGCAAATATTCACTGAGCACCTATCACATATAAAATTCTAGGCTGGATGATGATATGTCACTCCAAGAAGAGCAAGACATAATTCTGTTCTCAAGTTACAAGCCTATTTCTTCCTTTAGTTTGAAATGTAAAACAGTAATGCAGCTAGGCCCATGGCAAATATTCTTCTTGTGCAGCCATCCTTAGTTATATATTTCTATCACAAGGATCCATGAGCCCCAGCAGGCAACAGTAAGAATAACTTAAGCATTGTCAAGTTATATGAGGAATAAGAAAGCCAAGTGGAGGAAAGCAATGTGAGATGAGACAGCTCCCTACAAAACCCCTGTTGTAGAGTTGACCATTCTCCTACCCTCAAGGCCCCAGTGATCTAGAAGTCAATAGAATATCAGCCCTTCTAAAAGGGTCACTATTGCTTTTGAGAAAGATATTCTGTAAATATTCCTGAAGAGTATTCCATTATTTATTTTAGAAATGTACAGATTCATTCATTAATTGATAAATATTCTTAATTTTTGACAGTTATGAATAGAGAATAAATAAATTTTGTGCATAGACTTGTGTGTGAATATAGATTTTCATTTCTCTTGAATAAATGTCTCAAAATGGTATTGCTGGGTCACATGGTTAATACATGCATAACTTTTTAAAATTTATTTTTTTAATTTGTTTGAACATCTTAATTTACAATGTTGTTCGTAATACAGTTGTTTTAGGCATTAAATATTCTAACATCAATTCTACCACCAGTATAAATTTCCCTTGACCATTGTCTCCAATTTCCCATCTATCTCAAGCCTGCCTCCTGGCAGATACAAATAAATTTATTTTATATGCTTGTTACAATAAAATGGCTAGTGGAATTATAATAAAACAAATAACTTCAGAAAAAGAAAATTTGTGAAAATAATTATATCTCACAATGGGGATAATTAAAGTCATTGTCTGAGGGTTTACTAAACTGTTTGTTGCTACTGAGCCCTCTATGTTATTGTATTTGTTTATTGAGCTTAGTTGGTGTCTGTGCTACTTTTCCATCAATTTGATAGGCTCCTTCTGGGCTGTCATTATTGTGAAAATGGAAGGTATTGCTCCAGGAGTTCCAAGGATTTGTATAACTAACCTGATGAGCTTGTCTTGGCTTGCATCTCTCTAGATTAATGGTGAAGCTGTGAAGCTGGGCTGTTTATGACATAGGCTGGATATGGTTGCAGTTGCTGGGGCTTCTGGCAGTATGGAGGAGAGGATGAAGGAATATGCTTAGCTTTTTAATAACTGTCAAACTATTTTCCAAAGTGACTTCCATTTTGCAATATTTTTGTTTGGGGGGCACACCTAGCAATACTCATTCCTTGTTCTGTGTTTAGGTGATGCTCAGGGGACCTTATAATGAGAGGACTTAAGAGCAATGTTTCAAGTAAAATTTAAAAGGTTTATCGCAAGAATGTCTTTTATTTTTCTTAGAACCCATAGATGAGTGAGACTATTCTGCATCTATATATCTCCCACTGACTTATTTCACTGGGCATAATAGATTCCATGTATATCCAGTTATAGGAAAATTTCATGACTTCATCTCTCCTGACAGCTGCATAATATTACATTGTGTATATGTACCACAGTTTCTTTTTTCTTTATTAATCAACTTTTAATTTATTTAGTTTTGATTTACAATGCTATTAATGATTTTCTATGAACATAATTCCAATACTACCCCCTCATCAGAGTATTTATTCTCCTTTCCTAGAGACCCAAAGCCCCATTTTCTTATCACCCCCCCAATCAGTTGGGTGGATCAGTTCTCCCTTAGTGTTGCCTTTGGATCTTTGTTACTACCTCACTGTGTATCTTTTTTTTGGGGGGGGTTTGGTTTTTGGGTCACACCCGGCAGTGCTCAGGGGTTACTCCTGGCTGTCTGCTCAGAAATAGCTCCTGGCAGGCACGGGGGACCATATGGGACACCGGGATTCAAACCAATCACCTTTGGTCCTGGATCGGCTGCTTGCAGGCAAACGCCGCTGTGCTATCTCTCCGGGCCCATCTTTCTTTTTTTTTAAATAATATTTTTATTTAAACACCTTGGTTTACAAACATGATTGTGGTTGGATTTCAGTCATATAAGAGGACACCCCCATCACCAGTGCAACATTCCCACCACCAATATCCCAAATATCTCTCCTCCCCACCCCTCCGCCACCTATACTCTAGACAGGCATGAACTCACCACAAAGAGTGGTGGGTGCAGTTAGAGAAATAACTACATTGAGAACTCTCCTAACAATGTGAATGAATGAGGGAAATAGAAAGTCTGTCTAGAGCACAGGCGGGGGTGGGGTGGGGTGGGGAGGAGGGAGATTTGGGACATTGGTGGTGGGAATGTTGCACCGGTGAAGGGGAGTGTTCTTTACATGACTGAAACCCAACTACAATCATGCTTGTAATCAAGGTGTTTAAATAAAGATATTAAAAAATAAAAGGTTTATCAACAAATGGTCATCCATTCTGAGAAGGCACAACCAAATGCCTGGATTTAGAAATGTCCAGGTCACTGAAGACTTTGGGGATCATTCAGTGAATGATTAGATTAATTAAATGGTAAATTTTCTTTTTGTCTTCAAGCTTCTTATCCTGTTTTTTGAGTAGCATTTTTTGGTAGCATTCGGTTGAACATATGATATTTTAATTTTCCTCTAAAGGTACTGATATATATTCATTAAGTCAATTGCTCTGAGATGCTTTGTTTATTCAGAATTTGTTAAATTAGCATGGACTATTATCAACAAGGCTTTTAATGTTCTAAGAAGACAAATTCAAGCTGCAAATTACCATTTGAATGAAATGTTGTTTTCTTTTAATCAAAAACTCAAGGAAACAATATTTAGTTGGCCTGTGGGTAGCAGCAAAAAGCAGCCGTGCATAGTACTAACTTGACAGGTAGGCATGCCTCCCCCCATAAAATATGTTCCCAGAAATAGGTTTGTTGATTTAAATTTATTAATTGTAAAATATTTTTATTTTTTCACGTATTATATCTCTCACATTTTCATATTTGATGACACGAGTGCAGGTGGGCATTATATAATATTTGAGCTCAATATCTGGAATCCTAAAGAATCACAAACAAGCTTTTTTGTATACAAACTCTTATTTCTGTGACTATTAGAACAACAATAAGTCTTTAAGTGCTATAGTTATTCCTAAATGACTTAGATTTTTGCAATTATTTCTCTCATACTTCAGATTAAATATAATTTATTTTATTTTATCCATATAACACATTTTATTCTCTAAAATCCACACAAAATAAAAAGATAATTTTCTTCTGTCATAATGATTTCATGATTGTCATAATTAAAATTGTGTTTCAATAAGATTGTAAATATGCTTAAATTACTTAAACTAAAGTTGAGAATGGTTCCTTTATTTTAAAAAATGGCTTATTTTTTATATCTTTTGTGGACACCCACATCTTTTGATTGAAGAAAAATAAGAAGCTATATAACGTTCATAAAGCATAATGATTAACTATTATAGTATTGGGGGCCAGAAAGATAGTACAAAAAATAAGTCACTTGCCTTGCATGTGGCAACTTCTGTTCAGAATCTATTTCAATACCTAGCACCAAATATGATCCCCTGAACATTTCCAGGTGTTACTATTGAATACAGAGTCAAGAATAGTCCCTGCTGTTTTCCAGGTGTGCCCCTTAAAAAACAAAAACTATGTTTTTCTTCCTTTTTCCCCTTCTTCTCTTAAACAGATAGCCTCAAAAAGAACTCTCATTTTTTTTTGCTTGTTTGATTTCCCCCCCACCTTTTTTCTCTTCTTTTCTTCAGACAGAACCACATAACTTGAACCATCTTGTTCCACCTCACAAACTGAGGGGGAAAAATGGAGGTTACCAAGATCAAACAATCGTATAAACATTGAGTAAAAATAAAAAATTATCAGACTTAGGTACCAAATCCAAAGCCAACTACCACAGGATCGATACCTAATCTATAGCAAGCTAGACACAGAGGGGACCACTTACACTAGCAGCCCGGGGAGCAAAGGAGGAGAATATGGGATACATGCTGGAAACGAGGGAGGTGAGGGAGGACAACATTGGTGGTGGGAATGCCCCAGATTCAATTTCACTATATACCTAAAATTTTACTGTGAATGATTTGTGATCCACTTTGGTCAAAATAAAAATTTTATAAAAATAAATAAAATAATTAAAAAACAAACAAATCACAACAGTAAAAACCAAAAATCCAACCTCAACAAACAGGGGATGGGGTCTCAGGATATAGCTCAGTGGTAGAACACTTTCCTTGCATGTATGAGATCTTGGATTCATTCCTTGCTAACACACACACACACACACACACACACACACACACACACACACACACACAATAAAGCCATTAGACTTAGTAATACCTGGTTTTATATTCCAGATATTTTACTGCCTAGTTTCAATAATTTTTTTTGTGGTTTTTGGGACTCACCTGACAGTGCTCAGGGGTTACTCCTGGCTCCATGCTCAGAAATTGCTCCTGGCAGGCACAGAGGACCATATGGGACGCCGGGATTCAAACCGATGACCTTCTGCATGAAAGGCAAATGCCTTACCTCCATGCTATCTCTCTGGCCCCTAGTTTCAATAATCTTGAGATATCCATTTAGCTTTTCTTAACCTTATTCCTCATTTTTAACCAGGGATAATAATATCTACCTCACATGTTTATCATTATGATTTTATGACATGATATATGAATAGAAGATAACGTAGAATTAAATCTTGGATTAGTACTGAACCAGTTGCTATCACAACTGACGAATTTTCAGAATGAAGAAGTTTAAAAAGTGAGAGTAATTATCAAATACTGGAACTTATTTTTACAAAAAATATTATATTATATTATATTATATTAAGGCTTTTACAACCAATGGGGAATGACTCATTGTACTAGATGCCAAGTGTCTTTACATGTACATTTCAATGAAACTTGACAACACCCCAGAAGGGGCATATTATTCAAATTGAACATCAGAGGAATGATGTGATTTTGGCAAAGATTATACAGCTGTTAACTTGCAGAGCCACTATGCAACTTCAACTAATTTGACTACAGAGCTTTGCAATTAAACTTTCACATTAAACTCACTTTGCAGACTATTTAAACTGGACCACATACTCTCATTCAGAATAGCATGATATTAGTTTATCCTCAGATTTTTATCCTTTTTCATTCACAGTATAACTATACCAAAGCCAGAGGACTCCTAACCACACCTACTACTCAAAGTTTGACTGTCATTCTTCTCTGTATGAAGTGGAAACATTTCATTACCCTGGACAGTGACCTTATTTGAATGAGCCAGACACAGCTGAGTTGGTTCCCCGGTATCTCCTGTAGTCCCATGAATTCATTCAGTGCCCATTATTTGGGACTGAAGAAGTTGCCTGATTCAGCAAGGCTGGAATTTCCTCCTACACAATTCTTTCCAGCTCTTTGGCAATGGTGTCCAGGGGCTGCTGGAGAATTCTGATAACAGCTTGCTGGTTGAATTCCACGGTAATAGCTTAGATTCTGCTGAAGACTCATTGGAAGGTGGAGAAATACTGACAATGGAAGTTAATGAGGACCACTCTGGAAACTGACTACCTCCAGGGATGACTTCACAACTATTTAAAGCATCATCTTGGAACTAACTGAGACACTAGAAAATGAAACAAAGCCCATGAATGGAAATTAACTATCAGGCTGTGACCCACTTAAGTAGATGTTATATATGCCTCTTGCCAAAGGCCTGCCAGAGAGTGCACCCCAGGTTAATGGCTTGGTGCCTTCATTTTCACCACTTTAGATGGAAATTACACAATCACCTCCTAATCCCTCATAGAACTCTGCCCTCTTCTTTCTCCATCTCCATCCTTGGTAGCGTTTTCTAATTACCAGTGTCATAAAATCCAACATGCAAAGAACTGGCAAGTCAACTGGCTCAGAAAACAGTGAAAATTAGTATGTCAAAATTATACTAACCGTGAAATATACAAGTAAAGAAACAATTGGTGTTGACAAAGAGAACAGGAGAAGAGACTCTCAGACATTGTTGATAGAAATGTAAATTGATACAGGCACCATGAAAACAAAATGATATTCCTCAAAAAGTTCAAAATACTGCTGCCATATAAGCTAGCAATCCTATTTCTTGATATTTATCTGAATAATATGAAAAAAGTATATGCATCTAGATATTTATTGCATTCTTATTAAGAATAGTTAAGATATTGAAACAACTCAAGTTTTTTCTCATTAGTGGATGTTTGGATATAGAGATGGTATAATACATTAAATATGATGGAGTACTATTCAGCTATAAAAAATTTTATTTGCAAAGATATGAATAAAATAGAAGGGAGTATACTTAGCAAAGTAAGTTGGGAAGGGGAAGACAAATTTTAGACAATTATATTCATATGTGGACTATAATTAAATGAAGTAAATGATCACGTAAAATAAACTCTTAGACTCTGACAAAAAATACTGATTTTTAGAGGTAAATAGGTGGAAAGTTGTTAGGAGTATAGTGGGGCTTAGTGAGGAGTCATTTAAAAGCTAGTGAAGGACTATTGAAATTGAATGATAAGCATGATGTATCATGTTACAATGATATAAACTAATGTTACCTCAATAATAGATAATAAAATTAAAAGTTACATACAATTACAAAAAAATCTACAAAAAGTTATATAAAAATTACCAAAAAGAAATCCTGCCTGTCTTCGAGATAGGCATTGTATTTATCTTTATATCATTGTCATGGTAGTTGTTAGTGTAGTTATTTCTCTAAATGCACTTAACACTCTTAGTTATGGTAAGCTTTATATCATGGACTGGTCCTTTCAGTCCTCATCTCTATTGTCTCTTGGTATGTTTATCTCTCTTCCTATGACTTATTTCACTCAACATAATAGTCTCCATATCCATCCATATAAAGGCAAATTTCATGACTTCATTTTTTCTAACAGCTTCATAGTTTTCCATTGTGTAGAGGTACCACAGTCTCTTTAGCCACTCATCTGTTGTCGGGCATCTGGGTTGTTTCCAGATTCTGAGTATTATAAATAGCACTGCAATGTCTATAGGTGTGCAGAAGGCATTTTTGTAATGTGTTTTTGTGTCCCTAGAGTCTATCCCTAGAAATGGTATAGCTAGATCATATGGGAAATCAATTTTCAGTTTTTTGAAAACTCTCCATATTGTTTTCCATAAAGGCTGGACTAGATGGCATTCCCACCAGCAGTGAATTAGAGTTTCTTTCTCCCCACATCCATGCCAGCAATAGTTGTTCTTGTTCTTTGTTAAGCGTGCCAGTCTTCGTGGCATGAGATGATATTTCATTTTTGTTTTGATTTGCATCTCCCTAATTAGTGATGTGGAGCATTTTACATGTATCTTTTGGCCATCTGCATTTCTTCTTTGAGAAAATGTTCATTTCTTCTCCCCATTTTTGATGGGTTATGTATTTTATTCTTGTTAAGTTTTGCTATATATATATTATATATTATATATATTAGATAAAATATATATTAGATAAAATATATATTAGATATTAACTCTTATCTGATGGGTGTTGTGTGAATAGCTCTTCCCATTCTGTGGGTGACCTTTTTAACCCTAGTCACATTTCCTTTGATGTGCAAAAGCTTCTAAATTTAATGTAGTCCCAATTGTTTATCTCTGCTTCCACGTTTTTTTTTTTTGGACAGTGGTGTTTCTTCCTTGAAGATGCCTTTTAGTCTCAATGACATGGAGTATATTGCCTAAGTTTTCTTCTATGTACCTTATAGTTTCAAGTCTGATATCAAGTTTTTTTTAACCATTTTGATTTGACATTTTTGCATGATGTTAGAGATTTGAATTTGCTTTTTTTGCATGTGGCTGACCAGTTATCTGAGCGCTATTTGTTAAAGAGGATTTCCTTGCTCCATTTAGTGTTTCTTGCCCTTTTATAAAAAATTAATTGATTGTATCTCTGAAGGTCATTCTCAGAATGAGAATCCTCTTCAAAACCTTATGGTCCCATATGGTTCCCCAAGCCAGGAGCAATTTCTGAGTGCATGGCCAAGAGTAACCCCTGAGCGTCACCGGGTGTGGCCCGAAAACAAACAAACAAAAAACCTTTCATAATTGGACTCAATCAACTTTTCTAGTTACATTCCTTTTATTATTGAATTTTTTATATTCTTGTATAGTATTCTCTAATATAAATATGATGGTGATTATTTCATTTTAAAGTTTCTAGATGAAACAGATTAAATTATTTTAAGATACTTTGAATGCAATGTACTAATATGTTAATGACATATAATACATATTGGTTTATATTTATATATAAAATGCTTTCCAGTTTGTGCTAGCTACATTTTAAATGCTCAGTAGTTTGACACAGCCAATAGTGACCTCATTAAATAACACTATCAAAAACAACAAAACCATAGCAAATGAGCAAGTAGTAGTATTAAATGTGCAGGGTATCTAGAGGAATCAGTATTCTTGCTGATACATAAATTTTCTGGAGAGGATATAATAAAACTCAGAGTAATAAGTCCTCACCATTTTGGTAGATTTGAAGCAGAAGCTGAATGAAGGAGAGGCTTGAGTTTTTTACTGTCTTGATAGTGTCAGAGTAATAATACAGCCAGTAAGGTGTTTGCCTTACAGCAGCCCCAGGTTTGATCCTCAGTACCCCAGATGGTTCCCATAAGCCCCACTAAGAGTGACTTGTGATCATAAAGCCACCAGTAACCTCTGAACATTTCTGGACCTGGCTCCCAAACAGAAACAAACAAAAAAAAGATGTTGAACAGAACTTTATCAATAAAAGGTATTCTTCTCATTGAGGAAATAGATATTTGATTTTTGTACTCCTTATTAGAGAAAATCTTCTCACAGTCACATGGCAAACAATCATAGAAGTGGGAACTAAATTCAGGTCTGAATGGCTGCAGAGACTTCAAGTTTGTCCTCTATATAGGAGAATCATACATAGTGCAGGGCACCTTAACTGGAAGACCCCATATATGTCATTTCCCTAATAGTTTGTGGAATAATTAGTCCTGACTGATCTCTGCATGGTTGAGATAACTCTTCTCTTCGCACAGACATCTTTTAAACAAGTCCCACATTTATTCTGACAAAAATAGTTGGGTCTGTAACTAAGACTTATCACTTTGCATTAGGTTTCATATTGGGGTGGGGGTTGATGCCACTATAAACTCCCTTTGGGTCTAAATGTGATGCTGCTGGTGACTGCCTGGAGCAGTATCCCTTAAAGCTGATGACAACTTGGGAAGATTCCCAGCTGCTGAAATTAGCCTGCAGGATCCTTGTAGGCAAAGTTATATTTTAGGACAGCAGGACTAAACAGCATCACAGAATGGCAAATGATCAGAACACAACCCCTGCCACATTTTCTCTAATGTCCAAATAGCTTGTGCTCTGAGTTGACCTTATTTCACAGATTGCTTGGATAGAATGCATTAAAAATCTATTTGTCATATCAACTAATATTTATCCATGTATAGTTCAGTAATGAAAATTAGTTTCTTTTAATGAACTTTACAATGAGCTCTTTTCTTCATAAAAATGCACTACATTTTAGTTGGCAGACTTCATTTATTGTAAATGATTTCATTAGCTGCTAAAGCTGCTAAAATCTTCCACTGAAATCATTTAGAGTCGCTGATAATAATGATGACTGGTAATAATACTTCTTAATGAATTACCACGAACAAAAGTATGACTCAATTGCCCAGTATGGAAAGAACTTTCAGAAGAAAACTTAGAATGTATTTAATTTATACTGCCACTAGGTCCAAGAGCAAACTTTTACAAATCAGATATAGGCTTGGAGCCTTGATTTCATTTTCAAGGTCACTCTGTGGCAGGTACAGCAATGACCTCAGTTTCCAGGATAGCAAAATCATATAATTTCCCCACACATCCCATTTATTATCTACTGTATGTTAGTATCAATAACTGTGAGCAGTGGTGGAACTTAGAGCTTATAACACAGATTTATTCACCAGAAAATTTCAAAGTACTTTCCCTATAGTTATGTGCTAGGAATCTAAATTCTGGAGGAACTTAAAGAACCTTCAACCAACCAGACATCTAGTTTTCATTTCATCTGTACAACAATCCATGACATTGATCTAATTCCACAAATGAAGAAATGGAATTTTGACTGAACTTGAAAAGACCCAGTTCTTACAGTAAGAAAGAAGTGGTACTCAATATAGGACTTTTTGATTGTTGTTTAGATTCTTTCTACTTTCTATGGATCTTCTTTCTTTCTTTCTTTTTTTTTTTTTTTTGGGGGGGGGGTCACACCTGGCGATGCTCAGGGGTTACTCCTGGCTGTCTGCTCAGAAATAGCTCCTGGCAGGCATGGGGGACCATATGGGACACCGGGATTCGAACCAACCACCTTTGGTCCTAGATCGGCTGCTTGCAAGGCAAATGCCGCTGTGCTATCTCTCTGGGCCATGAATCTTCTTTCTTTCTTTTTCTTTTTTAATAATTTTTATTGTGACAAAAGTGAATTATGAATCTTTCACAGTAATGTTTAAGGTATATAGTGACAATGAATCAGGGCCATTCCCACCACCCTTGTAGTCCTACCTCTACCCCTATTCCCCACATGCATCCCATATCTCCTTCATTTGCCTCCCAGACTGATAGTGTAACTGGTCTCTTCTGTGTATAGTTTGTAGTAGATTGGGTATTGATTCTATTGTCGTTGACTTTGAATTTGGTGTTTAAGTCTGATCATTTTTTTTATTTCCACTCAATGTTCATATGAGTGTTTGGTTTTGGTACCATCTACTTTTTTCATCTTCAGTTTATGAGGCAGAAAAAGATGATTCAAGTCATGTGGTTCTGTTGAATAAAAAGAAGGAAAAACTGGGAGGAGTTCGTCTAGAGGCTATAAATGTCAATTTGAAAGAAGAAAAACATAACAAAAATAAACAAACAAAAAACCAAAATCAGCAACTACAAAAAAAGCACAACAGCAACAAGAAAAAACAACAACCAAATAATAGTTGTGAGAAGGAGGGGAAAAAAAAGGAAGGAGGGCTGGTGTGGCAAAGTTTTGTGCTTCTTCTTTCTTTTTTTTTTTGCATAGGCACAGTAAGTATTGGGAAAATTAGAAAGGGAATTCCCTTGTCCTAAAAGTTACAGGGTTTCTCCACCCTTGAAGCATACTGCCATGGGGACAACTACAGGCTCCATACACGTTCATTTTCACACCCCAAGGTCTTTTTATGGTGCCAAAAATCTTTGCTCAGTTGTGGATGATAAAATCAGGCCTCTGTAGCTAGAGATCTTGGTATTTTTAGAGGTCATAGGACAAAGTCTAGAATAGAGTCTTTCTTTATAGTTCTAGAAGTACTGTTCCATCACTGTTGTTGTAATCAGTCTTCTGTAATTAGTGGTCTTGATTTTTGCAAAGATCCTAGGATGAAGCCTAGGATAGAGACTTTCATTATGGTTCCAGAAGTTCTGCTCAGTTGCAGTTGCCAAAGTCAGATTTCTGGAATTAGAGATCTTGGTTATTGTACAAATCCTAGACCAAAGCCTAGGCTAGGTTCTTTCTTATTGGTTCCAGGATAAGTTCTTCCCATTTATGGTTGTCAAAGTCAGTGATCTTGGTTTTTGCACAGATCAAAGGATGACTTGTCTTCTGATTTCATCTTACCATTAGAAGTTGAGATAGGGCAACCTGCTCTTAGATCAAGTTGTTGCCATTTCCTCTTTTTCAGGATGTCATATCAAAACTGTGCAAGTTGGTGCCAGAGCGGTATTGGGAATTTCCCAGGGTGGTTTGATTCCTGGTGCTGTTGCAGGGAACTGTGTTGGTTCTACATCTGGGATCTGGTTTTGGGTTGAACAGTCACTGTTCAATCACATGGGAATTTAAGTTGGGTCCACATGAAACATGTTCATGGTGGGAGGTGCCCCTGTATATAAAATATATGGGTTCTTATCCCTAGTAGATAAGAACTTGCTCCTATACATAAAATTTCCCCTATTTTAGTATGCCTTTGCAAAAGGGACTGGTGCCATATTATATTGCTGATGCATTTGGGGATAAGAATGACAGGCTACACCTCAACCCTTTGCCTGCTCTGTATTGTGAATTGGGGGACAAAGAAAAAGAATGACAGGCTACACAATCTCTGTGCCATCTTTTTGACCTGAGCTCACTTTTTCTTCTAAGTTTTTATATCAAGCAGAACCAAAACAGGTTAAGTTAAAGAAATATATATATTTATATATACATATATAAAATAGAAGAACTAAATAAAATAAATTTTAAAAAAGTAATTAGAAAAAAAAGTGATGGAGGAGGCTACTTTTACATTTGGGAATAAACACACTAAGAGGTATTATTATAGAGGTATTAAAAATACAAAGGAAATATTGACATCCCCATTAAGTCTTTTGAGATATTCTTGTGGGTGGTGAAATTGCAGCAAGTCTATTAAGGTAGAGAGACCTTAATACACTGCTTAAGGTAGCAACCGCCATTGAGAAAGATGTGTCTCCTCACCTTTGTGGATGTCCAGGTGCTGGAGGGATTGAGAATCTATTCTCTTATACTTGAGGAATAGTCTCGAGAATTGGCTGAGAAACTGAAATTATAAAGATCCATGTAAAGTGTGAGTTCTGGTGCCAAATACAACACTGAAAGAATAATAATAAATTACAAACTCTAGCATCTCTCCTACTGTTTCAGCGTGGAAAATTTATCAGTCCATAGATAAATCCTCTAACTAGCTAAGGAAAAATATAAACATCAGTTCCTGCACTTTATCTGTATTGATAGTCATATGCTAAAGGAGTTTTCAATTTTTAATTTAATATTGTGATACTAAAATCTCAAAATTCACTGTCTTTGGCTTGCATTTGATGCACCCAGATGCTCATAGATTCTACCATTTATTCCCATCCCAGCTAAGAATTTGTAACTCTTTATTAATATACTCTGCCTCTGACAGATCAGCTTCTTCTTTTCTTTTCTTTTTTAATATTTGAATTTATTACATCAGCTTTCTGTTTAGCCTAAAAATCTTTAATTATTTAAATGGTAAGTTAGCAAACTATAAAAAACTCAGAAATAGAAGTTCTGGATTTGGGGCTGGAGAAATAACAGCGGTGTTTGCCTTGCAAGCAGCCCATTCAGGACCTAAGGTGGTTGGTTCGAATCCCGACATCCCATATGGTCCCCCATGCCTGCCAGGAGCTATTTCTGAGCACATAACCAGGAGTAACCTCTGAGCGCCATCGGGTGTGGCCCAAAAACCAAAAAAAGAAAGAAGTTCTGGATTTGTAATCTTTTTTTTATAACATAAAGAAGGGACAGAGGTTTGGGGAATTAGGGAATTTCTTTTGTTTTTGTTTGGGGGAAACACCCATTACTACTAGCTCTGTGCTCAGAAATCTCTCTGGCAAGCTCGAGGGACCATATGGGATGCCTGGGATCGATGGACCCGGGTCTGTCCCAGGTCAGCAGCATGCAAGGCAAATGCCCTACCGCTGTGCTATCACTCTGGCCTGAGTTAGGGAATTTCTATCTTTGTAAGAAAGTACCATTAACCATTACTTATAGAGATAAAGGGTATATGTTAGATAATGTGTAATTATCTCTCCTTTTCCTGCCAGAGATGATGCCCCTCCCTTATGTTTTCTCTCCCCAACTTTTCATTCTCTTAGCAATAGAGAACAGCTGTAAACTTAGCTAATCCTCTGATATAACTTATTAGAAATACCAATAACTTTCTTGCCTCTAAATCTCCTACATATCTTTCAGACCTTCTAATATTTGTCATATAGGTCAAATTGATTATTGTTATCTCTTTTACAAAATACTTCTCTTTGAATCATGAATATTAAGTAGCTATTGCCATTATTAAGTTTGCATTATTAGAATACTTAAATAAATCAGGCCAGAAGAAGAAAGACAAATATGCAGATCTAACTCATGTGCGGTATATAAAAAAAACCAACATAAGAGGATAGACACTGCATGGCAGAAACAAAACTTTAGTTTCTGACCATAGAATCGAAGTCATCAAGAGGGGTGGTAAAGGAAGTGGACTGAAAGTGTAGAGTGATACTAGCATTTTGGTGGCAGGTATGATGCGTTATGATAGTTACTAAATATACAATCTTATAAATATGTTTAAAAATAAATAAAATGGGGGCTGGAGAGGTGGTGCTAGAGGTAAAGTATCTGCCTTGCAAGCGCTAGCATAGGACGGACCGTGGTTTGATCCCCCAGCGTCCTATATGGTCCCCCCAAGCCAGGAGTGATTTCTGAGTGCATAGCCAGGAGGAACCCCTGAGCATCAAATGGGTGTATCCCCAAAGCCAAAAATAAATAAATAAATAAATAAATAAATAAATAAAATGATGACAATTAATAAGATTATGTGTTCACCATTTTATATATATATGTTCTTTTAAGTACTCAAGTCCAAGAGGTTGATATAATCATTTACAAAGGAAAAATTAAAGAAAAATGATGCAAACTGTTTAAGTAACTTGTCTAAGTTAACACAGGTCAGAAATAATATAGCCAGATTTTGAATACAGCTTTTCTAACTTCAGAATATGATATTAGTAATGATTTTACTACTCTACCATTGCATAGAAGCAAATATATAGGGACAAGTCAAATATGTCCAAAGAAACTAGGTCCACTAATTGGAGGAAGGAAAGCCTCTTTCTTTAACAAATGATACTGGGAAAATTAGTACTGGGAAAAGTAATGGTACTGGGAAAAAATAAACTGAACTTTGAACACACACCACACATGAAAATTAATTCAAATTAAATTAAGGACCTTTGTATTAAGTCTAAATCCATAAAATACTTCAAGGAAAACAAACTTCCCTTGATAATGATTTCTTCAATTTCTTCTTCAGAGGAACATCTTTAACAGTAACAAGCACACCTTCCTCTTATTGTCACTCAGGAATGACTCTGGTCAGATGGATTTTCTGTAAAGGAAAAAACAAGTAGGAAGAGGGTCCAGGGTCTTACAGCTATGCTGTTCAGAAAGTCCAGCCAGCCCTCAATACAACCACCAATTGCCATATACCTCTCCAATCAATAACTCTCCCACCAGGAGCAATTCCTGAGTGCAGAACCAGGAGTAACCCAGAGCACCAGGTGTGGCCCCAAAATAAAAAACAAAGTAAAATAAATTTTAAAATAAAAACATGGGCCGGAAGGATAGCACAACGGTAAGGGGGGGGGTTCTTCACAAAGTATTTACTGCGGGTGTCCTGTAAGCCCCCCCCGAAGGGGCCCAGCCAGCGGAGAGTGGATGAGAGGCTCACGAACAACCGCACCTTTATTTTGCAAAGCTCAGATCACACAACCGCACCTTGAAAAAATCTAAGAGAGGTTAATAACAAGGCTCAAGACAGAATTTCCGTTCAAAGGCGTTTTAATGTGACCCTACATTTTCTTATATAGACAAGGTAAAAAAGGGGCAGGCATAGGTAATGTCAATTACTCTTTTTGGCGCACAGACCATCTCATTATTCCAAATAAGGTATAAACACAGGACAGGTAGGGTGGAACAAGGAACATAATATCATTCCCCAAATATGGAAAGTGGGCAGTGTGGCAGGTGGCAGTCATGCTAGATAAGCAGTTTCCTGGGTAGAGTCTGTTTGACCACATTCCCAAGCTCTTAACAGATTTATGGTGGGGCAAAGTTCTTAAGGAATAACTTTGTAAAAACCCAATGTTGCACAAAACAATAAAGAGTACCTTGTTAACTCAAGAATGTGGGCTAGGGGAGTATAGCTTCATTCCTGGGAGTGGTACCAGGTTGTGTTCCTCTCCCCTGGGCTAAGAATTTATTTATTACTTTGTGGCTGCTTTTTTCTGTTGGCCCAGGGGCCTTGTAGCAAACAGCACGTAGGACTGGAAAATGGCAGAGAGGTTTTTGCAAAAGTGGCCACTGTCAGGTCACGGTAGCCAACAATTTACAATATGGCAGTTTTACCCAGAGTGAATTTGGTCAAATAAACAGCAAGGAAAAAGATGTCATGTCTTTTTTTCCCCTAGTCTTTGAACCCATAAAGCTTTGCTTCCATGGTATTTATTGACCATTCAGGCCAAATTCAATGTAGCATAAAATGATAAATATCTGTACAAGGCACAAAGGACATACTAGAAACCATGTTGGAAGCTGACTACCACAGAAAGTAAAAAGTTTGTTTAGTTTCTTGCCACTCTTATTTACATGTTACAAATATCAAGGTGTTTATTAATCTAAATTTTAGAAACACACCCATGTATTACTAGCATCCTCTATTTAGGAGGATTTTACCAAAGTTTTATGCTCTATTTATTCTACTTTATCTACATTATCAGAAATTATAATTTTCAAAAACCATAACATAGGAAATGGAAGGTAACAATCTAGGTAATTTCATATGTTCTGTAACAGTAACAGAAAATTACATATTTTCAAAATAGTCATTTAGTTATAAGGCTGTGGCAGTAGGCATAGGCAATAATAGCATCTCACTGCTTCTAGCTTCTGCCATAGAAGACAATCAGTTTCAAAGGGACAAAAAATAAAATGTTTATCTGTTTGACATAATCAGTATAAGAATATTCAACTATGTTATTGAGAGAGAAGCATGTGCTTATTTTAAAATATTGCAGAATGAGAAAAAGGACACTTGTATTGAGTTTTTTTTACATTTTAATTTAAAGCACCTCTATTTACAATTCTGTTAATGAGGTTTCATGCATAAAATGTTCTAACAGCACCAGCGTTTGCTTCCATCCACCACTGTAGTTTACTTATTATAAATAGCAATGTTTATAATACTGGAATGCTGGATTTAGGAAGCATGGCTGGCTAGAAGAAGTTAGTTATGTAAGCACTTTCCTATCTGTAGATAACTGATGGAGGATAAACAGAAGTGCTGAAAATTAAAATGGTTCACTTTGAAAATAAGATTTCCACATTCATTGTTCAATTTTCTTTGGTTCATTCAAAGCTAAAATTTAAAACCAAAACATAAAAAAGGAGATTTTTTTTTTTGCAAATTTCTGATGATTTCAGACTCTTTTAGGAAAACAAAATAATTTCTCTCTATTTAGTTTTTGTATCTCCCCTTTGAATTATTAGGAAAATTTGATGTAGCATGAATCTGTGATTCCTATGAGTCTACTTTGACATTTCTGTTTAAGACTGAAAGGTTAAACCATGTTTCAGGCAAAATTAACAATTACATCACTTACTCTGATCTCTCTACTGTGCTATATGTATTATACTTCCATAATACTTTTATCTAAGTAATAAAGTGCTATTACTTTTCTACCTCATGCCAAGAAAATTGAATTATTTGAGAACTATTAACTATTGGGATTCGTTCTATGATGATTTCTGATCTCTATGCTTGAGTTCATTTTTTTAGGGGTAAGGGGCACACTGCCAATGCTCAAGGGTTACTCCTGGCTTTTCATGTAGGAATTTTTTCTGGCAGTGCTTTGGAGAACATATGGGATGCCGAGGATTAAACCTGGGTAGGCTGTGTGCAAGGCAAGGACGTTACCTGATATACTATCACTGTGGTCCCAAAGCTTTCAAAGCTTGAGTGTTTTTTTTTTTCAAACGTTATTTAAGGAAAATAGATCACATAGTTGACATAGGCATAATATATTTGTTTCCAGATAAGTAAGAAAAAAGTATTGAAAAATAAGAATAGAAAGGAAGAGAAGAAAGTTTAAAAAAGAAAAAAAGAAGAGATACAGTAGCAAGAACAAATGTGAAAATTATTTATCTAAAATAAAGTCAATAGCAGAAGGTTTAGTAAGCTCTTGTTAGCTGACCATTCTGTTAAATTGGTGTGTTCCTATAGGGATGAAAGAATCAAATAGATTATTACCACTACTGTGGCCTTTGAGGGGTGTGTTCTCAACTACCCAGCCTCCTGAAAAAAGAAAGGATGCAGGAGGAGGGTGCCCACACTCGCTGCAGAAAGCCCTGGTGATATCAGCCCCCAAACCAGCATAGCGTAAGTTTGGTCAGATTGGTGTCCCAAAAGAGAATTATCCTAAAGAACAGAATTGAGGGCCAGAGAGATAGCATGGAGGTAAGGCGTTTACCTTGCATGCAGAAGGACAGTGGTTCAAATTCCGGCATCCCATATGGTCCCCTGAGCCTGCCAGAAGTGATTTCTGAGCATAGAGCCAGGAGTAACCCCTGAGCACTGCCGGGTGTGATCCAAAATTCAAAAAACAAACAAACAAAAAAACAAAAAAACAACCCAGAATTGAGATCATTACTATTATATAACTTCTATTGATTCATGCTTTAGTAATTGATTACTTTTTTCTAATAGCATAAACAAATACATTTTTACAAAAGTATTCTAAAATATGAAAAATAAGGAAGTAAAGAAGAATGTGCTGGCCAAAAAGGATCATGTGAAGGTATTTGACTTTATTTTTCTCATGTCTTTCTGCTATAGATTTGACATGATTGAGAGGATGTGGAGCATTGATTGTTCCATGTTTGGTATACACATCTCATTTTTCTCTGGGACACTATCAATCCCAGATTCCTTTGCAAATAGGCATAATCCAGGTCAAAATAATTAGAAGTGTGCCTTCCCCAAATTTTCTTTTCCTATTCATCTCTGAATAGAAAGAAAGGAGCAGTGCCACAACATGGAACCTAGGTTACTAAATTGCTGTGTGAAGACCCACTCCCTGAACACCCACACTAAATTGTTTTGTGACCAAAATTACACTTTTATCATGTTAAGTCACTAAAATTTAGAGAAGCAGTTGTTTTAGTGGATAGTGTTATTGTAAGTAACACACCACCCTATGTAACTGGTTTTGCAGCCAGTTTTTTTCACCCTTGTATTTCATTGTATGCATTTTTCAAGCTAAGCCATTAAAACATTTCTCAAATATTATTTTAAATTACAGAGTAGTAGCAAACCCTATAGAAAAAATATATTAATTTGAATCCCTTTGGGAAAATTCCCAAGAAGTAATTTTTTTACTCAAGAAATTTTGCTATCCCAGTTTCTGATTTCATTTATATGCTTTTATTTATCATCTGATTTCAGTGTTTAATATTTAATGATTCTCTTTTTTATTTTTTATTCTTTGCTCTTTTTCTTTTTAATCCCAGGATTTCTTAGGACAAATGTCTTCCACCTTGTGAGTTTAATTTTCTGAAATATTAATTCTTCTCTTTCTAACATTTAATGCAGATTTTAATTCTGCCAGTTATACCTTAAGTTTCCTATCATTGTTTCTTAGCCAGGCATTCAATTTTGCTCTGACTTTCATGTTTCTCCATTCTTTTAAAAATTTTTTTATTAATTGATTTATTTAAGCATGTGCTTACAAAATTGTTCATCGTTGGTTTTTTTTCAGTCATAATCTCTCCACTCTTCTCTAGGGAGCTTTGCAATATCATAACAGAAGCTATGCCTTCTTTTATGTAGCAATTTTATTGTACCCATCACCAGCCTATCAAGACCAGCAGAGTGCCAACACTTAAATACTATTGCAATTATAAACTACTCTATTACATTATTACTATTTAATGCAATCACGTGAATTAACTATTAAATCTACTACATCAACAAATATTTTAAAAATTAGGAGAACGAGGATACACTATTTTGAACAAGACAGGTGGGAAAGAAGAGGTTTAAAAAATAGTAAAATTTGGCCGGAGAGGTGGCGCTAGAGGTAAGGTGTCTGCCTTGCAAGCGCTAGCCAAGGAAGGACCATGGTTCAATCCCCGGGTGTCCCATATGGTCCCTCCAAGCCAAGGGCAATTTCTGAGCGCTTAGCCAGGAGTAACCCCTGAGCATCAAACGGGTGTGGCTCAAAAAAAATAGTGAAATTTAACCAGATCTAAAAAAAAAAAAACTTAGAATGTAACATAATAGATATCACTCAAAACTAAAAGATTTAAACTACAGGAGAGATATTTTACAAATATAATAAGAGTTGTGGGACAGTTAATAAATTTGCTTGCTTAAGACATAGGTTTGATTTGAGTTTTTGAGAATTTGCGATTCTTGAAAAATATTTGAGAAAAACTTCAATGAAGACTTTCAATTAAGTACCTTTTTTTTTTAAGCTAAGAACATGCATTTCTACTTCACTTGTAAACTAAAGGGAGTGATTTTTTTTGAAGGTTCACAACTCTTTTATAGTTTTTTTTTTTAGGAGCTATTCTGAAGCTCAGAACTATTAAAAAAAATCAGAAGATATGGGTGACCAGAAGGTAGGGCACCAGCTGACACTCTTATTCAATAAAAATAGGCTACATTTCTTTTGGTAAGTGTCTTGTCCCTGGATCTCAGCCTCTCATCTATCACAAGAGTGGGGTTAAATCAGATGATTCCTTCTAAATTTCTGTCATTCTCTGTCAGTGAGTCAGCAAGACAAGCAGTCATCAAAAGGTATATGCTAAGAAGGATATACTTTGGGTTCTGACAGGTTAAGCAAACATAGCATTCACGTTTAGTAAACCCTAAGTAATACTCAGACCAAAAAGCTCAGGTAACTGCTCTGAGTAATGCAGAGTGCATAATAGCTCAGTGTTACTCAGGCTGAATGTGTGTATAAGTGTGTGAATGCATCTGTATGAGTGTGAGTGTATATGGGGGAAAGGGTTGAGTAATGAAATGTCAGTATCTTACAACTATTTTACCATCAGGTCCACCTAAAATTGTCATATCTCTAAGAGGCACTTAGGATATTAATGAACATTGATTTACACTTGGTCTGAAAACACTGTGATTGGGATCAACGAAGTTTCCAAAGTCAGAACATCCCACAGGGAGGGCTCCAGATTATGTCTTTGGATAAAGCACAGTATTAAAAATAGAACAAAGTACATGTTCCTGGAGTGCACAATAAATAGAAAAGGAGAAGCAAAAAAGAAAGATGTCTTAAAATCACCACTTACTCAATATCCATTCTTTCAGTCCAATCTTTCCCAGATGCCAAGCACTGTTCCGGCAGTAAGGTACCGTAACTAACAAAATTGTCTGCCTTTGTGGCATACAACCTGTTTTCAATTATTCCTTTGAGTCAGCCAAGACACATATATTATGACACATGTGGTTATGGGAGTGTTTGTCTTATGCTTGCTTGTTTGCTGACTTTTGTTTTCTTTGGACAGAGAGAGACAGTTGGACTAATATTTTGGTTGAGATAGCTGAAAACTGAGAATATGTGACAAATTTTTACTTGGTTCTCAAAACTTGGCAAAACTCAATTGTACGTACAATCACTATTTATAAAGAACCAAGTAAGTAAAGCTAGTTTCTGCATTAAAAATGTGTAAATAAACCATATACTCTAATTCAAATGCATTTACAACTTAGTCTTCCCTAGTAATGGAAAAAGAAATGAAAATACATGATTGCAATTGTTGTGATCTTCTTCCAACAAAATAAACAAAAAAAATACCTAAAGGCAAGGAATAGTTAACTCTGCTGGACAAAATGTTGGGGCATCTTTCTGTAGAAGGTTCAGTGACCTGGATTTTGAAGAATGACCAGAAGTTTTGTTATAGTATGAAGGGTGTGTTGTTACATTGTGTTTCAAGAGTGATGGGGGTTCTGTGTAAATTAGAGCAATCATTCTTCATTTCTGTGCTTGTTAAGATCATCCAGAGAGCTTTTTATTATTTTCATATTTTTCTTTTATTTAAATACCATGATTACAATGTTCTTCATTATTGAGTTTCAGTCTTACAATGTACATCATCCTTCATCCATGAAAATTTCCCACCATCAATATCCTCAGTTTTCCTCCCAGCTTTCCCTTGCCTCTGGGGCATGCATTTAAAGATAACTTTATCCAATAGTCAATAGAGTGTCTTTACATAGTTTTAGAAAGGGAAATAATCTAATTGAATTTATGTTTTGAGAATGATTTTCAATTGATAAGTTCCCTTTAAGGTATATCCCAACTATAATACAAAGTATTCCAGTTGCCTTTATGCTGTTGATACTCACCTCACAAGGCTGTACAGAAAGCCCAGGGTTGGATAAGGATTCTGGGTTCTGCATACTACTTCAAATTTCTGGCTTTCTGGCTTACCTGAATTTATTCTTGTCTCTTGCCCATAGAATTCAAGTCTCTTGAATCCTTTTGATGATTACAGTTGTGTGTTAGTTAGCAATAGGGATACTTTCTGGAAAATATATCACTAACACTTTGGTCATTGTTTGAGCATAATTTCTACAAACCTAGGAGGTATAGAAACACCTAGACTATATGGTATAGTCTCTTGGGATGATCACTCTAATATATTTAGTCTGTTAACCAAAATGCCATTCATTGTTGTGTGATTATTCTGCCTTGGGCTCTTAGTTCTCTTTAATTTGACTTCTTTTTTTTCCGGGCTTTATTTACCCCTCAATAAAGCTTTCTTTATCAAGTAATAAAGCTCTCCAAAAATTAGCTGTGTGTTTAATTTGGCTTCTTTATATACATATACATATACTTATGTAATTATTATGTAATTATTATTATGTAATTATGCTTTATTTAAGCACCATGGTTACAAAATTGTTCATGGTTGAGTTTTAGTCATAGAATGTAAACCACCCTTCACCAGTGCACATTTCCCACCATCAATGTTCCCTGTTTTCCTCCCAACCACCTTCACACACCTGTGTCTAGGGCAGGCATTTTATTTCTCTCTCTCCCTCCCTCCCTGACATTATGGTTTTCACTATTGCTAATGAAGAGGTACCATGCATATCACTTTATCCCATCTCAGCACCCAGATTTTGTTCAGAGTGATCAGTTCCAACTAGCATTGCCACAGTGGATCATTCACTACCCTAATTGCATTCACCATTTTATGGCAAGCTTCCTACATGGACTAGTCTTCTTGATCCTTATCTTTATTGTTTCTCTATATTACCATACTATCTTTTATTTTTCTTGTACCCCGCAAATGAGTCAGATTATTCTATATCTATCCCTCTCTGATTCATTTCACTCAGCACAATAATCTCAATATCTATCCATATATAAGAAAATTTTATGACTTCATTTTTCTTAACTGCTGCATAGTATACTATAATGTAGACCACAATTTCTCTTTTTTAACTTAATTTTTTATTTATTGATTGATTGGTTGTTGGGCCACACCCAGCAGTGCTCAGAGGTCACTCCTGGCCCTGCACTCAGAAATCACCCCTGGCAGGCTGGAGGACCATATGGGTGCTGGGAATCAAGCTGGGTCTCTCCTGGGGTTGGCCGAATACAAGGCAAACACCCTACCACTGTGCTCTCTCTCCAGCCCGTAGGCCACTATTTCTTTAGCCACTTATCTGTTCTAGGGCACATGGATTGTTTCCAGATTCTGGCTATTCTAAATAGTACTGCAATAAACAAAGGAATTCAGAAGGTTTTCTGCACGGTGTCCTTGGGTTCTTAAAGTATATCCCTAAGATTGGTATTTCTGGATCATATAGAAGCTCAGTCTTTTTAAAGAATATCCATATTATTGTCAAAAAAGGCTGGACCAGTCTGCATCCCACCAGCAGTGAATCCTTTTCTCCCCACATTCACACCAGCACTGGTTATTCTTGTTTATTTGTGATGTGTGCCAGTCTCTGTGGTGCAATATCTCATTGTTGTTTTGATTTGCTTATCCCTGATGTTAATGATGTGGACCATTTTTTCATGTGTTTTTTGGCCATCTGTAATTCTTCTTTGAGGAAATATTTATTCATTTTATCTCCCCATTTTTGGATGGGGTTAGATGAGGTTGGATAGGATTACTTCTTGCTAAATTCTCTCAGTTCCTTATGTATCTGAGGCCAGTGCCTCTTACAGCTTACCTTTTTGACTGTAGACACTGCACTCCAGCATCACCTGCATTCCCATATATACCTACTGCACCATAAGCAAAGCACCAGTGCCCTGAGCTTTAACTCCTTTGGAAGGGAGCACAGCCAGAATGAGCTTTACAGTAATATGCTGGCTAATGTAACTTGCTGAATGACCAAGGCCACGTCACCTACCTGTCTCATTTCATGCCTCATTTATTTAATCCACTCTCAGGAACTAGATTAGGCAATCCTCACAGAGATCTAAACTCCAGATAAAGCCCTACAATCTGTTAAAAAGCATCTGGAAAACAGGTTTACCTAATTGAAAATATGTTGATTAAGCACAATTTTTTTCTTGGAGAGGAAAGAAGTTAATTAAAACAAAGCACAAAACTTGTCTTAATATGTTCAGCAGCAAGGTAAAGAAGAATATATTTTAATTAGTAACACATGTTACCCACTCCCTATATATTCCTTTATACTTCTCTCCTAATAAGAAGATAAGTATACTATGTTGTTTATGCCTCAAGGGAAATGTGATGCTTTGGAAAGAAAAAAAAATGGTGGTTTCAGACAGCGATTACAGAATGGTAGCCCTTGGGGTAAAACTGGATCCTGATTGTTTTTGCTTGAACTGTAGTAATTTTGTTTTCTGAAATGATTTTCAACATTTAAAATCAAAGAGGTGTACATAAAGTGAAACTTAACAACTTTTTCTTGGGAAAAAAAACCCACAACAAGCAAATGGAAATATTTGTCAACTTTGGATTTCAAAGAGAAAACTACCTCTGTACTCTCTTTCCTGGGTCAAAGGCATCTGCATAAAAACCAAGAGTGCAGGGCCCGGAGAGATAGCACACCGGTGTTTGCCTTGCAAACAGCCGATCCAGGACCAAAGGTGGTTGGTTCGAAACCCGGTGTCCCATATGGTCCCCCGTGCCTGCCAGGAGCTATTTCTGAGCAGACAGCCAGAAGTAACCCCTGAGCACTGCTGGGTGTGGCCCAAAAACCAAAAAAAAAACAAAAAAAAACAAAAAAAAAACAAGAGTGCAGCACCTAGCTTGGGTGGGCCATCACATGCAGCCTATGGAGATGAAAGAATTATGAGTTGTAGTCTAGAAATGGACAAGTGGACAGATCCTTGATGGCATGGTTGGTCCCAGGGCCAGGATGTAGTAGGTGAAAAATGAACTCACACTTTTGTGGATAAAGGACATGATGGGCAGAGGCATTCCATTATTTCTTTGATCTTAGAAAAGAGCAGAGAGAGAAAAAAAGAAACTCCCAAGAAATATTATGTCTGCCATATGAAGAAATTGGGGCTCAGAATATAAATTAATTTGAAGTTTAGACAAAGAAAATAAATGCATATTTTCTACTTGCCCCAATGTCAGACTTAGACACATAGTAAATAGTTATAAAATGTAGAATTTATACATTAAAACACCCATTTTAACATGATATTGTACTTGTGAGAAGGGTGATAAGGAAATATAATTGTGACTGATTTCTCATTTCTAGAATGAGGCCAAGTAGCAGTTCATTCCAATAAATTTGGAAATGAATCTCATCTTACAACTGTGGTTCTCGACATTTTGGGGTCATGGATGCTAGCAAAAGATATTTTTTGTGGAATCCACCCAACCAAATTATACACAAATTAATATGTATGATTTCTGGGGGTTCATATCCCATTCGTCTTTGGAAGTTCATCAGTAGATCCCAGGATAAGGAATCTTCCCCACTGAACTGCCTCTGCCTGACACTCTTCTTGTACTTTTTTTTATTTAAGGGGTTTTGATGAATGATAGAAAGTCCTCACTCTATTTGGAATACAAATATTACTACCAATATACAGTCTGCACTGGCTCACCTTCTCCATCTGCAGCCTTTCCAAGCCTTCACCCGTGCTACCTACTGTGGGGTGTCCAGCTGCAGGCCTCCTCCGATAGATCTGGTATGTTCTCAGCTTGGCCCTGAACAGCCTCTTTGGGGTGGTCTGACACCTACACAAATTATGAATAGAAGGAAAGATGACCCTGGGTGTTCACCTCCCTTTTAGCTGCCTATCAGGAAATTCACTTGGAACATAAAAGTTTCCCTGGGCAAGAGATTGTCAACCAGAAAGAAAGTAGAGATATAGAGCTGAAGTTAAGGCAGAAAACAGCCCTGCCAACAAGCAGGTGCATCCCTGGCATCAAGCCTGAATTTCTGACTCTCATTTGTACGGAGATCTATTCTGGCTGACTGGCTCCTAGGGAAGAAAAAAACAATAGATGCTGCTACTTGCATATCTTCTTTAGGGAGTGCTCCTCCAGTTTATAGGCTTTGAGCACCAAGCACAGTACACTTAGGCCAGGCACTCAGGAGGCCCAAATAGGCCCTACAACTCCCACTTCAAGGAGTGAGAGACTAGATCATACCCACCTCTGCCTTCAGAGAGGTTCAAGAAGCTTCTTCCTTCCAGGCTATGCTGACCTGTTGAGATGCTTTCAGCAAACTCGTCCCCACCCACCTAAAACCTCACCTGCCATTTTTTTGTAACCTGAGGGCAAGGAGTGAGAAGATCCAGGAGGTGCTTTTCTGGGTCCTAAAATCTCTCTGCTTTCCTTGGCCTATATACAAAGTATTTGCAGGAAGTTTTATGACTGTCTTTGTGTCGCTAGAGGGCGATTGTACTTGGAGAAATGCTGATTCAGAAAGATTGCTCCTTTGTTTTTTTTTTTAAGAAATCCATAATGGGGCCGGGCGGTGGCGCTGGAGGTAAGGTGCCTGCCTTACAAGCGCTAGCCAAGGAACGGACAGCGGTTCGATCCCCCGGCGTCCCATATGGTTCCCCCAAGCCAGGGGCGATTTCTGAGCACATAGCCAGGAGTAACCCCTGAGCGTCAAACGGGTGTGGCCCAAAAACCAAAAAAAAAAAAAAAAAAAATGCATAAAAACAATGGGTGGTTTAAGGCAGTGAGGACTTATAAAGAGTTAAGTGGACAAAACTGAAATGTAGAACAGAATAGCATCTGCTATGTGCAAAATAAAATACACTTTAACAGAACTAAAACCAACATGTTGGACCTGCATGGGGCTTCCCCAGTAGTTTTTTTTTTTGCTGGTTATGCTCTGGGATTTCTATATCTAGATCAAAGACCTTTCGTCTCCTTCTGAAGACAAAGATTCCTTAAACAGACTGCTGTTCCATACAGATGAATTACTAGCGCTTGCTCAGTCTTGGTTTTTTAGACTTAGTATTACTTGGGTGAGGGGGAATGGTATGTAGGTTACACTTGGAAGTACTCAGGGATTACTCCTGGTTCTATGCTCAGGGGTCACTTATTACTGTGCTCAGGGGTCATTTCTTATTGTGCTCAGGGGACCATATGCAGTACTGGAATCAAACCAGAGTCTGCCTCATGCAAGGCCAGTGCCTTAACCCATGTACTATTTGTGCAGTCCTCAACTATACCTGCCAACTAGCCTCTCTAATTTTTCTGGAAATGATGACCCAGTGTCAGTCAAGAAAGAATCCAGCACTAAATAGTCCAACATTGCTGGACTCTAAGAGAAAAGAAGGAAGCCCTCCTACCACATATTATATGTATAATAAAATATGCTGCTATCTTTTGAGGCAGTTTGAAGGCATCTCTGTCTTTTGCCAAATTCAAAACCTGAATTTAAACCTGAAATCTACTTCTGGCTAAAAGAGCGCTAAACCAGCTACCTTGTCAGGCAGATCAAACCAAACTGCCTCAGCCTGTAACCAGAACCAATCTCATAGGCATCGTTTGAGTTACAAGAGACAGACTGTCAGTACCTTTCTGGGCTACCTCTTCCTTCTCTTTATTTCTTCACTCTGGTTCCAACCCCCCACTTCCTTAGGGTATACCCAATTTCCGGGGGTGGGGGAGGGTTGTTTCATAATACATGGCTCTCAGGAATGAGAAATGCTTCCTGCTGAGCCCAGACTCACACAGAAACTAGTACCCTAATCTAAAGCTCTTTCTACATCCTGCTCATAGATTGAGAGAATTAATATAATTTAAAAAAGCAATAACCCCCAAAGCAGATTCAATGCAGTCTGTATAAGGATTCCCATGCCATTTTCAAAGAAATAAATCAAAAACTCCAGAAATTCATATGAAACAATTATCTTACCCCACTGAGAATATCTGCAGCAATCCTCAGAAAAAAAGATGGGAGAAAGGAGGCATCACTTTTCCCAACTTCTAACTGTACTATAAGGCAGTAGTAATTAAAAAACATGGTGCAGAAATAAAGATTTTTCTGAGAAATAGAATAGAATTGAAAATCCAGAGACAGACCCTCAAGCATATGATTAGCTTATTTTTAATAAGGAGCAAAAATATGAAATGGGGCTAGGAAATCTTCTTTAACAATTGGCATTGAGAAAACTTTTCATCCACATGCAAAAAAAAAAATTAAACTGTTTTCTGACATGCATGGGCACAAAAATCAAATCAAAATGGATAATAGACCTTGGTATCAGACCCACAATCATAAAGTACAGGAGGAAAACATAGGCAGCTCTCTTTGACATTGGAATCAGCAGCATCTTTAAGACTCAAATGTCACTGACTCTTAACTAAGGAGTAACAAACAGCATCTGACTTAAGACATACATGGCATTTGTTAAACCTTACAAAGTCTTAAATAAAGAGGTTAGCAGCAGCTCATGTAGGAATTGTCTGGCTTCTAGAGTCTCAGTACCTTAGGCTGGCTTCTCTTCCTTAAAGGTGGAGAAATTTACAGTTTTTCTTTACAATTTCATTAGACTCAGAGGTAGCAATTTGCCCTAATTAGCCATTTTACTAGAGAATGGTACATAAATTAAGACATTGCTGTATTGATTTTATGATAGACAAGGCAGCTAAGCAAATTGTAATATTCATGTCGGCATGCCATAGAGCTGCTTTATTTTTTAGAAAGTCTATGTAAGAACATAAATTACTTTTTAGAAAGTCTCTTTTTGAGTATGGACTGAGAGTATGGGAATTAATTGATGTTAATATCATGAGATGTGGGAACCAGTGACTATATCTAGGGAAGGAAATGAGAACAGACATGCCACCTGCTTAACTAGGCACCTGCTAGGGATCACGTCTGGTCCCTAGTAAAAGGAAATGACAAATAGCTAAGAATCTTCTTGGTAATTGGTCCAGGTACCATGTGTGTATGACATAGTGATAGATATTTAATGTTTTTATGTACTTATTATTTTTCTAATATGTTCATCATCATATGTACATCAATACATTTAAATTTTTCTGTCTAGTGTAGATACATTTTAATATGATGCTTTTTTAATTTATAAGGTCAATTCATTATTTCTTTATCATCTACATGTGAGTGATGCATCTGTGTATGCCCTTCCCATTTTGATTCATTTTACTTAACATAACACCCTCTAGTTTTATCCAAGTTGCAGCTATATTCATAGCTGTATAATAATTCCATTGTGTATGAATAATACTCCATTGTGTGTATGTATACACCACTTTCCTATTCACTCATTTGTCAATGGGCATTTGGATTACTTCTAGATCTTGATAATTTTAGGTATCACTGAAGCAAACATAGGCATGCATTTGCCTTTTTGAATTAATTTTTATTAAAATTTAAAAAATTAAATTGGATTTCTGGGAAATGCCCCTAAGTCTTATTCACTAATAAAATTCATCACCATAATTTTCTCTTCAAATAGAAGTCTAATCAATTAGCCATAATTCTGCTTGCATTTTTACCTAATCTGGATATTAGCTAAATATATTTTAGCAGAAGATATACAAATAAAATATGTGTGAGCTCATAGAACAGTATTAAAATTATTCATATGCCTAATTATTAACCACTCTTCCAAATTAAGTGAAATAAATGTAAATGAGAAAGACAAATATTGGATGATTGCATTCAAGTGTAGAATATAGAGAAACAAAGCCCAGGAACAGACAAATAATCAATAGAATAAAAGGGCTATAGACTCTTTGAATAGAGATGGTTACTAGAGGGGGAAGAGAACGGTAGGGCTCAAGATGATTTGAGAAGGTGCGAGAGGTTGTGGTGGAGATTGGTACTTTTTTGATGATTGTGGAATAATAACATATAAACAGAAGAAATTGTACCATTAAAATATATGAAATCATATAAACTAGTGTTGTCTCAATAAAAAAGAAATTTTTAAGTGAAAACTTAAATTTTGAAAATAAAAATCATTGTTTTAATGGAGGAAAATGATCAGATTAGGTACATTTTGTGCAATGTACATCTAACCTTTACTTCTCTAATTGGGTTTGGAATCAGCTTTCAATCTAGGTCACAACAGAGAACACAGCCTCCCTACTATCTCCCATTTCCCCGTGGGGCCACTTGGTTACTATTAGTCACTTGTCATGGGAATTTATTGATGTGAACTGTCCTCTTGAGGTTTATAGGTTCAATTGTTTCTATAATTAACTTAAATTTAGGGGAAAGGAAGCACATGTATTGAAGACTCGTTTATGTTTTTAATAGTTGCTAGAACTGCTGGAATAGAAAACACTAGCTTCTTTCCCAAGACCTCATATTTAAAATAAAATAGTATGAAGAACAGTAACCACTGTACATATAAAATCTTCAAAATGTTAAAGAAATAATAATATTAAGTTCTAGTCTGTAGTTTCCCATTTCAGTGAAATGAGAATGAGCTATTCATGTGGAAGAGAATCAAAGGCACAGATAAATTTGAAAACTATTTATCAGGAGTGTCAGTAGTTGGTCTGAACAGTACATATAAACCTGGTGCTTGTATCAAGGTTAATGTTTCTCATGCTTAAATGTTTTCATTTTTTTTGAATATGTGAGAAAATGTTTGAGGAAGCTTTACTCTTGTTGCTGTCTTATCACCCATCTCTGTTACTAATACTTGCTTCAAATTCCCACCATGTTTGAGCAGGATTTCCTAATGGTTGTTTATACTACTTGCATTTCCTTAAATTAGAATTATTTTCAATAATTTCAACAAATAATCAAAATTTCTAACTCTTCTAGTTTTGAAAATATAGTTTATACATCATAACAACTAGATAAACCTAAGATGCAATTTATCCAAAGGATAAGAAAATCCAATTTAATTTCCCATTATTTCTGCAGAATCACAAAAAATTAAATGTTGGCATAATTCCATAAGGGAAAACACAAATTTCAGCAGTTTCACTCAATTCCATTACATCATCACTTTTCAAAGTAATGCGTTTGTCAGGTTATATTGCAAAATGTCACAGGAATCTCCCCATTTTATATGTAATTTAAAAATTATAATTTTGTTGGGTGGCTAGAGAGACTATCGGAGAGGAATTATACAAGAAAAATGTCACAGTCATTGTACGTAATTACCTCCTACAGATTCTGAGAGGTACAGAAAATTATTTTGATTGATTTTATTTTTAAAAGAGAAGCACTGTTGGGGCCGGCGAGGTGGCGCTAGAGGTAAGGTGTCTGCCTTGCAAGCGCTAGCCAAGGAAGAACTGCAGTTCGATCCCCGGGCATCCCATATGGTCCCCCCAAGCCAGGGACAATTTCTGTGCGCTTAGCCAGGAGTAACCATCAAACGGGTGTGGCCCGAAAAATCAAAAAAAAAAAAAAAAGAGAGAAGCATTGTCAGTTTTACTTTGCACTATCAAATTACCATATTGTGTGTGGTATATTATATAGAATATGATTTCCATAGGTCTGGGAAATAGCTTGAAGGGCATGCCCAAGCCCTGGCACTCCTGGGTCCCATGGGTTGAAAAAGATAATGATTGTATGATTCTTAGAATCATACAACCTACCAAGATTGAATCAGGGAAAGCAGAAAGCCTGAGCAGATCAATCACAAAAGATTAAAACAGAAATTAAGGGGCTGGAGAGATAGCACAGCAGTGTTTGCCTTGCAAGCAGCCGATCCAGGACCTAAGGTGGTTGGTTCAAATCCCAGCGTCCCATATGGTCCCCAGTGCTTGCCAAGAGCTATTTCTGAGCAGACAGCCAGGAGTAATCCCTGAGCACCGCCGGGTGTGCCCCCCCCAAACAAACAAACAAAAAACAAAAAACAAACAAACAGGAATTAAGATTAAAAAAATAAAATCTCTAGGAGCAAAAGCCCAGAATCAGTTTCACTAATGAGTTCAAACAAACCCTTAAAGAAAACTTCCTACCTCTATTCCTTAAACTCTTCCAAAATATTAAATAAACAGGAATCCTTTCTAGTAATTTCTATAAAGTCAACATTACTCTAGTACTAAATGTACATAGAGTTTACTAAAAATAATAAGATATCAAGATGATCATCAATGCAAAAATCCTCTTAGCAAAATCTTAGCCCAGCAAATTCATCAGCATATAAAAAATTATACATTATAATCAAGAGATTCACTTCAAGGATACAGGAATGGCTCAATATATGAAAATTAATTAATATGCTATATCAATAAAAGTAGAGATAAATTATATAATTATATTATAGTTAAATAAAGCTTTTGAAAAGATCCAACAAACATTTATGGTTAAAAATACCTGAAAAAATAGGGACAAAAGAAACAAACATCAGGTTAGTGATGCCATTTATAATGAATCTATAGCTAACTTTATACTTAAAAATAAAACCGAGTCTTTCTTCTGAGATCGGACAAGGATGTTCCCCAGTGTCCAGTATTATATAAGACAGACCTACAAGTCCTTGCCACAGTAAGTAGGCTAGGCAAGGAAATCAAAGGATTCAAATTAGAAAAGAAACAGTTAAACTATCATTATTTGCATGACTCAATTTTATACAAAGAAAATTCTAAAGATGCCACGAGGAAACTCTTGGCAATAATAAACCAATACAACAAAATAGCAGGCCCCAAACACTCAATTCAATTAAATTTTTTTCATTTCTATATGCAAATGACAAGTGATAAGAGAAAGAAAGAAAAAAAATAGCCCTATTTAGAATAATGTCCCAAAGCACTAGGAATCAAATTAACAACAGTTCACTGAAAGTTGGATGAAATTGGTTAAGCAAAATAATTCAGAAAGAAAGGACAAGTACCATGATGTCATTTACCTGTGGTACATGACTAAACAATACAATGGAATGCACAGCAACATGTAATGACAAACACTTGGTGCTGAATTACAAAATATGTAATCTCAAATCAGGATGGCCTGTGCTTAGGCAATGGAAGGTGGACTAGAGGTAAAATAAGGACACAGATGAAGGGTGTTGGGTAATTTAGTGGTGGTGAGGTATAACTGTGTACATAAAAAATAAAAAAGAAACATTAATACTATTGTAAATGTATTGTCATAATTACAATAAATATTTTAGATTTCACAAACAACTGTAATGACATTCATATTTAAAAAGCTCATAATATACAAAGTTCATAGCTATGATAGCTTAAATGTTATCAGCCTATGTTATAAATATGCATTTTATACAGACTGTACTTATCCTTCAGTATTATTTACCAGTAAGCTTGCTAGTGCTATTTATTTAAGGTAGTGAATCAAAAAAACCGAGATTTTTGTTTTCTTCTTTTTAAAAAGTTAGTACTTACTGGTGGAGTGTTTCACCTTTTTCCTCTCCTTCGTCTCTCAAACCGATGATGAGAGCCTCTAGAAGAATTCCGCTTATTTTCGGCGTATTAGACTTTTATCCCAGTTTATTACTTTTCTCTCCTTCAAACAAAACCACGTAACTTGAACTAGCTAGTTCTACCCCCAGTTAGAGGGGGAAATAAGGGAGGCACCAGGACCAAACAGGTGCAAGACTACCAAGTAGTAGGCTAGATACAGAGGGGACCACATATTCTAGCAACCCTGGGGGTGAGGGAAGAGGATATGGGAGGTAGGACAAAAACGGAGGTGTAGGGAGGACAGTTCAGTGATGGGAATCCCCCCTGATTTTATGTAAATATGTACCTAAAATATTATTGTCAACAATATGTAAGCCACTATGATCAAAATAAAAATTATATTATATAAAAAAAGTTAGTACTTAATATCAATTCTCTATGAGTTTTGAATCCTTCAAAAATATAGTAAAGAGGGGCCGGCGAGGTGGCGCTAGAGGTAAGGTGTCTGCCTTGCAAGCGCTAGCCAAGGAAGAACTGCGGTTCGATCCCCCGGCGTCCCATATGGTCCCCCAAGCCAGGGGCAATTTCTGAGTGCTTAGCCAGGAGTAACCACTGAGCAAAAATGGGTGGGGCCCAAAAACCCAAAAACAAACAAACAAAAATATATAGTAAAGAAAAAATTAAAAACCAGATTATTTTGTCTGCTTAATAAAATTCTGATTAACTTAAATATAAACCCAAAATGAGTGCCTTTAACTGAAATGAACCAAGACTAAGTGCTTTTGGCTAGAAAGTAGAATGAAACTTGAAATAGAAAGCAACATGAAGTTGTGGAAAAATTAATATCAGGGAGATTCATATATATATATATATATATATATATAAAAGTGGAACTAGCTAGGACTCAGGTTTATCAGCATCTTTCTTTATATACGTTCCTGCCTAGGTAGGGGATGTAGGGTTTGCTTACATCTCCACCTAAGCTATGTACTCTCTGGAAAGACTTTCTAGTTCCTTCCCTCTCCTTATATTTCCCTAAAAACCCCTATTTTTTTTTTTTTTTGGTTTTTGGGCCACACCCGGTAATGCTCAGGGGTTACTCCTGGCTATGCGCTCAGAAGTCGCTCCTGGCTTGGGGGACCATATGGGACGCCGGGGGATCGAACTGCGGTCCGTCCGAGGCTAGCGCAGGCAAGGCAGGCACCTTACCTTTAGCACCACCGCCCGGCCCCTAAAAACCCCTATTTTAAAAAAAATATACTCTAAGTGAGAACCTGATACAACACTGTCCAAAATGACATTGGGATTGTGTAGGCAATCTTGGATATTGTAACATTCTTTTTGAAAGAAGAAATACCATGTTTGATGATATATTATAAGTGACAGAAAAAGAACACACAAGTAAAAGGCATGATACAGTAACAAGGGTTATTTTTGTGTATAAAATTAAGGGTTGACTGTAGGATTCACTACAACTAAGGAAAAGAGCCACAGAATCTAGTACAGATTTGGGAATTTGGATCAGAAATGTTAGCTTGCTGGGCCAGAGCTAATACAGTGGTTATGACATTTGTCTTGCACGTGGCCAACCTGGCATTCCATATGGTCCCCTAAGCCCAACAAGAGTGATTCCTGAGCACTACCAGGAATGTCCCCAAAACAAAATTTAAAAATTTTAAAGATGTTAGCTTCAAATCTCAACCTGGTATCTAACTTAGCTCTGTAATATTCTAGGCAAGAAATTTATTTTCTGGGAGCCCAGACTTTTCACCTAATAACAGTCCCTTCAGTTAGGAAGAAATAAAAACACATGTGGAAAGTACCCTAAGATAGCCAGACCCTGAAATACTGAGTGAAAATCTGATGAAGAGAATATTTCTTTAATGCCTTGATTTCTGAGCCCAGGCTGATATTTCCCACCAAATTCTGTGTACCATGCAATTTCTCATCTCTGGTCAGAGTCTCATCCTGAAAGAATAGATGCTCCAGGACCATGATATTGCCCCACACTAATGCAAAACTTCCTTGACTTTGGATTTCACTGTTCCATTGACTGCTGTACACACTAACCCTAAACTCTTGACATCAGGTAGGATGTATATGTAGAGTCCTTAGACGCAGGGGTCCTCAAACTTTTTAAACAGGGGGCCAGTTCACTGTCCCTCAGACCATTGGAGGGTCTGACTATAGTAAAAACAAAACTTATGAACGAATTATTATGCACACTGCATATATCTTATTTTGCAATGAAGAAACAAAACAGATACAAATACAATATGTGGCCCGCAGGCCATAGTTTGAGGACGACTGCTAGAGTATGGAGAAGGGTGAAGAAGGTTAATAGACTGCAAAGATTCCAAGCTGGGCGCCAGTCCTAAGTTATGATAGTTTTAGCTTGCTACCACCAGGGGAGCAAACATGTCCACTTAGGTGAGTGCTAAGAAAACCCTAGTTTATTTTATAATTATTATAATATTTAACTTATCAGAATCATACCCACAGCAGTTAATAGTTGCCATGGCAACCCATGATGATGTCAAATATAGTGAAGGCCTAAGATTCCAGGTATTTCCCTGCCTTGTGGGGAGAAGACTGAGAGGAAATAGGAAAGACAGGAAATCCAAAACTCCTGTAAAAAGTGACAAAATAAAGACATCATTGGGGCTTCCCCCAATCACAGGGATTTCCCCAACTCTGTGCTTATGGTTGTGTCTTTGTTACTTTCTCTCTTCTTTAAATAAATGCTTTATCCCCACTGGGTTTTAGCTTCCTTTACTTGCCTCCTCTTCTTATTTAAAAAAATAAATATTTTCTATAATTATTTTGTTCTCTCCGTAACATTCTTTTTTGGGAAACATAAAAATCAAAGAGGAGGGGGCTGTGGGTGCTGTTATGCCAGTGCTGCCTCATATGTCATTGCAAATTCTCACCTATGTTCCTTAGATATCTTATTTTTGTTTTGTTTGGAAAGGCCTCCAAGAGAATCTCAGGAATCCAAGGACAGCTCCTGGAGATCGTTGGCAAAGATGATATTCAATTGACCCCCTCGGACCACTCTGGCAGTGATCAGGAATCCACGTGGTGCTGGTATCAAACCTAAGTCTGGTACATGCAGCACACACACCTTAACCCTGAGCTATCTCTCCAGCCCCTGTTCGTCTCTGTCTTACCAGAGCCTTACTCGCTGCTGGCCATCTCTCAACTCCCAATAGTATCTTAAGCTAACAGCAGTGTAATCTTTTGCAAAATATTTCTTGTTTCTTCAAATATTTCTTTGTTATTTCTTTGGCTTTAGTATCTTCATGAAACTTACTGCCAAGTAGTCCTTTGCCTTCACAAGTCACCTCAAAGTGGCCAAGGAATTCAGGGGAGATGGGCCATTCTCTTAGAGACATTTGTGGGTGGGTCAAGGGAGTGATCTTTTTCATTCATTGTCATCGTTGGAATGTATAAAAATAGAAAAGACAGGGGAACGAGGTACCTGTGCTGAATAAATTCGAAACAAATTAATTTATTCATTCATAATTAAAAGGGTAGACCTTCAAAAAGTTCCTATGGCAGGTAAAAATGAAAAAAAAAAAAAAAAAAAGGTGCGGTAGGAAGAAGCAGAGCGGGAGAGGGCCCTGGAGCTTTAGTGGTGGGAGGCTGCAAGCTTCTCTGACAGCTTGATGTATTTCAGGGCTGGAAACTGCTGACCGGCCCTTTCTGTTTCACTTCACACTTCCCGTTGGTGGGTGTTGAGTTATTCTTTTCCCAGCTCCTGTCTATATTCACTCTTCTCCCTTGAACACACTTGTGTCTGAGTCCACAGCCTTAAGAAATGAAGTTAAGTTGTTCCATTGTCAGGGCTTCCAAAAATAAGAAAAACTCAAAACACCTAGGACATAATCATAAAGCCGGAAAGCAGCCGGAAGGACAGCAGGGAGGAGAGATGTATGAAACCTAGGTTTCCTGAAACCTTGAAAACTCCATCCTTTTTTTTTTCCAGTTTCTTTCACATCTCCAAGGATCTCAGTGCCTCTAAAGAAAGCTGTTTGTGTGTGCAGGCTAATGAGCCTCCCGGAACCAGAATGAGAGAAACACAGGGGGGCTAAGTTTCTGCAAAAACACCTGGTCTCTTCGGAGCCCCACAGGCAGGTGCAGAAAGAGATGACCCCCCCCCCCTCCAAATCTGTCTTTTTTGCCCTAGATACCATCAGTGAGCTCTTGTTTCCATTTGGGGGACATTGTGTCACAGTTTTGTCCTTGGCAATGGCTTCTTCAGAGGAGGTCTTCTTGGAAGAGAAGGGCTTTGAAAAGCCAAGTTAAGGGGGGAGGGAAACCCTCTGTTTCTAAAAGCAGAAAGCTCATCATAGAAAACTAAACTTATTTTTTCTGGTAGAAAGTACTCAGTGCCTGAGGAAGCCCAGTTCTGCAGAGTACCCCTTAGGTATCCTCCTCCCTCCAGTAGTGGAGTCTTATTACTCATGGAAGACCACAGGGGTCTTTCCAGGCAATTTTCTCTTGTGATGACACCAGACCATCTCTGACTTCTGTGAACAAGCACCGAACAAGCACTGATTTCCAGACAATATTTTGTAAGGAAACCTCAGGATCCAACACCACCACATAGATTACACATCAGCTATGTGGCTTTGGGTGAAGTCACTTAAGTTCTCTGAATCACAAAGAAGGCAGAGGGCTCTCTGCTTCCCTTCTTGATGGATATAAATATACAAGGAATGTCAGTGAAGCACCCTCTCAATCCAAGAGCTATCTGATCAATAAATGATGTCTACTTACTCATCACTGTAGTAGCAGTGAACTAACTGCTCATCAGCAACCACGAACATCTGTTCATTTCAACTATGTCTTTGCTTGATCTGACTCAGTGACTTAGAGATGGTTGACAGAAACACAATTCTTTCTCTATTTCTTCAATCAGATAGCAAGGATTGTTCTGGGAAATAGAGCCCACCTGGCTTCCCTCCTGTGGTTTATGAAGTTTCTGCATATCATTCTAAGATGACTCACATATCTAAAATCCAGATGTTTAGTTTTAGATTGTTTTTCAGGGGCCAAGATATAGTTCAGCTGTAAAGCACTTGCCTTGCATGTTTGGGACCTGGGTTCAATTCCCAGCCTACGGGAAGTAGCTCCGGGTAGAAAACTTGCTCTGCATGAGGTATAGACCTGGGTTCAATCTTCAGAACTGAAAAAATAATCAATTAGACTTTTCACCTACTAATACCAGAGATATGAAAGGCAGAGTCTGAACTTGGGGGCCAATATAATGAGATCTGGATTCTGTCACCCTGGGGTTACAACAGGACTTGGTTACACAGCACTGTGGCTATCATGTTGAAACTTCCCCTTCACTCACCTGTAAAAGCCAACTGTACCCCTAACCCCAGACAAAGCCCTTTCTTCTCCAATCTACTCTACCCACACAATCTGAATTCTGTTTCCAATTGAATTCAGATCTTCTTTTTCATCTCTTAATCTGACAATCACACTCCTTGTAAAGTGGGCTTCACATACCTACTTTTGAAGCATCATTTCCCATTATAGCAGACTCTATCTATAAGTTGTCTTATATTTTTCTAATTAGATAGTGATCAAGCACAGCAGGAGGATATTAATTGGCAGTTTCCACTGAGGTTCAAAGATAAGGGGATGATGATGTTCCGGATAGGGATGCAGATATAGGATCCTTAAACTAGACACCTGAAAACTGGCTGTCCTGCTTACACACTGCTCTCTCACAAAGATGGTGAACAGGATAGAGTTTTGAGGGTTTTTCAGGATGGATTTGCTGGAGAAATCAGGATGAGAGACTCACTTCTTCAGAGAGATGTGATGTCCTTTTCGCTTGAAGATAAGGAAAGATAAACTCCCCAACCCCACCCCATACTCAGCTTGGGGGCAAAAATGCCATGTTCTTTATAAACCAAAAGTGTTTTCCATTTGAGAGAAAATGGAAACAACTCATCACTGAGTTGTTTTAGTTTGATTCCTAAAAAATTACACAGAATTACAAAATTACACAGAAGAACAAACAGACAGAAGTAAAAAGAAAGAGTGGCTGGGTTCACAGGGTCTGAGGAAGAACAGTCATTAGAATAAAAAGTTATATTTACTTTCATAGAGGGAATGTAGATGAGACACTGCCTACTATAGAGATAAAACGCCATCTCCAGGGAAAAGCACCTACTTTATGTGGTGAATTCTGAATACCTGCCCAGTCAAGAGCGGCACAATAGAGCTTCTCAGAGCAGTTGCCATTTCCTGACACTTGGGTTCCAATCTTCAAGTAATCAACCTTGAACATTCAAAGCACAATAAGATAGTGGAAGAGAATGATTTACTGCAAAAAGACAAGGTTGAAAAGATATACAGTGGGCACTTACCTTGTATATGATTGACCCAGTTCAGTCTCTAGCACCCCATATGATCCTCCAAGCCTACAAGAGTGATCCCTGAGTGCAGAGTAAGCTCTGAGTACATCTGGGTGTGGTTAAAAATAATTCAGTGCAAAAAGAGAGACAAAAATGATCCATCTCTTCTTTCCTGAAGTAAGCTAAACTGGAAAGAGAGAATTCTTGAAATCAAATTCATGATACCAGACATTTTAATTACCAGGTGAAAATTATTTATATCAACTAAATAATTACCTAAAAATTCATGCTAATGCCTATGTTTTTTAGCTGTGGGGAGGAAGATTAGTCTCACTGGCTGCATCAAATGGAACAGGGGAGAGACAAAAGCAGAGCTACTTTATAATTAGTTAATTGTGTTTTTTAAAATTAATAGTCAACATGGTTAGTATCCTCATTAAGAGTTATAAGTATTGGGGCCGGAGAGATAGCATGGAGGTAAAGTGTTTGCCTTGCATGCAGAAGGACAGTAGTTCGAATTCCGACATTCCATATGGTTCCCTGAGCCTGCCAGGAGCGATTTCTGAGCACAGAGCCAGGAGTAACCCCTGAGCGCTGCTGGATGTGACACACACACACACAAACACACACACACACACACAAAACCCCAAAAAACAAACAAAAAAACAGACAAACAAAAAAAAGTTATGAGTATTAATCAGAGCTCAGAAATTTAAGAAAATAAAAGGAATGTACTAGCTCCTGGTTTGTTTAATTAGCAGGTTCAAAGGAAAGCTGGTCTGGGAATTCCAATGAGATACCTGGCTATATTGCTCCTTCTTCCACTTGTGAGTAATGGTCTAGGGATAAATAAATTCCTTTTATTCCTGAGCAAAAGGGCTATCTTCAGACAGAGAGGGCAGCTACAGGTAGTCAGTGATCAGCTGGTGGAATCCCAGCCTTCCTCTAGATAAGTGTCATGTTCTCAGCATCTGCACGTCAAGGAAAGGGGGCCTGTCTCTAAGAAAGTGGACAGGAACTTCTGAGGTGTGTGGACAGGTATGTGGGGCAGACCACAACAACTAGCATTACCACCATCCATATTTTGGCTCAGGAAAAATTGATGCTCAATAATATCCAGGGACTACTCCCTATCCAATAAAATTTTTTTTTTTTGGTTTTTGGTTTTTGGGTCACACCCGGCAGCACTCAGGTGTTACTCCTGGCTCTACACTCAGAAATCGCTCCTGGCAGACTCAGGGGATCATATGAGATGCTGGGATTCAAACCACCGACCTTCTGCATGCAAGGCAAACACCTTACCTCCATGCTATCTCTCCGGCCCCGTAAAAAAAAATTTTTTTTTAATAACCAGGTCCTTCCCCCAAGAGTTAAGATAAGTTAAGAGTTAAGCTCTGTTCTCTTGGCCAAGATGTGTTTCTTCAACTAAAATTCTGACCATTGAAATTCTGCTCATTTTTCCAACTCAAATTTCATCTTCTCCATGAAAACTGTTCATGATTCCCAGGAAAGAAAACAGATGCATATGTAGATCCTATGTGGACAGATGCATATGTATCAAAGTATTACACCATTTTCAGTTGAGACACTGAATCAGGATCCATGGGGAAAACCTCTACCTAATCCTTCTGGATGCACAAATATATTAAAAGCACAAATTATCTTCTCTCTCATCTGTCCTCTAACACTTAGAGCTGTTGAAAGCTGCCACTTGATGCCAACTGTTTCTGCAGCAAGTGCCTGGATAACTATTATTTTTTAAATCAACACACACCACTTTTTTTTTTCTTTTTTTTCTTTTTTTTGTTTTTTTGTTTTTTTGGGTCACACCCGGCAGTGCTCAGGGGTTACTCCTAGCTCTATGCTCAAAAATCGCTCCTGGCAGGCTCAGAGGACCATATGGGATGCCGGGATTCGAACCACAACCTTCTACATGTGAGGCCTAACCTCCTTACCTCCTTACCTCCATGCTATCTCTCCGGCCCCAACACACACCACATTTGATCCAACCAGGAAATTCTGTCATAAAGCCCCCTTTATGATCATTTTTAAATGTGCTAAAAGTTTGTCAAAAATCCTCTCTTCAAGAGGTGGAGTCAAACTATAGTAATTAAAACATAAAATGCTTGTCACAGAATAAGTTTCTGGGGTAAGTGAAGGGTACTTAGGGTTTTGATGGATGGGTGGGGTTATGAGGTGGTTGGATTGAATATCTGAACACTATGTCTGAAATCCTATTGTAAACAACATTATAAATCATAGTGTCTAAAATACTTTAAACTAAGTTGTAAAAGAAGGTGGGTTCTATCTCATTTCTACCTCTTTAATTGTGGGTGGAAATTAGTGATTTGCTTCTAATGCATATGATGGTGTGTGACTTCACAGGTAAGGTAACTTGAGGCAGCTTCCTCTTGCTCTCTTTTGAACTGTTGGCTAGTAGAAGCCACTAACACATTTGTTGTGAGACACTCATAGAGCCCATGACAAGCCCTTGAAGAGACAAAACCCCAGCTTTCTACTAGCACTTCTGGGTAAGCCTTCTCACCATTGAATCCTCTCACCACAGCAAACCTGAAGAGGTTAATGCTTGCTAAATATTTATCTGCAATCGCATCCCAATCTCTGAGCCAGAATTGCCATATATGACTTCTGACTTCTCCTTTTTTCTCATCCCACAGAAACCAATCTAACAAATAGTGTATTTTCCGTTACATCACTGGAATTGGGAATAATTTGTCCTGCACCAATAGGTAATAAATGCTTTTTTTTTTTTTTTTCACAGACCTGTAACTATTCTTAAGCCTGGAATCTTATCCTGGGTTCCTCAGAAAAGAGAAAAATATTCATGTCTTCATGGAATATAAGTGAGGGGGAACTGGAAAGAAGAAACAAAAATTCTCAGAGTGCATGACCGAGCTTGTTCCTCCTTGGTCTCTCTGCGACCACTTACTCTATCCTCCTCAGCCAACACTGAAAGGCTAAGAATTCGAAAGTACCTCAGGTCAATTGGTTCAAGAATGAAAGTGTAGAGAATTATCCACCATGTTCATTTCTTTTAGTCAGCTTTCCTAAACAGGACATTATTACTTCCCACCCCACCCCACTTCCAATTGTGTTTGCCTGTTCAGCAAGCAGGTCCTGGTGTCCTATGCCTGAGGGATATTCATTGACTTAGCAGTGACCAAAGCCTATAACAATCGTCACTCAGAACAAGAAGGTGAGTGGAGAGGGCTGGCAGACTAGCTGTCTTTTTTGATCCATGACTCACCTACAGCTGCCTTGGACTGGGCAGGGAGAGAGAGGGGACGGATAGGGAGGAGAATGGACTCTGAGTGTCACCCTGTTGCCAATTTTATTTTTTACATTTCAGAAAGAAAATGGAAACATTAGGACAAGACCTAAATAACATTACATCTCCTCTCTCTATACATTCATTGTATTGCCTATTGTTAATATCAGCTACTGAGTCAGCCAACAAAGTCCTTCAGTTTCTCCTCAAAACCCCTTAACTTTGTCTCAGGGGTCACCTTCTCAGTCAGCTGAGTCAGGATCTCAGAATTCTGGAAGCTGACATAGCTATTACTACAAAGAGAATGGTCCACAATTGTTTAATTTCCCTTCCTATTTCAATAGGGTCCACATCCTCCAGTGCTCAGTCTGGTGTTGCTAGGGCATCTGCAGCACCTCACCCCACCAGTGGTGCAGTCAAACAGTGCTAGGGATGGAATTTAGGGCCTAATCATCCTGGATACTTGAGCCATTCCTCCTTCACTCTAATTCACATTTCTTGAATGTTTACTGTGGTCACATGCTATGTCAGATTTTGTCCAGCAGTCACACTAACCGTGGAGCACGTCAAAGCTTCATTAGATAACAAACATAGGAATGTGAAATCATCTGTCCAAGTTTCCAGATCTAGTAAAGTTACAACACAATTGGAAATGATGTAAGAATAACACCGACCAGAGCGCCTGATATCTTCAGCTTGCAAGAAACTAACAACCATGCCCCCTCTGTTTAGAAAAGGACCCAACAGTTCCATTTTGGCAGTAGCTCCTCCAGTAGCTTTCCACAGCAGCAGTTTCTCTCCGTAACTCTCTGCCCTGGTCCCCAGATGCTTTCCAGTATCTCTCTCACCACCTGTGCTGCAGTACCTTGTGTCTCAATGATTGGTTTTGCCTGATAATAATGAAACTATCCAGAGCATCCAATCAGACCCATCAGATTTCCTCTTCCCCCACCACCCAGATGGTATGTATAGAGGTGACTGCCTCTTCCATTTCCACTGTGGTAATTACCCAGATCCACAGAACCTAAAAGTCGCTGTTTCTCAAGAGGAGGAAGGGTTCATGTTCACGGTAGTGTGTTCTGTCAAAGAAGCATGTGGTTAAACACAATGCATCCTAAGAAGTTACAATTTCATTCAAAGGTAAATAAGTTTAAACATGGTCTTCATGACTTGTAAGTCAATACTTATGTATTTTAATATCCAACTCGAACTAGTTTTTATGTTAAAGAGGCATATTTTAGGGTCACATATTCTGGTTTCTTTTTCTATATTTAAGAGCTGTGTCAGTTCTCTTTTCTCCCTATTTTTGTTTATTTGTTTGTTTTAGGGCCACAGCAAGCTGTAGTTAAAGATGAGACTCCTGGCAGTGATCAGGAAACCGTATGCAATGCCAGGAAGCATTCTAGAGTTGGTTACAAGCATTATCTCTCGGGCCCTGTCTGTCAGCTTTCTTTAGAGCTGACTTCTTCAACTTCACTTCTCCAGGTGTCATTGTCATACTAGTCATACAGCTGATGGCCCTGGAAGTCTCTTTCTGCTAATTAGATTGGAGTTTCCTTTACTTCCGGGTGTATCTTTGTCTCTATTATTTTACTCCTTAATGTAGAAGCTTTAATTTATCTCAATTTCAAGTCTGTATAAGATGTAGAAATTTAAACTTTGGCACAGATTTGCTGTGATTGCAGGAAGAGGTAAGAACACAAGTTCTTCCTTATTTTGAATAAAACAAGATGTAATCTAACACAAATCCATCTCAGGAATGGCATTTCTTAAGTGGAAGGGGTAAAGGCTTGACCATCTTTGCCTTGTTCATCCAATAGGTTTTTTCCAAGTCACCAATATATGAGATAGTTACAATGATCAGGGTCCTATTCCGGCTAAGAAAATAATCTATACTTTACCTGTGGCTTGAAATGCCTCCCAAAAAGTGAATCTTTGAATTCTGAAGATGAAAAGCGGCACTGCAGGAAAGACCTGGGCACAGGTGAACAGAACTTACCATCTCATGGCATCTTGACATCATTTAAAGTAATTGGCATCATCCAGAAAACCACCAACTAAGCTAAAGTAGGGCATAGTTTGATGGGACTGTGGAAAAAGGGACATTGAAGCAGCATTACCTCCAGAAACATTGTAGCTTGTTTACACTGACTGTTCCCCAAGCAAATCTGCTTCTTTGCCCATTGATTCACAGGTCCTTGTCATTCACTTTTACTGAAAGGTTCTTTTCCCTTATCAATGCCTGCCTAATTCTTACCCACCCTTTAGACCTCTCCTTTTTGTGAGGAGTGAGTTTGAAGGAGATCTGGACCTATAGTGCTCAGGAGCTATTCCTAACTCTATGCTCAGGAGACACCAGTGATAGTACTTACGGGACCACATATGGTACCAAATATTCAAACTAGGCTCAGCATTGATGCAGCCACATACAAGACAAGTGCCTTACCTCCTGTACTATCTCTCCAGTCACCTAGATATCAATTTTGATATTGTTTCTAGTAATGTCTCTTTAACTCCCATCTTACTAATTTTCTTGTGTATTACCATAACCTCCTGCATTTTCCTCATCCTAGAGCTTACCAGATTGCACTATAATTGCACGTTTACTGATCTGACATAAGAGCACAAATAGCCTAGACAACTCCAAGCACATAGGAAGTTTCCTATAAATGTCTTCTGACTTGATGTCAATTAAGAAGATGTCACAATTCCTGGCAACTTGGTTTTCTCAAAACTCCATAGTAATCAGGAGATTGATTTTAGAAAGCTAAGAAGCAAACTTATGCAAACAACCGAGCACCCCCATGGACTCAAGGACATAGAGATGGAGCAGAAAAAGATTTTGCAGTGGAGAAACACAGTGTAATGAGGGAAACTATTAGAGACACAATAGTGAGGATACATTGCTTCAGTATAAAACTGAAATGGAGACAAATACAAAAACCAAACCAGGAGAGCAATACCATTGCTTATTACTAATCTATGGTTTTGGAATATTGCACTATACTATGGTTTTAAAGAGAAATAGTCCCAAAAATACATACTCATATGTATGTATGTTTATAGCATATATACATATATAAAGATACATACATATATACACTATTTTTTATTTTTAAGACAATTGAGAATAAAATATCAAGGGAATGGAGAGTGATAGAGCATCTGCATATGGATTCAATTCCCAGTACCTCCAAACCCTGGCCCTCTTCCCAAATAAGCTCTTACACAAGTAACATTTTATTTTTGTTTATTATAGTATCAAATGTTGCTTTTTGTCACAACACCAATATCTGTTATGAGGCTAGTTGGGAAGGTTGTTTTTCAGACCAAGAAGAGGAGATGCTAGGAATCTCAATTTATAGCAGATAGAATTAATCTTTTTTTTTTTTTTTTTTTGGTTTTTGGGCCACACCCGGCGGTGCTCAGGGCTTACTCCTGGCTGTCTGCTCAGAAATAGCTCCTGGCAGGCACGGGGGACCATATGGGACACCGGGATTGGAACCAACCACCTTTGGTCCTGGATCGGCTGATTGCAAGGCAAACTCCTCTGTGCTATCTCTCCGGGCCCTAGAATTAATCTTTGATAAAGGGGTAAGAAATGCAAAATGGAGCAAGGAAAGCTCTTCAACAAATGGTGTTGGGACAACTGGTCAGCCACATGCACAAAAAGGGAACTCAGGCTTTTATCTAATACCATATATTAAGGTCAAATCCAAATGGATATCAGACCTAAAACTATAAGGTATATAAAAGAAAACAGGGCCCGAAGAGATAGCACAGCAGCGTTTGCCTTGCAAGCAGCTGATCCAGAACCAAAGGTGGTTGGTTTGAATCCCCGTGTCCTATATGGTCCCCCGTGCCTACCAGGAGCTATTTCTGAGCAGACATCCAGGAGTAACCCCTGAGCAATGCCAGGTGTGGCCCCAAAACCAAAACAAACAAACAAACAAAGAAAGAAAAGAAAACATTAGCAAAACACTTCATGATATTGTGACTAATGGCATCTTCAAGGAGAAACCCCACTGTCCCAACAAGTAAAAGCAGAGATAAGCACTGGGACTACATTAAATTGAGAAGCTTCTGTACTTCAAAGGAAACAGTGCTGAAGATACAAAGGCCACTCAAAGAATGAGGGAAATTATTCACCCAATACCCATCACATAAGGGGCTAATATCTAAAACATACAAGGTACTGACAGAATTTAACAAGAAAAAAAATCTAACCCCATCAAAAAATGGGAGAAGAAATAAGCAAACATTTTCTTAAAGAAGAGATAAAGGACCTTAATGATAGCACAGCAGTAGAGCATTTGCCTTCCATGTGGCCAACCCATGTCAGACCCAGATTCAATCCTCAGCTTTCCATATGTTCCTCCAAGCCTGCCAGGAGCAATTTCTGAGTGCAGAGCCAGGAGTAATCCCTGAGTGCCAGCGGGTGTGGCCCAAACCACCCCCCCCAATAAATAAAATAAAGATGGCCAAAAGGTACATGGAAAAATGCTAATCATCACTAATAATCAAGGAGAGGCAAATCAAAACAACAATGAGGTATCATCTCACACCACATAGACTGGCACACATCACAAAGAACAAGAACAAGCAGTGCTGGCAGGGATGTGAGAGAAAGGAATTTTTATCCACTGCTGATGGGAATGATGTCTAGTCCAGCCTTTCAGGTAAATAATATGGATATTCCTCAAGAAACTGAAAATTGAGCTCCCATATGATCCAGATTCCAGTGGAATCTCAGCTTTCACTTGTTGGGACAGAGGTGGATATATCTTAGTAACACAAACACACAATACAAAAATGCTCTATGTTCACCCCATGTTCATTGCAGCACTTTTTACAATAGGCAGAATCTGGAAACAACCCACGTGACCGACAACAGATGAATGTCTAAAGAAATTGGTACATCTATATACACAATGGAATATTATGCAGCTATCAGGAGAAATGAAGTCATGAAATTTTCCTACACATGGATGTACATGGAATATATTATGCTGAGTGAAATAAGTCAGAGAGAGAGAGAGAAATGCAGAATGGTATCACATCTGTGGGTTTTAAGAAAAATGAAAGACATTCTTGCAATAATAATTTTCAGACACAAAAGAGAGAAGGGCTGGAAGTTACAGCTCACCTCATGAAGCTCACCACAAACAGAGATGAGTTTAGTTAGAGAAATAACTACATTTTGAACTATCCTAATATTGAGAATGTATGAGGGAAATAGAAAGCCTGTCTAGAGTATAGGCGGGGGCTGGGTGAGGAGGAGGGAGATTTGGGACATTGGTGATAGGAATGTTGCATTGGTGATGGGTGGTGTTCTTTACATGACTGAAACCCAAACACAATAATGTATGTAATCAAGGTGTTTAAATAAAAATATATATAAAAAAGAAATTGGTACATCTACACAATGAAATACTATGAAGTTTTTGCAGAAAATGAAGTCGTGAAATATCCTTATACATCGATGGACATGAAGACAATTATGCTGAGTGAAATGAGTCAGAGAGAAAGAGATAGACATAGAATTAACTCACTCATATGTATGATATGAGAAAAATATGAAACAATATGGCAATAATGCCCAAAGGCAATAGAGATGAGGGCCAGAAGGACCAGTCCATGAGATGAAGCTTACTACAAAGAGTATAAGCTCAGTTAAAGAAATAATTGCACTGACAACTATCATGACAATGATAATGAGAAAAAGAAATAGAATGCCTGTCCCAAAGACATGCAGGGGGTGGGGAAGGAGGAAAATGGGGAACATTGGTAGCAGGAAAGTTGCACTGGTGAAGGGGGTTGTACATTCTATGACTGAAACCCAACTACAAACATGTTTGTAACCATGGTTCTTAAATAAAGAAATTATTAAAATAAAATTAAGGCAGGTAGAAGTAAGTTGAGATTGTTTCTGCTGTAAGCAATTCACTCAGGCTTAACTAAAAGTTTTTCAAATAATTAAAATTCCCAGGGATATTTTTTTCTCTAAGTTTTAATTATTTTATTAAATACTGTTGTTACAAGGTTGTTCATATTATAGTTTGTTTAGATATTTACAAAGCTATTTATGACTGAGTTTCAGTCATACAATGTACAACATCCTTTACCAATGCACAATTACTGCCACCAATGTTCCACCTATCTCTCTCCCTCTCTATGTTCTCTCTCATTTTAGACACTGGTTTGCAATAATGTTACTGAAGGGGTATCATGCATATCACCTTATCTCCTTTCAGCATCCAGTTCTTGTCCACAGTGATCAATTCCAACTATCATAATCATAGTGGTCCTTTCTATGCCCTAATTGTACTCTCCTGCTCTTTGTGGCAAGCTTCATACCATGGACTAGTCCTTCTGACCCTCATCTCTATTGTCTCTGGATAGTAGTACTATATCATCATAGATAGATAGATAGATAGATAGATAGATAGATAGATAGATAGATAGATAGATAGATAGAATAGATAGATAGATATATCTATATATACACACATAAGGGATATCTTTGAAACCAGATTTATCTTTATCCAAGGGCTTGAATAATAATTGTAAATTATTAAATAATAATTGTAAATAGTGATTTTTCTCAGTCTTATGCTGGACTGGCATTAGTCTCAGATAAACAATGGTACCACTTGGCCTCAGACTTATGACTTCCAAGGCCTGATTTCAGCAGATTTCTCTTCTTCCACATGTTTCTTTTTTTTTTTCTTCTACATGTTTCAGTGAAGATCAGGACCTGATTATCTGCAATACAAGTGACCTCATATACCCTTCCATGAATCAATCATTGAGCACAGGCATGGAGTTAGCTGACTGGTGGTCCTATGTCATATCCTCCACCAAGTGATGTGGGACCAGACCTACCCCAAACTGTCACCAAAGACAATCAGATCAAATACTTGAGACTGAGTCCTTACCATATGTGTTTTCTCCAATTTTACAAACAATAATGAGACTGGTGAGAGCAATCGTAGGGTTAAGAATCTATTCTTCAGATTTAGCCCTGGATTCCCTTCATTTGTGTTTGTTATTAGCACTTTGGAATTTGTATCATTTTTCCTTGTATAAGTATTTCCTGGGCATCTCAAAAGAATCACAATACTGCAACAACACCTGCCTTCCCCTATTACAACTGAAATTGCATATGTTTGAGAGGTTCACTGGGGGATCAGAGGCAGCATCTAGGTCATGTGAGAAAAACTAGAGGTTACCTAAATAAGTTTTATCAGGAATTCCCTACTTCTCTGAGTTCTGAAAGGAAACATCTTCTCTTGAGCTTTAGAGATAAACTCAACTTTTGGTTGACATTGCCTTTGGGTATCTTAGAGTAGCAGTTCTAACCTGGAGAAGAGGTAAATGACAGAGGGAAATAAGAATAAGGGGAAGAAGTATTCCCTCACCCCACCTCACACACACACACATGCATACACACACACACACACACACACACACACACACACACACACACACACACACAGAGCTTTCCTGGAAGATGAGTGTGATCTCCACTAAAGATGGAGATCTCCATTTCCCAGGAATGTTCCACTTCTTTAAAAGAAGTGTAGTATGTAGCATTGTAGAGATTAATCTGAATTAATTAATTCATGCAAAGTGTAATTTCTACCACTGAGTCCTAACTTCTGAGTCCTAACTTCAATTTTGTAGTTCAGATTCAAACTATTTTCTCCTTTTTTACTTGAGTTAGACAAGCAGATATAGGATTTGAAGATGGAAGGTTGAAACCTGGACATTACTCTCAGAGATATTACCACAGAGAGAGTGAAGGAGGAGGAGGGAGGAATTGGATATCAGCTCATCAAATGGAAAACAACATTTCAAAAAACAGTCAAAGATACACCTTGAAAACACTCAAAATGAAACTAGAAATTGGCTTCTTGAAAACAATCTCTAGAATGAATTACTCTTGGTAGCCTAAAAGGGCAAACCAGGTTCAATAGAGGAACAGAAAACACTTGAACAATGAGAAAAATCTAATTGCAAATTGAACTACCTTAATAGTAAGTCCCCCCTGTTGGAGATATCTATGCATATTCTATCGTGTTGAAGTGGATTGGAAACTTCATCTATCAAATATTCTGATGCCATAAAAAATAGCTGATGGGACCAGAGAGGTGCCGCTAGAAGTAATGTGTCTGCAAGCGCTAGCCTAGGATGGACCGCAGTTCGATCCCCTGTGATCCATATGGTCCCCCAAGCCAGGGGCGATTTCTGAGCGCATAGCCAGGAGTAACACCTGAGTGTCATGAGTGTGGCCCAAAAAACAAAAACAAAACAAAACAAATGGCTAATGGCTGAGGTTAGGCATTCAAAGGCAACTTACTGAGAGAGGGTGTTAAGTTAGCCTTAGTTTCTGTCAGAATAACTGTAGAGTAAATCTTTCTTTCCTCCTCACTCACAGAGCCTGAACAAATGTTTGAGAGGCATAATGTGGGAGCATTTTGAATCTGTTTATAAACATATTACAAAGTCTACAAAGTAAAATGGAAATATTCAGTAATTGATCATATTTTATTGAAAATTTAATATTTTTAAAAACAGAAATATTAATGATATCCTCAATCCCATGATCAATATATTACTCCCAATAGCCATGACACAGAGACAATGTTCTATCCATGAATGAATTAAAAAAGTGTGATAAGTATATATGACAGATTGCTCAGCTATTAAAAAAGGGAAACTCTTCTATTTGTAAAAATATAGGTAGAACTTGAGGGTAAATTATACTAATTTACTAATTACTAATTACTAATAATATACTAATTATACTTGATACTAAATTAAGTCATACAGGGGAAGATAAATATTTTAGGATATCACTATATGTGGAATATAAAAAAACCAACAATACACTTATAGATACAGAGAACAGATTCAGAGTTCACAAGTGTAACAGAGTGGGAGGCAGATTGGAAATAGTCAAAATATATAACTTCCAGTTACAAAATAAATAAGGCCTGGGAATGTAATGTACATGGGGACTGTTCATAGTGCATATTTGAAAGTCTCTAAGGAATAAATTTTAATTTTCTATCACAAGGGAAAATGTGTAACTATTTGCAGTGCTGAATTTTACCTAGACTACTTGTGATGATCACTTGGCTATATGTGTATAAATTTATATACATATACTTATATATATACACACACATATATATGACATTATATATAAAATGTCATCATGTTGCATAACTGAGACTAATATAGTATTACCTGCCAGAAATATCTGAATAAGAAAAAAAAACAGGTATTCACTTGGTTTAAAAATATCTAAAGGGCTGCACTTGTCTTCTCTAAAGTTATTTCAACCAAAAGTTGAACCAAAACATAAAGCTCAATGGTCTAGAGTGACAAAAGGATGGCTAGTAATTGTACACACAGGAATTCTGGCAAGTGTAGCTTATGCGCATGTGCTTCTGATCTCATGGGCAACCAGAGGCTACACATGACTTTACATGTCCTGCTAAAACTGCCTGGACACGTTTTACAAAGCAATTGGTGATAATATTGGAAGTCTCACATAGCAATTTTAATGTGATAACTTTGTCTGAAAAAGTACAAGCTGATAGAGTTTTCTTTGGAAAGGGTTAGTTTCTGTCTGTTGGCTAGGCTCTTAGAAAAGACATCACCAGCCTGTAGTAATAAAGCCATTTTAAACAAGGAATATCATGCAATTGTGAGACATCAGATGAGATGTTACAGAAGCTGGAAAACTCCTATGTCTCCTGGAAATGTCCTCTTCAATCTGATCACTGAAACCACTGGAGACAAGCTAGCTGACCATTGCATATTTTCATGGCATCAACTCTCTATGAGTGGAAATTTTGTTCTATTTCATACTATAGGCATTGGCATGAATTCTAGGTCACTGGTTTGGTTAAACTGCAAGAGTAGGATGTTTCTGGGAGCTACTGGGGATGGTTCTGATCACTGTACAGAAATGTGGGAAAATGGGACTTGATTTGTCAAGAGGTGCAGAGACAGACTATAACTCATTCCTTTTCATGTCAAGAAGTAATGTAAGCCTTACCAAGGTTTGCTTTGTTATGTTTGGAGTGAGATGCTATTGCTGTTTAAATGCAAGGGCTCATGGGAGCATACATTATTCCCAAGATATTTGTAAACTTCTGGAAGGCACTATTCCCAACCTTGTCTTAATGGTTAGAAATGTTACTAGGTGCTGCTCTTTTCCTCTTCACCTTTTGCTGCATCATCACAATCATCAACACTTATTTGTGCCACTCACCCTCCTGCCAATGAAAGCAAAACTATTATCCCCTCATTTTACTTATTCGTCACTCTCTATTCAGCAACTGAATATTCAACATGTGCTCTCAAAAATATATCTATAGAGTACTAATATGTGCCTGGTGAAATCTCCAGTTAATTTTAACTTTTGAAGAGCATCTTGTTTTTAAATGGATTTCCTTCTCATATTTTTCACATATTCTAAATGAATATAAAGGTAGAAGCTCTGTGGGTAGTAATAGTAATAGTAATAGTACAGAAGGTAGGAAATTTGCTTTGCATACAGCTGACCCAGGTTCCACACCTGGCACATCATATGATCCCTTAGCCCACCAGAAGTGATTCTTGAGTGCATGTATGACCCAAGTATCACCAGGTGTGGCCCAAAATAAACATATAAGGAATTATAAAAAATAAATGTGATATACCCTATTATTGTACAGCCAGCTGTTCCTTTTTCTTTTTTCACTCTACGCTCTGCTGTAGTATTATGCCAGTCCCTGATCATAGTTACCATCTTACGTTTCTATCAGTTTTTCATCCATAGGTCAGTGCAAATTTCACAGTAAATAACAACTATCTTCAGAAGTCTGGCGTTAAATTGTATTTGTGATCTTTCCAAACAGGATTTGTCACGTGAAAGTACTGTTTCCTCCTTCTCCTGTACATCCCACACTTTCCCTACCAACAAAAATTGTTTCTCTTCCTGTACTTACAATCTTAACTAGTGGCACTATTCTGCCTGTCAGAAACCTTACTATCCTACCAGGCCTTTTTCCTTCACCCCAAAAGGTCACAAGGAAGTACTAACGAAGGAAAAACCAGGAGCGGCTCTGCAGAAGAACATGACCAGAGTGCCTACAAAGAGACTTGTGGTGTTCGGTTTTCAGGTGCCCAACTTTGTGTCATTTCCTCCATGAGTTCCCTAATTCTTCAATAAAGTTTTATGAGGGATGAATACAGAATGAATACAGTAGCCTATTCTCAGCATCATTAAAGTAGCACAAAGATCACCTATGTGTGGTCAGAAATGGAGGCAAAGGAGAGAATGACCACTTAAAAAAAGTCAGCTTGCCTTCACCAGGCTGAAAGTTTAAAACAAAACAAAACAAAACAAAACAAAAAAAAAACCGCCAGAAATAACATGGAGAAGAAGAAACTGAGGTGTTTTTTTCTTCCAAATTTCTAATGGGCTTAATCAGTCTCTCTCAAGGCAGATGACTCTTCTAGCTAAAGTCACTGAGGCACAGATGAGGTCTCATACAGGCAGGACTGCAGAAGGCTCTGAAGTCTCATGTCATTTACTGGGCAACCCAAGCGGGCTAGCTTGAAGAGTGGCTAAAAATTTCTTCACTTTTTTTTTTTTTGTATTAGAACAGTGGTCACACCTCAAAGCCATGTGTTAGGCTAACATGAGAAGGGACAATAGAAATTAATATTGAAATGTGCTCATGTTCCTGAGAGAGTCCCAGAACAGCTGGGAAGGACTCACTGGCAGAAGGGAAGGGGGTCGGATAACAAATATTTGCTTTTAAACTAGTGCCATGAGGCTAGCTGAGTATCCTCCAGCTCACAAATAAAATTACCTTTAAATCCAGTGCTGCCCTACAAGAATATTTTTCCTTCACTACAATTAATATTGACTTTTATCTTTGGACTACTTAAACTCAGGGAAAGCATCACACCAGAATTAGAGGTAGAAAATTGGCTCTACTTTGCATAAAACCAGCTGTGCTCCAAGTGATGACCAAAAACCACAGATGCTGGCTTTGTCTATTTAAGCAGTGTAACATTTCCATGTTTCCCCTTTTTTTAGAAACCATTATCATTTCCTTTCGATGAAAAATTACCAGAGGTATTGTTCTTTTTTCCCTCCCTCAATGTATTTGAAATTATACATGGTAGGGAAGTTTTTAATTAGTCCATTTTGAGCAGGAACTGGGTGTGCTCACTGCAGTAGGAACCTAATAAATTACTTCATAATCTCAATTGGAGGTTTTGTGTCAGAGAATACTCATTAGTTTGCACCAGCAACCAGCGGCTCCCTGGGGGAAGGTCTTAGAAACATGCTGCAGTGGGTGTAGATCAAGTGGCTTACAGCAAAACTTCTGGGGCAGCGCAAATAAACAGGCTCCTGAGGGAGGACAACATGGGGAGCTAAGCTTCCACGCTGGGGACAAAAAGCGCTTTGGGAAACTCCATGCCAGCCCCTTGGGCTCAGTCCTTAATTTTCTGCTCATAGACTTTTAACCTCTCCTAAAAATAAAAGACTTCCAGGGACTGGTGAGATAGAACAATGGGTAGGGCACTTGCCTTCCACATAATTTACCTAGGTTCATTCTCTAGCACCTCGTATGCCACCCCAAACCTGCCAGGAGTGATCCCTGAGCACAGAAACAGCAGTAATTCTTCTCTTTGATTTTCTCTATGATCTACTGGTTGTTCAGTAGTAAGCTGTTTAATTTTAAAGTACTAAAGTTATTTCTCTGTGTCTATTTGTAATTCACTTCTATTTTAAGTGCATCATGGTCTGAGAAGGTAGTTGAAACAATTTCTAGCCTCTTGATTTTATGAAGTTGTTTATGGCTCAGCATATGGTCTATTTTAGAGAAGGTCATATGTGTATTGGAGAAGAATGTGTATCCAGCTTTCTGGAGATGAAGAGCCATGTGTGTATGTGTGTGTGTGTGTCTGTGTGTGTGTGTATGTATGTGTGTATGAGTATATATATATATATATATATATATATATATATATATATATATATATATACATATTCAGCCATTCTATTTCTCCCTTCAGAGTCAGTATATTCTTGTTGGGTTTTAGCCTTTTTGAACTATCAAGTGGTGACAGGGTGGTGTTGAATTCTCCCACTATTATGTGTTGCTATTGATGTCTTCCTTCAAGTCTATCAGCAATTGTTTTAAGTATTTTTATGGCCCCTCATTGTATGCATATATGTTTAAGAGTATGATTTCTTCCTGTTGTACAAATCCCTTGATTATGAAGAAATGCCCATCTCTGTCTCTAAAGCCTTGAGCCTGTGTCATCTGATATTAGTATGGCTACCCCTGCCTTTTTAAGGGAGTTTGCTGAATGATTGTCCTCCATCGTGAATTAATCCAAATCAGGCTAAGGGTGAAATTTGTGTAGTCTGGCAGTCTTATACCTCATATCAAGAGCAAGATGCCTGTCAGAACTGCCATTTTTATTGAGTACAGAGCCTACCTCTCAGTGGGGCAGTAAAGACAGACAGCTTAGCCTCATAACAAGTGGGTCCTAGAAGAAATCAAGAAGGAAATCAAAAGGTTCCTGGAAACAAATGATAATAAAGACACAAACTATCAGACTTATGGGACACAGCAAAAGCAGTACTGAGAGGAAAATTTATAGCTTTACTAGCACACATCAGGAAGGAAGAAGGGGCTTACCTGAGTAGCTTAATGATGCAGCTCATAGAACTAGAAAGTGCTCAACAAAAGGACCAAAAATAGGGAGACAGAGGAAATAACAAAGCTGAGAGCAGAAATCAACGAAGTGGAAACCCAAAAAACAATCTGAAAGATCAACAAAAGCAGAAGTTGGTTCTTTGAAAAAATGAACAAGATTGATAGACCACTGGCAAAACTAACAAAAAAAGAGAGAGAGAAACTTGATAACTCAAATTAGGAATGAAAAAGGAGAGATCACTACTAATATGGCAGAGATTCAAAGGGTAATCAGAAACTACTTTGAGAAACTCTAAGCCACTAAAAATTAGAACCTGGAAGAAATAGATAAATTTTTGGACTTTTATAATCTTCCACGGTTGAATAAAGAGGATGTAGCATATCTAAACATCCCTATCACTATTGATGAAATTAAAATGGTAATCAAATGTCTGCCCAAAAACAAAAGCCCAGGCCCAGATGGATTCTCTAATGAATTGTTTAAAACTTTCCAAGAGGAACTACTATCAATCCTGGCAAGACTCTTTCATGAAATTGAACAAACAGAAACACTTCCAAATAGCTTTTATGAAGCCAACATCACCTTGATATCTAAACCAGACAGAGATGCTACAAAAAAAAAATTACAGACCAATATCGCTGATGAATGCAGATGCAAAGATCCTCAACAAAATCCTGGCAAATAGGATTCAGTGCCTCATTAAGAAGATTATCCACTACGATCAAGTAGGTTTCATCCCACAAATACAAGGATGGTTTAACATCCGTAAATCTATCAACATAATACACAACATCAACAACAAAAAAATAAAAACCACATGATCATATCAATAGATGCAGCGAAAGCATTTGATAAGGTCCAACACCCTTTCTTGATCAAAACTCTCAGCAAAATGGGAATGGAAGGAACCTTTCTCAATATAGTTAAGGCCATCTACCACAAGCCAGTGGCAAATATTGTCCTCAATGGAGAAAAACTGAAAGCCTTTCCTCTAAATTCTGGCACAAGATGAGGATGTCCTCTCTCACCACTCCTATTCAACATAGCACTGGAAGTACTTGCTATAGCGATTAGGCAAGAAAAAGATATCAAGGGAATTAGGATAGGAAAGGAAGAAGTCAAGCTCTCGCTGTTTGCAGATGACATGATACTCTACCTAGAAAACCCTAAAGTCTCTATCAAAAAGCTTCTAGAAACAATAGACTCATATAGCAAGGTGGCAGGCTACAAAATTAACACACAAAAATCAATGGCCTTTCTATACACCAATAGTCATAAGGAAGAAATGGACATTAAGAAAACAACCCCATTCACAATAGTGCCACACAAACTCAAATATCTTGGAATCAACTTGACTAAAATGTGAAGGACCTATACAAAGAAAATTATAAAACTCTGCTCTAAGAAATAAGAGAGGACACACGGAAATGGAAGCACATACCCTGCTCATGGATTGGCAGGATTAACATCATCAAAATGGCAATACTCCCCAAAGCATTGTACAGATTTAATGCGATCCCTCTAAAAATACCCATGACATTCTTCAAAGAAGTGGATCAGGCACTTTTGAAATTCATTTGAAACAATAAACACCCTAGAATAGCTAAAGCAATCATTGAGAAAAAGAATACGGAAGGAATTACTTTCCCCAACTTTAAACTTTACTACAAAGCAATAGTTATCAAAACAGCATGGTATTGGAATAAAGGCAGGCCCTCAGATCAGTGGAATAGGCTTGAATACTCAGAGAATGTTCCCCAGACATACAATCACCTATTTTTGATAAAGGAGCAAGAAACCCTAAATGGATCAAAGAAATCCTCTTCAACAAATGGTGTTGGCACAACTGGCTAGCCACTTATATAAAATTGAACTTAGACCCCCAGCTAACATTATGTATGAAGGTTAAAACCAAATGGATAAAATACTTTAATATCAGACCTGAAACCATAAGATATATAGAACAACACATAGGGAATACACTCCAGGACATTGAGACTAAAGGCATCTTCAAAGAGGAAACTGCACTCTCCAAGCAAGTGAAAGCAGAGATTAACAAATGGGAATATATTAACATGAGAAGCTTCTGCACCTCAAAAGAAGTAGCGCCCAGGATACAAGAGCCACCCACTGAGTGGAAAAAACTATTCACCCAATACCCATCAGACAAGGGGCTAATCTCCAAAATATACAAGGCACTGACAGAAATTTACAAGAAAAAACATCTAATTCCATCAAAAAATGGGGAGAAGAGATGGACAGACACTTTGACAAAGAAGAAATACAAATGGCCAAAAGACACATGAAAAAAATGCTCCACATCACTAATCATCAGGGAGATGCAAATCAAAACAACTATGAGGTACCACCTCACACCCCAGAGATTGGCACACATCACAAAGAATGAGAACAAGCAGTGTTGGTGGGGATGTGGAGAGAAAGGAACTCTTATCCACTGCTGGTGGGAATGCCATCTAGTTCAACCTTTATGGAAAGCAATATGGAGATTCCTCCAAAAACTGGAACTCAAGCTCCCATACAACCCACATATACCACTCCTAGGAATATACCCTAGGAACACAAAAACACAATACAAAAATCCCTTCCTTAAACCTATATTCATTGCAGCACTATTTACCATAGCAAGATTCTGGAAACAACCAAGATACCCTTCAACAGATGAATGACTAAAGAAACAGTGGTACATATACACAATGGAATATTATGCAGCCATCAGGAGATATGAAGTCATGAAATTTTCCTATACATGGATGTACATGGAATCTATTTGCTGAGTGAAATAAGTCAGAGACAGAGAGAGAGACGCAGAATGGTCTCACTCATCTATGGGTTTTAAGAAAAATGAAAGACATTCTTGCAATAACAACTTTCAGACACAGAAGAGAAAAGAGCTGGAAGTTACAGCTCACCTCATGAAGCTCACCACAAACAGGGATGAGTTTATTTAGAGAAATAACTACATTTTGAACTATCCTAATAATGAGAATGTATGAGGGAAATAGAAAGCCTGTCTAGAGTACAGGTGGGGGTTGGGTGGGGAGGAGGGAGATTTGGGACATTGGTGATGGGAATGTTGCACTGGTGATGGGGGGTGTTCTTTACATGACTGAAACCCAAATACAAACATGTATGTAATAAAGTTGTTTAAATAAAAAGAAAAAAGAAAGAGAAAAGAAAGAATAAAGAAAGAAGGAAAGAGAGAATGGTAGAAAGAGAAAGTAAAAAGAAAGGTAGAGAGAAGAAGGAAGAAAGGGAGAGAGAGGAAGAGTAAGACAGAGAGGGAGGGAGTGAGGGAGAAAGGAAGGAAGGGAGGGAGGAAGGGAGGAAGGAAGGAAGGAAGGAAGGAAGGAAGGAAGGAAGGAAGGAAGGAAGGAAGGAAGGAAGGAAGGAAGGAAGGAAGGAAGGAAGGGAGGGAGGGAGGGAAGGAGGGAGGGAGGGAGGGATGAAGGAAGGAAGATAACAAAACGGAAAGAAAGAAGGAAAGGGCAAAGACAGATATAGAAAGAGAAAGGGAGAGAGGAAGAATGGTAGTAGGAAGTAAGGCGGTATGACAGAAGGAGAAGAGGAATGAGGGAAAGATGAAAAAAAGAAAACAGGGAGTATCTTTGTTTTAGGTAAAATAAGATATAACCTAATAGTGTAAGACTGCCTTTGAATTCAGAACTGGATAAACAGTTGTTTTTACTCTACTGTGTTTCTCTGTGGACATCATAACCCTTTTCCAAATCCTTTGTCCCATTTCAGAATGTAAAACCACATCTTCCTAGACCCAGTTCAGAGACTCTGTCCTCCACAATGCCTCATACAATTAGACAGACTCTTGAAGGGATAAATATACAACACACAAGAAAGGAGAACTATTGGTTTTTACTGATGGAAATTTGATAATTTTTGTGTTCAAAGAGACAGTGATGTAGGGTATAATAGGACCTAAAGCTGCTCTCTCTCAGTCCAGTAATCTCTTGTGTTCAAAGACACAGAGGTTTCCGTATCCCAGCACCAGTCTTGATCTCTCTGCTGTATCTTGCCCATCTCAGGGGCATCAGCAGAGAGAGGGCCTCTCTAGAGGCAGCTAGTGCTGCCTCCAAAGTCTTCCCCAAGATGCTTCTGTGTCCCACTGCAGGGTCTAACCTCGCTTCTGTCTCTTGCTCCATCTCAGGTGTGTCTGCATAACAAGGGACTCTCTAGTAACCTCTATCAACCCTCCTTTTCCCAAATTATATCAGGTATTTCCAAGAAGATTGGACATAGCACTTATTTCTCTTAGAAAATATAAACTTAAAATTTCAATTAAATGGGGCCAGAGAGATAGCGTGGAGGTAAGCCATTTGCCTTTTATGCAGATGGTCATTGGTTCGAATCCTGACATCCCATATGGTCCCCCTAGCCAGCCAGGAGCAATTTCTGATCATAGAGCCAGGAATAACCCCTGAGCACTGCCGGATGTGACCCAAAAATTTTTTTCAATTGAACAAACCAATGAGGTAGTTGGAAATATTCTTATCATACTTAGAAAAACTCACATATTTAGGAAAATAACCTCTAAAGAAGATATATAGCCACATTTTATATAATTAGTTCAATAGATCACTTTCTTAAACAACCTAAAACTTTAAACTTCCCAATTTAATATATACTAAATACTAAAAAAGAACAATGGATAAATTAATTGCAAAGAGACAACTGCAATTGGGGATATAGAGAGAAACCCTGGCAAATTTTCAAGCCCTAAGCCTTATAGAGGAGGACCTAAAATCAACACTTAATGTTTTAGCAACAGAAATCAAGGAGTCACTAGCCTGAAAAATTAAGAAATCTATAGATAAACAACTCAACAAACTCAACTAATTCTTTTATAAGATTAGAGAATTCATATAAATGAAACTGAAGGAACTAAAACACATGTTAGCAAGCCATAGTAGCAGAATTACACAGGTGGAAAACCACATAGATGAACTTGAAGGCCAATTACATGCCAGCAGTGATAAAGAAGTCATAAAAAAAGGAGAGACAAAACAATGAAAGAAAATGTAAGATACTTAAATGACAAAGACAAGAGAAATAATCTCTGAATTTTAGGAATACCAGAAGTGGGGTACAAAGGGAAAGGGGGAGAACAAGTAGTGAGGGTGATAATAGAAAACTTTCTTGCTCTCTGGAAAGAAGTTGCTATACAAATTCAAGAGGTAAAAGGGTGCTAAACAAAATAGACCCAAACATAACAACACCAAAACATATAGTATTCCAAATGGCAAAAAAAAGAAAAAGAGAGAGGTAGACTCTTTAAAGCCATAATGAAGGAGAAAACCCTTAAGTATAAAGGAAAGAACATAAGATTCAAACTAGATCTTCCATTTGAAAGAATCCAGGTAAGAAAAAGTGGAATGACATATTCAAACTACTGAATAAAAGAATAAAAGAAACTTTCAATCTAGAGTCCATTACCCAGAAAAAAAATCTCATTTATATGGAAGGAAGGAATAAAAACATCTTCAGAAAAAAAAAACCCTCACAATATTCATACTAAACAAACCGACTCTAAATTAACTACTCAAGATCAATTACACAAACCAAATACCCAATTGTACAGCAACAACCCAGTGCAATATAATTGCACACAGCTTTCTGTCAACATTCCTCAAATGTCAATGGACTAAACTCTCCCATCAAAAGGTTGGAGTGATGGGTTAAATCAGGAAACAAAACTCAGCCATCTTCTGGCTGCAGAAAACACACTTATAATTTCTAGATAGACACAGGCTCAGGGTAAAAGGATGGAAAAAAATCATACAAGCCTCTGGAAACAAAAAATGCTGGGACAGCCATACTTACATTAGACCAAATTGCATTCAACCTCAAGAAAGTACTTAGAGACAATGATGAACACTATTTATTGATCAGGGGAATAGACCAAGAATTACTAATTCTGATAACATTTATGCACCAAATGTAGAGTCAGCAAAATACAAAATATGTAAGGCTTTTGCTCTCAAACCTAGAGAAATATATGGACAGAAAGTTGATAGTAGTGGGAGATTTCAGCATGCTACTATTGCCACTGGACAGATCCACTAGGCAGAACACTAGCAAAGACATGAGAGACCAAAATGAAAAAACTAGAAGAGTTGGGATTAATAGATCTATACAGAGCCTTTTATCTTCAAAAAGCTGAATACACATTTTTCTCAAGTACAAATGAAACCTTCTCTTGGGTAGACCACATTTTAGCAACAAAATCTAAATTACAGAAATTCACAGATATAAGAATTATACCAAGCACTCTATCAGATCATAATGCCATAGAGATCAAGATTGATTATAAAATGATTGATTTTAAGATCAATTATATATGGATACTAAACAACATGCTGCTCAACAACAGTTGGATCAAAGAGGAAATCAAGGCAGAAATAAAGATATTCCTTGAGACTAATGATAATGTAGAAACAAATTACTAAAATCTATGGGATACAGCAAAAACAGTAATTAGGGGAAAACTCAGAGAGCAATACAGGCTTACATAAGGAAAAAAGAAAATGAAAATGAACAACCTAATGGCACAACTAAAATATCTAAAAAACCAATAGCAAAGAATAAAAACACAAGCAGAATAAAATAAATAATAAAAACCAGAGCAGAAATCAACAATATAGAAACAAGAAAAAATAATACAAAGAATTGATAAAACCAGGAGCTGTTTTTTTTAAAAGAATAAATAAGATAGACAACCTGCTGGCAAGATTCACAAGGAAAAAAAGAAAAATGCATAAATAAATTAAATCAGAAATGAAAGGAGAGAGATTACAACAAAACTTCAATAAATCTAAGACATCATGATAACTTACTATGAACTACTGTACTCAGTTAAGATAGAGAACTTAGAAGAAATGAAAAGATTTCTGGAAAAATATAGTCTCCCAAAACTGAAGGAAGAGGAAGTAAAAAGTCTAAAACGGCCAATCACAAGAAAGAAAATTAAAAACAGTAATTAAAAAATAAAAAATTTAGGGGCCAGAGAGATAGCATGGAGGTAAGGCATTTGCCTTTCATGCAGAACGTCATTGGTTCGAATCCCGGCATCCCATATAGTCCCCGAGCCTGCCAGGAGCAATCTCTGAACGTGGAGCCAGGAGTAACCCCTGAGAGCTGCCGGGTGTGACCCAAAAACCAAAATAAATGAATAAATAAATAAATAAATAAATAAAATAATAAAAAATAAAAATTTAAGACTAAAGTTCAGCTATCCTAATAAAGAGAATGTACGAGAAAAATAGAAAGCCTGTCTAGAGTACAGGCGGGGCTTGGGTGGGGAGGAGGGAGATTTGGGACATTTGTGATGGGAATGTTGCACTGGTGATGGGTGGTGTTCTTTACATGACTGAAACCCAAACACAATCATATATGTAATAAAGTTGTTTAAATAAAAAAAAAAAGAATAAAGTTCAGGACCAGACAGGCTTATGGGTTGACTTTTATCAAACATTCAGAGAAGAGTTACTACCATTGATCCTTAGACTCTTCCAAGATATTGAAAAGGCAGGAATCCTTCCTAATACCTTCTATGAAGCTAACATCACACTCATTCCCAAAAATAACATAGATACTACCAAGAAACAAAATTACAGACCAATCTCACTGATGAGCATTGATGCAACAGTTCTTAACAAAATCTTAGCAAACCGAATCAAACAACACATCAAAAAGATTAAATACAGGGGCCGGAGAGATGGTACAGTGGTGTTTGCCTTGCAAGCAGCCAATCCAGGACCTACGGTGGTTGGTTCGAATCCCGGCATCCCATATGGTCCCCTGTGCCTGCCAGAAGCTATTTCTGAGCAGATAGCCAAGAGTAACCTGTGAGCACCGCTGGGTGTGGCCCAAAAACCAAAAAAAAAAAAAAAAAGATTATACACCGTGACCAAGTGGATTACATCTCAGGGATGCAAGTATGGTTCAATATACACAAATTAATCAACATTATACACCACATAAGTAAAAAGAAGAATAAAAACCACATGATCATTTCAATCAAGAAATGAAGAGAGCATTTGAAAAAAATTCAACATCCATTCATGATTAGTGGAAGGAACCTTCCTCAAGATAATTACAGATATCTATAAAAGCCCACAACCAACATTATTCATAATGGCAAAAAAACTGAAAGCATTTTTTCACTAAGGTCTAGCAGGAGATAAGGATCTCTGTCCACTCGCTCCACTCTTATTCAGCATGGTATTAGAATTCCTAGCAAAAACCATCAGAAAAGAGAAGGAAAAAAAAAATAAATTCAAATTGAAAAAGAGGAAGTTAAACTATCTCTTTTTGCAGATGGCATTAGATATACATTGAAGACCCTAAAGAGTGCACAAAAAAGGCTCCTAGAAACAATAAACCAAAAGTGGAAGGCTATTAAGTGGAAAAGTGGAAGACTTTTAAATCAATACACAAAAGACATTTTCATTCCTTTATACAAATAACTTACTCAGAGGGAAAAAAGATCAAAGAGTCTATCTCATTTAAAATAGTGTTTAAAACTATCAAGTACCTAGGAATAAACCTAATAAGTGAGGTGAGAGATGTATACCACAAAAACTTCAAGACATTTAGAAAGAAATTGAATACTTAAGGATTGGAAAATCATTCCATGCTCATAGATTGGAAGAATCAATATAATCAAAATGACCATCTTACTTAAACTACTATATAGATTCAATTCAATCCCTATTCAAATTCAGACAACATTCTTCAAGAATTTAGAACAATCAATTATAAAGTTTGTGTGGAACCATAAAAGACTTACGATAGCAAAATTCATATTGAAAGTCAAGAAATTGAAAGGCATCTCATTATCTAACTTGAAGCTCTACTACAAAGCCACAGTGATCAAAACAGCATGACATTGGAACAAAGACAGACTTTCAGACCAATGGGTCAGAAAAGAATATCCAATGACAAACCCCCAAGTATATTAGCAACTAATCTTTGACAAAGGATCCAAGAATTTTAGATGGAACAAAGACAGTTTCTTCAACAAATGGTATGGTAATAAATGGATAACTATGTGTAATAAATTAATGATTGATTCATATCTCACACCTTACACAAAAGTCAATTCAAAGTGGATTGAGATTAGACCCAAATAAATAAAATTTATTGGGGAAACCATAGGGAGAACACTCCAAGACACTTAGACCTCAAAGAAGACTTCAATGATATGATGTCAACGGAAGGGCTAGCATCAAATCTGAATAAATGGGACTACATCAGACTAAAAAGTTCCTTTTTGGGAAAAGAAAATACAGGCTAAAATTAAACAGCTAACTGAATGGAAGAAAAATTTTGTACTCAAAACATCAGATAAAGTTTTGATATCTGGTATATACTAAGTACTCACAAAGGTTAACTCCACAAAACCTAATAACCCCATCAAAAAAGTGGGGAGAGAAAATGAACAGACACTTTTCTGGGGAAGAGCAACAGATGGCCAACAGACACATGAAAAAAAAATCTCATCGTCACTTTTAATTAGGGAAATCCAAATCAAGACAACAATGAGATATCATCTTACACTAGTTATGTTGGCACATATAAAAACAATGGTAACAATCTCTGTTGGTAGGGATGTGGTGAGAAAGGAACCTTCATAGACTGCTAACGAGAATGCTACCTGGTCTAACCCCTATGAAAAACAGTTGGAGGTTTTTCATTAAACTCAAAACTGAGCTGCCATATGACCCAGCAATCCCTCTTTTAGGTATCTGTTTACAGGACAGAAAAATTTCACCCAGAAGGATGTATGCACACCACTATTCATTGTAGCACTCAGTACAGTAGCGAAGATTTGGAATCAACCTAGATGCCCAACAACAGATAAGTGGATCATAAAGATGTAGTACATATATACAATGGAATTCTACATAGCTGTAAGAAATGGTGCATTGATGAAATTTGAAGCATTATGGATAAAACTTGAAGATATTATGTTAAATGAACTAAACCAGAAGAAAGATAAATACAGAATATCACTTATACGTGGTATTTAGAATAATTGCATAAGGAAATGCAATGGTCTAATTCAGAGTTGTCTCTAATACCCTTGGTTCCAGAGCATAGTAAGAAGGAAAGAAACTGAGTGGAAGAGGAGAAACACAAATATGAAAGGATGGGGGCAAGGGGCCAAGCAGTCTCAGGTTCATCGGTAGTGTTAAAAAATGACAGAACTAAATATCCAAGCCAAAGGCAACAATAATAGAATCAAGAGACCTAAACTTTAACAATCTAAATTTAAAACGTGCCTGTTATACTGGCAGACTGGGGACAAGGGGTAGTATAAGATGTACTTAGGGAACATTGGTAGAGGGAGGTGGACAACTATTGGTCATATTGGCCCTGATTCATTGTATGTCTCTCACCCCCTTATTTTCACTGTTCATTAAATTTATAAGACCAGGAAGACCATATAAGGCCTTAAAAATTATGTTTTGTTAGCATAACTTGAGGTAGGTGCTCATTCCTCCCTTACTCACAAATGGAAAGGCTTGCAGTGCTATGAACAACTAGATGGAGGACACTGGACAGAGGTCAACCAGATCAGGGAGGAAGGGATCATTGAGGAAGGGAGAGAAATATTCTGGGCCATTCATAGCAAAACTTCTTAAGATTATTATATCATCTAGTTAGATTGAAATAGGACTGTTCCAAAAAAAAAAAAAAAAAGAAAATAATGAAAACTGGGGGCCGGGCGGTGGCGCTGGAGGTAAGGTGCCTGCCTTGCCTGCGCTAGCCTAGGATGGACCTCGGTTCGATCCCCTGGCGTCCCACATGGTCCCCCAAGAAGCCAGGAGCAACTTCTGAGCGCATAGCCAGGAGTAACTCCTGAGCCTCACAGGGTGTGGCCCAAAAACCAAAAAAAAAAAAAAAAAAAAAGAAATAGGACTGTTCCATTACAACTTTTTGGCTTAAAACAACTAGTTTTTACAGTTTCTGTTGGGTGTGAATTTGGGTGAGTTACAGTGGGAATTATACGTTTCTGCTCCACAGCACCAGGGTTAAGGTTGAAACATTCAGAATCAGCCGTTGAATTCACACAAAAACTCAAAAACTTACATGTCTGACAATTGACATGGACTGTCAGTTTGGGGTCTCAATTCCTTTCACATAGCCACTTGTGTGTTCATCTACCAGAGGTGGTGGAGGATACCTTGCACCAGGTGGCTGGGTTCCAAAGCTAGTCAAAGAGAGACAAAGACAGATAAAAAAGAGTGTGTGCTTATGTCAGTGGCAAGTATATTGCCTTTTCTAGCAGACTTCAAAAGTTCTTCAGGATTCCTTAATTTGGGCCTCACAATTCTGCTCAGATTCAAGGGAATAAGAAATAGACCACATCTTTCTAAGAACTTACTTTATTGAAACACAGTGGTTACAAATTTGTTCTTAACAGTTGATTTTTTCCTTCACAATTATAAAATTTTCATGATTGAGTTTCAATCATACAACGTGCAACGCCCTTTACCAGTGCACATTTCCTACCACCAATGTCCCCAGTTGCCCTCTCCCTCCCCCACCTGCCTCTGCTTTCTTTGTCTCTTTTCCTCTCTTCTTTTTTTCCCTTTAGACACTGTGGCTTGCAATTTTGTTGCTGAAGGGATATCATGCCTATCACTTTATCTCTTTTCAACACCCAATTTTTGCCACAGTGATTTTTTCCAACTATCATTGTTATAATGGTTCCTTCTCTGCCCCAACTGCACTTTCCTGATATTTGTAACAAGCTTCCTACCAGGAACTGGTCTTTCTTGCACCCATCACTATTGTCTCTGGATATTTTTACTATACTATCTTTTTTTTTTATATCCCACAAATGAATGATATCATTCTATGTCTTTCCCTCTCCTCTGACTCATTTCACTCAGAATAATACTCTCCAAATCCATCTATGTATAAGTATATTTCATGACTTCATTTCCTAATAGCTGCATAGATTGCATCCATTGTGTAGATGTACCAATTTCTTTAGCCACTTATTTGTCCTTGAGCACTCGGGTTGTTTTCAGATTCTGGCCACTATATATAGTGCTATGATGAACATAGGATTGCATAGGTCTTTTGTTTGCAATGTTTTTGGTGTCCTAGAGTTTATTCCTAGGAATGGTATTGCTGGATTATATGGAAACCAATTTCTGGTTTTTGAGGAATATCTATATTGTTTTCCAAAAGTTTGGGTCAGTCAATATTCATACCAGCAGTGAATGAGAGTCTCTTTCTACATGTATCCACGCCAGCATTGGTTATTCTTTGTGATGTGTGTGAGTCTCTGTGGTGTGAGATGATACCTCATTGTTTTGATTTGCATTTCCCCGATGATTAATAATGTGGAATATTTTTCATGTACCTTTTGGCCATCTGTAATTCTTCTTTGAGGAAATGTCTGTTCTTGTCCGTATTTTTGATTAGGGTTAAGATTTTTTTCTTGTTAAGCTCTGCCAGTGATTTTTATATAGTAGATATTAACCCCTTATCAGATGGGTATTGGGTGAATTGTTTCTCCCATCTCATGGGGAGTCTTTGTATCCTAGTAACTGTTTCCTGTGAGGTGAGAAGTTTCTTGGGTTTATGTAGTACTATTTGTTTATCTTTGCTCCTATTTGATTGGTCAGTGGTGTTTAATCCTTGAAAGTGCCTTTAGCGTCAATGCAATGGAGCACTCTGACTATATTTTCCTCTATGTGCCTATGGTTTCATGTCTAGTATCAAGGTCTTTAATCCATTTTGATTTGACTTTTGTACATGGTGTTAAAGAGAGGTCTGAGTTCACTTTTCTGCATGTAGCTGACCAATTTTCCCAATACCACTTGTTAAAGAGAACATCCTTGCTCCACTTTGTATTTCTTGTCCTTTTATCAAAAATTAATTGCTCATATATCTGAGGGTAAGTTTTAGAATATTTATGTCTATTTAATTGATCTGAGAGTCTGTCTTTATTCCAGTATCATGCTGTTTTAATGACTATTGCTTTACAGTACAGTGTGAGTTGGGAAAAGTGATGCTTCCCATCCATCTTCTTTATTCCCCAAGGATTGATTTAGCTATTCTGAGGTTTATTGTTCCATATGAATTTCAGGAGTGTTTGATCTAGGAAATAGATCACATCTTAGTTAGGAGTGACAGAATTCTGGAAGAGAATGTGGGACCAGAAATATTTTTGTTACATTTTTGGGGAAAAATATGAGCTGAAAAGACCTTTTATTCCTTTATGAAAATTATCTTTAAAGATAATTCTCTTTATGTTTGTTCTTTCTATTCTCCAAAAATTCATGTAAGTTACATGACCTAGTCATCATGATGTAGTTTCTAAAACAAGACCTTCTACACAATAGGTCTTCTAAATGTGTTGATTACTAAACATCTCTGACATAATAGTGGCACCATTTCTCACATACTAGCTGTATGACTGTGGAAAAGATTATATAACACCTTTGAGAGTCCATACAAAATGAAGAAGTTTAAGAAAAGTCATGGTTTCCATTTAGTCTGGATTATAAATAAAATACAAACCATGTTCTTTAAATTACAAAATGGATATTTGAAAAAGTTGAAGTTGTAACAAAGAATAAATATTAGTGCATAAATAAATTTTTAGGTAAATTGGTTGGTGGAATGTCTACTTGATCAAGTCTCTTTGGAAGACAAAATGGACATACCTCAAAAAACTAGAAGTTGTGGGGTTGGAGCGGTGGCGCAAGCAGTAAAACATCTGCATTAGCTGCACTAGCCTAGGATGGACCATGGTTTGATCCCCTAGCATCCCATATAGTCCCCTAAGCCAGGAGCTATTTCTGAGTGCATAGACAGGAGTAACCCCTGAACATCACCAGCTGTGGCCCAAAAACCAAAAACAAACAAACAAACAAAGAACCCTAGAAATTGAGCTTACATATGATCTAGCAATTCTATTCCTGGTAATATATCCAAAAGGTTCAAGAGCACAATGAAAAAAAAATACATCTGCATTCCTATGTTAATTGTAGCACTATTCACAATGATTAAAATATGGAAACAACCCAAGTGCCCAAGAAGAGATGGCTGTGGTACATCTTTGCAATGGAATACTACTCAGCCATAAGAAAAGATGAAATCACATAATTTGCTGCTATGTGAATGGATTTGAATCATTTTTAAGTGAAATTAGAGGGAGCATTGGCTTAGAATTCTCTCTCTCATATGTGGGATATAAAGAAACTTCATAAGGGAATATTAAATGCTCAAAAAAATAGAAACAAATTGGTCTTCAATAGGAAATTTGCCACTGGGATGGTTGTAGAAAGGAAAAGTGCTTATCATAAAGATAAGCTGGGCATGGAAAGAAAAGTGGGGACATTGATGGAAGCTAGTGTTTACTAGTGATGGGTTGCTTATGGAAAATTGTTGGATCAACTACAAATATCTTTGCAACTCCGTGATTCATGGTGATACAATTAAAAAACATAGTTCAGGCACCAGGTCGAACTGTATGAAGCTTCTTAAAATAATTAAAAATAGATCTATCAATGCAACTTCTGTGTATCATTTTCAAAGGAAATAAAACTCAGAAAATAAAGAGTTATCAGTAGCCTCACTTCACTCAGTAATATTCACAATAACCAAAATATAAAAATAACCTGTAAACCAACATATGCTGAAGAAGAAATATGATATATATATTGGTATCTCTATACAATAGACTATTATTCAGTCATAAGAGAGACATACTTCAATTTGTAATAATGTTATAAATAGAAATTGAGGTCATTATGCTAAATGAAACAAGTTAAACAGAGGTAACAAATATTGCATGCTATCACTTATATATTAAATATTAGAAAGCCTGACTCAGAAACAAGGGCTAACATGATGGGTCATGAGGCTGAAGTTTGAGGGGAGAAGAAATGTTGCCAAAATATGCAGTCTTCATTTAGAAAATAAATAAGTTCTGATAACAATATTATCAGCATGGCAATTATACTTGATGGTATTATAGTAAATACTTGACAGCTGGAACCAGAGAGTTAGTATAGTGGCTAAGATAAGACACTTGCCTTGCATGTGACAAACCCCACTTCAACCCCTGACACTACAAAATGTTCCCTAAGCCCCATCAGGAGTGTTCTTTGAATACTGAGCAAGAGTAAGCTCTGAGCTTCGGTGTGAACCACAAAAGAATAAATTAAAAAAATAAAGTTGCTTAGAGCATAGGTCTTACATCTTATCTTCTACAAACACAAACACACAAACTCACAGAATAATTCTTCCCTTCCTCTTTCTTCCTTTATCCTCTTCTCTCCTTTTCTTTTCTCTCTCCTTCCTCCACCTCTTCTCTTCTCTTCTCTTCTCCTCTCCCCCTTCCCTTGTGCTCTCCTTTCCCTCACCTCTCTTTTCTTCCTCACTCTTTTCCCCTACATTCCTCTCTTCTCTCTTCTTCCCACCACCACTTGTACAGGCTGAAGAATATTCCTTGTTTGGGAGTTGTTTCTCTGATAAACCTGCGCTACCCTTTTTTGTTGTCATGTAGAATCAGACTGAGATGGAATTCTAAAGCTGAGGGAAGATCAAGAGACAAGGTTGAGAGGAGGTACGGTGGAGACTTAATACTTATTTCAGAATCTGTATCTGTGTCCAGGCAAACCTGATGCTAATTCTAACCATGAATTTTTTGAGACAACTTGTATTGTGTTTGTGCCACTTTCAAATGAAAGAATTGTGTTAAATACACAGAACTGTAAGGTTTACACCATTAAAATCCCTTTTCAATCAATAATTCTCAAGCTACCTTGACCTTCCATTTTTAAACTGGTCATGGCAGCATAGTATGGAGAATGTGCCCATTTCTCTAAAATTACTTATCTAGTGGCTAAGAAGGCAGCAGGAAAATGCTTATGAATGCATGTAAGACTCACTTAGAACCATAATTTGACATTTCATTTAACAGAAATGGATCCTGTGCTCCATTTCTAGGATTAAACTTGATAGACAGGTACGCTTTTAATATTGCATACATTTATGCTAATAAAGCTATATGTTTTCTACAGGAACCAGCACTCCAAAAAATCATCAAAATATTTTATAACAGGGGCCAGAGAGATAACACAGCAGTAAGGCATTTGCCTTAGATACAGAAGGACGGTGGTTCAAATCTGGCATCCCATATGATCCCCCGAGTCTGCCGGGAGCGATTTCTGAGTGTAGAGCCAGAAGTAATCCCCGAGTGCTGCCAGGTGTGACTCGCAAACCAAAAAAAATTTTATAACACTCATAAAAGAGGAAAATTAACACCAAATAAGACATACAAGTGCTTTTTTTTCTCTCACACCATGTTTAAGTTACCTGTGCCTATTTTTCATTTTTCATCAGTGTTTTTTTTTAATTTATTTAAACACCTTAATTACATACATGATTGTGTTTGGGTTTCAGTCATGTAAAGAACACCACCCATCACCAGTGCAACATTCCCATCACCAATGTCCCAAGTCTCCCTCCTCCCCACCCGACCCCCGCCTGTACTCTAGACAGGCTCTCCATTTTCTTCATACATTGTTGTTATTAGGACAGTTCAAAATGTAGTTATTTCCCTAACTAAACTCATCACTATTTGTGGTGAGCTTCCTGAGGTGAGCTGGAACTTCCAGCTCTTTTCGCTTTTGTGTCTGAAAATTATTATTACAAGAATGTCTTTCATTTTTCTTAAAACCCATAGATGAGTGAGACCATTCTGCGTTTTTCTCTCTCTCTCTGACTTATTTCACTCAGCATAATAGATTCCGTGTACATCCATGTATAGGAAAACTTCATGACTTCATCTCTCCTGACAGCTGCATAATATTCCATTGTGTATATGTACCACAGTTTCTTTAGCCATTCGTCTGTTGAAGGGCATCTTGGTTGTTTCCAGAGTCTTGCTATGGTAAATAGTGCTGCAATGAATATAGGTGTAAGGAAGGGGTTTTTGTATTGTATTTTTGTGTTCCTAGGGTATATTCCTAGGAGTGGTATAGCTGGATCGTATGGGAGCTCGATTTCCAGTTTTAGGAGGAATCTCCATATCGCTTTCCATAAAGGTTGAACTAGACGGCATTCCCACCAGCAGTGGATAAGAGTTCCTTTCTCTCCACATCCCCGCCAACACTGTTTATTCTCATTCTTTGTGATGTGTGCCATTCTCTGGGGTGTGAGGTGGTATCTCATCGTTGTTTTGATTTGCATCTCCCTGATGATTAGTGATGTGGAACATTTTTTCATGTGTATTTTGGCCATGTGTATTTCTTCTTTGTCAAAGTGTCTGTTCATTTCTTCTCCCCATTTTTTGATGGGGTTAGATGTTTTTTTCTTGTAAAGTTCTGTCAGTGCCTTGTATATTTTGGAGATTAGCCCCTTATCTGATGGGTATTGGGTGAATAGTTTCTCCCACTCAGTGGGTGGCTCTTGTATCCTGGGCACTATTTCCTTTGAGGTGCAGAAGCTTCTCAGCTTAATATATCCCCATCTGTTAATCTCTGCTTTCACTTGCTTGGAGAGTGCAGTTTCCTCCTTGAAGATGCCTGTAATGTCCTGGAGTGTTTTGCCTATGTGCTGTTCTATATATCTTATGGTTTTGGGGCTGATATCGAGGTCTTTAATCCATTTGGATTTTACCTTCGTACATGATGTTAGCTGGGGGTCTAAGTTCAATTTTTTGCAAGTGGCTATCCAATTGTGCCAACACCACTTGTTGAAGAGGCTTTCCCTGCTCCATTTAGGATTTCCTGCTCCTTTATCAAAAATTAGGTGATTGTATGTCTGGGGAGCATTTTCTGAGTATTCAAGCCTATTCCACTGATCTGAGGACCTGTCCTTATTTCAATACCATGCTGTTTTGATAACTATTGCTTTGTAGTACAATTTAAAGTTGGGGAAAGTAATTCCTCCCATATTCTTTTTCCCAATGATTGCTTTAGCTATTCGAGGGTGTTTATTGTTCCAAATGAATTTCAAAAGTGTCTGATCCACTTCTTTGAAGAACGTCATGGGTATCTTTAGAGGGATGGCATTAAATCTGTATAATGCCTTGGGGAGTATTGCCATTTTGATGATGTTAATCCTGCCAATCCATGAGCAGGGTATGTGTTTCCATTTCCATGTGTCCTCTTTTATTTCTTGGAGCAGAGTTTTATAGTTTTCTTTGTATAGGTCCTTCACATATTTAGTCAAGTTGATTCCAAGATATTTGAGTTTGTGTGGCACTATTGTGAATGGGGTTGTTTTCTTTTTTTTTTGGGGGGGGGTTGTTTTCTTAATGTCCATTTCATCCTTATGACTATTGGTGTATAGAAAGGCCATTGATTTTTGTGTGTTAATTTTGTAGCCTGCCACCTTGCTATATGAGTCTATTGTTTCTAGAAGCTTTTTGATAGAGTCTTTAGGGTTTTCTAAGTAGAGTATCATGTCATCTGCAAACAGTGAGAGCTTGACTTCTTCCTTTCCTATCTGGATTCCCTTGATATCCTTTTCTTGCCTAATCGCTATAGCAAGTACTTCCAGTGCTATGTTGAATAGGAGTGGTGAGAGAGGACAGCCTTGTCTTGTGCCAGAATTTAGAGGGAAGGCTTTTAGTTTTTCTCCATTGAGGATAATATTTGCCACTGGCTTGTGGTATATAGCCTTCACTATATTGAGAAAGGTTCCCTCCATTCCCATCTTGCTGAGAGTTTTGATCAAGAATGGGTGTTGGACTTTATCAAATGCTTTCTCTGCATCTATTGATATGATCATGTGGTTTTTCTTTTTCTTGTTGTTGATGTTGTGTATTATGTTGATAGATTTACGGATGTTAAACCATCCTTGCATTCCTGGGATGAAACCTACTTGATCGTAGTGGATGATCTTCTTAACAAGGCATTGAATCCTATTTGCCAGGATTTTGTTGAGGATCTTTGCATCTGCATTCATCAGCGATATTGGTCTGTAATTTTCTTTTTTTGTAGCATCTCTGTCTGGTTTAGGTATCAAGGTGATGTTGGCTTCATAAAAGCTATTTGGAAGGGTTTCTGCTTGTTCAATTTCATGAAAGAGTCTTGCCAAGATTGGCAGTAGTTCCTCTTGGAAAGTTTGAAAGAATTCATTAGTGAATCCATCTGGACCTGGGCTTTTGTTTTTCGGCAGACATTTGATTACTGTTTTAATTTCATCAATGGTGATGGGGGTGTTTAGATATGCTACATCCTCTTCCTTCAACCGTGGAAGATTATAAGAGTCCAAGAATTTATCCATTTCTTCCAGGTTCTCAATTTTAGTGGCGTAGAGTTTTTCAAAGTAGTTTCTGATTACCCTTTGAATCTCTGTCATATCAGTAGTGATCTCTCCTTTTTCATTCCTGATACGAGTTATCAAGTTTCTCTCTCTCTCTCTTTCTTTGTTAGGTTTGCCAGTGGTCTATCAATCTTGTTTATTTTTTCAAAGAACCAACTTCTGCTTTCGTTGATCTTTCGGATTGTTTTTTGGGTTGCCACTTCGTTGATTTCTGCTCTCAGCTTTGTTATTTCCTTCTGTCTTCCTATTCTTGGGTCCTTTTGTTGAGCATTTTCTAGTTCTATTAGCTGTGTCATTAAGCTACTCAGGTAAGCTCCTTCTTCCTTCCTGATGTGTGCTTGCAAAGCTATAAATTTTCCTCTCAGTACTGCTTTTGCTGTGTCCCATAAGTTCTGATAGTTTGTGTCTTTATTGTCATTTGTTTCCAGGAACCTTTTGATTTCCTCCTTGATTTCATCTCGGACCCACTGGTTATTGAGCATGAGGCTGTTTAACTTCCAGGTGTTAAAGTGTTTCTTCTGAGTCCCTTTGGAGTTCACAAATAATTTCAGAGCCTTGTGGTCAGCGAAGGTAGTCTGCAAAATTTCTATCCTCTTGATCTTATGGAGGTATGTTTTATGTGCCAGCATGTAGTCTATCCTGGAGAATGTCCCATGTACATTGGAGAAGAATGTGTATCCAGTTTTCTGGGGATGGAGTGTCCTATATATATCCACTAGGCCTCTTTCTTCCATTTCTCTCCTCAGGTCTAGTATATTCTTGTTGGGTTTCAGTCTGGTTGACCTATCCAGTGTTGACAAAGCCGTGTTAAGTTCCCCCACAATTATTGTGTTGTTGTTGATATTATTTTTCAGATTTGTCAACAGTTCTATTAAATATTTTGCTGGCCCCTCATTCGGTGCATATATGTTTAGGAGAGTGAATTCTTCCTGCTCTACGTACCCCTTGATTAATATAAAATGTCCATCTTTGTCCCTTACAACCTTCCTGAGTATAAAGTTTGCATTATCTGATATTAGTATGGCCACTCCAGCTTTTTTATGGGTGTTGTTTGCTTGGATAATTTTTCTCCAGCCTTTTATTTTGAGTCTATGTTTGTTCTGACTATTCAGGTGCGTTTCTTGTAGGCAGCAGAAGGTTGGATTGAGTTTTTTTGATCCATTTAGCCACTCTGTCTCTTAACTGGTGCATTTAGTCCATTGACGTTGAGAGAAAGAATTGTCCTGGGATTTAATGCCATCTTTATTTCAAAATTTGGTGTGTCTTTTGGGTAGTCTTGTCTTAGATCAGGTCTTTCAGTTTTTCTCTTAAGACTAGTTTTGTGTCTGTGAGGTTTCTGAGCTGTTTTTTGTCTGTGAAGCCATGTATTCTCCCGTCAAACCGGAAAGTGAGTTTTGCTGGGTATAGTATTCTGGGTGAAGCATTCATTTCATTCAGTCTTGTCACAATATCCCACCACTGCTTTCTGGCAATGAGTGTTTCTGGTGACAGGTCTGCTGTAAATCTCAGGGAAGCTTGCTTGAAAGTGATTTCCCCTTTTGATCTTGCTGTTTTCAGAATTCTGTCTCTATCTGTGGGATTTGTCATTGTGACTAGGATGTATCTTGGGGTGGTTTTTCTGGGGTCTCTTTTGGTTGGTACTCTTCGGGCATGCAGGATTTGATCACGTATATTCTTTAGCTCTGGAAGTTCCTCTTTAATGATGTTCTTGACCATTGATTCTTCCTGGAAATTTTCTTCCTGGGTCTCTGGGACTCCAATGATTCTTAAGTTGTTTCTGTTGATCTTATCATAGACTTCTATTTTTATCTGTTCCCATTCTTTGACTAATTTTTCCATTGTCTGCTCATTTGCTTTAAGTTTTTTGTTCAATATCTCCTGCTGTATGGAATTGTTATGTATCTCATCTTCCACAGCACCAAGTCTATTCTCAGCTTCTGATACCCTGTCCCAGAGCTTATCCATTTTGTCATTCACTTCGTTTACTGACTTTTTCAGTCCTGTTAGTTGACATGTTATTTCAGTTTGGAGTTTTGTGATTTCTGTCTTCATATTTTCTTGGTTCTTATTAGTGTTCTATTCAACTCGATCCATGGTTTCTTGGAGTCCGTTGAGCATCTTCCATATTGCTAGTCTAAAGTCCTTATCTGAGAGGTTGATTAGTTGGTTGGTCATTATCTGGTCCTCAGAATTGTCATCTTCATTCTCTATGTCTGATGCTGGCCTGCGTTGTTTCCCCATTGTCACACTTGTATTGTGGGTTTTTCTACGTGTTGTGGTGGTATTCATTGTCTATATGATGCAGGCAGCACACTCCTCTGGCTCCTCCCTTTCTGGATGGGCTGACTTGCCTCTAAGGGATGGGAGTCCTCCGTGGATGAAGCCTCACACTGGGTAAAATTTTAGGTCCGAGCATGCAACAGAGAAGACAGTCCGGAGAGAAATGTTTGCTTCTGTGATATAGCACCGTTCTTAGTGTAATTTTTCCTTCTTGTTGCAATGGTGTTCTTTCCTTAGAAAGAGTGCAGGGCCGCGTAGCTAAGCGGAGCGGCCGTGCTCCGCTGGAGCCTCTTTTTGCCCCACTCGCAAGAGTTTCACGCAAGAGGACAGTAGACAGACATATACAGGTCAAACTCACAGTTTTTCACAGTTGGGCCCCACTGGGCCAGTGTACTTTCATGGATTTTCCCCGCCTGGTGTCACACACAGGGAGCCGGCTTTTGCAAAGTCTTGCCGGTTTTCATGCTCTGTAGTCCCTCCCTGAAAATGGCCTCTGGGCGAGCGAGTTTTCTGGAGCCTCTTTTTGCCCCACTCGCAAGAGTTTCACACAAGAGGACAGTAAACAGACATACACAGGTCAAACTCACAGTTTTTCACAGTTGGGCCCCACTGGGCCAGTGTACTTTCATGGATTTTGCCCGCCTGGTGTCACACACAGGGAGCTGACTTTTGCAAAGTCTTGCCGGTTTTCATGCTCTGTAGTCCCTCTCTGAAAATGGCCTCTGGGCGAGCGAGTTTTCTGGAGCCTCTTTTTGCCCCACTTGCAAGAGTTTCACGCAAGAGGACAGTAGATAGACATACACAGGTCAAACTCACAGTTTTTCACAGTTGGGCCCCACTGGGCCAGTGTACTTTCATGGATTTTCCCCGCCTGGTGTCACACACAGGGAGCCGGCTTTTGCCAGTGTTTTAAAGTGTATTCAACTTCATGATTTATTTTCTCTCTCTTTCTCTTTCTTATTGGAACATATACTTGAATACACATGTTGGCAGATGGTATTCAAGGAAAAGATTGACCAATTTAGTCTAAAAAGGTTTTTATTGTGTACTTATCAGAGTCCAGCCTGTTTATTATGAGGGATGCTCTATCTCTTGCTCTCTCTCTCTCTTTCTCTCTCTCTGTCTCTCTCTCTCTCTCACATACACTCACAACACACACAATACACACACACAAACACATCAAGACTTACTTTAGAGGCTAGAAGTTGACTACTCCTGGAATATATCTTTAAATGTCTACAACTTTTAGGGGTACCACTTATGCACATAAATCAAGAGCATAGAGCCACATCAAAGCTCTGAACCCCACAGCCCCATCAGTGTTGTTCACTTTAGGAATTATTGTCTTTGACAAAGGAGATGATTCCTGTATCTCAGAATGCAGAGCTTTGATACCAAGTCACCCATCTAGGCCAGTTGGATGCTTTGCCTTTGCATGAAGCAGTCTCTACTCATTCTCCTTGTATGTATTTCAATAAAATTTCATAGTAGATAAAGATTAGCACCAAAGCTAATCTTTGGTGTAGTAATATTTATATAGGACCCCTGCTTTCTCCCCAGCCCCATAATTAAGTTACCTTGTGCCTTTTTTCCTTTGTAATGATTTCACCAGAAATATCTGTTTTAAATGGGATCCTATCTCTTGCAGGAATTCCTCTCTGTTTTTTACTCTGCCACCTCATCATTCCAGGAGTTACACTATAATGTCACAGTCATGTTCAGGAACACAGATGCTACCAGAAACCCAAGATTAGGGCTGGAGTGATAGCACAGCAGGTAGGTGCTTGCCTTGCATGCAGCCTAGTTGGATTCAATCCCTAGCATCTCACATGTCCCCTGAGCCTGCCAAGAGTGATTCCTGGGCACAGAAACAGGAGTAATCCCTGAGCACCACCAGGCATGGCTCAAAAACAAAACAAAACCAAAAAACTCAGGAGTATTTATTTTCCCATATAGAACCTGATCATTTTCAGGGAAACTAATCTTAGAAACACATACTTGTAAAGTGAACTATGGAAGTGACAAGACAAGAGGATGAGACCTAGAAGGTCAACTTCTCTAGTCCCATTATCCCCTGGGCCTGATGTAGAAGCTCCTCTGAACACATAAAAGAAGATTAGTCAGCACCTAATAAGTGCTAAATGAATCAATGACTAGAAAGATGGTTTAAACATGAAGTTTTATTTTATTTTAGAAAACTTACATATGAACCTAATAGTGAACAAAAAATAGTCTTTGAACATCTATTGTCCCTATAGAGATAAAGTTGAGGATTCAAAAAAAATCTTCTAATGATTATTTTCCTAGATTCTCATCATTAGAATCAATGAACATCAGCATCAGAGAGGATCTTAAATGAAGTTTTTATGAGTTCATTGCAGAATAAGAGGTGTTATTTAGCAAAAGGATGCCATGTTGAAATAAGTGTAGGAAGCAATATCGTAAACAAGTATCTTTACTGTAGGAGCTATTGTTCATTTTAAATCTCCAAGAAGCAATAAAGTGAAAATTTTTAGCAAACCTTTTTTAGTTTCTCCTATTACTGTTCAAACATCTTTGATAGAGCTTTTGCCCTCAAACAAAATTCCGGTTGCACTTTATTTCTTTCCTGGATATATGCAACACATGAGCAAACAAATTCTCTTGCCCTACTCTAAGCTCTTTTGTTCTAAATAATATGGTCTTAAGATGATATTTAAAATATGTTGGCTATGTCACTTAATAAAATCTAAATAAAGATATTTTGTTCAATTTTAAACTATCTGAGATTGGGGCTGGAGCAGTGGCGCAAGCGGTAGGGCATTTGCCTTGCACATGCTAACCTAGGATGAACCACAGTTCGATCCCCCACTGTCCCACATGGTCCCCCAAGTCAGGAGCGATTTCTTAGTGCATAGCCAGGAGTAACCCCTAAACATTACCAGGTGTGGCCCAAAAAACAAAAACAAAAACAAAACTATCTGAGATAATTTTAATGTTTAGGTGGGAAATAAATAGAATAATAATAATGAAGATGACAATAATGATAAGGTAAAGCAAAGGTGCTTTGTAATCATAAGATTTCAAAACATATAGATCTAGTCAATAAAATGGCACGATACTGGTTTATGGCCACATCATCTGTTCAAGAGAAAAGAACATAAAGCCAAACAATGAACTACATGTATATGTACTGGGGGAAAGTTGAGTCACACAGTTACAGTACTGAGACATTCATGAGCTATTTCAATGAAATAAAATTAAACATATACTCTATATTTTATGCAGGACAAATCTAAATGTTCTTAGTGGACAAACAATTAAAGTGGAATAACTGAAATCATAAGAGCACTAGAAGAAATATTTGTGAAGAACTGTTTATCTTAGAGTAGAAAAGCATATCTATAATAAATTCATACAAGAAACGAGCAACAAGTTTAACCACAATTATTTTGGCAACATGAATAAAGTCAACAAGCAGAGAAAAAATGTTTACAACTCACATCCTGAGAATGAGTCAACTCCCTAGTATAAAAAAGCTACTAATTAGCAAGAGGGAAAAAAAACACAATAGGAAAAAAATCAACAAAGGGTCTAATCACTCCATAGGAAAGGAAATATGAATGTCTCCTCAAACATCAGAAAGCATAATCAATCTCATTCATAGTAAGAAAGATGCAATTTAAACTATGCAGAGATATCACTGCTATGAACAATGCTACGTGGAGAGAAAAGTTGGGGAACTCAGTAAGAGCAAGAACTTAAATAAAATACATCTGCAGGTTTACTTAAGAAAATTCTAATGTTGCTTATGGGAAAATGGTGATAGAGAGACTAGAAAAGAGGGAAGATCCCTCTGTCTTTTCTCTTGGTACTTCTTAGTTTATAACTAGGTGAATAGCTTTGAAAGATATGAAAAAATCAAATAACTGGATTTAAATTTTTTTTTTATTTTTCTGCTCCAATTGGCTCAACCTAACTGCCTCTGTTATTACTCATACCCATAGAATTTTGTCCCTTTTAAGAACAATAGTGAAGTCCATGGCCTTCATCATGCCCAGAGCTGGGCTTATAGCTACTGGAATAAAAGTTGTCCTCAGAACATTGCCAAATGATTTTAGAACACATTTTAATGTGATGTTTCTGAAAGAGCAGCTGTGGCTTCATTTAGCAGAATATTTGAGCATTTCAGACAGCAGTTGGATTCCTAGAACAAATGGTGGAGAAGAGATGGAAGAGTGAAAAATATGGAAACAAATTGATTTTCTCTGTAAAATATCATACACTTTAAAACTAGAATTTTATTTTTACTTTATTCTTCTGGTTAGGTTTCACATTGTAGATAATATTTAACCTGAATTCAATACATAGATTAAGATTTTGCCTTTTTTGTCTTTTAACTATTACTTGAAAAAATCTGATTTTTCTCTTCACAGCACTGAGTTCCCTAATTGTAGGATGTTGGAACTAAAAAGATAAGAAGAGCATTTAATGGTGTTGTCTTTAAAAAAATCTTTTGTTGGCTAATAAGTAACTTCAGATGATCTCCTTTCCTTTCTATTTGAATCCATTGTCAATTTCTTAATAGGAGCGTCTCTGTAATGACTATGAGGTCATATTTTGAAGTTTGTGGAGTGACATTTTAATTCAAAATATACACCCAGGTATTTAGATAAGCAGGTTATTGGGCAAATTATCAACTGAGTAAAACAGTCTGGAGCAAATGGATTATCGACAGTTGATCTAGAACTTAGTTGAATCATTTATTTTTTACAAATATTTTCACATTTTATTCATCTTTATTGTTTCTTGTTTTTTTATTAATATCTTTATTTAAACATCTTGATTACAAACATGATTGTAGTTGAGTTTCAGTCATGTAAAGAATCATTTCTTGGGATGTTATCTAAATTGACCCCTACTTTCTTCTGATTAGTCACAAGAAAGATTTGAACCAATCACTTTTTCTTGCAGGTAATGTATCACCCAGTTCTTAGAAACTTGCCCTTGGATTTGAACTTGCCATAAAAGATCTAGAAAGAAAAAAATTTCAGACTTCCTTCTTGTGTGTGTATATCTGTATATATATATATATATATATATATATATATATATATATATGTATCATATGTAGATATAGAGATGTACGCACATTCATAACTATATGTAAAATTTCAAGAACTATACTTTAGATCTCACCTGCTATTTTAAAAAACAAACTGAAGAGAGCACTAAATTTCAGATATAAACTTATTCTTCAATAGTCAAAGTAAAGATATGTAGGGTTCATCATTGTTCATGAGCAGTGAATAAGAAAGCTCTGGTTGGAGCCCTTAAAGGTTCACAAAATAAACTTGCATTCAAATTAAGAACTGGAAATTAAAAAAAAAACAACCTAAATGTCAGTTTTAGTGAGGTGTGCACCCACTTGGGGAGTTTTGGCCACAAGGAACCAAGCAGAGCATTATTGTCTACATAATATGAGAGCAACAGCTCCACTTCTTTGCATAGAAAAGCTGTTCAAGTCCTTGAACTATGAAAAATTACAAGGAAAAACAAATTAAAGCATCAGTACCGGCCACTTACTGGGGACTCAGAGGAAAATAGGAGCAGAGACAGTTAGGGTAGAGAGGCATACAATGCTCCAGATTATATACAAAAACAACTATGTTCCTCTTCCCTATCCCTACTAAATAAACATCAATCATTCTTTTAAGTAACCAGATGGAACCCTAAAACTTCTAGGCATGAAGAATTTCCCCAGGCATTAGCACCATAAAGTGATTGGATGATCCAAAATTAAGCATATTTTCTAAACTCACTCTAGATTAAAAAAAAAGTCTTAATTGCAGCACTATTGGTATTTTTGATCAGATAATGTTTTATTACTCAGAGATAACCTATGCACTGTAAAGTATTAATTACAACACTGATCTATGTATGGTAGTAGTAGCACTCTTTCCCTGAATTATGACAGCCAAAATTATCTCTTGACACTGACCCAATTTGAGATCCATCAATTTAGATAACAACAGTTGAGCTTTTCCAACTATCAGAATGTAGGAACCAGCTGAAATATTGAAAGAGTAATGACAAATGAAATCATCTTTCTATGATTTTCAGTCAGATTCTACAAAAGTCTATTGAGAGCCCAATTGTTTGGGGAGGGGTGAATCTGGTGATTAATTACATCCATAATTATAACCGCCTTGCTCTTGGAATAATACAAGGAACTCTATAATTGGTTGGGAAACCACATGCCAAGAATCAACCTCAAGAAATACTAAAGCTTGTGGAGGAACTATTAACAAACTAGTCAATAATTACTGACTATCCTTGCAAGACACTTATAGGCATTCTACTTTTAGATATTTTTAACAAGTAGATATTATTGTTATCCTCATTTTACAGATAAGAAAATTGAGATTCAAAGAGATTAAAAACAAATTTTCACAGTTAGTGACAGATCTCAGACACTTAGCTAACTCATATGTTCTTATGTTTTCTATGCTACATAAAGCTCATAAAAAAAGATGAGTGTAGTTAGAGAAATAACTACATTGAGAACTATCCTAACAATGTGAATGAATGAGGGAAGTAGAAAGCCTGTCTCGAGTACAGGCGGGGGTGGGGTGGGGAAAAGGGAGATTTGGGACATTGGTGATGGGAATGTTGCACTGGTGAAGGGGGGTGTTCTTTACATGACTGAACCCCAACTACAATCGTGTTTGTAATCAAGGTGTTTAAATAAAGATATTAATTTTAAAAAAAGTTGGATGAATTTCCTTCCTCCTAGGGCTACTCTTTTAATGCGTTGAATATAACCAGCTACACAATTTTGCAAAGCTAGAAAAGAATCAATTTACTGAGGAGACTCTGTGTTAGTAGGTTATGCTCAAATTAGACAGGTCTTAACAAGTTTCTTAATATCTCCACTTGGGAAAAAGTATTGGCACAGTCTTCCTAAAGTTGACCCTCAAGGGATCTGGGCCAATGTGAAAATGAAAGTATTCTTTAGGGGAGATTAGGAACAGAATAGAACCTCTGTTCTCCAGTCCCTTTATTTTTCTAACATAGTAAAGGAAAGTCAATCAACATTCACCTAGTCCTAGGTAGTGAATCATCTACCCACTTAATTAGGCCAGGACTTTTGCATTGTAAAATCAGGGATCACTCTTGGCTAAGTCTACGCTCAGAAATTGCTCCTGGCAGGCTCAGGGGAACATATGGGATGCCAGGGTTTGAGCCACCGTCTTCTGCATGCAAGGCAGGCGCTCTACCTCCATGCTATCTCTCCGGCCCTTACAGGCTGCAATTGTAAGAAAAAAAGGACTAGGCCTGAAAAGGCAGTTAATTCATGGAACCAGACCTTAGAGGAAGTCACGTCCCCTCCATAGCTGACCCTCAAGATAACCATAAAGAGCATTCCAGCACAAGATACCAAAGTCACAAGAGGGTGGGACCGAAATGATCTAGTGAGGTATAGCAGATGGTCCTTGAAGATTAGAAAGGGATGACTGCATGTATATACCTTGATAGAGTAACTGCCAGTTGGTAAACATGATTTAAAGATACGTATTGGAGAATAACACGGGTACTGTGAGAATTAATAACCTAAAGCACATAAAGCAGAGCAATAGATATAGAATAATGGTAAGATGAAGATTAATGCTATTTCTCGCTGGCTTGCCCTGTGATACAGTATAAGAAGAAATAAGAAACCAGACTCCCTCCTCTGAACAGCCCCATCACTGCATTACCAAGGGAACGGCTCCCCACTCTGCTAGATCAGGACTCACCCAGAGACCACCTGGAGGGTCCAATCCATATCTTTACAACCCATCAGGATGAGGGCTAGGGTTGCTGACGTCAAAAGGGGTCTGGGATAGTTAAGGAATTGCTGCCTTTCTCTGTTTGCATGATTGGTTGTTTTGAATTGTAACACTTGTGTGAACCTATAAAATGTTTAAAGTTTATAACCTCATTATTATATGAATTCCCATAAAGATCTGGGAATTCCAAGGCTCGGGGTTCCACTGCGAACCTGCTGTCAGGAGACCGTGGACTCCAGAGCTCTGGACGAATAAACCTCGCTTTGCTAATTACATTCTCTGAAGGCTTGTGGTCCTTTTCTGAGGTGGCGGGCATTCCCGGACCCTGGGCTCCTCCAGGCCCTGGGCTTTCTCGACCCTTTAACAGAGGCAGTTGGGAAGCACAAAATGGAAGCTTAGATTCCAGAGTTTAGGAAAATGAACTTAGGACCAGGATTTGCATATGTTTTACATACTTGCCCCATCTGAAACCCAGAATATGCTGAGTTAAGGGGACACAAAAATAGAGACTGCGTTCTGGGCATGACTTAATCCTGTGTAAAGACAACAGAGACCATCATCAAACCTATTTGTCTTTTGTCAGGAATTTTTCATCATGTTCCAGTTTCAAGAAGTCATTTCAGTGGAATTAAATTTAAAACACAGAGAATTATAGATTACATTAGGCTTTCTTACAAGACCAGTCACCAAGTCTGAAGCTGGTTTGAGGACTTTACAGGTTATCAGAGTCATCTCGAGGAGGAAGGTTGGAAACACATAGCATTCTGATTCAGAGTCTCCAGGGTAAAGGATTTAAACAGAAGGTCCTCAGTTCAGTTCGAATTTCTTACTCCCAGGAAGAAGTTGGTTTATACCTAAGGGCAAATGTGCCACTGAAATCAGTTTCCTCGTTATTGCTTAATAAAAAGTGACTGTTTACCTCTTAGATATTTGAAATGCTCCTTCCTTGGAAATGGTGAGAAGGGGAGGCTTTGATGCTACAGATAAACCAGAGGCTAAGAACAAAGATTGCTTTGGGTAGTGTGCCTTAGTAGAAGTCTGAAATGTTTTCCCATGAACAATGGGGAAGGGTCAAGATGGTGGAAGAGGGCCGGAGAGATAGCATGGAGGTAAGGCGTTTGCCTTGCATGTAGAGGAAGGTGATTCAAATCCAGGCATCCCATATGGTCCCCCGAGCCTGCCAGGAGAGATTTCTGAGCATAGAGTCAGGAGTAACCCTTGAGCACTGCTGGTGTGACCCAAAAACAAAACAAAAACAAACAAACAAAAAAAAAGACAGTGGAAGAGCAAATTATTGAAGCTTCTTTAGGAGCAAATGTAGGTAGGGAATGCTAATTAATAAGGATATTGGAGAAAGAAGCATAGATCCAGCATTAAATGGTAGAGTGCAAATCCCCAAACATAAAAGATAATCCAGACATTAATTACTGAGTTGTCACCTAATAAGAAGCTTATTAATGAGAAGCTGTGAAAAATTGATGCCAGACACCTCTGTGTATACTTTATAATCCATCAAAATTTTATGAAGTTCTATTGAGTGGAAATAAAAAATATCATCAGACTTAAACACCAAACCCAAAGTCAATGTAAACAAAATCGATACCCAGTCTACAACAAGCTATACACAGAGGGGACTATTTACACAAGCAGTCCGGGAGTCAAATGAGGGAGATGTGGGATGCATGTAGGGAACAGGACTGGTGGTGGAACACTGGTGGTGGGAATAGCCCTGATTCATTGTCACTATGTACCTTAAATATTACTGTGAAAGATTCATAATTCTCTTTGGTCACAATAAAAATTATTAAATATTTTTAACTTTTTGAAGTTCTAATTAATGAGTCCAACTTCAGTCATTCTAGATAAGCTCATTAATGTCTTAATAAATTCTTAAGCTGAAGACCTGACCTGAGAAAGCTCTACGTTACTGATTCAGGTAAGTTTTTCTGTGCTCAGCCAGAATGGGAAGCACAAAAAAGGACAAAACCCATCTACCACCACCTACCACCACTCTCCACCCCCCACCTTCAACCTGACAATAAACTGTTTTCTTGCAAGGGTTATTTCTGCCTCTCTGGGACACAGAGTAAATTGCCTATACAAATGTGAAAACTGTCAAAACTTTGTGCAACTTTCACCTTTTCCCTTAATCACGCCACATGCCAACATTTATAAGGACTCTCAGGATAGGGAAAGCTAAACTGGCTAGTTTGAGGGATGTGACAAATCTCTCCTAGGGAGAGGCTGCTCCATTATATTCTTTTGGCTCTGATTGGACCAAAGCAGAATCTTTTTGTTGTTAGTTTGTTTTCGGGCCACACTCTGTGGCGCTCAGGGTTTACTCCCAGTTCTGTGTGCAGAAATCACACCTGATGGTGCCAGAGCGATCAGCACAGTGGTAGGGCATTTGACTTGCACGTGGCAGATCCAGGTTGGACCTTGGTTTGATCCCAGTTGTCCTATATGGCCTCTGGAGCCAGGAGCCATTTCTGAGTGCATAGCCAGGAGTAACCCCTGAGAGTCACAGGGTGTGGCCCGAAAAGCAAAAAAAAAAAAAAAAAAAAAAATCAATCCTGGCAGGCTTGGGGACCTTGTGGGATGGTTGTGGGATGGCCAGGATTGAACCATGGTCAGCCATGAGGAAGGCAAATGCCCTTCCCACTGTACTATCACTCTAGCCCTGAAGCAAAATCTTAAGAATATTTTGCACTTAGAGTTTTATTCCATATCCTAGCTATAATAGTATAACTGAAATTTCTAATGAAGTATCTAATAAGCTCCAATAGGTTTTTGAAATTATTAGAGTTTATTCAACTAGAAGCTCTTGGCCTAATATATTAAATTTATATATTTTAATTTTAGTATTATTAACAAATATAATTGTAAGACATTGAAAGTATGCAACATGTTGATTTCACATACATCTACATTGTGGAATATCTCCTACATTTACCTTTTTATTTTATTCTTTTTGGCAAGAAGAGTTTTTTCAATCAAATTTAATCTGAAAATTTTCAAACTGGCAAATTTAATTGTGCGAATAAGATTTATTCTTCAGAAAGTAATCATTAACTTTAATTTGCAAAATTTTCTTTTTTGGGGGGAGTCACACCTGATAGTGCTCAGGGGTCACTCCTGGCTCTATGCTCAGAAATCACTCCTCCTGGCAGGCTTGGGGACCATATGGGATGCCTGGATTCGAACCACCGTCCTTCTGCATGCAAGGCAAATGCCTTACCTCCATGCTATCTCTCCGGCCCCTTGTAAAGTTTTCTTAATATTCTTTTTAGTTCTTAATTTTTTTTATTAAATCATCATGAGATACAGAGCTAAAAAAGTTGTTGGTGGTTGAGTTTCAATCATACAATGTTTCAAGATCCATCCCTTCACCAGCATATATTTCCTGCCACCAATGTGACTTTATTTTTGTGCATCATTACATTAGAAAGAGTTCTGGGTTCTTTTTTTTAGGGGGAGGGCTTAGTTGGTCAGTTTACTCACCACCATTTGTTGAGGGGCTTCGCTTCATATTTGCTCCTTTGCTTCAGTTTGGTTTTTTTGCTCCTTTGTTGAAAATTAACTATTCATATATCTGAGAGTCTCTCAGGATATTCAAGTCTATTTTATTGATTGGAGGGTCTGTCTTTATTTCACTACCATGCTGTTTTAATTACTACTGCTTTGTAGTACATTTGAGTTTGGGGGAAAGTGATGCCTTAATCTCCTTTTTTCATAAGGATTGCTTTAGCTATTCAGTGCGATTTGGGTTATTGTTCCATATAAATTTCAGTAGTCTTTGGTCTATTTTGAAAAAATGTCATGAGTATCCTTATAGGGTCTACATAGGACTATATAATACTTTGGGGAGTAGTACCATTTTAGTGATTTTAATACATGAGCAGGAGACATGTTTTCATTTCCTTGTATCCTCTTTTATTTATTGAAATAGTTTTTTGTAGTTTTCTTTGTATAGCTCTTTTACCTCTTTAGTTAGGCTGATTCCAAGGTACTTAATTTTCTAACACATAATTGTGAATGGGACAGTTTTTAAAATATCTTTTATTTGTTTATAGAAAGATTGTTTATGGATTTTTGCATATTGGTTTTGTTAAAATGACACTTTACTAAACAATCTATTGTTTCTAGAAACTTTTTTGTAGTATTTAGGATTTTTCTAAATGCAGTATCATGTTATCTGCAAATAGTGAGAGCTTGACTTCTTTCTCATTTTTTAAATTTATATTTTATCAGATAATAACTTAATATGCTTCATAATTCAGGAAGTGAGAAGCAATATGTAATAGTAGCTAATTGAAAATTTTTCCTCTTCATTACCAGTAACAATAACCATAAAAAGAATCAGAGTTCTTGGAAGCTAACTTGCTAAAATCCTTATTATTATTAGATGGCAGAATTGGGATTCAAACTACATTTGTTTGATTATAAAACCTACGTGTCATCTTGCAACTTCCAATCATTCTGTGTCATTATTTTCCACAGCATTGTTATTAGAGCTCTAATTCAGAAAATTAACATACGGGCTATTTGTGTCTATTCAACAGGTCCTATAGTTATTTATATTATCTCAAGATTCAACATTTTTCATAAAAGTGTTCTACATTGGGGGCCAGTGTTAGCACAGCAGTAAGATGTTTGTCTTGCACACGGCCAAACTGAGACAGACCCAGATTCGATCTCTAGTATCCCATATGGTCCCCCAAGCCTTCCAGGAGCGACTTCTGAGAATAGACCTGAAGTAGCATGGAGCACCACTGGATGTGGTAAAAAAAAAAAAAAGTGTTTTGTGGTACAGAATTGAGAATGACAGCAACAAAACAAGAGTGGAAAATAAGACAAAGAACCCTCTGTTCAGCTGTTGAGATTTTTCCTCCTAGATTTGTAATGTAGTGGTTTAATATAAATAAGGTCTTTAATACCTGGTAAATGTTATCTGCAGCCTGATAGAAAACTCAAGGAATAGAATTTATGGCTATACAAGTATGAATGTTAATTTCAAGTTTCATTTTAAAGAGAAATATCAGATACTAAGAATGTTATGTTACCCAGAGCCTGCCAGGAGGGATTCTGAGCTCTGAGCCAGGAGTAACCCTTAACACCACTAGGAGTGACCAAAACACACAAACAAAAAAACCCATAGGACATCCTGTCAACAAGGAAACATCAACAACTTGATCTAAGGGCAGGTTGCCCTACCTCATCATCACCTAACAGTGAGATAAAATCTGAAGATTCTCCATCCTTTGATCTGTGCAAAAACCAAGATCACTAATTACAGAAGACTGACTATAACAACCGTTACTTAGCAGAACTTCTGGAAGTGTAAAAAAGACTCTATCCTAGACTTTTCCCTAAGATCTGTGTAAAAACCAAGATATCCAATTACAGAGAACTGACTTTGACAATGACAAATGAGCAGAACATTTCCTGGCACCATAAAGAAAGACCTTGGGGATTGACAATGAACATGTTCAGAGCCTATAGTCTCAACAGTATGCTTCAACGATGGAGATACCCTGTATCTCTTAAGCCAAGGGAATTTCCTTTCTAATTTCCCCAATACTCACTGTGCCTCTGCAAACAAAATAAAAAACAAAACCCAACAACAACAACAACAAAAATCTTACACCAGCCCTGCCTTTTTCTTTTTTCTTTTTTTATATTTTATATATTTTTGTATAAACACCATGATTACAAACATGATAGTACTTGAGTTTCAGTCATAAAAAGAATATCCCCCTTCACCAGTGCAACACTCCCACCACTAATGTTCCCAATCTCCCTCCTCCCCACCCCCTGCCCGTATTCAATAGCTATTCTACTTCTCTCACTCATTAGCATTGTCATGATAGTTGTTAGTCTGGTTATTTCTGTAACTGCACTCACCACTCTTTGCAGTGAGCTTCATATCATGAGCTGGTCTTTCCAACTCTCATCTCTATTGTATCTGGGCATCAATACAATAATGTCTCTTATTTTTCTTAAAACCCATAGATGAGTGAAACTATTCTGTGTTTATCTTTCTCCCTCTGGCTTATTTTACTCAGCATAATAGTTTCCATGTTCATCCATGTATAGGAAAATTTAATGACTTCATCTCTCCTGACTGCTGCATTATATTCCATGGTGTATATGTACCACAGTTTCTTTAGCCATTCATCTATTGAAGAGTGTCTGGGTTTTTTTCCAGATTCTGGCTATTGTAAATAGCACTGCAATGAATATAGATGTGAAGAAGGCATTTTTGTATTGCATTTTTGTGTTCCTAAGATATACCTTTAGGAGTGGTATAGCTGGATCATATGGGAGCTCAATTTCCAGTTTTTTTGAGGAACCTCCATATTGTTTTTGTTAAGGGCTGGACTAGATGGCATTCCCACCAGCAATGAATGAGAGTTTCTTTCTCCCCAAATCCTCACCAGCACAGATTGTTCTTGTTCTTTGTGATGTGTGTCAATCTTTGTGGCATGAGATGAGATACCTCATAGTTGTTTTGATTTTCATCTCCCTGATGGTTAGGAATGTGAAGCCTTTTGGTCGTTTGTATTTCTTCTTTGACTAAGCGTCTGTTGATTTCTTCTTCCCATTTTTTCTTGTTAAGTTCTGTCAGTACCTTGTATATCTTAGATATTAGCCCATTATTTGATGGGAATAGGGTGAATAGTTTTTCCCATTCTGTGGTGGCCTTTGTATCCTAGTCACTATTTCCTTTGAGGTGCAGAAGATTCTCAGCTTAATATATTTCCATCTGTTTGTCTCTGCTTCCACTTGTTTGGAGAGTTTCCTCCTTGAAGATGCCTTTAGTCTCTATGTCTTGGAGTGTTTTACCTACGTGTTGTTCTATATACCTTATGGTTTCAGATCTGATACTAAAATCTTTAAACCATTTTTATTTGACCTTTGGGCCTGGTGTTAGCTGGGGATCTGAGTTCGGTTTTTTGCATGTGGCTTACCAATTGTCCCAATACAACTTGCTGAAGAGGCTTTCCTTGCTCCATTTTGCATTTCTTGCCCCTTTATCAAAGATTAATTGATTGTATGTCTAGGGAATATTCTCCGAATACTCAAGTCATTCCAGTGATTTGATGGTCTGTCTGTATTCCAATAACATGCTGTTCTAATGGCTACTGTTTTATAATACAATTTAAAGTTGGGGAAAGTGATGCCTCCCATGTTCCTTTTCCTAAAGGTTGTTCTAGCTATTCGTGGGTGTTTATTGTTCCAAATTAATTTCAGGAGTGTTTGCTTGATCCACTTCTTTGAAGATGTCATGAGTACCCTTAGAGGAATCCCATTAAATCTGTGGAATGCTTTGAGGATTATTGCCATTTTAATGATGTTAATCCTCCAATCAATGAGCAGGGTATGTGTCTACACATTCCCTTGTGTCCTCTGTTATTTTTTGAAGCAGTCGTTTGTAGATTACTTTGTACAGGTCTTTCACCTCTTTAGTTAAGTTGACTTGAAGGTAATTTGAGTTTGTGTGAAACTAATGTCAATGAGATTATTTTTTAATGTATATTTCTTCTCTATCATTATTGGTGTATAAAAAGGCCATTGATTTTTTTTGTTTTGTTTTTGTTTTTGTTTTTGTGTGTGTGTGTGGTTTTTGGGTCACACCCGGCAGTGCTCAGGGGTTATTCCTGGATCCAGGCTCAGAAATTGCTCCTGGCAGGCACGGGAGGACCATATGGGACGCTGGGATTCGAACCGATGACCTCCTACATGAAAGGCAAACGCCTTACCTCCATGCTATCTCTCCAGCCCCAGGCCATTGATTTTTGAGTGTTGATTTTTGTAGCCTGCCATTTTGCTATATGATTCTATTGTTTCTATAAGCTTTTTGGTAAAGTCTTCAGAGTTTTCTAAATATAGTATCATGTAGTTTGCAAACAGTGAGAGCTTAACTTCTTTTCCTATCTGGATGCCCTCAATATTTTTTCTTGCCTAATTACTATGGCAAGAACTTCCAGTATGTTGAATATATTGAATAGGAGTGGTAAGAGAGAGGACAGCCTTTTCTTGTGCCAGATTTTAGAGAAAAGGCTTTTTAGCTTATCTCCATTGAGAATAATATTTTCCATTGGCTTGTGATAGATGGTTTGACTATCTACAACTCTGTGTAGAAGTTTGGTGTTTCAGTCTGTCTTGCCTTAAAGTAGACCTCAGTTTTTCTTTTAAGACTGGGTTTGAGTCTGTGAAGTTTCTGAGCTGTTTTTCTATCTGTGAAGCTATGTATACTTCCTCCAAACCAAAAATGAGTCTGTCTGGGTGCAGTTTTCAAGGCAAAGCATTCATTTCATTTAGTTTTGTCACTATATCCCACCACTGCCTTCTGACCTTGAGGGTTTCTTGTGACAGATCTGCTGTAAACTGCAAGACTGCTCCTTTGAGTGTAATTTCCCTTTTTGACCTTGTTGCTTTCAGTATTCTTTCCCTATTTGTGGGATTCGCATTGTGGCTAGGATGTGTCTTGGGGTGCTTTGCTTTAGATATCTTATAGCTGGTACTCTTCAGGCATGCAGGATTTGATTGCATGCAGTCTTTAGCTCTGGGTGTTTCTCTGCAATGATGTCCGCAACTATGGATTCTTACTGGGGATTTTCTTCATGGATCTCTGGGACTCTAATGATTCTTAGGTTGTTTCTGTTGAGTTTATCAAAGACTTTCATTTTCACCTGTTTACATTTTTTAAGTACTTTTTCCGTTGTCTGTGCATTTGTTTTAAGGCTCTTTTCCAATTTCTTCTCTTGTATGGAGTTGTTATGCATCTCATCTTCTAGCTCACTGATTCTATCCTCAGCTGCTGTTACTCTGTTGGAGAGGTTTTCCACTGAGGTTTTTATTTAGTCTACTGAGTTTTTCAGATCTGTTATTTCAGTTTGAAGTTTTATGATTTCTTTTTTTTTTTAGAAGACACACAAATTTATTTTTAAATTCTTATTTCCTAATTTTCAAACATCTTTAAATTTTTTTCAATGATGCAAAGAAAGAGGACAAGTTAAAGTTACAGTGGAAGGACAATCACCCAAAAACAGAGTTCTCAGAAGGAATTTCCCTGCTGACACCTTAATTTTGAACTTACAGACAAAGAACATTAAGAAAAATAAAACAGAACCCATGTACAATTACTTTGTCCCTCAAAACCCCAGATTGTAGTACATTATAACATTTCTTAGGAGTACACAGAGCAATCTAAAGCCATAAAATTTATGTAACTCCTTAAACTTGAAGGCATAGTAGTTTTTTACATTTCCATGCACATGCATATTAGTTTAAGTTAACCTCAAAAGTTTAAGTGGGTTGTTTTGGTTTTTTTTTAATAAGGTTTTTTTTATAAGAGTCAAAGGAGCACAGTAAAAACAGTGTTAAAGTGGCAATTATCGTTTGCAGAGGCCCACCAAAGTATGGGGGACATGGAAAGGAAAAGCCTTGGCCTAAATACAAAGAGGCCCTACCCCTGGAGTTTCCTGACATAAGACCAACTCTAGGCTCCAGACAAACTAGTTTGTTCAATCCAGGTCATTGTCTGTACAATGTGCCAATACAGTTTTATTTTTCACACAGTCACTGTTGTTGGTATCATGTTTCTGTATTGAAGATTCTGGAGTCTGTATATCCTACATTGAACTTAGAAAGGTATGGAGTGTTCTCTAATTTCAACTCACAATTAAAGGCAATGCAGAAAGCCCTGTCCAGTAAGCAAGTCGTTGTTGTTGTTGTTTAAGTCTTCTCAGTGGTAAGGGAAGACTCTTTTGAGTAGATCGATGTCAGAGCAGCAGTAGGGTCATTTCCGGTAGAGGATTGCTTCCAGGTGATGTTATAGACAACTTTGGATGTTTTGTAAATGGCTTCCCTGGTTCAGGGGTGAATGGAAAATGTCCATTCTTCTGAGGATTCCATTCTGAGGCCTGCGCCAGGTCATTATGTCAATGTTCAGGATGTAAGGTCCCATTGCACTGCAAGATTTGTGTGTTCCTGTCTCTATTGGATAAGTACATATTTGTATGTATTTTTCCATTTTATTGTGCCTATGGAAACAAGGAATAATGCCACGTGGCATTATCAGCGCATATGGAGGCTTCAAGAACAAGTCCAACAATCCCCATGACTTGGTTCAAACATAAGCATTAAACTGAGGGACTCTTTCACCAAAAGTCCTTCTTGTACAGTTCACAAAGAGAAGAAAAGATAAAAAGTGGGGAAAATAAACAATCTAACTTAAGACAGTGGACACAATTGTCACCGTTTAAGGGGATATTCAATAATAGTTATAGCGGTTGAGGGAATATATCTATAATATTCAAAGGAGATATGCATGTTCCTTTTATGTCATTAGAAATAGTCGAGAAGAGGGTGCTGAATCTTGGACACCACTTTGGTCTGTGATTTAGCCTTCTGGAGTCTGCAAAATGACTCCACGCAGTTCCATATCAGGAAATGCATTTGAGTGGGAACTAATCAGAAACCTAGTATGGTAGCAACCACAGTTACACAATGAAAGAAGGAAATGGCCAAGAGGCCGTGGAGAATTCTGGTCTCTTCCCAGCTTGAGAGTCCATCCTCTCATTTTTATTTTGAATATATATGATACGCACGCGGGGGTGCGTTTTTAAAATGGAGACCAATGAGAAAAAAAATACCAGTGAATGTCCCAACATAACCAGTGCTGCATCCACCCGCCCTCCACCCCATGCGTCCCCCCTTAGTGTAGGGAGAGAAAGGGGGAGAAAGCCTGAGGACCACTGTAGAGTCCACCTGAGCCGGCAACCAGGGAAGGCCTGGAGTCCAGGGGAGAAATAGGGGAATGGCTGGAGGCCTGCCAAGCCTCCAGCACCCCCAAGCTAGGGAGTAGGCCTCCAGCATGGGGTGTCCCCTAACCCCATACCTGGGAAGAGCTGGCCTCCAGGATCAAGGAACCAGAAGCCAGATATGTGCCCGGCCCCTCCTTCATGCTCCTAGAGTAGGGAGGGGGAAGCCTGAGGACCCCTAAAAGAGTCCACCTGGAACCCACTTCAGGCCACCTGAGCTGGCACCCAGGGAAGGCCTATTTCTATCTTCATATATTCTTTATTCTCATTTGTGTTCCATTCAGCTCGATCTATGCTTTCTTTGGTTTCTATAAGGATCCTTCATATTTCTTCTCTAAACTTCTCTGATAAACTATATATGTGGTTGGCACTTTTGGGGCCATCAGAGCTGCCATCTTTATTCTCTATGCCTAGTTTTGGCCTGTATTGTTTCCCCATTGTCAAACTTGTTATGTGTTTTTTTTCTACATGTTATGGTGGAGTTCATTGGCTAGAAGATGCACATGGCCACTCCGTATGGCTTTGCAGCCGCACTCCTCTGACTCCATCTGGCTTGGGCATTTCTGGCTTACCTCCACTCACACAGCTTTAGCAGGGGTTTCTGGGGAGGGGTTGGTCTCAAAACCCACAGCAATGCTCTGCTGCAGCCCTTGCAATGATGTTCAGCAGCAGTGAGCAGGCTTCCTTTTTCTTCTTTTAAATTTATAGCTTCTAGACAGGAGCTCCATGCTTTCTTTCATATTTTTTTGCTTTTTGGTTTTTTAAACAAAATCACAGAATATGAATCATCTTGTTCTGCATCATATTTCTATGTCTTAATACAAATTGAGAAAAAATGTATGGATAGTACCAGAGCAAACAGTCTCATAATAATAACTGGAAATAAAAATGATCAGGCCTTAATACCCAATCCAAAGTCAATGACAATAGAATCAAGAGACCCAAACTACAACAAGCTATACACAAAAGGGACTTATTACACTAGTAGTCCAGGTGGTTAAGGGTGGAGGTATAGGATGCATGCTGGGACATGGGTGGAGGGAGTTCCTAACTGGTGGTGGGAATTGCCCTAATTCACTGTCACTATGTACCTTAAATATAATGTGAAAGACTTGTAATTCCAAGAAAAGAGCAATTTTTAAAAATTAAAAAACAAAAAGAATTTATAGTTTGTGTATCAGAGAGATAGTATAGTAGGTAGGGAGTTTGTCTTGTACACATCTGATCTGCGTTTGATCCCCAGTATTCCATATGGTCCCCTAACTCCCTCCAGGATTTATTCCTGAACACAAAGCCAGGAGTAATGTCAGGTGTGACCCCAAAATATAGCAAAGAAACCAAAACTTATATTTCAGGGCCAAAGTGATGGTAGGGGTTTAGACAGTTGCCTTGCTTGCAGCAAACTACAGTTTGATCCTTAACAATATATACAGTGTCCTAAGCAACTCCAGGAATGATCCCTAAATGGTAAGTTTAAACAAATAAAATACAAAAGCAAACCAAAAGGAAAGTTCAATAGCAAAAATGCCTTCCTTGGAAACCTGAAGCCAGAAAGATTGTATTAGTTATAATTCAGGCACCATCCCTTGTGACAATGCAATCCCAGGAGTTCTGCTATTTGAGGATTCCAGGCCAAACATACAATAAAGTGTGAGGGCTAATGCCCTGCACAACAGCCAGTATGACTCTGGGCATTGCAATAATAACAACCACAGGAATTTAAAAATTAGCATGTTCATATCATAAAATAAAATAATACTGAACATGAAACATTTAAGGGCTGAAAAGACAATATAGGGTTTAAGATGCTTGACTTGCAAGTGACCAATCCTGGTGTGGCCTTTTGAACCACCAAGAGCAACACAGTCCCCACCCACCACCATCCTGAGTCAGGAATAACTCGAAGCACCAGCAAGAGTGGTCCAAACCCTCACCTCAAATAAAATAAGAATTTCTTTTTTTTCTTGTGTATGTTTTAATAAAAAATCAATTTGTCCATGGATGAATTTATTCACTTACCTAGACATAAATTAAGTACAAAGTGATTAAAAATGTCTAATATTTCTAGTAGAATCTGCAACAACATTTTGGTATTCATGCCTTATAACAACATTTTATTAGATAGGGGTAGGGGCTGGGGAATGATGGAGTATGAGCACACTGGTGATGGGAGTTGATAGTGGTGTAGAATTGATATTTAAATATTATATACTTAAAAATCAAATATCAATAACTTCGTATATCATGTTACTTAATTAAATAAAATATTTTAAATTTCATGCTCAATCTTTGGTTAATCTTATAATTTTAGATAATTAATATTGTTAATTTTATTAACATTTCAAGTAACTATCATTTATTTTCTGTTTCCTCTGTTCAATAAATTTATTTTGTTCATATTTCTCCTATTTTTATTATATCATTTTTCCCTCCTCCTTAACTTGTCATCCCCTTTGTAACCCTTTGAGATAGAAGCATTGATAATTCACTTTTTCTTGACTAATATATTAACTTACAGGTATAATCTTTTTAAAAATATTTAACTTCATTCACATGCTATGCATACATATATTTTTTTATAAAATCTTTATTTAAACACCATAATTACAAGCATGATTGTAGTTGGGTTTCAGTCATAAACAGAAACTCCCCTTCACCACTGCAACCTTCCCACCACCAATGTCCTCCTTATTCTCCCCCACCCCTGCCTGTATTTGAGACAGGCATTCTACTTCTCTCATTCATTAACATTATCATGCTAGTTGTTAGTGTAGTTATTTCCCTAAGAGCATTCACCACTCTTTGTGGTGAGCTTCATGTTGTGAGCAGGTCCTTCCGGCCTTTAACTCTATTGTCTCTGGGCCTTATTACAATAATATCTTTTATTTTTTTTAAAACCCATAGATAAGTGAGACTATTCTGTGTCTATCTCTCTCCCTCTGACTTATTTCACTCGACATAATAGATTCCATGTACATCCATGTATAAGAAAATTTCAGATGTCATATATATTTTATTAGATCAAGCTAGTTATATTTTGAAGCTGCCTTGGAATTTCTTTGTCTCATGGTATACTTTAATGTATATAATTTAATTTCCAAATATCTGGAGACTTTTTAATGCTTTTTTATTATAATTCATAGATTGATTCTCTTGATATTCTTGGAGATAACATACAATTTTTTGGAAATTTGTTTTCAAGGGCCAGAGTAATAATAGTACAATGGTTAGGGCACTTGCCTTGCTCCTAACAAACCCAGGTTTGATCCCCAGCATTGTAATTCCAGAGTGCAGAAGTAGAAATTAACTCTTAGCATGCCAGTTATGTCCCCCACAAAAAAGGTTTTGTTCAAGTGTCCAGAAAGACACTATGAGGTTTAATCATTTGTCTTACAAAGAAGCTCACATCTGTTCTTTACACCCTCCTCCTCCAGCACTGAATATAGCCCCTGGGGACCAACAAAGGTCAATGCTGAGAATAGCCCAGAGTACTACTTATTGTAGCACCCAATACCCTCTCAACAAATAAAATGAAAATGAAACAAAATAGGGACCAGAGAGATAAAACAAGAGGTAAAGCACTTACTTGCCTTATATTAGCCAAGACCTTAGTTTACTATGGCACATCAAGATACAGTTCCCCAACACTGCCAGGAGTGATCCTAGGGAACAAAGCTGTGAGTAGACTTTAACTTCTAGAAGACAGAGGGTTTGACTCTGAATTGGGGCTAAGTGACAGAGGCTCAAGTTTGCTCCTTTTTCACAAATATATTACTAAAAGATCCTAATTAGCTTCCCAGAGAGTTTATTATAGTCTTTTCCCCTTGGCCGACTCTCACCCCAATTTTTATTTTTCCAGAACTCTGAGAAAGCTGAGTACAACTTACCTTTTCCTAATCAGTGAATGCCATAAGGGGATAAGTGGTCCTAGGAGTCCTAACTAACTTCAGGTTTTAAACCTCTTGAGTTTTTGCTACCTCTGGAACCCAAAACTCCAATTTTTGTCTCCCAGCAATGAGAAACTAATGAAAACTATTCTAAATCTCTATCCCTTATAAGTCACTTTTTGCTTAGTTTAACTGTTCTCTTTCCTTGGTGCTTGAGAATCAAGAAAAAAACACTTGAAGGAAAATAGCTTAGAACATTAGACTCACATCAAAGGGTTCTCCCTTTTTCCAGAATTTTCTTCAGTTGTAGTAATTTTTCTATCTCTCCAAAATAGTCAAATATTTCTTTCCTTTAAAAAAAAATATTCAGGGGCTGAAGAGATAGCATGAGAGTAAGGCGTTTGCCTCGCATGCAAAAGGATGGTGGTTCGAATCCCTGCATCCCATATGGTCCCCCGAAGCCTGCCAGGAGCTATTTCTGAGTGTAGAGCCAAGAGTAATCCCTGAGTGTTGCCGGGTGTGACTCAAAAACCAAAAAAAAAAAAAAAAAAAAGTATTCAATTTAGATTCTCAGGCTTTTTCTAAGTGGGAGATTTGGTTGGTAATATAGTAATCTATTATTTTCAGAAGCAGAATTCCAAATTAAATCTTTTGTTTTGTTTTATCTTTGGATCACACCTGGTGATGCTCAGGGGTTACTCCTGATGGAACTTGGGGGAACCATAGAAGATGCCAGGGATCTAACCTGGATTGTCATGTGGGATATAAGTAAATTAAAAGATAGTATGGTAATAATATCCAGAGACAATATAGATGAGGGCCAAGAGGAATAGTCCATGGGAAAGTTGTGACAAAAAGCCAAGGTTGCAGTTAGAATAGAAAAGGTTCCACTATGACAATGATAGTTAGAAGTAATTACTCTGGACAAAAACAGGGTGCTAAAAGGAGATAAAGCGATCTACATGGTACCCTTCACTAACAATAGTGCAAACAACAATTTCAAAAGGGGGGGAAAGGATGAGAGAGAGAGAGAGAGACAGAGAGAGAGACAGAGAGAGAGAGACAGAGAGACAGAGAGAGAGACAGAGAGAGAGACAGAGAGAGAAAGGTAAAATTTCTTCCCAGAGGCAGGCATGGGGGAAGGTGGGAAGGATATTGGGAACACTGGTGACAGGAACATGCACTGGTGAAGGGATGTATACATTGTTTGACTGAAACTCAACCATGAACAATTTTAAGCCATAATGCTTAAATAAGTAATTATTATCTTTAAAAAAATAGAAACTCAGTTACAAAATTTAGATCAAGATTCGGATATGCAATGAAGTTCAAGCCACCAGTATATATGTATATGCATATATGTATATATATATTTGTGTGTGTTTTTAAAATGGCAACATGCAGTAGAAAGCTGGTCTTCTTGGGAGGAGAGGGCCAGACAAGCCCCACCCTGCCGGAGCCATGCCTAAGGCCTTCATCACCCAGAATCATCATTTTCCTGATGGTCCTGCCTCATCACCCTTCTATAATTCCCTTCTGGGACACCAATGTAATCAATTTTAGGTATGCTGGTTCTAGGGCTGATACTACCAGGACTTCTTGGATTTAGTGTGAGCACCCATCCCCTGTATGTTCCTTCTTCTGGGAAGTCTGGCATCTATAAACCATGCCTATAAACACAGTAACTATATTTTAATTAGGACAGCTCCATAGACTTATTCTTTTCTCAAATAAGATTTAAATCAAGCTGTGAAAGATCATGGGTGCACTGGCCCACACAGCAGAAAACTGGTCAGGAGAGGGCTGACCAAGTTCCCACCCTGCTTCCATCACCCATAATCACTATTTTACTGATGGCTCTTCCCCATCACTAACCCTTTATGATTTCCTTTGGGGACACTAATCTGACCATACTTTATGTACACTGGTTCTGGTTTGGGGATGATATCACTAGGGATTTTTGGAGCAAGTACCGGCATTCTCCCCCACTATCTTCCTTCTTCCAGTGGGCCTGGCAGCTCAGTCCTCACTCCTAAAAGTCATAGTATCAGTAATAGTACTTTGAATATCTGGGCAACTTCATATGTTTGATGCTGACAACCCTATAGGAACACATCAATTTAGCAAAATGAACAGCTAACAACAAGAGCTTACTAAACTTCTGCCATTGTATTGACTGCATTGGAGACAAAAATTTTCACAGACATGCTTGCTACTGTACTTTCTTTATTTCTCTCATTTTTTAAAAACTTTCTTCTCTTCCTTTTTCTTTTTTCTTTTTTTTTGTTTGTTTGTTTGTTTGGTTGGTTTTTGGGTCACACCTGGCAGTGCTCAGGGGTTCCTCCTGACTCTACGCTCAGAAATCGCCCTTGGCAGGCTCAGGGGACCTTATGGGATGCCAGGATTTGAATCACCATCCTTCTGCATGCAAGGCAAATGCCCTACCTCCATACTATCTCTCTGGCCTCTCTTTGTATTTTTTAATAACTTTGCTTTAATTTATCTGGAAACATACATATTATGTCAACTATGTGATGCATTTTATTTAAATAAAGTAAAAAAAAATAAAATGGTGCCTTTAAATGTGGCAGGATGGGAATGGAGATGGAGGGGTAGGAGTGAGAGGTAACCTGGGAACTCTGGTGAAGAAAAGAAGATACAGGTGATGAGATTTGTGCTGGAACATAGTATGTCTAAAACCCAACTATGAATAACTTTTAATAAAATTTATCATTTTTATTTTAGTCACTGTGAAATTACAAAGGTATTCATTATTAGATTTTTAAGTATACAATGGTTTTTTTTGGGAGGAGGGGTGGGTTTCTTTCTTTCTTCTTTCTTTCTTTCTTTCTTTCCTTCTTTCTTCTTTCTTTCTTTCTTTCTTTCTTTCTTTCTTTCTTTCTTTCTTTCTTTCTTTCCTTCTTTCTTCTTTCTTTCTTTCTTTCTTTCTTTCTTCCTTTCTTTTTTTTTTTTTACTTTGTGGGCCACACCTGGTGATGCTCAGGGGTTACTCCTGGCTATGTGCTCAGAAATCGCCCCTGGCTCGGGGGACCATATGGAATGCCAGGGGAATCACAGTCCATCCTAGGTTAGTGTGTGCAAGGCAAACGCTGTGCTGCTTGCACCGCCGTTCTGGCCTCAAGTATTCAATATTTTGAAACCAATCCTTTCACCAATGTCCACTTCCATCCATAAACGCTCCCCTCCCACCTACCTGTCTTCCTTATAAGAGATGCTTTTTTTTTTTTTGCATTGTAGTTTAGAATACTGTTACTAATAGGGTTTCATCCATAACACTTTACCATCTTTCAGCACCATCCACTACTCCTGTTAAAATATTTCCCTCTACCATAATCAGTGCTTCTCCCTGTCTTATCCTCCACCTACCCTCCCCTCTCCCCCCCTGTGACACATTAACTACTGAAGACCAATTTTCATGTTCTTTGTTTTTCTTGTCCTTGGGAATTTGTTATTCCATTCTTTTTTAAAAACACTTTTGTTTTTATTAATATTTTTATTTATTTAAACATCTTGATTACAAATATGATTGTGATTAGGTTTCAGTCATGTAAAGAACACCCCCCATCTCCAGTGCAACATTCCCACCAATGTCCCAAATCTCCCTCCATCCCCCCCCCCACCTGTACTCTAGACAGGTTTTCCAGTTCCCTCATTCATTCCTTTTTTTTAAGTATATTTTTAAGTAACATGATCATATTTGGGTTATAGTCATAACCAGAACACCCCCCTTCATCAGTGTAACATTACCCCCTTCCCCCTTCTCATCCCCTGCCTGTATTTGGGACAGGTATTCTACTACAATTGTTTTTAAGTTCAGTAAGTTGTATTTTTTTTCCTTAAAGGATAAAAGTAAAAAAAAAAGTAAAGGTGTGATAGTAGCAATCGCCATTGTTTGCATAGGTCCAGAAAAATGGGGAAAATGGAAAAAAATCCTTGACCTGATTACTAAAAAGGCCTCACCTCAGTTTATTGGCATAAGACAGACTCTGGGTTCCAGGCAAACCAGTCCATCCAACTCCAGTCATTCTCAAGGTCCCGGTGAAACTTTTTTACACTTTAGCTGTTGTTGGTATCAGATTCTTATATTTAAAGACTCGGGATTCTGTACATTTCTTTCATCAATGTCAGGCTGATGTGGAGCATCCTCTAGTTTCAGCATACCATTAAATGCGGAGCGATCTGCCCTGCATGCAGACTGTTGCTGAGTCGTCTGGGTGTTGGGAGCACTCTTTAGAGTAAGTCACTGCCAAAGCAGTGGTAGGTCTTCCCTGGTAGAGGCTTGGATCCTGGTAATGTTAAAGACAATTGTGGTTGTTTCCATAGATGGTATCCATTGTTCAGATGTGTATGGGCGATGCCCATTCTTCTGAGGCCTGAGCCAAATCATTATGCCAATGTTCAGGGTAAAAGGCCTAATTACATTACCAAATTTGTGTCCCCATCTCTATTAGATAAGAACTTCTTTGCATATGTATTATTTTCCCATTTTAATGTGCATATGCAAAAGAGAAGCAATGCCACAAGATATTGTTGATGCATCTGGGGGCTGACAAATAAAGTCCAACATTCCCCATAACTTGGTACAAACATGAAATCTATACAGAGATATTCTTCTACCAGTATTGCTTATAAAACAGATCTCAAAGGGGGAAAATCAAACAATCAAATAACAAATCCAGTGGGCAAAATTGTCACTATATAAGGATATTCGAAAAGAGTTACAGATGTTAAGGGAATACATCTGAGATATACAAAAGAGATACACGTGATCCTTTTATGTTTTGGAAATAGTCAAGAGGGAGGGGGGTGTTTCTGAGACACCACTTTGGTCTGTGATTGGACAAACGAAGAGAGCATGGAGCCATGTCCTCCACATGTTGCCTGCTGAAGCTTCCGACTCCCCGAGAGGCTTTTGCTTCCTAATTCTCAGGGGTTACCCCTAACTCTGTACCTAGAAATTATTTCTGGCACTGCTCAGACAACCTCTCATGAAACCCAGATTGCCTGCATGCAAGCCAAGTACCCTACTGTACGCTCCAACCCCCACCAGGAGTCACTCTTGAGCAGAGAACCACGAATAGTCCCTGAGCAGCTTAAGTGTTACTCCCATCACAAGAATAGAGATAGATAGATGATAGATAGATAGATAGATAGATAGATAGATAGATAGATAGATAGATAGATAGATAGATAGATAGATGATAGATAGATGATAGATAGATAGATGATAGATAGATAGATAGATAGATAGATAGATATAGATAGATAGATAGATAGAGATAGATAGATAGATAGATAGATAGATAGATAGATAGATAGATAGATAGATAGATAGATAGATGATAGATTGATGTAAAAAAAAAAACAAGCCACCACCAACAAAAAAAAATCTTTAGTGAATGGGAGAAATCTTGATTTTTATCCACTCACATGATTGAAAGGGGGTATATTAGAAGTAATCTTTGGGGCTCGGAGAGATAGCACAGCGGCGTTTGCCTTGTAAGCAGCCGATTCAGGACCTAAGGTGATTGGTTCGAATCCCGGTGTCCCATATGGTCCCCCGTGTCTGCCAGGAGCTATTTCTGAGCAGACAGCCAGGAGTAACCCCTGAGCACCGCCGGATGTGGCCCAAAAACCAAAAAAAAAAAAGAAAAAAAGTGGGCCCGGAGAGATAGCACAGCGGCATTTGCCTTGCAAGCAGCCAATCCAGGACCAAAGGTGGTTGGTTCGAATCCCGGTGTCCCATATGGTCCCCCGTGCCTGCCAGGAGCTATTTCTGAGCAGACAGCCAGGAGTAACCCCTGAGCATCGCCGGGTGTGGCCCAAAAACCAAAAAAAAAAGAAAAAAAGAAAAAAAGAAAAAAAGTAATCTTTGAAATGGACACTTTAGCCTCGAAGTTTAAGTCAAGCATTTGCTTTATCAAAGAAAAGCCAATTATCAAGTTGTACATTATGAGTTCCCAGGTTTAAATCACCATCATTATCACTACTCAAGAGAAAATGCAAACAGGAAAGGATTTTGATTGATGCTGTTTGAGTCAAGTGCTCATTCTCAGAAAAAAAAAAAACAGTAATGGCAATGAGATTGGTACTGTCACTGTACCAATCTGGCCAGCAGCAGTGACCAGAGGACTGAGAACTATAATAATACAATAACTTAATAACTACAATGACTCAATATCTAAAGTAACTGTTGTCCCCACCTAAAAAGTTCGTTTCCATTACTATTTTCATAGTACTAAGTTCCCTCCACATATGACATTCTAGGATAGAGATATTTTCTAGAAGGATTCATTTTTTTCCCCAGTGGGGCATGAAATTTGTTTTTCAAATTTATGCCAGTGTGTAGACCCTTCTTTCCTCTATACTTACTCACTGGCTCAATGAGACTACCTGGTCTAAAGTTCTGAACAATGACTGGGTCAGATCTCTATTTCTTGATCTTAAAACCACAGTGCTTAACAGTTTCTTTATGCCTCCTCTCCACTCCACTCCTCCACTCTACTCCTTCCTCTGCAAATGTTCAGATTAAGAGATGCTAGAAGATAATTATAGAAACAAGTGCATTTATTTCTAGTGGTTAAACATCCACCTTCCAGACTTAAGTGACCTTATAGACTCTGGTGTAGTGGTAGTACATGAGTGACAAAGAAATAATAGGTCCAAGGTATGACCAGTAGTTTACAGAGCACAGAGAAGGTCATGAACATGATAGTATACACTTGAATTGTGAAATGCCAAATATACAAAAGCTGGCTCTTACTACAGGCTTACTTATGCTCTTCTATAGCACTTCAGTCTAACCAGGAGGTCTCTTGCCCTGTCTGGTCTGCTCATGACTCAGTTATATATTTTTAATGTTCTTTTCATTATTTATTTATTTTGGTTTGGGGACCAACCCAACAGTGATAGGGGTTTACTACTGGCTCTGCACTGAGGAATTGTTTCTGTCAGTGCTTAAGAAACCATGTGTGATGCCAGGGACCGAACCAATTGGCTATGTGCAAAGCAAGCTTCTAAACAATTATACTATTTCTCAGCCCCAGCCTACGGCTCTTTGCTCTTTGGGACATGGGTCAGGGTAATGAATGACTACACTTGTGCTTAATCTGCACCTCACTCTGCCCACTGTTCATGGGGGTAGAAGCTGGTCCTTGGCTAGAAGCCGATGCTCTGTCATTCCAGGACTTACTGCCTTAGAATGAGCAGGAGTGGGAGCACGAGGCGAGACAGGAAATGTTTGCCATCTGTTCGATCTGGAGGACACAGAGAGATCAAAGTTTTGGCACAGGAAGTTCCCATGGGAGAATGACAGGATTTTTTTAGTTCTTAGGGGGGAAAAAAGCCTCTAGACTGGAAGACAAGGAGCTCAAGTTTTACTGTTGACTCAGCCACTTTCGAACTATGTGGCTCCTGAGACTAACTTCACATCATTTTCCTCCCCTGTAACAGAGAGGCTGGAGCCAATACATAAATTCTCCTTCCAGGTCTAGCATCCTATCACCAGAATAGCTGCAAACTGGAAGGAGTAGAGGAGTAAAATGGAGGCCTATAGAAATTACTGAGCTCTGTGGTTCTAAAGCTTGGTCACAGACTGAGAGAATTATTTAAAGGATTTTCAAATACATATGTGAGCTAAACACCATCTTCAGACTGAATAAAAAAGTATTTCACACACATATATAAGCTAAATGTTTAAATTATTATCATTGGATTGATCAAAATAATTTTAGTGATAAAAAATGAAGATTAAAATTGATTTTAAGAAATGATTGAGGATAGTTCAGTGGTGGCAAACCTGATTTTCAAACCATCCAACATGCCCAAGTATTATTCCAAAGGCTCTACTGTTTGGAACTCCCATCACCACAACAATGGCTGCAATCTCTGGCACACCACAACTAAAGTGTATGACCCTAAGAGAACCACATAGGTCATGCAACATCCTCACCCTGTCATCACAGAAACAACACCACAGGGAAGAGGAAAGAGACATTTTGGGGAGCAGGGAGTTTGGGCCATACTGGTAGTGCTTAGGACTTACTCCTGGTTCTGGGCTCAGGAGTCACTTCTATTGGGACTTGGGGAATTATATGTGGTGTGATTATCATTTTAATCCTGACCCTCAATGTCACTTTCTCTAAGAAGATTCCCTGCTGGCTGACAACACTGACTTATCCCAGAAGTATTGGACTTAATAGGCTAATAAAAGCCATCAGGGAAATAGCACATTCAAATAAAGAAAATATGACAAAGGTCTCATATCCAGAGTCATATCCAGAGTCATATCCAGAGTGCTTAGAGCAGAACTATTTCCACCATGAGCACAATAGCAAAGGGAGACATGTTTGGCAGAACCAACAACAAACTGGAGCTGACACTCTTTTTAAAGGGTTGCAGCCTCTCAAGGCTGCACTACACAGAGAAATTCAGAGAAATAGATAGACCAGCCATTTCTCCCTATCCCCATGGCCTACTGCTTCCCTTCATGGCCCAGTGCAACTTTGAACTGGAGGACAAGATACAGTTCTTTAGGTATAGTTCAGGTATGTCAGCTTCCTAAATTGGAGAACAGGGTGAAGAAAGTAAATATGAACGTGGAAGAGTACTCAGGGGAGACAACTTCTAACATGATCAGTTTTTGATTTGAGTTCCCACTGCCTCTGATCTTAGTTCCTTTTAGAACCTCCCCTGTTCTATAGCAACTATCTGTTGACATCTCTATCTTCCCAATGCAGGATAGATTCCCTTAGGGCAAGAATTCTGCCCTGTTCATTCCTATAGTCACAAATCCAAATGCAATATAGATTCCTAAAAAATATTTGTGGAGTTTCAAATTGAGGCAACAATTTTTGAAAAACAAGTGCCATCTGGCCACCATAGGTGGCATCTGCCACCACTGCTGGGTGTTCCTGGGGCCTGTGGGTCCAGGAATGTGCCTCTTTTCCCAGAGTTCCACATTAGATAAATGAAGAAACGTTCATTCACTAGTCATGTGTTTATAAAGCACAGGCCCATGGTTTGTTTCCTAGATTGATGATTACACCCGTTACACAAATGATTAAGAGTTTAAGCTCAGGAAACAAATTTGAGTCCTCTAAATCTTTTTGTAGGGTTACTTTCTTTAACATCAAATAAAGTCTCCTTTCAAATGTCATCTATTAAATTACTGTTCCTTTTTCTTGAGAAATAGAATGTTAGAGGAATTGGGTCAGGTCATGTGAGACAACCTTTGCTGCAAAATCTTGAAGGTATTTTAACAAGAAGATCCATGTTGATGGTACAGAGGTATGGGATATGTATATAACTAAACCACAGAACCACAACACTGTAAACATGAAGACAAATTACAATAACAAAACTTTAAAATGTGCCTATCAAGGAGTTAGGCTGGGGTTGGGGAGGAAATCTGAGTACATTTATAAAGGAAAATTCACACTGTTGGTGAGATTGGCTTTGGAGCATTGTATGCTACTATATTCCAGAGCTATTATGAACAACATTGTAAATCAAAGTGATTTAATTTTAAAAATCTTTGCAAAAGAAGTGACCATTTTTCAGGAGAAGAGGAGGATGTAATTTGGTGGGGTGAAACATAGTTGTAAGAAGTAAATTATTGGTAATGTTCTGTAGCTAAACCAATTGTTAATATAGGGGTTACCTTGTTCTTTAATTTTTTTTGAAAATGTCAATTTCACATCATGCAGTATTATATAGTTAATAAAATTAGCAATTGTATATTACAAATAAACGACACAGTAATGTTTACACTATATTATTAAATGAAAAATAGGAAACAGTACAAAATGTAATTTAAATAATATCAATATAATATGGAATCCACTTATGTACAGCACTGTACATAAGGGGAAGGATGTGAACCATTCTCCATGCTACTGTGATTGTCTCAGCATTGTAGTAGATCTTTGATTAATGCAAATGTTCTCATTATGCTACTCTACACTCTCCAATTTTTCTATATTAAACATAGTGCTACTAGAACTGTTAACAATATTAGTAGGTAAAAATGACAGCTTCCACAAAATGACAGGTTTGTTACCTCATTTCTCCCTTGGCTGGCTTGACTTTGTCATTCTGGCTCTTTTCATCATGGCCACCAAAAGTTAATTTCTGAACTACCAGGTATTCCAGACTCTCAGAAGAGACTGATAAAAATTAAATCAGAAGCACCTGAATTAGTTTTCAGACATGAATAGTATTGCCAACTCCTAGATTTGGGTGCTCAAATGGGAACTGTCAGTCAGAGAGAGACTGAGGCGAAGGGGACTAAGAGTGATGAATGGAGGTGTCTTGCCATCTCTATTCTGAATCACAAGATACTAAGAATTTGGCAGAGCGGGTTTTTTTCTGCTGCTCATCTCTTAGTGTTCCTTCTCCTCTGATTTAAAGTCATAATTAGAGGAAGTTTTTCTAAAGACTTGTGGGAAGTTATAGAAGAGGTGGAGAAGGTAACCATCATCTCATAAATTAATAACTTGGACACTTATTCACTGTGTGATCTCTACAAGGCACTGAATCTTGGCGTGCCTCTGCTTTCTCATCTCTAAAATGGGAGAATACACTGGAAAATCCAGCACTCCCTGCCCACACCTGCCATCTTGCTGAAGGAATAAGGATCCAGCTCCACAAGAATCTCCAAAAGAACAAGAATGCCACCAAATCTTCCCAGATAGACTAGTCCAGGCTGACAATTCTGGGGTCTTTACATAATGGGGAAGATTCCCCTTTCTGCCTGAAGGCACAAGCAGCCCACAGCCACACCAAATACGTTTCAACAGAAATGGCCCAGCACCACAACTGAACCTTATCAAACCTACCAGGCCACCAAATTATAGATCTATAGTTCCCCTACTGTGTGGCTACATGTGGACATTGGTGGAAGGAAACTCATACCTTTCTTGTGTCTATTGCCTGGGTGTGTGTAATAATAGTTAAAACTGTTCCACCCAGGGAAACCAGTGAGTGGTTTTTATCTTCCTCTGTCCTCAAATAGCAGTGTGGGGAAATAACAACAAGAGAAGGTTTGCAGAAATTCTGCCTTCAAATAAAAAAACAGCTGGGGTCAATGAAGAGCTCAGTGGTTTAGAGCACTTTTATATTATTTTATTATATTATATATTATTTTATATATTATATCAATACATATATTAATATATTATTTTAATAATTATATTACATGTTTATGTTATATAGATGTACATGAAATCTATTATGCTGAGTGAAATAAGTCAGAGAGAGAGAGAGAAAGACTGAGAATCGTCTCACTCATCCATGGGTTTTAAAAAAAATGAAAGACATTTCTCAACAATTTTCAGAGACAAAAGAGAGGAGGGCTGGACGTTACAGCCCACCTCACGAACCTCACCACAAAGAGTGATGAGTTTAGTTAGAGAAATAACTACATTGCGGACTTTCCTAACAATGAGAATATATGAGGGAAATAGAAAGCCTGTCTAGAGTACAGGTGGAGGCGGGAAGGGGAGGAGGGATATTTGGGACATTGGTGATGGAAATGTTACACTAGTGATGAGGGGTGTCATCTTATATGACTGAAACCCAACCACAGTCATGTTTGTAACCAAGGTGTTTAAATAAAAAATATTTAAAAAATTTATGTTATAAAATTTATATTATTATTTTAATAATATCTTTATTTAAGCACCCTAACTACAAACATGTTTCCCACCACCAATTCCCCCCCCCAACTACTTCCTCCCCCATTCCTTGCTTGTATTCGAGACTAGAGCAGTGTCTTAAAACTTTCCATTCACCTTCACTTTTCACCCAAGCACTGCCATTTAGGAGCACACTGACATAAACATGTTGGATTCGTGACATGGCTAATTTTGAATTAACCTTGATTTTCAGAAACTTTGCTTCTGCCAACTTTTCACAAGACTCACATTCAGTTATGCGAGCCCATGTGGGGTTGTAACACACATTTTAAGAAGTTAGGGCTTAGAGCACAAGTTATAAGGTTAAGATTCTTGTTAGTATCACACATGCCAAGTTTGAGCCCGGGAGCTCTGCTGACTGTGATTCCCTAGTGCTGCAAGAGATTTCTGGGTGCAATATAGACAGGTATGTATAAACACCACAAAAAGAAGTGCAACCCCTAGAAAGCACTGCTACTAAAGATATGGATCCCTGTTGCCAGGAAGCACAACATCCTTGGCAAGCACAACAAAGGAAGGCAATCCCCAGTAAGAATCACAATTAAACTGTAAGCACCACAGTCAACCTCTTGGTCACGTTAGCAACAATGATGAAGGGAAGAGGGAAAAAAATTAAAAAGAGATACTCTCACTCCAACCAGAATATGACTTCTCCAAAGATAATTTATTATAACGTACACCTATAAAGAATGTCACCCCCCCCCACCAATTTCCTTACTCAGCCTGAAGCATATTCTAAGTCTCTGGAGTATTCTAGCAAAGGACTCAAAGAATTTAGGGTGGTGTTTCCTGAGCCCTTATTTCCCCTCAGGAGCAAATGTGCATATTAGATCTAAGAAGCTTCAAGTCCCTGTGGCAGCAAGACTCATATTACTGCTAATAATCCTGTGAGTTATTTGAATTCCCACTGGGCTATTATTCATATTTACCCTTAGAGTCTCAAAAGTACTTGACTGATCTGAATTAATTAAGGCATACAAACCTCCAGAGAGACAGAGAGAATGCCAAGGAAGAAAAGAGGAGGGAGACGGATGGATAAGTTGCTGATACAGAGATGAACCTCCCCAGTGGTCCGATAATACTTAGGCAAGTAAACCTCATAATCAGAGTCAATGAAACCCCAGGGAAATCTACAGGTCATTTGTAACAACAGAAATTGCTGTGTGCAGTGATTGAGGTATAGAATCCTAAAACACTTAAAGCTCAGAGGATCCTTGGAGATCACTTTTCTGTTTTGAAACTTAAAAGGCAGGCCATGTAGGTGGGTGAGATGAGAGCACAACAGCTGAGCCACATGATATTTGCAGGTCTGCTGAGGGTGTAGCAGGACCTCTTAGTGATATTCCCATAGCAGGAGGGTCAGAAACAAAATAATTTCCCCAGATCAGGAGCCCCCAAGGACTCTTAAGTGTTTCCAAGAGTTCATTAAGTAGCACAGATCACTTGCTGCGGATGTACTCAGCAGTGGGGTATACAGTTATGTGTGTGAGGACCTTAATGTGATCCTTGGCACACCCACACACATAAAAGTAAAATAAAAAAAAATTAAGCATATACTACTTTGTACTTGAGTCCAAAATATTTATTATCTAGTATCACTGACTATTTCCAGCTGACCCATTTTTTACAAACGAGAGCAGAGAGGGTGAGGTACATTTGCTAGAAGAGTCCCCAAGAGCATCTGCTTGATCCAAGCACACTTTACTGTAGGTTGCCGTGAAATAGAGAAACTTGTGTCCCTCTGTACCTTGTCCCTCTTCCATAGGCCCCACTCTCTGTCTCCAGGCCCTTAGGGAAACACTTGGTATTATCTACACCTTTTGCTAGCTACCCATTGACATCATTTTTTTTTCCTGTGGTTATTGTTCACCAAAAACATTATTAATATATTCACATTTAAGGACACATGGAAAAACATCACCTTTTTAAATGATGGCATGATATCTTAGTAGATAGATGAGAGTAAAATAAACAAATCTTTGTTTTCCCCCATTTAATTTCTTTCAAATTTTATGATTGAAAGAAACACAGCAGCAACCAACACTACACTATTTGCACACTATTTGATGACTTTCTTAGTATTACATTTTAGAAATAGAATGTATACTTTTGACATTTTTTTACATAATCTTTAAATTTTTTCCCTGAGAAAGTGGTGTTAAAGTGGATTCCCACAGGATTTCCAAGGTGAAACATTAATTACTTTTAATAGTTTCCTTTAATTTTACTCTATTTCATTCCAGTAGAAACTAATAGCTTACCTCAACACAAAATGTCACATTTACCAGAAGGTGAAAAAATCAGACAGCTTTCGCTGGCTTAATAGTTTTGCAGAAATGAGGACTAGATAAAGAGGAAAGCAGAATTTTTTTCTAGGATCGGAGCAAAAACCAACTATAGAAGACTGATTAAAACAACAGCGATGGGGGCCCGGAGAGATAGCACAGCGGTGTTTGCAAGCAGCCGATCCAGGACCTAAGGTGGTTGATTCGAATCCCGGTGTCCCATATGGTCCCCCGTGCCTGCCAGGAGCTATTTCTGAGCAGATAGCCAGGAGTAACCCCTGAGCAATGCCGGGTGTGGCCCAAAAACAAAAACAAAAACAAAAAACAAACAACAGTGATGGAACAGAACTCCTAGAACCATAAAGAAAGACTCCATCCTAGGCCCATCTTGGATCTGTGCAAATACCAAGATCTCTAGCTACAGAGGCAGGATTTTATCATCCACGATGGAGCGGAAAGTTTCCAGACACACCAAAAGAACCAAGGTGAGAGTAAAAAAACATGTATGGAGCCTGTAGTTATTCCCTATGACAGTATACTTCAAGGGCAGAGAAACCATGTATCTCTTAGGCCAAGGGAATTCCTTTCTAATTTCCCAGTATTTACTGTGCTATGCAAGAAAAAAGAGAGGGGAGCACAAATTAACTATTTTTTTTTTTTGGTTTTGCTATTGTTGTATTTATTGCTTGTACCTCCCCCACCCAGGGTTTTTCTTGTGTGTGTGTGTGCTTTCTTTTTTTTCTTTCTTTTCTTTCTTTTTTTTAATTTCAGGACATGCGTTATCTGTGTGGTTGGTATCTTTATTGCTGTGGTGCTTTTCGAGTTTTTTTGTTTGATTTTGTTTTGTTTTGTTTTTTTTTTAGTACTGTTGTTGTGATTTCTCCCTTTTTCCTTTCTTCTCTTAAACTGATGTTTACAGCTCTAGAAGGACCTTCTCCCATTTTTTGCTTGTTTGATTTTTGCCCCATTTTATTTATTTATTTTTCTTCTCTTCAACCAGACCCACGTAATTTGACACCATCTTACCTCGCCTCAACAATTGAGGGGGAAATAATGGAGGGTATCAACGACCCAGACAGTCTATGAACATTAAGTAGAAATAACAAAAAAATGATCAGACATGCTAGACACAGAGGGGACCACTTATATAGCAACCCTGGGTGGTACAGGAGGGGGATGTGGATGCATGCTGGGAAACCGAGGTGGAGGGAGAACAACATTGGTGGGATGGGAGTGCCCTGATTTAACTATCACTATGTACCTAAAATATTTTAGCAGTGAAAGATTTGTAAGTCCACTTTGGTTCAGAATAAGAATTTAAATAAAAAAAAGGGAGGCCGGAAAGGTAGCCCTAGGAGATAGGGACATTTGCCTTACTCATCCAGAAGGACTGGTGGTTCAAATCCAGGCATCCCATATGGTCCCCCAAGTCTGCCAGGGGCGATTTCTGAGCACAGAGCCAGGAGTAACCCCTGAGATGCCTGCCGGTGTGTGACCCCAAAAACAAAAAAAAAAAAATAAAAAAATAAAACAAAAATAGATGATAAAGTGAACACGTCAAGTGGTAAGGTATTTGCCTTGCATGCTGACCCAGGAGTAGACCTGGGTTCAATCCCTGGCATCACCTATGGTTCCTCCAAGCCAGGATGACTTCTGTGCACAATAGCCAGGAGTAAACCCTGAGGATCTATTGTGTGTGACCCAAAAACCATAGACCTACTCTTTACCCAAACGAGATGAAAACCAAGCTTGTGAAAAATTATGGGTATACGGTCATGCAGCAGAGAGCTGGAGAATCTCAGGAAGAGAGGGTGGGCCAAGCTCCTGCCTTGCAGAAGCCATCGTCTGCTACCAGGTGTGAGTGAGCATCCTCTGCCCTTCTCTCTCTTCTTCCAGGAGGCCTGGCAACTGGAACATATTCTCACAAAAGCTTCAGTATCAGTAATAGTGCTTTGAATTTCTGAATAATTTCACTTATTTGATGCTATCATAACTCCTACTAAGATTACACCAATTTAACAGAATGTGATAGCTAACAACAAGAGCTTACTGAACTTCCTTCTAATGTATTAATACTTCCATTGGAGATACAATAATTTTCACCAAATGTGCTTGCTACTGTGCTTTTATTTTTCTTTCTATTTTTTTTTAATCTTTCTTCTCTGGGCTGAAATGACAGCACAGTGGGTAGGATGTTTGCCTTGCATACAGCCAGCACAGGTATTGATCCCTAGCATCTTGACTCTGCCAGGAGTGATTTCTGAATGTGGAATCAGGAGTAACCCCTGAGCGCCACTGGGTGTGGCCCAAAACTTAAAAAAGTACCTTTCTGTTCTTCCTTTTTCTTACTTACTTTTTTCCTATTCTTTTTTTATTTTTATTTATTTATTTATTTGGTTTTTTTGGGTCACACCGGCAGTGCTCAGGGGTTACTCCTGGCTGTTGCTCAGATATAGCTCCTGGAGGACACGGGGGACCATATGGGACACCGGGATTCGAACCAACCACCTTTGGTCCTGGTTCGGCTGCTTGCAAGGCAAACTCCGCTGTGCTATCTCTCCGGGCCCGTCCTATTCTTTTTTTTTAAATAACTTTGTTCTCACTTATCCAGAAACAAATGTATTATGAATTATATCAACTATGTCATGCATTTTATTTAAATAAAGTAAAAATGTATTTAAGAATAATATTGGCTATAGACTTTTTATAAATAGCTGTTATTATTTTTGGAAAGTTTCTCTCGCCCTTATTTTTTTTTATCATAAATAGGTATTGGACCTTGTCAAAAAGCTTTCTATGCATCAACTGATCTGATCATATAATTTTTATCTTTCCTTTTACTAATATGTTATATTTTTAATTGATTTGTATATATTGAACCATATTTGCATCCCTGGTGTGAATTCCACTTCACCTTGGTATATAATTTATTTATTTGTTTGTTTGATGTTGGAAAGTGTACCAAGATTTTGTTGAAGATTTTTGTATTGAAGTTCATCAAGGAGATTAGTCTGAAATTTTCTTTCTTTGTAGTATCTCTGTCAGCTCTGGGTATCAATGTAATATTAGCTTTGTGGACTGCATTAAGAAGGAATTCTGTTTCTTCAATACTTTGGAAGAGCTTAAAGATCCATGTCAGTAATTCTCTAAAAATTTGATAAAAATCAAACCCATCTGTAAACCCATCTGAGCTAGAACTTTTGTTCTTGAGGATATTCTTAGTTACTGTTTAAATTTCTTTGCTTGCAATTGGTTTGTTTTGGGAAATTACATGTCTCTAGGAATCTTACCATCTCTTCAACATTCTCAAGCTTAATAGAGTAGAATTGTTCATGGTAAGATATCATGATGTCTTGGATTTTGGGATTCTGTTGTAATTTCTCCCTTTTTATTTATGATCCAATTTAATGAGCACTTTCTTTTTTCCCCAGTGGTTTGTCTATCTTATTTATTCTTTCTAAGAACTAACTTTTGGTTTCATTGATTCTTTGTATTGTTTTCATGGTTTTTATATCTTGACTTCTGCTCTGTTTTTTTTTTCTTCTACGTCTTTGAATTCATTTAAAAAAAAACAGTTTAAAATGTGCACTTAGGTCAATTTTATTTTTTCTTTTTTACTTATGTAAGCTTGTGTTACTATGAGTTTCATCCTAAGTACTGTTTTTATGTTTCCATCCATATGCTTCTCTAGATTTGTGAGCAAAAGCCTTTTAAACTTTGTTGACCCAACATTTGGGTTAATTAACATGTGTTAATTAGAGTTAGTACCTTTTGGCCTATTGCTCCTTTGATCAATAAGCAATGTCCATCCCTGTCTCTACTTTCTTTAGATTGAATAAAATTTGGTCTGATATAATTATGGCTAGTATAGCATACTTTTGGTTTTCCTTTGGTTTGTATGATTACTTTATATTCATTTACTCTAAGCCTATGTCTATCCAATAATTTAAGATGTTTCCTATAAGCAGAAAATTGATGAATTTTGTTTATTCCTGCTCCATCCCACCACTATATGCTTTTTGATGGAAGAGTTTAGTCCATTAACATTTTTGTTGTTGTTGTTATTGTTGTTGTTGTTGGTTTTTGGGCCACTCCCGGTGATGCTCAGGAGTTACTCCTGGCTATGCACTCAGAAATCACTCCTGGCTTGGGGGACCAAATGGAACGCCAGGGGATCAAACCGTGGTCTGTCCTAGGCTGGTGCAGGCAAGGCAGACACCTTGCTTGCGCCACTGTTCCAGCCCAAGTCCATTAACATTCTTATTCCAATGGCATTGACATTCATCAAAAATTGATATTATTGATATAAAAGACTGTGTTGCCATCTATTGTTTAGGGTTGTTTCTTCTACAATAGGCTATTTGGCTTATATAAATGGCCTGTTAGTATTTTATTCAGAGTCAGTTTGGTTATCACAAATGCTGCCAGCTCTAGTTTATCTGAGAATGTTTTTATCCCTCCCTTCCATCTAAAAGAGAACATTGCAGGGTAGTGGACTCTAGATTCAAAGTTTATTTCATAATTTGAATGTCATTCCATTCTTTCCTTGCCTGTACCATTTTATGTGGTAGATAGGTTGTGATTCTTCTGTTATTTCATTCATATTTAAAGTTTTTCATCTTTCTTGTTGCTTAAAAAATTAGTCACTCTCTGGTTTTTACCTTTTTGATACTATGTGTCTTGGTGTTGTTTTGTTTGAGTCTATTTTTGTTTGGTATTCTATTGGCCTCTTGAATTTGTGCAACTACCTCCCTTCAGGGAATGGGGGAAATTCTCAGCTATTATCTCACCCACCATTTGTTCCTCCCTATTCCCTTTTTCCTTACCTTCTGGTATTCTTAATATTTTGGATATTTTCTTCTTGTCTTTATTCATGAAGTACCTTGTATTTTTCCATTCTTTGTTTGTTTGTTTGTTTGTTTGTTTTTTTGGGTCACACCTGGCAGCGCTCAGGGGTTACTTCTGGCTTCAGGCTCAGAAATCACTCCTGACAGGCTCGGGGAACCCTATGGGATGTCGGCATTCGAACCAATGACCTTCTGCATGAAAGGCAAATGCCTTACCTCCATGCTATCTCTCCAGCCCACCATTCTTTATTTTTCCTCTTTTATTTACTTTTACTTCCTTATCAATACTGTCTTTATTTTGTCTTCAAGTTTGTCTATTTAATTCTTCCCCTGTGAGATTATGCTACTATGACTTGCTAATGTTTCTTTTAACTCTTTCAATTCCATCTGTATGGAATCTCTTTTCTTCTGAACAAGTTCTTCTCTAAATTGGTTGAATTTCTCATCTAATTATTGCTTAATTTTGCTCCCAAGTGCTTGTTTATTTCTACTGTCAGTGAAGTGAGTGTTGATTTTAGATCCTCATCAATCAGGCTCAAGTATTTTGATGGGTTTGAGGACTTGCCTGGGTTTTAGTCCTTATCTGTGACTGCAGCTTAGATTCCCACTGTTCTTCAACTATTGTGGGTGTTACTCTTAGAAGTTTAGATCCCCAGTGATTTGATAACTAATTTGTTGATTTGTTAATACTAGATGGCTACTAATAATGCATATGCTGTTCAGTTTATTTTCCTTAACATGCAGTGTTATATGAATATGCCCTCCAAATTGTCACCTAGTTACTCCATTGAGTTAACTGGGATTTAAGGCCATATACTGTCTGAGAAATAGGACCCACATCTCATCTGCCAGCAATATAAGAAATGTATATAGTAGCATTTTTTGCATGGATTAATTGGTGTCCATGCAGTTTTGGGTTTAGAGGAGTTATGGCTGTGATAGGGGTCAATATCTGGTCTAGGAGTGAGCTCTAACAGTACAGGACATAAAGATGGGGTTCCAAGATGGCAGGGATGTGGCTGAACAGAATTTCAAGGAATGAAAGGGCCTATATACTTAGTTTTTACCTAGTTGATGTCTGCATCAACCAAATTGATTTAATTGGCTGCATCAACCAAAAATGCCTACACATTTCCAAACATCCCTGGCTGGGGGAAGAGGTTATTTTTACACACTTTGATAGACAGTGTAGTAATGTTCTAGACTTTATTATGGTGATAATATTATATTGTTAATTCTTTTCAACAATTTTTGAGGTATATTTGTATTATGCTATCTATTTTAGCCATAAAGAACAGAACCAAGAGGTAAAGTAATGAGCTCAAGATCACAATCTAGAGAGGAAGACTGCAGCTGGACCCAGACGATCCCACATGCCAGGATTCCTGCTCCTCTCCTACGGGTATGGCTGGGAATCTGGGCAGACAGCTGGCCAATGGCCTCCTGGGCTAACCACTTAGTCCAGGAGACCGAGATCTCCCCATGCCAAACTGGTCTTCAGGGTTAGGTCTGGCAACTGGGCTCTGGGGGGGGGGGGGAGGAGGGAAACTCCAATCCCATGCTTTTTCAAACTGGAGAGGAAGGCTGCAGCTGGACCCAGAAGATCCCACATGCCAGGATTATTGCTCCTATCTACTGGCATGGCTGAAAATCTGGACAGACAGCTGGCCAAAGGCCCCCAGGACTGACCAGTTAGTCCTGGAGACCGAGAGCCCCCCCATGCCAAACTTCTCCCGTATTCATACTAGACCCCCTGCAGCGGTGTCTTTTTATACTAATACTCATTTTCATAACCGCGTGGGCACATTTGAGCCCGCACAACAAATATACTTTTTAAGCATTATCCAAAATGTTCTTTATTCTAGGCGGTTCCTAGGAAAGAAAACGGAATACCAAAGATTTGGATGATAACACTCAAATAGATCTTTTAAGTCAGCCTTTATGGGTGTGACTTTCCGTACTGACTCCAAGCCGAAATCACAAACAATTCATATATATAGCCCTTGTCATGTATTGCCTCTCCCCTACCCTGTGTCTCTTCTATCCCCTCATCTCCCAATCCTGATCCGTTATCTTCCCCTAATTTAACCCTCTTTATCCTCAGTTCCTAACTCGGTAGGCACCAAGATTGACCTCCTGCCCCAACAGACCACCTTCCAGCTCCTCAGTGAAAGACACCCTCTGGGTCCCCTTTCTCATGCCTTGGCAAAGAACTACAACCAGCACGCCTGCTGACTCATGCTTGATGGCCCCTCTCACCCCCCACCAAATCGTGGACTGTTGCATGATACAGGAATCGGCCTCAGCAAAACTCCCAGCTCAAAGACACTATATGGTCTCGTAATGCAGCAAAGCATCTCTCAAACTCAATTCCAAGGCCTGTGAGTCGAAAAGTACCTTGGCTTTTACTCCCCACAGAATATATCAAAAGACTTAATTGGGAGTCTTATATTGCCTATGGAAGCTCAATACCTGTATAACAATACATCTTAAGATGTGTATTCCTAAATATACAAGTAGCTTCCTCCACCACTTGTTTTATTCAAATATCTTTTCTTTTTAACTCAGTTTTATTTATTTGTTCTATTTTAATATATATATTTTTTCTCTATCCTTACCATTTTTGGTGCTGCTTGGTACAAAAAGCCTTGACTGGGATAAAAGCTCAGAAAAAAAACAGACAACAGAGATTGTGTGTGCAGCCTGTCATCCTTACCCAGAATAGCACCAGCAACACAGTATGACACCATACGTTTTTGTATAAGCACAGTAAAAATGGGGAAACCATAGACACAGAAACAAGATCTTATCTTCTAGGGATAAGAACTCACTTTTTATAGCAGAAGGGTGCCTCCCATCCTGTACATGTGTCATGTGGATACAACCAGTCCCCAGGAGATTGGACAGTGTTAGTCCAATCCAAAACCCCAGATCCCCAACGTAGAAATGATACAGCTCCAGGCAACACCACCAGGAACTAAGCTCCATTGGGAGATTTATAACACTACTCTGGCACCAACTTGTGCCAGTTTTGATATGACAATGAGGAAAGGAAAACTTGACCTAAGACTAGGCTGTCCTATCACGTCACCTAACACTAAATGGAAATCAGAAGAGATATTGTCCTTTGAACTGTGAAAAATAAGAGCAACAACAACAGAAAACTGACTTTGACACCGTAACTGAACAGAACCTACCTTGGGACTAATAAGGAAAACCCTACCCTAGACTGTAGCCCAAGACACATAAAAAATAACAACAAGATGTCTTATTGCAGAGGTCCAACTTGGACAACAGAGATTGAGCAGAACCTTTGGATCCATAATATCCTAGGCTTCGGCTTAGGGACTGAATGAAAACAGGGAGCAAGTGTTACAGAAGACTGAACACAACAACAACGATGAATAGGAACCTCTAGAACCTAGATTCTCTATCCTAGACCCTGACCTATAACCTGCGCAAATACCAAGATCGCTAGCTACAGTGGCTTGATTTTCTCACACACAACCAAGAGGAAACTTTCCTGGTATCACAAAAAAGCCTTTGGGATATGGTAATGAGTATATATGGAGCCAGGGGTTGATCCCATGATGGTATGCATCAAGGATGGAGAAACCCTGAATCTCTTAGGCCACAGGAATTCATTTTCTTCCCCAATGCTTACTGTGCCTATGCAAAAAAAAAAAAAAAGTGGGGGGAAAGCCAAACCCTACCACTCTAGCACCCATACTTTTTCTTGTTTTGTTTTGATTTGTTAGTTTTTTACTTTATTTTCCTTCTCTTTTTTCTTCTACTTTTCTCTTTCTTTTTCACTCTTGTGGTTATTATTTAGAGATTTATTTTTATTTGCCGGGTCCATTTTTTTCTTTTTTTTCTCTCTCTTCTTTCTTTTTTTGGTAGTTGTCACCAAATTTTTTTCTCCCTTTTTTCTTATCCTTTTTATCTCCAATGATGGTGGAATAGATGCTCAATCTACAACAAGCTGTAAAGTGGAGACCAGTTGCACTAGCATTCTGGGGGGTGGAAGAGGGAGATATGGAATGCATACTGGGAACAGGGGCGGAGGGAGGACAGCACTGGTGGTGGAAATGCCCCTCATTCATTGTCACTATGTACCATAAATGATGCAGTGAAAGATTTGTAATGTACTTTGGTCACAATAAAAATTAAAAAAAAAAATCATCATCTAGATTAGAAAGGAGTAGATATCATGGATACTGTTTTCATAATGATTTTTTTGCTCTGCCTCCCACTGAAATAATTTAAAATTTTGAATTATCATTTTGGTTGTAAGCTAATAAGACTCTCCACTGATGTCCTTGCCTTTCTTCCAGTCCACCTCCATCATCCACTCCACACCTAACATGTTCTCAGTTTTGTAAGTTAGTGCCATAAAAACTTTATATAGTCATTAATATTTTCTTTTAAAAAAGCCCTAATCTTTTCAAGAACTCAATATACCATGAGCATTCATATAAATTTAATATAAAATATAAAATTAATGTGAAATTTAATAGTTTTAATATTTTTGACATATTTGACATTTTGACATATTTGATGTGCTTGTTTTCTTCCCCCTTTTTTATCCTTTTTATCCTTTTTATCCTTCCCTCCCATTTTCATTTTCTGGGATATCATTTAATCCTATATATATAGGATATATTTCTGAATATATATGGTATATATATCTGAAAATATATAATCATCTCTTTCTACTTACCCACAATGTATATTACATCTAACAAGCTTAATAAATCTTTGATAGTGATTCAAAACAAAATTTCCTGGCTATAGGGGCCAGAGCGGTGGCACAAGCAGTAGGTGTATGCGTTGCATGCACTAACTTAGGACAAACGTGGTTCGATCCCCCCGGAGTCCCATATGGTGCCCCCAAGCCAGGAGCGATTTCTGAGTGCATAGCCAGGAGTAACCTCTGAGATCACCAGATGTGGGCCAAAAAAAAACAAAATTTTTTTTCTGGCTATTGCAAAACAACACCCAACAATGTTGTTTTTAGTCTTAAAATTTTCCAGCTTTAGATCTTGGAGGAAGTAGTGCTTCCCCCCATATTGTGAACCCCAAAAGAGAATAAAGTGCATCACAAAGGCACATTTTATCAGAGTTATGTATGGCTTACACTGAAAAGGAAAAGAAGAGTACATAGCCCTGGGCAGCAATAAAGATTTCCTTGCTGGTTTGGGGCTAGGAGTCTTGACATGTGAAGGAGCACAGTTGATTATTAAAGCTAATTTTAATAACAGCAGGAAACTAGGGCTAGCCTTTGGAGTTCCTCTACTCAGCTTTCCCAATGTATATTTATGATTTCATTTTAATGCTGTTGATTTACTTCCATTAGCCCATAAAATCCCTGAGTATTTTCTTTCTGTTGTCCTTGAAACAGGCAATTTCTCATAAGTCTGTGCTTGCAACTGGCCTCCAAGGGGATGAAGACAGCACAAATAGGTGCTACTTTATTTGAAGGCAGCAGGTTGGAAAATAAGCAGGATTCTTAAAGATCCATAGAAATTAATACTAGCTCCCTTCACTCCATACCATCAGTAGGAGTGGTGTAGGGTCAATGAATGGGACCCTACCTACAAGAACTTCTTCTGATTGCTTTACCATTCCTGGACACTTAGCTTTAATACAGAACATCCACCTATATTTGGGAGTTCGGAAGCCAAACATTAATTTCTCTGAGTCATAAGTCCAGGTTTGGGTGAATCAATGCTCATAAAGAAAATCTATTTTCTTGTCTTTTCTAGATCTTAAAGCTGCAATCCTTGCACTCTGCTAGTGACCCCTTCCCTCACCTTTAAAGCCAGAACTGTACTCCAGGCATCATAAAAGTCAAATATCTCTCACATTCTCTGCTATAGACTCCAGTGCTTACATTTTGTTGGCAACCCAAATCATCCAAAATAAATTCATCTTAGACTTAAATTAAATCACAACCACAATGTCCCTTTAGCCTTATAAGGGAATATTCATTGAACCTCACATTAGGACTTGGATAGCTTTTTTTTGTTTGTTTGGGTTTTTTTGGGCCACACCCGGCAGTGCTCAGGGGTTACTCCTGGCTGTCTGCTCAGAAATAGCTCCTGGCAGGCACGGGGGACCATATGGGACGCCGGGATTCGAACCAACCACCTTTGGTCCTGGATCGGCTGCTTGCAAGGCAAACACCGCTATGCTATCTCTCCGGGCCCAGGACTTGGATAGCTTTAAGATCATTAGTCAACCTGTTACATAACCTCTTGTAAACAAATCCAAGTTCCAAGAAAAATGTCATTTATAATCTAAACCACCGAGTATTTTATATGTGTTTATCACTTAATTATCATAGCATTCCCTCAAGGTTGTCAAAGTCTTGGTTCCAAAAGCTAACCTTGATGTAAATAATTAAGTGCAAATAGTTTATTATGGAAATGAAATTAGAAAGCACAGGTAAAGACTAGGAATGGAATAGGTAGGAGAAGGGAATCAACTTGTGGTGGATTAAACCAATTACCACCATGAGAAACCAGTATGCAAGTCTCTCACAGATACTAACATTCAGGATAGGGACCTCAATTATTCCAACCAGGGCTGAGACAGTTGTCCTTACTCACACTGCCTCTGCACTCAGTTAGGGACAATTTTGAGGGAAGAAACTCTTAGAGTCCTTCAAAACTCACAGAGGTCTCAGTCAGCTGATTGAGGGTGGATTTGAATGTCCCAGAGGTGATTAGACACCAATTTGAGAAACCCCCAGGATACATATACTGTAAAAAGACAGATTCTCATTCACAATGGTAAGTGCTAGGCCAGAACCAGAAGCATTTGGACCTGATATCTAAAAAGTATGTGATCCAAGTTGGTCTCTTTGTAGGGACAGAGATATGGCTCAAAGGACTGAAATATATGCTCCGCAGACAAGAACCTCAGGTCTAATCCCCAAGCCCTGCATCTTCTCTGGAACATCACCAGGAATGGCCCCCAAAGCAAAAAAATGAATACATCAAAATAAATATATAGTATTGTAAAGCACAAAAGACAAATGCAGACAGATACATGTCCTTCTTATCACTAAAACTGAATTCCCAAATAAAGGGCTTGGAATCAAGAGGACATAACATTGAGTGCTGGCTGTGAATTATAGAACCTGGACAAAGATCCAAATTTTCTAATTCGTGAATCAAGTTTTTCCACAGTACCCCCAATAGTCCCTGAAAGACAAGATGTAGTGTTTAATGCAAGTGCATTATTCACTAAAAGGGACGCAGCATTTCTTAGACTATGAGAAAAAAAGTATAAAAAAAAAAAAAAGGCCCTCATCACAATACAAAGAAGTGTTTACCTTAAAGGAAAAACCTAAAATCTGTGAAATCTTTGCTGCTAGAAAATCAAATGGTCGGGGCCAGAGAGATAGCACAGCAGTTAGACATTTGCCTTAGATGCAGAAGGACAGTGGTTCAAATCCCAGCACCCATAATCCCATATGGTCCCCTGAGCCTGCCAGGAGCAATTTCTGAGCATGGAGCCAGGAGTAACCCCTGAGCACTGCCGGGTGTGACCCAAAAACCAAGAGAGAGAGAGAGAGAAAGAAAGAAAAGAAAGAAAAGAAAGAAAGAAAAAGAAAGAAGAAAGAAAGAAAGAAAGAAAGAAGAAGAAAGAAAAGAAAGAAAGAAAGAAAGAAAGAAAGAAAGAGAAGAAAGAAAGAAAGAAGAAAGAAAGAAAGAAAGAAAGAAAGAAAGAAAGAAAGAAAGAAAGAAAGAAAAGAAAGAAAGAAAGAAAGAAAGAAAGAAAGAAAGAAAGAAGAGAGAAGAGAGAGAGAGAGAGAGAGAGAGAGAGAGAGAAAGAAAGAAAGAAGAAAGAAAGAAAGAAAAGAAAGAAAGAAAGAAAGAAAGAAGAGAAAGAAAGAAAGAAAGAAAGAAAAGAAAGAAAGAAAGAAAGAAAGAAAGAAAGAAAGAAAGAGAATCAAATGGTCTCTGAAACCCTCACCATGGCTCTCTCTGTGTGTGGTTGTATGTGAAGAAATTAGAACTCAAACTTTGCTAATATCAAAAAAATAGATTGATGAAGGCTCCCTCAGTGTCAGGTCCAAGGGAGAGGAAGGATGAAGGAAAAGAGTTTCACTTTTTCTGATAGAAAGTATCACAGTTTCTGTATGCCCAGTTAAAAGAATATATGAGTAGTATTATATAACAGTAATAAAACTATTTTTATCTAATGAACAAGAAGTGGAAAAGCATCCTTGCAAAGAAACCTCATATTTGTGACAATAGCAATGATTCAAGTATGAACAAGTGATTGAGCTACTGCTTCTCCTACTTCTGGAGCAAACTCTTTGCTAGTCACAGTGAGAGTTCTAAACAAGTATGAGTTCATCAAATCTGCCATCTCCAAAAATCTGAAATTACAAATACTGTCTGAAACATTGATTTATAATTATTATTATAACATCCAGTGTATAGTATTACTTCTTGCCAGTATGGCATGAACCCATCACATTTAGCAAACATTTTAAAACATGGTCAATTTTATCTTTATTTTCTGTCTCATATACAATTGAAATATATAATAACAGTATCGGTAGAGCAATGAAGAAATGAAATTACTTGTCATTATTATCAAAGTATTATACACAAAATACTAGCACCAAATCAAGAGTTATCATTTCAAATGACAATAACCACATATTAGAACAGGGCTAGTAATATAAAAATCAAACAAGAAAGATTAAAGAATGAGGATAGTTATCACAACTGGATAAGACACAATCAGGATAGACAGATGCTTGCACAGATGGATACAGTGACATTTTTAAGTATCACATATCCCAGCCAGTTTTTCTCTACAATCCTTACAAATATTTTTGATCATCTAAATGGATAGAATTTAAGAAATTAATAATACCATAACCAAGAATATGGCAAAAAAGGGTGAGGTGCATGTCTTAAATATGCAAGCTCCCAAGTTTGATTCACAGTTCCCCAGGGCTAGCAGAACTGTACCACCCACACATTCAACTACTAGGCCATTGAGCCCTGAATACCATTTCTATAGGTGTTTAAAATTAAGAATAAAAAATAAAGAAGATAGATTATGCTAATTATTTGACAATGGGTGGGGCAACTAGAATGCTTGTGTACCATGACAGGAAGTGCCCATCTGACAGTCGCTTTAATCTATCTCAATCATGGAATATAAAAAGACAAAGTTAGGCAGGAGCAATAATACAGCAGGCAGGGCATTTGCCTTGCACATAGCCTGATGACAAGCTATGATCAAAAATGGTGTAGGATGAGGGCAGGGAAGAAAGACAGATGAGAAATAAAGATGTTAAAGATCAAGGGCATACAGGTACATCAGTAGTTTTAAGGAATGATAAACCTAAATATCCAAACCACAGAGTCAACAACACTGAAATCATGAGATCCAAACTTTAACAACCAAACATAAAAAGGTGCCCGTCAAAATGGCAGATTATGGGTGGTGGATATGTATAAAAGAGAACTTGGGAACATTAGTGCAGGGAAGTTGACACTAGTAGTGGGAACATTGGTAGTATTAGTTAGAACCATTTTTATGTCTAAAACCCTATAGTGCTTTGATTGAAAAAAATTAAAATAAAACAAAAATGCAGAGATAAAATGAAGTAAGATATAGCTCAAAAGGCATATCCTTGCCATTCAAAATGTAAGGGTCAGATAGATGAGAAATCAGGGTCTTCTGGATGTCTGCATTCTTCCATTTCCCCTGACCATTCTGATCAGAAACTGACTTCTGCAGGGGGTCTGTGATAGGGGGCAAATATTACTTAAGATTGGCAAAAGCAGGCTCCAGTACAGCTGACTTTCCTAGATCAGTAGACCACCCAGAACTCCTATGTGAAAGTGAATGAGAGTATGTGAGAGGGAGGGAGGGAGGTAAAGAATATGTTGATTCTGTTTCTTGAGAACCCCGACAATGATTTTGTCCCTTTATTTAAATTTTTTATTTTCTATTGAGTTAAAAAATACTGCATTAAAACATTACCTTTAATATATCTTCATTTTTAGGAATTTAGTGGGGGCAACACCTTAAATTTATACCTAAGATTAAAGCCTCACTTGCCTTGCTTTTGCCTAGTTTTTCAGATAAATTTCAATAACCAGCGAAAGAAATTCATGTGGTTGAAGATCACTATAATGAAGGCTGGGGGAAGAGAGGATATACTGGCATAAGGAGCACAAGGACATGTACCTGAAAAGAATCTGGAAAAAAAAAACATGAAAGGAAAGTCTCACGATGTGTTGGGGTGAACAGGCACAGAAGGCTAAGCACACACACTTTCATCACTGTTTACTATTTTACCCTTTCCTTCTTCCAGTGACCAGGAAAACTACAACCACGGTTTATAATAGAAAGCTTATTCCTTACCACAGTTTGCTAGGAAACATATTCACTTTTCTCAGAGCACAGAAACTAGCAACTTATCCACAAGACATTTCTCACAAGCTGAGGAAGTACATGGCACTGGAGTTTATTTCATATGTAGACTGATGGGTATTTGACTTAAAATAAGTGAGGAGACCAAAGTTATGTGTGTGACTTCAGGACATCTGTAAGCCTGCCTGCATGTGCCACTGTGTGGATGACTGGGATTTCAGTACCCAAACTATTGTTGTCTTTATTATAATACTTAAAACTCATTCTCCTGCCCCCATCTTAACTAGGTGCGAAAACAAATAATAGTTCATTTAATTAAAAAATTAATCAGTGCTGGCGGGGATGTGGAGAGAAAGAAACTCTTATCCACTGCTGGTGGGAATGCCATTTAGTCCAACCACTATGGAAAACAAAATGGAGATTCCTCCAAAATCAGAAATTGAGCTCCCATTTGACCTAGCTATTCCACTCCTAGGGATATACACTAAGAACACAAGAATACAATACAAAAACCCCTTCCTCACACCTATATTTATTGCACAATAAATTTATTGCACTATTCACAATAGCCAGGCTCTGGACACAGCCAAGATGCCTTTCAACAGACGAATGGCTAAAGAAACTGTGGTACATATACACAATGGAATATTATGCAGCCGTCAGGAGAGATGAAGTCATGAAATTTTCCTATACATGGATGTATATAGAATCTATCATGCTGAGTGAAATAAGTCAAAGGGAGAGAGAGATGCTGAATAGTCTCACTCATCTATGGGTTTTAAGAAAAATAAAAGTCATTTTTGCAACAATCCTCAGAGACAATAGAGGAGGGCTGGAACTTCCAGCTCACTTCATGAAGCTCACCACAAAGAGTGGTGAGTGCAGTTATAGAAATAACTACACTGAGAACTACCATAATCATGTGAATGAATGAGAGAACTGGAAAGCCTGTCTAGAGTACAGGTAGGGGTGGGGTTGGGTGGAGGGAGATTTGGGACATTGGTGGTGGGAATGTTGCACTGGTGAAGGGGGGGGGTGTTCTTTACATGACTGAAACCTAATCACAATTATATTTGTAATCAAGATGTTTAAATAAAGAAAAAAAGAAAATTAAAGGTGAGAATAAAACCTATTTGGTTTTCTTTTTAGTTTTAGGCACTATCGTTTACAATACAGTTTCATACATGAAATGGTCCAACACTGGGTATTAAAGTATCTGCCCACCCTCCCACCTGTCGCTGGAGAGCTGACCAGTTCTCAGGCTGGGGTGCCTTTGGTCATTTGTATAACCCATTTTGTAAAGTAGCTCTAAACTGGAATCTTAGTGGTTGCCCCAACTTTGAGGGTTGTTTGAAATCCTCACTCAGTATGTGGCCAGAAAAGCTTTTTTTTTTTTGCAGCCTCTTCTGCAGCTCTCTGCATCCTTTGCTGGTATGGGGCACTCAGCCTTTGCTCCTTCTTGCTCCTTCATGCTGGCAAACACAGAAGGTGCCATGGTAACTCTCTTCCAACATCTGTGATTCTTCCAACAAATGCCTCAGAAGACAGCATTTCTGTGCACTCCTGGCACACAAGACCTTGGCTGGCCTTCCTCCAGGCTTTCAGCCCATTCACATTGGCTACTCGACAAGTATCCCACGTACTTTTGTTCATTAGGGAGATAAGTGATCACTCTATTTTGTGTTTAAGATATACAGTCCATTTGATCCAGGCACTATAATTTGAGCAGTATTTTCTGTGACAATCATTAGCACAAAAACCATATTAAAAATTACAATGCCCTTTTAGCAAATGGCTGAAATGTCTGTAATAGGTAACAGAAATTAGATCATATACACAATGGTATATCCATTAGAAGAAAATATTGCACATTTATGAAAACATATACTGTGTTATATATAAATTATATTCCAAAATATTTATGTTCCATGAAATTTTTGAAACCATTATAATGTTGGGGGATGCCTATAAAATGATAAAATGAGCATAACCCTAAGCATCACTGGGCATACCTCTGGAGGCCCGGTAGCACTACTGAGATAGCCCTGGGAAAATAAAAATAAAACATACCAAAAGCAGATACTTATAGTTTTTGAGTAACTTAGGAATAAAGGCTCAAATCAATTATCTAAATTTTCATTAATAAAAATTAAAAGATGGGCCTGTGGAACATTGTATTGCATTTGGCAGACCAGAGCCTTCCAGAGTGATTTCTGAGCACAGAGCCGGAGTAACCTCTGAGTGTTGCCAGGCCCAAAACCAAAAGATAAAAAAATTTTAAAAAGAAAAGAAAAAGGAGGTATCTGAAAGACAGTATATACTCCTGAACCACTGAATATGGCTCTGATGGCCCTTGAGTAACTACTTGGATTGTCTCTAGCACTACAGGATACTTAGTACCTGGTTTTGACTGCCCCTATTTGGCCCACCTCAGAGTCTCTCAGAAAAAAAAAAAGTGAAGGACCAAAATATTTAGATTTTTAGAACTCTGTTTACTAAAATCAATTGTAACCAAGGTGTTTAAATGAAAAATATTATTAAAAAAAGAGAGTGAAAAAGTAAAATAGATAAGAGAAATTCAAAACTTAATAGTGGTTATTCTAAGTGGGAGGGCATTATGTAATTATTATTTCCCTTATATCTGAATTTTTAATTTCTTATTATTTTATAATGAATTTTTAAAAAGAAAATAGGTTCTTGCACATATTAAACACTCAGTATAAGGTTGTTGAGTGAATGACTTATACAGACTTGAAACTCAAGAAAGAAAAACAAGTTTTTCCAATTTTGTATTTTCTCTAAGTGTTCTTCATTCAAGCATTTCAAGAATCTGGGAGGAATTGAGAAAAGATGATCATTGAAAGAGAGCTAATAGATTTTCATGTTTGATTGGGATTGGACCTTGCAGGTTCCTCCCAAATGTATACTTGTCAATTTTGAGGTTTCTGATAGCTTATTTTCAACCCCAAAGACATACATATAAGTAATTTTTCACCTTCTTATGTAAACATTACTGCCCTGAGGCACCTGTTAGAGGTTTAATGTTTTCCGTGTTAGGTACCTTTGACTCTTACTTCAAGACGATTTCCCCAAAGCCTTCTTCTACTTACTTAATTGCATTCTTACCTCCTCTGTGAATTCTTCCATTTTTACTACCACTTGAGGGATAACAAGATCTAAAAGCTACATTTGTACCTATAACTTTCCTTTTTTCAGCCTGGACATCCAGAGATGTGAAGAAACTTAAATTGTTTTTCCAATGCTGAGCTAAAATAGTTTTGAAAACTCTTAGAGCTTATCAGAGTTCATTAGATGTTCAAAACACAGTACATTTCAAAGGAAGTCTATAATTTTCACAAGTCTTTTTGTAAACTAAAAAAATTAATCTGGTGTAGTATTGTATTAAATATTAATTATAAAGTCCTAGTGGTGCATGAAGTGGATGGTGAGGCCTTTCTACCAGGCTTGGCGGGTCTGTAGGTATCAGGATAACGGCGAGAAAATGATCCACAGGCAGTCAGATGAAGTTTCAGGAGACATAAAGTTTATTAATAAAGCCCTAACCACCATGTCCATGTCTCACATGGCTTCTAAGCTAAGCAGCTAAGCAGCTTCTTCTTTGTCTGCTGTCCCACCCTTCCCTCCAGGCCACACATCCCTCCCAGCTGTGGGAATTATGACCATCCAGGGAAGATAGCAGGAAGTTGAGGGAAGGGTAACAGTGTAGTAAAGTTGTTTAAACTTCTTGGCTACAAAGACAGAAAATCTTTTGGTTATGGCAGATGTTCTAGTCAAGCATCATTTTCTCTTTTCTAAGACTTATTCAATAATCTCCATGTTTGCCTATGATGCCTTTTTTTTTTTTTTTTTTAATTCTGGGGCTATTTGCCGGGGAGTGGGGAAGAACTAAAGAGTAAGTGATGAACAAACTTTGTAATGTTCAGGGGTTGCTCTCTGAAGTGCTCTGGGGAGCAAACTAGTGCCAGCCTCATGCGAGGCAAAGGCCTTAACCCCTACAATATTTATTGGCTGGCCCCTTTTGTTTCTGCAGAGAATCTTTGTTAGAAGTGATACAGCGATATAGGGACTGTAGGGAAATAAGCAGATTGAGATAAGAAAGACAATGGCTTCAGATAAAACTTTAAAATAATGGGCCCACGATATGAAGAAGACCTTCCTATCACAACTCCTGCTCTTTCTTCACCAGCCCCCTTTTCTTACCATCTTGTATATACAATGCATATCTTCTATGTACCCAATGTAGAATGATCACCCATCTCCCTAAGAAGATAAAAGAAGAAGCATAATAAACAAGGAGTGTGGGACATTTGTGGAGTTGGAGTAGCCAGTGTGAATGGGCTATGGAGGGATTTTTTTTTTTTTTTGTCAGTAATGGAATGTTGTCATGTGAATAAATTTTCATTTTCTCGCAGTTATCCTGATACCTACCGACCTGCCAGGCCTGGCTGAGAAAGGCTTCACCATCCACTTCATGCACTGCTAGGACTTTATAATTAATATTTAATACAATACTACACCAGATTAAATTTTTTTTAGTTTACAAAAAGACTTGTGAAAATTATAAACTTCCACCATAATCCTACTGGGAAGGAAGCAGGGTCATCACATGAAATAATCCAAACCAGGCTGAGGGTAAAACATATGTAGTCTGGCAATCTCTATGAGAGAGAGAGAGAGAGAGAGGAGAGAGAGAGAGAGAGAGAGAGAGAGAGAGAGAGAGAGAGAGAGAGAGAGAGAGAGAGAGAGAGGAGAGAGGGTGAGAGGAGAGAGAGGGTGAGAGGAGAGAGATGGTGAGAGGAGGGAGAGAGAGAGAGAAGTGAGAGGAGGGAGAGAGAGAGGAGAGAGGATTAGGGAGTAAGAACAGAGAGAGAGAGAGAGAGAGAGAGAGAGAGAGAGAGAGAGAGCTGCCTGCCAATCATTGAGTACAGAGACCACCCCTGGATTAGGGAGTAAGAACAGAAGGCCTCTCCTGAGCCAGTCCCACCCAGGTTTGCATAAGACTTGTAAAAACAATCTCTGTTTGGGGGTAAAAGCAAATTGTAAACAAACAGATACAAAGAAACTGGAATGATCTTTGCTTCGGGTAAAACAAGGTGACATAATTTGTATCCTCTTTGTTCTACAACAGCCAAAAACCACATATGACTACTAAGCATTTGAATTGTGGATAGTACAAGTGAAAAACTAGATTTCCAGTTTAAATTGAAATGCCTCCTGGTAATGGTTACATCATGGGACAGTTTAGTAAAGGCAGTTTAGGCCTTCTTTGCTTAGTTTTGGGACTCTATGTCCAAAAGCTTTCATTTTGTTTCCATGGCATTGAGCTCAAGAATGGGGGCTGGAACAATAGTACAATGGGTAGGGCATTTGACTTGCATACAGCTGACATGAGTTCAATCCCCAGCACCCTATATGGTCCCCCAAGTCCTCCAGCAGTAATTCCTGAGCACTGCCAGCTATGGCCCCAAAACAAAACAAAGAATATATAAACTGAAGTGAAAAGATAATGTAGAGATTTTTTTTTTTAACTTGAGATCATTGTGAATTACAAGACTTAGACAGTTGTATTTCAGGCATATAGTGACAGTGAATTAGGGCCTTTCCCACCACCGGTGTTGACTTCCCTCCACCATAGTTCCCAACATGCATTCCATACCTCCACCCTTAGTATCCTGGACTATCAGGTTCATTTTGTGTTTAGCTTATTAAGTTTGGGTCTCTTGATTACTCTTAATTATATTGTAGTTGACTTTGGCTTGGGTATTTAGATTTGACCTTTTTTTTTTTTTTTTTTTTTTTTTTTACTCAATGATCCTAAGACCACATGGACCTGAATCCCATCCACAACTTTTTTTTTCAATTTGTAGAAATATATAGAAATATGAGTTTCTAAGACCAAGTTCTAAGGTTCTATGAAAAAGGTGGGAGCCACTATTTAGAAGCTATAAATAAAAATAGGAGGAAGATTTGGCAAGATTTTTTTTTGCATAAGTGCAGTAAACATTGGGGAAACATTAGAAAGGAAATTTCCTTGGCCTAAGAGATACAGGGTGTCTCCACCTATAAAGCATACTGTCATAATACCAACTATAGGCTCTAGGCATGTTGGTTGTCCAACCCCAAGGTCTTTGTTTGTTTGTTTGTTTTTGGTTTTGGGGCCACACCCAGTGATGCTCAGGGGTTACTCTTGGTTATGCACTCAGAAATCGCTCCTATCTTGGGGAACCATATGGAATGCCGGGGGATCAAACTGCAGTCCATCCTAGGTCAGCCACATGCAATGCAAATGCCCTATCACTGCATCTCCAAGGTCTTTCTTTATGGATCCAGGAGAAGTTCTGTTTAGCTGTGGTTGTCAAAGTCAGTCTTCTGTAATTAGAGATCTTGGTTTTTGCACAGATCCTAGGATGAAGCCTAAGGTAAAATCTTTCTTTATGATCCCAGGAAAAGTTCTGCTCAGTCATGGTTGTCATAGTCAGTCTTCTGTAAGTAAAGATCTTGAGTTTTGCACAGATCTTAAAACAGAATGTCTTCTGATTTCATCTCACTATAAGGTGGTGAGGTAGGGCAGGCAACCTGTCCTTAGATCCAGTTGTTGTTATTTCCTCATTGTCAGGGTGTCATATGAACCTACTCTGGAGCATGTTGGTGCCAGAGCTATATTAGGGCTTTCCCCAAGGGGAGTGAGTTTGATTCCTGGTGCTGGTTCAGAAAACTGTGCCAGTTCTAATGTTGGGATCCAGGGTTTGGGGTAGACAGTCAATGTCTGATTGATTGAGGCCTAAGTCAAGTCCCTATGACTAATGTTCAGGGTAGGAGGCACTTCTGCACTATAAAATTTATGGGTTCTTATCCCTATTAAGTAAGAACTTCTTTCTATACATAAGATTTCCCTATGTTAGTGTGCCTATGCAAAAAGGAACAATGCCATATTATATTACTGGTGCATTCAGGGTTAAAAATAACAAGCTATACAGTCTCTATGCCGTGGTTTTGGCCTGAGCATGCATCCCAAGAAAGACTTTTCTACTAGAATTTCCTACAAAGCAGATTTAAAAAAGTATGGGAGAGAGGCTATCTCTACACATGGAGATAAACACAAAGAGCTAGAAGTATTAACGAAATGTGTTTATAGAAACATACAAAGAAAATATAGATATAACCTTTAAGTCTTTTGAGGGGGGATAAAATCTGGGGCACATTTTCATCCTGTTCCATGGTCTTGTGGAGATTAAGAAACCGTTTGTAGCAGTCAGGGATCAGGTAGTTTCCATGAACTGGGAGTTCCTCTGGAGCAGAATCCGGTAGCAAGCAATAGTCCACAGTGAGGGAAGGTGGGAGAAAAAGGGCTGCATAGAATGTGTCAGCAGGGGCTGTAGTTTCGACTTCTTGCCAGGGCGAGAGATTGGGGGGGGGGGCTGAGATGGTATCCTGTGAAAATAATGTTTTTGCTTCATAGACTGACTTCTGCTTATATGCCCAGTGATCTAGGCAACTAAGAGACAAGGCAATGAACAGGTACAGGTGTGCCTCACATGAATTGATGTATGTACTGATGGTGAGGCCCAAAAGAAATACTTGGTTTCAGAGTTGGATAGGACTCCCACTCCCCACCCTCAGATATGGCCATCCCCAACCATGTGCTTATTGGTGAAGCTATGGAGATTTTTTTCTGCACCTTAAGATAACCATATGTTGATTAATTTTATCAGATGATGTCTGGGTATGTTATTTTTATTAATATGTACCCTGTTCACGTATTTCAATATTATAGGCATGGCAAAGGGTATAACTTTCTTTCAAGATTTTGGCAGGTCTGGATAGATATTTTTTTTCTACTCTAGAGATAGTGCTGATACATTCCCACTATCAGTATATGAGTATGCTCATCTCAATAGACCAGTCCCAGCCCTGTAACATGTTTCATATTTTCAAATTGATAAATTAAAATGTCATTTAAATATACAAACCTTTTCCATAGAGAAAGTTCAACTGCTTGAGCACATGCTTTGTATATAAGAGAGCCAGGTTTCATCCCCAGTACCACATAATTTAAATACCACTGTGAGCAACTCTGAACACTGATCTGGGAATAGCCCCCCCAAAAGTTGCTGGGTGTGGTCCAAAACAGAAAAGGAAGAAAATTAATTTATAACCCTTACATATGCCTGGACAAAATGCTAAGAGAGCTACCATCTTTTTATTTCATTTTGTTTTGTTTTGGGGACCATACCTAGCTGTGCTCAAGGCTTATGTTTGAGCTTAGGGCAACAACATATAGTGGTGGGGATTGACATGACGCTCACCACAGAGTGATGAGTGCAGTTAGAGAAATAACTACATTGAGAACTATCCTAACAATGTGAATAAATGAGGGAAGTTAGAAAGCCTGTCTAGAATACAGACGGGGTGTGATGGGGAGGAGGAAGATTCGGAACATTGCTGATGGGAATGTGGCATGTGTTTTTTACATGACTGAAACCCAACTACAATCATATTTGTAATCAAGGTGTTTAAATAAAGATATTAATAATAAAAGAAAAATATTTAAAAATAATAATAATATAAATAAATAAATAAATAAATAATAAATAAAATGTGCCTGTCAATGAAGCAGGCTGGGCATGTGGAAATGACAGGATGGGGGGATGGGAGGAACCTTGGAACCCTAGTGGAGGGAAGTTGATACTACTAGTAGGATTGATGCTAGAATACTGTACGTTTAAAACACAACTATGAATAACTGTAAATCAAGGTACTTTTATAAAGTAAAACTTTTTTAAGTATTGTAGTTTGGATGTATGTTGGAACTACATCTAGCAGTGCTCAGAGGATTTTCCTAGTTTGGTGCTCAGGGGTCACTCCTGGAAGTGCTTGGGGAACCATGGAGTGCCAGGGATTAAACCCAGACCTCATCTACATGAAGCAAGTGCTCAGCTCATTGAGCCATCTCTCTAGCCCTAAAAAGGTTTCCCTCTTGAGAAACCTTTCTCCATTTATGTCTATTATACTTTGTTCTGTTCACTTTAACAGCAAAATTCTATTCACCCCGCTCATGCCTCCCATTCCTTTTTTCCTTTTCTCTTTTGGATGTGTTTCCATTTGGCTTTCACCTCACCCACTCCACCAGATCTGCTTTTACAAAAATGACCAATAATTCCATATTGCTAAGCCCAATGGTGGCTTTTAGTCCTAAACATACTTAAACTATCAACAAAATTAGTGGCATCAGAACTCCCTCATTCAATACTTCTTTTGGCTTCTTAGACACCTCTTTAATCTGTCACCACAATGTCCTGGTGGAACACTCTATTTTTACCCAAAACAAGGGCATTCCCCAGCACTCTCTTTTCTTTTTACCATTCTCTTTGGCATGTAAAAGTACACCCAGACTAGATTAGCTTGGTAGGTACTTTCATCTCTCATTTGACCCTCCTCTTCCTCCCTGGATTTGAGCTGGTCAATAAAAATAGGTTTCAGTTTGGTGGACCCAGAGAACTGGAGGCTAGAAGCCAACTGACTCCAGGCTTTTCTCCTTCATGGCAACCCTGTTTAATACCCACTCGCCCAGGTTTGGAAATATGGCATGTGGATTTATTTATAATGGCCAGTCTCTCACAGTGTCTTTTGTGCCTTCTTTTCATCCCATGGCCTTCAAATATTTGTGTCCTTTATTATTTGAGTTTCTCTAATCTACAAATGCTTGCTTACCAAGTCATCTCATTAAGCCCTAGATTTTAAATACTAACCATGATTCACCCCCAAATTTTTATCTCTAACTCAGACTTTTACCCTACATCAAATTCATGACAGCCATCACAATCTCCACTTCTATGTATCAAGTAAACATGTCCAAAATCAAGTTTTTGTTTTTCCTACTCAAATTTCCCTACTCAAATTACTTAAAATGACCCTGCATTACTTAGTTTCTCCCACATACCAAATTTATTAGAAATGCTATCAGCTTTACAAGAAATCCAAGATTTGACCATTTTTTGCCACATTCATTGTCACTTCCTACTCCAAACCACCACTTTTACCCACCTAAATAGTTGCAATAATCTTCCATCAAGTCCCCCTGCTTATGTCCATTACCCACTTTAAGACTATTTTCTACACAGGATCCAGGAAGTGCTTTGTAAAAAGCAGTTGTGACTATCCATTTCTTCCTTAAACCCTCCAACTAAATCTATATCTAATCTATGTGATACCCATGGTAGAGGAAAATGAGTGCTGTCTACTCTTCAAAACCCTAGTCTGTTATAAATCATGTAATGTGTGACAAGCAGAGTAAAAACCACTCTGTCTTGTACACTTGAGCTTTATTCATACTCAAAATACAGTGATCTCTTGAACAACCCACAATACTAGGGGTATGTATACTGAAAGTTTAGTCAAGCTTTGGGAAGATGGATGTAGAAAATAGCTATGCATAAACCACAGAAGGAGATAGGGCTCTAGGGCAGTGAATTCTACAACCTGTGATACTGTCAATGATCTAGAAAAGCAGAAAGTATACCAGATGGAGCATATCCTCTGGCAGATTCTTTGGTCTGTAGGGAGAAATTTAGCTGAGGAGCCAAAGAGAAGTTTCTGGAGTAAAATTTTAGTGGAGAGCCTCTGGTAATTTGGATTTACTGGATTATCAATATCCCCTGGATTAATGTCTATCAGCACAAGTTTACAGAAAATATAACAGAGGATGGCTATAATGACCTGTGATAAGCCAGTATTATCAACATAAAAGGCTTGAGATATGAAAGTCTTTTCATTGCCATATAATAATATATCCTTTCCTGATAAGTATACATATCTTACTTTATGTATGAATGTGATTTCTTTGCAAGTAGGCAGTGTCTTAATTAGCTGTATTTTTAGCATCTAACACAGTCACACATGTACACATATAATATTGAATAAATGCAATTTTTCTGGATTTCATCTGTACAATAAAGTTTGAGTAGATTAGCTATAAGTTAACTTTAAATTCTAGTGTCTCGCATTTTTCATTATTTTGTAAATAAAAGCTTCTATGTTAAATCTTAAGCACTCATAATCCATAATTTTGTTCTAGTCTTAATTTTCTTTTTCTTCTGATGAACGTTTTGGTACATGATTGTATAGGATGACAGCATTGCAAGAACTGCATAAATTTTTACATCCTGATGCCATTGCCTATAAGACAAGAAATTCAATACTGATGATGCTTTTTGTTTTTGAATACGGTGGCACTGAGTGATGTCTCTCCCCCACCCACATTTGCCACTTGTCTGGGCAAATATACTCACTGTTCAAAGACCAACTTAAATCATGAGTTTTCCTGTGCTTTATGCATGGATCTTATCTAATGCCCAGGTAAGAGAATTACATGACTTGAAAGAATGAAATTAGATGCTTGTGTGGGTGAGAGAAGATCTCTGTCAAGCACCATAGCTTCTTGAGGAACCACTAAATTTCCATCATGATCATTGAAGCACCTGACAACACTGGCATTGTCACAGAAATGATTGCCAGAGAGCCATGAACTTATAAAGAAATGGACCTCAATTAATCCTCATTCAAAGCCCTGTTTCATTAAACATTGAAACTCAAGGAAGCAATGTGATTGGCATCAGGTGCAGGTAGAAGAAAAGACCAAAATATTCAGAAGGTAGAAGTCTAAAGAACATGCATAGTTATAGTTATGGGACTTATTGGTTGTTGGCTGTTAGAAAAGAAAGGAATAGAAGGCAATTCTAAAGTTACTCAGTTAGACAAATGAGAAGAACAATGGGTGTCAAATGAGAAAGAATAAACTTAAAGGAATTACAATAAGCTCTGTTCTGGCTATGTTGAGCTGGCCATGTCAGACAAATAACTAGATGTTACAAATCTGAACACAAAGGGGAAAAAGAATGTCCTTTATCTCTCACCTTTATTCCTTCTAAACCAGTTATCTGTATCCAGAGATACAGCAGCTATTTGTTTTTTCAAAATTTATGCTGCAGACCCAGGATTATAATACTTTAACAATAGTTTTGTGCATGTATTGTTCAAACACCACAGAGTATCCATTTCCTTCTGTAACTGTTCCACGAACCTCTCCTACATTCTCTTTTTCCTAGGTAAGCTCAGTTCTGTAGAACAACTCTCTAGTTTTGTTGCCATTGGCCATTTGTTACTTCCTTACTATATTTCTTTATAACTCACATATGAGAAATTATTCTGTCTGTCCCTCTTCTTTTGGCTGACTTCACTCAGCATGATACCTCTAATTCCATCCATGTAGCCTCAAATCTCATAAATTAATTTTATTATTTTATTTATTCATTTTATTTTTGCTTTTAGGCCACACCCAATGGTGCTCAGGGGTTACTTTCTGCTCTGTACTCAGGAATTACTTCTGGTGGTGCTCAGGGGATCAATTGGGATGCTAAGAATTGAACCCAGGTTGGCTACAAGCAAGGCAAATGCCCTACCTCTATAATAATTCTTTGGCCATATATTCATCTTTTTTTTTTTTTTTTTTTTTTTTGGTTTTTGGGTCAAAGCTGGCAGCGCTCAGGGGTTACTCCTGGCTCTAAGCTCAAAAATTGCTCCTAGCAGGCTCGGGGGACCATATGTGATGCCAGGATTCAAACCACGTCCTTCTGCGTTTAAGGCAAATGCCCTACCACTGTGCTACCTCTCCGACCCCTAAATTAATCTTTTCTTGCAGCTTAGTATTCCTTTTTTTTTTTTTTTTAGCAATGCACACACACAGAGAGAGATAAAAATATTAGGAGTTTTACCCCTGCTATGTGCAGAAAAGAGTGAATGAATGAATTGGGAGTTCATATTGACTCTTTACAACTGTCGCACCCTAGATTCTACCTCTAAATATTCTTTAGTTACTTTGATCTGGCCATGCCAATGTCCCAACACTGTTCAAGCCATTGCCTGTGCTGCCTGGATAACTGAATAGTCATCCTTTCCCACAGGATTCCCTTTCCCATATTTGTCCTCTCCAACAGGTCACCATACATCAAACACTAAATTCTGGGTTGTAGTACAAGCAGTAGAGCACTTGTCCGCCCTGTCAGAATTCAGGGATGAAGGTTCCATCTCTCCACATTCATCCTCACACATTAAATACTTACATATTTCTTCATTGCACGGCAGATAAAGTCAAAGTTCTTAGCCCCACAGTAAGGCCTCTATAAGTGAACTAGAGCCTTATGTTTATCAAAACATATTATACAAATATATTTATTAATTGGGACTATGTGCTTAGCACTGTGTCAGTAACCTTGCGTTTATTGAATCCTTGAATGGTCCCAAGTAATATTTTCATTTTACAAGCGGGTGCCTTCGATTCTCACTTGCTCAAGCGCACCACTAGCTTTAAGGAGCTGGCTGTCAAAGTTCTTTCCTCCAAGGCAGTGTCTTGCTTGAAAGAAGGTGCCCCTTCCAGCCCTCAGCTCTTCCCAATCCAACTCCTAACCCTACACCCTAAGCCCTGCACCCTAAAAGGGCACCCACAGCCCAAGTTAGTCTTGTGCCGGGGCTCAAAGGAACCAATCACTCTGCAGTGGGAACAAGAGGCGAAAACTGTCCCCATATGAGGCTTTCTGCAGGGAACATGGGCCTAAGGCAAACCTTCCTCTCCAGTTGACTCGGGTGCCAGGACGGTGATTCAGGGTCCGTTAGCCTTGATCCTTCCACCCAGCCATCCTGGCTGGCTCTATTGCTACATTGGAAGTGGACTCCAGGACTCCAAGGGCACACCCTTTGGTGTTTGGAACTGGGAGATCTCGCAGGGGTGGGGGAACTTCACTTTGGTCGCTACTAAACCCATCTACTCCTCATCTTGCATGAGGAAAAGGAATAAGCCGGTTGGAGGTCAGGTCGCACACGTTTGCGCCCCATCCCTAATGTCCTGCAGCACCACAACTTTAAGCTGAGTTTACTAGCAAGCAGTCCTAGGAGGAGAGATGGTACCCAAGTCCCCAGAGCATAGCAGATGGAGACAAAGACTGGCGGGTGACCCTCCTGGAAGTGCTCCGATGCACAGTGCACCCAGATGTGTCACTGGAGGCGCGTCTAGGTCCCAGAGACTGGCACCACCAGCGGGCAGTATTGGCTCTGGAGTCCCGATCCGGATCCTTGCTCGGCCATCAGTTGCTGCTAGTACCCCGGCTGGACCCTGGGCAACAGCCGCGGTCGGACAAGGGCCCCCCTTTCGCCCCCGCGCGCCTGCCCGCCTTGCCCACTCCGAAGTGATGTAACCGGCCGGCGGCCGGCGCGCTCCGCTCTCCCCAACCGGGAGTTCGTCCTGCCTCCCGCCGAGCCGCGTGCCCAGAGTCCGACACACCGCTGCCAGAGCCCCGGGCACCGACGGGGCGCGGCTGCGGGACACGCGCTCCCGCCACCGCCCGCCTCCAGGGGCCGAGGAGCTGGGCACGGAGGACGCGCTTCCCAGCCAGCCACAAGGCGGAGAGTCCAGGGGGGGCAGCTGCGCGTCTGCCGAGTGTCCAAGCTGACTCGGACTGGCTTCTTCCTTCCCTGCTCCCTGGAGACGGGAAACCTCAGGTACCTGGGCGACCCCACTTGGTGGATGCTTGTGTGAGAAAGAGACTCGGGGTGCTGGACATGAAGGTAGTTAGAGAGACAAAGGGTGGTGAGTAGGGGAAGCGGGAAAGAGAGGGGAGAGGAGAGAGAAAGAGAAGAGAAAGGAAAGAAAGAGCAGAGATGAGAACGGAGAGATAGAGAGGAAGGGGGCAGGAGAGACAGGAGAAAAGAGTGTAGAGAAAGGAGAGGAGAGTGAAGGGAACGAGGAAGAGGTGAAGAGAAAAGAGAGGGGAAAGAAGAGAAAGAAAAGAGACAAGAAAGACTAGAGGAGGGAGAAGGAAAGGAGAGAAAGAGTTGATGGGTGAAAACGACTTGGATTCTGTTTAATCCTCTGTGGTTCTTCTGTCAGGGAAGAACAGATTTCTCCTGGTCCTCTGGCCTCCCTGGAGTTGGATGGAGTGAAAGATGCGGCCCGATGACATCAACCCGAGGACGGGGCTGGTGGTGGCCCTGGTCAGTGTCTTCCTGGTCTTTGGCTTCATGTTCACTGTCTCTGGGATGAAAGGGGAGACGCTGGGAAACATCCCCCTCCTAGCCATCGGGCCAGCCATCTGCCTACCCGGCATTGCAGCCATCGCACTGGCCAGGAAGACTGAGGGGTGCACCAAATGGCCAGAGAATGAGTTACTCTGGGTGCGCAAGTTGCCCTGTTTCCGGAAGCCTAAGGACAAGGAGGTAGTGGAGCTGCTGAGGACCCCTTCGGACCTAGAGTCAGGCAAGGGGAGCTCCAATGAGCTGGCTAAGAAGGCGGGCCTCAAGGGGAAGCCTCCCCCACAGGGGCAGAATGAGGTGCCCATAGCCAGTTCCATCACTTCCCCGACCCCTACCCCCACGGAGGAAGGAGAATACCAGAGCCCTGTCCAGAGTGGGCATCGGGAAGAGACTTCCAGATACTTGGATGGCTATTGTCCGTCGGCCAGTTCCCTTGCCTACAGTGCCTTGGATGCCAAGTGCTCTGCCTGGGACAGGTCCGAGTGCCCTGAGCCTGAGGACAGCATCTTCTTTGTGCCCCAGGACAGTATCATCGTTTGCTCCTACAAGCAGAACAGCCCCTATGACAGATACTGTTGTTACATCAATCAGAGCCAAGGCAGGTGGGACCATGAAACAATAGTCTAGGGCGGGTTTTGCAGAAGAAAGTTCACTGTACTGCTAGAAATGTGACTACCTTCAGCTTCCAAGGAAGACACCTGCCCCGCTCCTACAGCCTCAAACTGTTAGAAATGGGTATATGATGGGAGTGCAGACTTCCAGTGCCAGAGAGCAGTGTAAATAGGCATGTTGGGGGCACATTTTAGAGAAAGATATTAAGGATTAAGGACACTGGAAGAGGCTGTGAATAGGTGAGGACATAGTTCTGATTGTTTTTTAACCATTGAAATCAAGTTGGCTGCTTTGTAACTCTAAAACTTTGTAAAACGACCAACCTTTCCCTCTCCTCCGGCTTCTAACTCTGGAGTGGGCTGCCAAGTACAGGCATTATAACATGATCCCTGGACTATCCCTAGGGGGAGTGAGCTGCTCTTTAGGTCTGGAGAAATTGAGAATGATTGAATGCTTCATAATAGAATATTTACACCTGATATTTGCTGGGAGTGGTGGTGGGGTTCAGGATAGAATAGTAGTGTCCCTGTTGAAGCCAGAGCAAGGTGTTAAAGAAGATGAATTATGTAAGTGATTTGTTTGAATATTCTCTGACAAATATTGGAGAATTCAAATAAAGTGAAATTATTGTGACCAGTTATGTAAAATTTTTTTAACATTTTTCAGATGATTCTGTTAAACTTTTCATTAAAATGGACTTTCTGGGTCTTTATCCAGTATTTTTAACATTTACTATTATTCATGTATAATTTCCTCATCAGGTGCAAAATGACTTGATGTAATATTTTCATAGATCAGAATTTTCTTTCATCAAGTCATAGTGTATTTTACATATATATGTATAAGTGTCTAACATTTTGGGAAGACATGTACTGGTAATTATTATTCCTGTATGCCTTTTAAAACCGAAAGAATACAAATTCTTGAACTTTATGCAGAATTCATATGAAATGCAAAGGTTAAACTTCTGGAAATGTCATTATTTATATAGCTGTTTAGTACTCCTCCAAATTGTAAATTCCAATGAAATATAATTATTTGTATATTTAATTGAGCACATTTGTTTCTTTTTTTTATTAAGCTCACCTGATCTATGAACATTACATGACAAAACTCCATTTTAATTTATAATTAATGTTTTGCTGCTGAGGGAAAAATATCACAATGGTATCACAAAATGTATTTGCTATTTTACTTGCTCAGTTGTAGCAAACAAGAAAGCAATTGATCAAAATATCACTGAGCCCTATTGAAAAGAAATTATGTAGTTTTTTTTGTTTGTTTTGTTTTTTTGCAGAAAACATGGTGCATTTTATCTTGGAGGTCATAAAATATTTTCATCCTTCAGAAAATGGTTATCTAGTTTTTAATAGTCAGAATATTCCATCCTCTTTTTCTAAAAAGGGAAATTGAGGGGGAAAATTGGGGGCATGGCATACCTCTTTTCTGTATTTCCAGTCTGACCCTACAATTCCTAAAATGTTGCCAATATTTTGTCTTAAGAAGTATGCCTTTTAGTTTAGGACAATATCTACTTTCTGTGGGAAGATAAAATTTTACTTTTCCATCAATATATATAATAAAAGTAAAACATATTTCACCCCTTAAGACATAATTTTAAATCAAGTTCAATATCAAAAGCATATAATTACTTTAATCTGACTTAAATGTCAGAAAGTAAGGTATGTGATCTTTGGCAAACTATGTCTTCTCATACCTCAGTTCTCTAAAATGGGGAGAATGGGTCTAACTAATACTAGATTAGTTCATTCCCAGTTTTAATATTCTCTAAAATATATCAAAGGCATTTTATGTATTGCCAAAAAAATAAGTTACTGTAAAGTGCATGTGAAAGCTATGTAATTCACAATAACAATTATGTGATATGGACTAAATTCTTGCTACTACTCAAAATAATTTTGTAGATATATGAAAGTATATTTGTTTTATTAAAAATATTATTTATACAACAAAATACATTTCTGAAAATAAAATAAAACTATTAAGAGTACAATATTTTTGAGAAAAAAATTTAAATATTGGTATAGTCCCAAACAAGCTCATACTCCTGCACTAAATGTTTATGAAATCATAATGCCTCTCAATAATTCTCATACGTTTTTCAATGAGTGAAAGGTGCTGGATAATTCATGGGAATTAAAATATTATCAAGTTGGTCTGCTATTGTGGACATCTATAAAGGTAAGGAGACAGACATAGAGAGTAACATTCAAAGAGATTGAGTAAACACTACAAAAGGTCTGAAAGGAGTTTTTTCCTTGAATTAGTAGGGATGGTGTGGGAGGTTAAAAAAGTTATCTGGTTTCTTGAAACCAGCTGAAACTCTGTCATCACACACACACACACACACAGAGAGAGAGAGAGAGAGAGAGAGAGAGAGAGAGAGAGAGAGAGAGAGAGAGAGAAAGAGAGAGAGAGAGAGAGAGAGAGAGAGAGAGAGATACTCCAATTTTTAATTCCAAAGGCAGTTATTTGGAACTAAAAGTTATCTCACTAGGTTTCCAAATTCTATTTAAGAAGGAATTTTAGATGTTGTTTTTCCTACTACCTATTCAGCCTTAAGACCTAAAAATTTGTATTTGAGGGAACATTTTGCAGTGGTAAAATAACAGTTTGAAAATTTTTAACTGGAGACATAATTTTGCCCAGAAAGAATAAAATGTGTGATTTTACATATGAGCTTTTTTTGATATCTTAAATTAAGCAGCTCCATTCTGAGATGAAGTAAGGTGTTAGTAACTCAATGACACAAATTAACTCTTGGTAAGTACCATTCAGAGTTAAAGATCTTTTTTTTTTATTAATTTTATTAAAACCATTGTGATTTACAAAGTCCTTCACAGTTGGATTTCAGGCATACAGTGACAGTGAATTAGGGCTATTCCCACCATCAGTGTTGACTTCCCTCCAACAAAGTTCCAGTAGTACATCCTATATATACCTATATATACCAGCACCCTTGGTCTGCTAGTGTAACAAGCTCATTTTAGTTTAGATTGTTCTAGTTTGAGGTTTTTTTTTATTCTACTGTTGTTGACTTTGGCTTGGATGTTTATACCTGTCCTTTTTTATTTATCTCCACCAATTCACCTGAGACAGTTGGCCCCTGGCCCCTATTCTCTTTTATTTATTCTCAATTTTATAGAAAAATTAAGAAACATGAGGTAAAAGAGTCTAATTTATGTCCCAAGTTTCTATTAAAAAGACGGGATCCTATCTAGAAGATAAAAATAATTTTTTAAAAGGGGGTGGTATTTTTTTTTTTGCATAGGTACAGCAAATGTTGGAGAATTTAGAAAGGAAAACCCTTGGCCTAATAAACCCTTGGCCTATCCTTGAAGCATCCTGTCATAAGATCAACCACAGGCTCCGGGTATACTCCAAGGTCTTTCTTCATGATATCAGGAAAAGTTCTCCTCAATCACAGTTGTTGCAGTCAGACTTCTGTAATTAGAAATCTTGGTTTTTGCACAGATCCTGTGTCAAAGCAGGGTGTCACTGAGCTTCTTCTGATTTTATCTCACCGTTAGGTGATGAGGCAGGGAAACCTGCCCTGAAGATAAGTTGTTGCTGTTTTCTAATCACCAGGGTGTTCTATTAGCCCACCAAGTCAGTGCCAGGGTGGCATTAGGGTCTCCCCCAGAGGAAGTTTGATTCCTGGTGTTGATGCAGAAAACCATGCCGGTTCTAAGGATGGTATCCAAGGTTTGGGGTTGAGTGGTTGATGTCCAACTAAACAAGAAGAACTGAAAAAGGAGAAATAAGAATAAAATGTCTGAACCCAGTAGAGGAAAACAAAATAACTTATTCCAATCAAGAATTTCTGAAGGTTGTTAATATAAACAGAGTAGACATGAATATAGTTCCTATCATCCTTAAAGAGAATATTATACAAATATAAAGTTAAGTCAGCATTAGTTTCTCTTTTTTACTATTGATCCAAATGGCCACTTAAACTTGATTTTAGGAGGCCAGTGAGATAGTATAGCAGGTCAGGCCCTTGCCTTGTACATATGGCTTCCCAACCAGTGCCAGGAGTGATTTCTGAGCACAAAACCAAGAGTAAGTCCTATGCACCACCATGTTTGACCACCCACCCCCCCAAAAAAAACAAACCCAAATAAATTCTTGGTTTCAATAGGGATTTCTGAAATCTTCTCTGTTGATTTTCTCTGCCTCTAAAGCCCTATTTATTATACACATGAGAGACTTTATTTTCCAAACTGTCTCTTAATTTAATATGATTTAGCCAAGATCACTAAGTTGGAGCATATGTAGACAACTGTTTCAAGATTTAGTTTCTAATGTACTCATCATGGCAAACAAAATTCAGGTATAGTTAAATCTAGGCTCTCTTCCAATCACAACTCCTTTGTGTTCTTAATACTATCTACCACACTTTGCTAAAAGTATCTCATGATATATTTTGATTATTATGGGTTATTAAGAAATATTAAGTTGGCAAGTGTAGGATCAGAAGGTTCATTATCTTTTTCCACTTTTTAACACCTAACCTGTAGTTATTTAGTAATATTTTTCCTCTGTACCACTATTGGAGCATTTATTTGGTGAATTCACTTTTAGTGCTATTATTTTTATAACATATAAGCCTGTTTCTGAAAATTGACAGCACTACTATCTTGACTAAACTATTCTATCACCATTTTAGCAAATTTTCATAGAAGCAGGCATCTACTACATGCATAAGCAGATTAGATATTATAATTTATAATTATGTGCTCTTCCCTGCTCTTTTAATTATATCCTAAGTATAACCTAAATATGTTTTCATGTTTCATGCAGAGTTACTAATTATCATTCAGCAATTGTGTAATGTGCCATCTTAGTGATGTACCCTAATTTGTCATGTCATTACTTACCGCTAGCCAGACACATTGTTCTATGGATGGTTTCATATGTTTGGGTTTTTTTCCTATTGCTGATAACAGGGCTACTTTAATATATGCTATTTTCTATAGAGAGAAAATTCACTAAAGAATTTATCTCCTGTTGGGAATGTAGCTCAGTAGTAGAGTTCAGGCTTTCCATGTATAAGCTCTAAGTTCCATCCCTGAAACTGAAAATAAATAAATCTCTTAATAGATGAGAATAAGGGCAGGATTGTGTAAATGAACAAAGTTTTATAGTACTGCCACTTACATAATGAAAAGACAGTTGGAAAGTAAGCAAGCATTTAAATCAGTGGCAGGGATATCATACTGTATGTAAGGCACTTGCCTTTATACCTGGCTGACCTGAGTCCAGTCCCCAATTACCACATATGGTTCTTTGAGGACCACCAGGAGTGATTTCTGAGCACAAAGCTAGGCATAAGCTATAACCAAAGTCAATTATGGTCCAAAAATACTAGGCAATATTTTGAAAATATTTTCTTGGAGTATTGCATCATAAATAATATGCTATTTAGTGTATATGCTATTTTTGTATATTTTTTAGCTATTCACTACTTCCAAATAAACTGGAAATTCAGATTTTCAATATATTCTACTCATGAGTTTTCTATGTTTCAGTTTCTAACTGGGAAAATTAAATTGAATATGGAGATGCAAACAAATCACCAGATTAGAGCTTGTCTCAACCAAATGTTTCAGTAAAGAATCAGATTCCACTTAGTCTCCAGTTCAGTTTCATAAAAGCACACCAGAATGGAGTCAGAAATCACCATTAGTTTCTTATCACACAGGATGCTGTCTTTATTGACACTTCAAAAGAAAAAGTTTCTAGAGGGTATTGGCAACATATACTAGTGAGGCTGGGGTTGCTGATATTAGCTTGTTCTCCAATCATGGGCAAATTATTCTGGATCTGAGACCTGTTTAAGATCCCATCTCTCTTTCCCATCATTCTTCCTCTATGATTTTGAATGTTTTGTCCCAAGGTGTCACAGAACAAGACAGATTAATTACAAACAGGACAGAAAGCTATTTCTTGTTCTTCTCTTTGACAAAACATCATTAAAACTTAAAACTTCAACTAGGTTACTCTGTCAATCCCAGTGGGGGGAAAATTTTTTTATAAAGTGTAGGAAAGTTTAAAATTAAGTATGAGATTCAGAGACCTGGCTCATTCTGAAATAAGATCATCACCATTCAGTAGTTCTTCCAAACAAGCTTGGGTACTAGCCCAAGCCATACAATTTATCCCAAACTATCAGAGCACTCATACAATTCAACTACAGTGGATCTTTTATGATTCATTCTAGGTTCTCCTTTAGAAGTTGTAGGCTGGAGTGCCTTTATGAGTGGATAAGATGAGGAGCTGAAGGAAATAATTGGCAGTACAGAACTTTCTGTTTAGAAATAGAAGAGCTAACAATCTCTGGCTATGACAATATTTCCAAGGTATCAGAAAAATGGTACAGGGGTTTAGTTGTTTGCCTTGTCTGTGGCTGACCTTAGATTATATTTCTGGCATTACATTTGATTCCCTAATACTACCAAGAGTGATCCCTAAGAACTACCAGGTATGACCCACCTCCTCACCAACTCTCCACTTCACTAACTCTTTGACCACTTCTAGAAGATATACTAAGGAAATAAAACAAATAGAAAATATGTAAGATATAAAGAGTAAAGCAGAATGCTAGAGAATTTTTATCTGTTTTTAATGATCAAGAAAAGAAATATGTACATTAATTTGTATCTTAAATAATGTCATAAACCAATATCACTACTAATGTCTTGACAAAAATTCTAATCTATTTATTTTCTACTTGATTATGCCTGCTAATATAATCTAATATTATGTCCAAAGATAACAATGGAATATTCAACTACATGCCATAAACTCCTGTTCCAGAGCTCATTCGTTGAATATATTATTGTGATTTGTTTTCAATTTTAGGTAGTTTATCATTACATCAGAATTCTCATTATTTTAGGGAAGAAACTTTTTAGGAAAAAAGTGGAACAAAGATGCTCAAGACACTCAAGATGATTCTTCATGGTGTAGACTTCTCTTACAGTGCTCATTATCAATCTTAGTTTTCCTGAATTGAATAACTACTATTGTTTATAAAAAATATTTCTATACACAATCTAACCCAGGAAGCCTTTATTCAGTAAAGTTTACCCTCACCAATCATAATTGGCCTAGAAATGGAAAACCTTTCCATCTGACTTGCCGGCTTTATATTTTTTAAGTGTTCTGACCCATTTCACCTGGGTCAGCTTTTCAACTGTAACCTATGGATCAATCTTCAGTGTCTGTCTATGTGTGTGCATGAGTGTATGTGTTGACCACCTCAATGTTTGTCTATTGTCCATCTGTAATATATACATATGTCTGTCTATGTTGTATTTTGTCCTTCGCCCTGTTATATATAACTCCTCAGTCCCTCCTCCCCTTCCCACTTTACAAATTCTTTCCTAGCCCTTCACTCTCTCATTCCCGATCTGTTAATCCTTCCCATTTAACCCTTTTTACTTTCAGTTCTTTTTTTTTTTTTTTTTTTTGGTTTTTGGGCCACACCCAGCGATGCTCAGGGGTTACTCCTGGCTGTCTGCTCAGAAATAGCTCCTGGCAGGCACGGGGGACCATATGGGACACCGGGATTCGAACCAACCACCTTTGGTCCTGGATCGGCTGCTTGCAAGGCAAACTCTGCTGTGCTATCTCTCCGGGCCCTACTTTCAGTTCTTAACTGCTCAGGAACTAGAGCATTCCCCACCCCCAACCCAGTCAGCTGACAACCAGCTCCCAAAGTGAAAAGACAGGTTCCCAGCATGCCTTGTCTCAGCCCAAAAGAAGCTGACACCACCACTGCTGCTGAAAAATAAAGGCGGCCCCTTCTCTTCCACCTCCCTTTGCGGTGGACTGTTGCTCACTACCAGATTTAGTTTTTGAGAAGCCCCCAGCTTGAGGACATTTACTGATATGTGACTGCTGTGAGCCATTTTTCAGACTCCACAAGACCATATCACAGGTTGAAGCTGTGCTCCAGATTTTATTCCCCTCCAAAAAAAATTATTTCAAAAGACTTTAAGAGGGCATGTATATCTCCTTTGTATATTTCTTTAGATGTATTTCCTTAATAGGTATAATTCTTATCGTCTATTTCCTTATGTAGTGACAGTTTTCCCCCATTTCTTTTTTTGAATCTATTTAGTAGGAAATTCTAGTAGATGAGTTTCTCTTGGGCTCCAAGTTCATGTTATAACCAGGTTATAGGGACTATTTAGCATGTTATTTTTATTTCATTTAATTTAATTATTTATTTATTTATTTATTTATTTTTGGGTTTTGGGTCACACCTGGCAGTGCTCAGGGGTTACTCCTGGCTCTATGTTCAGAAATCGCTCCTGGCAGGCTCGGGGGACCATATGGGATGCCAGGATTCGAATAACTGACCTTCTGCATGAAAAGCAAACACCTTACCTCCATGCTATTCATCCCCCCTTTTTTTGTAGCATATTATTTTTACCCCCATATGCACCCGAGGTACCATGTGGTGTTGTTCCTTTTTTGCATAAGCACATTAAAATGGGGGTATCTTACATGTGGAAACAATTTCTTTCCTAATAGAGATAGGAACACATAAATTTTATATTTCAGTGAAGCCTTAAACCCTGAACACTTCTCATAGTGACTTTTTTTTTCATTGATTTAAGAAGATCAGACATTGGCCATTCACCCCTGAACCTTGGATCCCACCTTTAGAACCAGCACAGTTTTCTACACCAGCACCAGGAATCAAACTTCTACCAGAGAAGGCCCTGACTTTGCCCTGGCATCAACTTGATCCAGAGTGGATTCATATGACACACAGAAGACTTGGTAATCCTGCTTTCAGGGCAGGCACTGCCACCTAATGGTGAGATGAAACCAGAAGATGCTTTGTGTCACCCTGATTTGGACATAGGATCTGTACAAAAACCAGGATCTCTAACTACAGAAACCTGTAGAAACCGCAATAACTACAGAAACAGAAATAACCATGACTGTGAAGAACTTTTACTAGGACCACAGAGAAATATTTTGAGATTAGACAATTTAGTATGCCCGGAGCCTGTAGTTGGTCTTATGGCAGATTGCTTCATGGGTAAGGTCCCTGTTTTTAGGCCAAAGGTTTTTCCTTTTAATTTCCCCCATATTTTGCTCTGCCCATGCAAAAACAAAACAAAAAAACTACCACACACACCTTTTTTTTTTCTTCATTTCTTACCTTTTAAATAGGTTCTCCTGCCTTTTTCATAGAACATTGGGACACAGATTACTTTATCTCACCATATATTTCTGCAATTTTTCATAAAACTAATAAGAAAGGAAAAAGAATGGCCAGGCAGTTTCAGATGCATTGGCTGGGAAATAAATGACTAAATATTCAAGCCAAAAATAACAAAAATAGAATAACAAAATAACAAAAATAGAATCAAGGGACCTAAATTTTAAACAATCTAAACTTAAAGGGGCCTGTTATTCTGCCATGCTAGGGGGAAGAGTGATGGTATAGAATGCACTCTGTGTCCATTGGCAGAGGGAAGATGACACTAAGGGTGGAAAAGGTCCTGACTCATTGTATATCTGAAAATCAACTATGAAGAACTCTGTAAATCACAATTGCTTCAATAAAATTAATTTTAAAAAAAAGATCTGAGGTGACAAGTTTTCCCAAGACCACTTTTTGAAGAGGCTTTTCTTGATCCACTTTGTATTTCCTGCCCCTTGATCAAAGATTAATTTATTGTGTTACTGGGGGTCTGTCTCAGAAAACTCAAGTCTATTCCATTGATCAGAGGATTTGTCTTTGTATCAATACCATGTTAATAATAATAATAATAAATGTTAATTGCTTTCTAGTACTTTTTTACATTGGGGAAAGTGATGCCTCTCATCTTTTTTTTTCCGATGATTTCTTTAGCCATTCATGGATGTTTGTTGTTCCAAATGAATTTCAAGAGTGTTTGATCTGCTGCTTTGAAATGGGTATCCTTAGAGGGATTGCATTAAAACTGTACAATGCTTTGGGAATTATTACCATTTTAGTCATGTCATTCCTTCCAATCTATAAGTAGGGTATATGTTTCCTTTCCCTTAAGCCCTCTTTTATTTCTTAAGCAGTGTTTTGAAGTTTTCATTATATAGGTCTTTCACCTTTTTAGTTAAGTTGACTCCAAGGTACTTAATTTTCTGAGGCACAATTGTAAATGAGATTGTTTTTAAATGTCTCTTTCTTATCTTTTAGTATTTGTATCTAAAAATGCCATGAATCTTTTGTAGCCTGTCACATTAATATGTAAACTTATTGTTGCTAGAAGCTATTTGTAAGAAACTTTCAGATTTTGTAAATATAGTATCATGTCATCTGCAAACAGTGAGAGCTTGACTTCTTCCTTTCCTATTTTGATGCCCTTGTTATATTTTTCTTGCCTGATTGCTATAGTAAGTACTTCCAGTACTATGGTAAATATAAATGGTGAGAGAAGGAATACTTGTCTTGTTCCAGATGTTAGAGTAAAGCTTTTATGTTTTTCCCACTGAGTATAATATTTGCCATTATCTTGTGGTAAATGTATTTGACTATATTGGAAAAGTTCCTTCCATTCCCATCTTGTTGAGAGTTTTTATCACGAATGAGTGTTGGCCTTTATCAAATGCTTTTCTCGCATATATGATCATATGGTTTTTATTTTTCTTTTGTTGATATGGTGTATTATGTTGATTGATTTATGTATTTTAAACCATCCTTGCATTCCTGGGATGAAACCTATTTGGTCATGGTGTATGACCTTCTAGATGAGATATTGGAACCTATTTGCTAGAACTTTGTGCAAGGATCTTTCATCTGTGTTCATCAAGGTTATGGGCCTGTAGTTCTCTTTTCTTTTTTTTTTTTTTTTTTTTTTTTTTTTTTGGTTTTTTTTCTCTTTTCTGGTGTCTTTGTCATTTTTTTTTTTTTTTTTTTGGTTTTTGGGTCACACCCAGCAGCGCTCAGTGGTTACTCCTGGCTCTATGCTCAGAAATTGCTCCTGGCAGGCCGGGGGACTATATGAGATGCTGGGCTTCAAACCGCCGTCCTTCTGCATGCAAGGCAAACACCTTACCTCCATGCTATCTCTCCGGCCCTGTCTCTATCTTCTTTTGGTATCAGAGTGATATTAGCTTCCTAGAAACTATTTGGATTGTTGTGTTTCTTCAGTTTCCTGGAAGAGCCTGAAAAGGATTGGCAGTATGTCCTCTTGAAAGGTTTGAAAGAATTCACTAGTGAATTCACCTAGGCTTGGACTTTTTTGTTTTGGGTAATCCTTTTTGTTACCATTTCAATTTTCCCAATAGTGATATGTCTGTTCAGATATTTCAGATCATCTTGTTCAACTTTGGAAGGTTATGAGTTTAAGAATTTGTCCATTTTCAAGGTTCTCTTGTTTTGTGGCATAAAGTTTCTTAAGGTAATCTCTGATTTTTCTTTACATTAAAGCAGTCTATGAAGTAACCTCCCTTTTCATTTCTAATTTGATTTATTAAGTTTCTCTCTTTTTTTCTATATGAGCTTTGCTAGAGGCTTATTAATCTTGTTTGTTTTTTCAAAGAACAAACTCTTGCCTTCATTGATTCTTTGATTATTGGGGAATTCCAGTTTTTAATTTCTGCTCTGAGCTTTGTTATTACTTCTATAAGCCTATTTTTTGTCCCTTTTGTTGATAATTTTCCAATTTTTAAGCTGTGCTTAAAAGCTATTTAAACTATGTATGTATAAAAGCTGGAATAAGGCTCAGAGACAACAGAGGTAGGGCTGAAAGTGTGGAAAGGATAGGCTCACAGTTTGAAGCTCACCACAAAGAGTGATGAATGCTGTTAGGGAAATAACTGTACTAACAACTAGCATGACAATGTTAAAGAATGAGGGAAGTAGAATGCCTGTCAAGATACAGGCAGGGGCTGGGAAGAAGGGGGGCATGGGTGGTGGGAATGTTGCACTGGTGAAGAGGGGTATTCTGTTTATGGCTGAAACCCAACTACGAACATGTTTGTAATCATGGTGCTTAAATAAAGACTTATATAAAAAAAGAAGGAAAAATTAATAGATAAGCCTGTGGGATAAATCTATTTGAGGCTTACTGAATAATAGAAAAGCAACTTCCAAAGATAAAGTTTATCGAGAAATTCAGGAGCTATTATTTGAAGTAAAGCCTAAAAGATTTTTGTAAATATTGTGAGAAAATAAAATTTTCGCACCATATTATTATGTTTTAAATGGGTATTTTTTAATATGGTGAGTCAATCTTCTGGCTTTACCAGAAAAATAGTCTGAAATCTATGCACTAATGACATCTAAACCCAAATTAAAAAATAAGATTGCTCTTTAATTTTAAGTTTTTACTCTATTTACTTTTTAAAACCACACCCAGGGATACTTGGGGCTAACTCCTGGCTCTGTGCTCAGGGATCTCTCCTGACAGGGAGAGAATCCACATGGGGTGCCAAGAATTGAAACTTGGTTGGCTACATGCAAGACAAGCTTCTTATCCATTACATTATCTCTCTAGTCTGATATATATACATATATATACATGTATTTATATATACACAAACATATAAAACCTATTAAATTTGCCATGAACATGTAAGGAACTGAAGAATATTATAATGAGTAAAGTAAGTCAGAAGGAGTAGAAACAGAATGAACTCTTTCATGTATGGGACTTAAGTATCCATAGCAAGGGCCAAAGACAGCACAATGACAAAATTGATCTACACAATTGAGTTTTTTGGTAGGAGGGGTTTGAAAGGGAGTAGCATTGAGGTCCTTGGGGAATGATTGTAATGCATTAGGTGATGGGTGTGGTCTGGGTTGATATACACTAGAAATAATTATGAATAATATTTTAAATTACAAAATATCTATCAATAAAAATAGATTTTTAAAAGCTCTGATGATTATTACTGTGCCAATGCTTTCATATTTCCCATGATCCCACATCATTGAGAAAGTCCAGGTAACTGCTTATTACAACGCCTGGTAGAATGACCCTCTGTGCTGAATCACAGCCCACCCACTCCTTTTCTGCTACAGCTTCTACCACTGTTTCCCTTGGAAACCAAAGGAGCAACTGCCAGTAAAATCATCTCCCTCCCTCTTCACTCAGCAACCCAGGGACTAACAGCATATTTCCTTGCTTATTGAAACTGTTGGTGGGAACAGCATACACATAGAGGACAATATAAATAAAGCCGTTTTCATATTGGATCAACCACATTGTGCATACTATCTGGTCCTTCTTGGATGATTTTATTATTATTATTATTGTTCATATTATGCAACACACATTTCTTCCCTAAATTAATTATTTGTTTAAACAAATCTTTTTCAAATAGATTTCAAGTCATTTCAAGTCTCAAAAAGACCTGGTCTTCTGCTTGGCACTCCTTACATATTGATTAATACAGTATGATTAAAATGACTATTGCCCAATGATAAAAATTTCTTTTTTTGTTGTTTTTTTTTGGGGGGGACCACACCCGGTGACATTCAGGGGTTACTGCTGGCTATGTGCTCAGAAATCACTCCTGGCTTGAGGGACCATATGAGATGCCGGGGGATTGAATCACAATCTGTCCTAGGCTAGGGCAGGCAAGGCAGACGCCTTACCGCTTGCACCACCGCTCAGGCCCTCCATTGATCATTCTTGTCCAAATCAACTATTACAATTATGATTGCCAAATTGTCACTTTTTATCATTTACTCTACTTTTTTTTAAAAGAATAAAAATATTTTAATAAATTCTCATTCATAATGTTTCGGAACACTCTAAGCTCTAGAATCCATGTCTACTGCAGAGAGAAAATGAGGCCACAAAGAGAAACAGGTTTTCAGGGCTCTTCAGTTACACCAATTACTTTTTTTTTAATTTTTATTTTGATCATATTGGCTTACATATCTTTCACAGTAGTATTTTAGGTACATATTAACATTGAATCAGGGGAGTACCCAACAACAAATTTGCCCTCCTCCATCCCCGTTTCCTTCCTGCAACCCATATCCCCCACTATCACCCCCCGGGCTACTAGAGTAGGTGGTCCCCTCTTTGCCTAGCGTCTAGCTTACTATTAGTGATCATATATCTGTTTGGTCCTAAAAATGGGCAGAGTCCTTCTAGACTGAGGCTTTCAACCTCAGTTTGAGAGAGGACAAGAAAAAGGTAATTGACTTAAGCTCCATTCTAGTCTTTAGAAGGAGAGTTTCTGCTTAGAACTGGGAGAGGCTGGAATTTATGACTTTGGCCGCTGGGGCCTTCAGGCCCCTCTGTTCTCTCTCGAAAGTTCACAGGCCCTGGGCCTGCGGTTTCTACTGCTGAAGTTCTCCCAGCTGGCAGTTTCTCCAAGCTGCCTCAGCTTGGGCCCTTCTCCCTGGGTTGATAAGAGAGATTTCTTTAATAAAATCTTGGGGACTTGTATTTCCCCAAATAGATGAAAAATGGAATACTCAATCTAGGCTCTCATCATTCCCCTTGACTCAAAACTCGACCCCCCCAAACTTTCCTGAGACTTTAGCATTTGTCCCCACCCACAAATTGCCAGTTCTGTGACTGAAGTGGGGTGAATAGCGAGCATATTTTGAGGGAGCATTTTTGTATAAAAGAGGTATGGAGTCAGGAGATTGCCCCCTTCCTATTACTGTTATGTGCATAAAAGAATAAAACATTTCTTTTTGCAAAAAAAAAAAAAGAAAAAGGTAATTGAAACACCACAACAATACAGAAAGAAATATCAAATTAAATATCCAGTGAGCACTACAGCAATAAAGACAAGCACCACACAATAGTCTCGGTCCTGAAATCAAACCATGCTGGAGAACAAAAAGAAAGAGAAAGATAAGATGAAATAAAATAAAATTGGAGACATCAACTTCAATATCTACACCAAAATAAAGAAGTCAAAAATAATCAATAAATAAATATATATGTGGATAATATGATTATTTTGTGCTTTTTTTTTTTCTTTTTCCCCTTACATAGGCACAGTAACTATTGGGGATATTATGGAGAGAATTCCCTTGGCCTAGGAGATTCAGGGTTTCTCCACCCCTGAAGAATACGTCATGGGATTAACTTTAGATTCCTTGCATGATCATTTACTCTCCCCTCTGTGCTTTTGTGGTGTATGGAAGACTTCTGCTTCATTTTGGTGTCTGTCATTTACTCTACTTTTACTAGTTGGACTACTATACCAGGGGAAAAAGCCTTTTCTGAAGACAGAATCCCCAAAAATCTAAAGTATATGTTTTGTTGTACATAGAAGGCCTAGATTCAACCCTAGCACCTCAAGAGAATCATGCTAAGAATAACCTCCAAGAACCACCTGTTGTACCATGAAATAACGACAATAACAAAGAAATACCTCAAAAAATTATACAAATTGAACAAAATTTAAAATTGTTTTTACTTCCTTTTATTTGTTCTTTTATATTTATAGAAGTTGGAGTTGCAGGTTATTCTTTTAGGTAACAAGTATTAATCTATTATTTTCATTTTCTAGTAATCAAATTATCCAGATGTAACAAAACAAACTCCTTCAAACTTACTCCTGTGTTCCTTTGATGTTCCAGTCTTGAGACAAATAGTACTTTTTGTTACAAGAAGTTTTCATAAGACATTTTATGTTTATATAATTATATAACACTTACAGAAGTAGAATGATAACCAGTAGATAACACCTAAAATCATGTGATCAAAATTAATATAATCATTACCAGTAATGGCACTTCCTTACTTAGGCTCTAAAAAGACACAGCATCACTTTGATGCCTTTTTTTTTTTTTTCCTCAATTCTAGTCATGAGGAAAAACAAAAAAATTAAAATATCCTAGGTGCCATCCTAGGTTCAGTGCAAAGACCAAGATCACCAACCACAGAAGATGGATTAAAACGACACTGAGGTAACAGAACCTCTAGAACCACAAAGACTGACTTCATCATAAGTCCCACCTCAGGATCTGTGCAGATACTGAGACCTCTAAACACAGAGCTCTGATTGTATCACCCTGGACAGAGCAGAAGTCTTCCACACACCAAAAAAACACCACCGGGAGAATAAATGATCCTGAGCAAAGTCTAGAGCTGATCCCATGACAGTATACTCCAAGGACGGAGAAACCCCATATTTCTTAGGCCAAGTGAATTCCTTTCCGAAGGACCCCAATATTTACTGTGCCAGGGCAGGAGGGGAAAAAACAAAAATACAAAAACCACAAAACCTTGGTTATTTTATATATATTTTTTTTCCTTCATTTATTATTGTTATTATTATTTTTATTTACCTATCTATTTTGGTCGATTTCTCTGTTTGGGTGTGACTACTGAAATCGTGGTCCCCAATTATACTTATTTTTTTTCTCTTCTTTTCTCTTCTTTCGTTATGTGCTATGCCATGTTTCTTATTTCAAGACCATGGCGTGTTTTTGGTTTGTTTGTTTGGTTTTTGTTTGTTTGTTTGTTTTGTTTTGTTTTTTGTCTGTTTTTTGTGGTGCTTATCGATATAGCTGGAGTCCTCACTGGATAATTGACTCTTTTTTTGGTACTGGTGGAGTGTTTCACCTTCTTTTTCTCCTTCATCTCCCAAATCGATGATGAGAGCCTCTAGAAGGATTCCATCCATTTTTGGAGTATTAGACTCTTACCCCAGTTTATTTATCTTCTCTTTTTCAGGCAAAATCATGCAACTTGAACTAGCTAGTCCTGCCTACAGTTAGAGGGGGAGATAAGGGAGGCATCAAGACCAAACAGGGGCAAGACTACTAAGTAGTGGGTTGGATACAGAGGGGACCACATATTCTAGCCACCCTGGGGGTGAGGGAAGAGGAAATGGGAGGTAGGACAAAAACGGAGGTGTAGGGAGGACAATTTGGTGATGGGAATCCCCCCTGATTTTATGTAAATATGTAACTAAAATGTTATTGTCAACAATATGTAAGACACTATGATCAAATAAAAATTATATAAAAAAATTAAAATTGAGAGAAAATTCATGAAAAAACTGGCCTGTACTCTTTAAAAGGTTGGGGGTATAGACATCCTACAGTTTTCTGCCAGGTAAAAATGACCCAGCTACACCAATTCTCAACTAATCTCAAAAGGATTGAATCCAAGCAGCTAAACTTTACAGGTACACCAGTCTTCTGCTGAAAAGCTGGGGTTACTTCAGAAGAGGGTGCAGGCACAGAGTCCCTTCTCCGCCCATGTCCTGGCAGCTTCACCCACACCCACATCCATTACCAACTTCATTTCTTTACAACTAAACTACGCAGAGACACCAAGTCAATGAAACTTCCAGATAATTTGGTTTGAGGGCTGAAAACTCTGGGATTTTGGAAGCCTCAACAGCCACACCAATGTCCCATAGCCACCACCAGGTAAGCAAAGGTCCTGCAAACAATCAGAAGAGATTCAAACCAAGCCAAGTCACTGAATCTCATCAGCAGTTTTACAGATCCTGAAACTCCTAGAGAAATACATCCAAATTCCACAATACTAATATTCTAGTAGAAGGCATCATTTTAAAATAGAAAGTAGTATAAAAGTCAACTAATTGAAATAAACAATAATATAGAAGGCTCAACTAGCAACAAACAGCTTAGTAAAACCTCAGACAATTACTTTAATGACAATTATGAGGAATTTTCAGGGATATTTGAAGTATGTTTTTCATAATTCCATTATAAAATACTTTTTGAAGTATTTTTTCATAATTCCATTAGCCATTTTGTTGTAATGATCAATATAAAATAAATTATTTGTACTTTCTAAGAAGCAGACCTAGGAGAGGAAGGGTGGAAAACTGGAGACAATAGTAAAGGAAGGTCAAACTGGTGTTGGAATGCTGAATGCCTGAAACAAGTATATTGTGAAACATGTAAAACAATGGTATTTAAATAAAAATTTAAAAAATAAGTTTGGGACCGGCCTTTCAAGACTCTGCACATGAACCTGCAGCTATAGGTTTTGGGTCAACCTCACCCAGAAGTGTCTGTAGAAGCCACATGATGGAGGTAAGCTGCCACCGCAAAAGAAGAATGGAGCCAGAGGAACTAGGAAGCTCAGCTTCCTCTGTGGCAGCACACATCTCCTGGTCAATGAACCCTAGCACAACATGAAGAAAACATCACAGTACAGATGTGACAACAGGGAAATAATGCAGGCCAACACCATGCATAGAGAATGAAGATGGTAGATCTGATGACCCCGAAAAGTGCAATCACCTATTTAGCATCTCAGATAAGGGAGTTTAAAAAGAAATATTAAGAATGTTCACAGAACTCAAAGAAAGCATATGATTGAACTGAAACAGACCCACAAATAACAATAAAGAGGATATGAAAAAAAGAAATAAGAAAACTCCAAACAGAAATAACAGGGACTGAAAAACATGGAAGGTGAAATGAAAACCTCACTGGAAAGCTCTCCAACAAAGTAACAGCAGCTGAGAGACCGAATTAGTGAGCTGGAAGATGAGGTGCATAACTAACTCTGTACAACAAAGAAAATCGAAATGAACCTTAAAACAAATGATCAGACAATAAAAAGAAATCCTCAAAGAATGTTAGCAGATAAAAAATAGAAGTCTTTGATAAACTCAACACAAACAAGATAAGACTTATTGGGAGTCCAGAGACCCAGGAAGAAAATCCCTGGGAAGAATCAAGAGTAAAGGAAATCATTGCAAAGAAATTCCCAGAGCTAAAGAGTGCATGCAAATAAATCCTGCATGCCAAAAGAGTAACTGCAAGAAGAAAAGCATCCCAAGACACATATAGTCACAATGACGAATCCCACAGATAGAGTTAGAATACTAAAAGCAAGATCAAAAAGGGAAATTAGATTCAAAGGAGCATTCTTGAGATTTACAACAGATATGTCACAAGAAGCCTTCATGGCCAGAAGGTAATGATGAGATAAAGTGACAAAATTCAATGAAATGAATGCTTCACCTAGAATACTGCACCTAGTCATACTCATTTTCAGTTCTTAAGGAAGTATACATAGCTTCATGGAAAAATAGCTACTCAGAAACTTTACACTCAAAACCAGCCTTAAAAGAAAAACTGACACTCTCCAAACAAGTGGAAACAGAGATAAACAGAAAAGACTGTTTGAGTTTAGTTGAGAAGCTTCTTTACCTCAAAGAAAATAGTGATTAGAATACAAAAGCCACCCACAGAATGAAACTATTTACCCAATACCCATCAGATAAGGGCCTGATATCTAAGTTATACAAGGTACTGATAGAACTTACCAAGAAAAATACATCTAACCCCTCAAAAAATGGGGAGAAGAAAATAAGACATTTCCTCAAAGAATAACTACAAATGGCCAAAAGAAACATGAAAAAATGCTCCACATCACTAATTATCAAGGAGATGCAAATTAAAACAATAATGAGGTACCATCTCACTTCACAGAGATTAGACACACATCACAAAGAATAAGATCAGTGCTGGTGGGATGTGAGGTAAAGGAACTTATTCACTGCTGGTGGGAAAGCCGCCTCGTACAGTCTTTATAAAAAACAATATGGAGAGTCCTCAAAAAACTGCAAATCAAACTCCCATATGATCCAGCTATACCACTCGTAGGAATATACCTTAGGAACACAAAAACACAATATAAAAATGCCTCCTGCACACCTATGTTCATTGCAGCGCTATTTACAATAGCCAGAATCTAGAAACAACCCAGATTCCCAACAACAGATAGTGGCTACTATGCAGCCATCGGGAAAAATAAAGTCATGAAATTTTCCTACACAGGGATGGACATGGAAATTATGATGCTGAGTGAAATAAGTCAGAGGGAGACTGATAGACGCAACATAGTCTCACTCACCTATGGGATTTAAGAAAAATAAAAAAGACATTATTGTAATAATACCCAAAGACAATAGAAATGGCTGGAAGGACCAGCCCATGGTATGAAGCTTACCACAAGAATAGTGAGTTCAGTTAGAGAAATAACTACGCTGACAACTATCATGACAATAGTAGTGAGTGAGAGAAATAGAATGCCTGTCTCAAATACAGGCAGGAGTTGGAGGAGAAAGGAGATATTGGTAGTGGGAATGTTGCACTAGTGAAGGGGTGTTCTTTTTTATAACTGAAACCCAATTTACAACGTGCTTGGAATCATGGTGCTTAAATAAGATATTGATTTAAAAAATATTAAGTTTGAGACTATAGAAAACAAAGATTAAGAAATGGCCTTATTAAAGAAAAACATAATACCATATGTCAGATAGGATCCTGGCTGGACAATGACACTAAGCATAATTGGCCACAAAACACAAAAATGTTAGCACAAAAAGTTATATCTACCTAATTCATTGAAGATTTATTTACCATAGCCAAAATATGAGCAGTAGTAAAACAGGTATGGCCCTTGCCTTGCATGCAGCCAACTCATGTTCAATCTCCGCACCAGATATGGTCCCTTGAACCCCCACCAGGAGTGACCCAAGAGCACATAGCCAGGAGTGAACCCTCAGCATCTTTGGATCAAAAATGCAAAAGGAGGAAGGAAATTTAGCAGTATAGCACATACCCTGAATGCCTAACATCCTAGATACAATTCCCAACACCAAATTAAAAAGAAGATAAAATTAATTTCAACCAAGCAGTTTGATTGTACTTGGATTTTTTTTCTGGTTTATTTTTTGGGCCACACCTGGAAGTGCTTGAAGAAAGGGTAGTCCTGGCAGTGCTCAAGGGATCAACAAAGCATGTCCTCCTGCTTTGAATCCTCTCCCTAGTCCAAAATGATTCTTTTCTCACAGACGTACATCAGTGCTAAATTGTCATTAAGTCACTTGCTTAAAATGATTTTTGACATTTTTATATTTAACTAGGTTTAAAATACAGATATTTGGGGGGGCGGAGCGATAGCACAGTGGTAGGGCATTTGCCTTGCAAGCAGCCGATCCAGGACAGACCAGGATTCGATCCCTGGCGTTCCATATGGTCAGGAAGCGTTTTCTGAGAGCATAGCCAGGAGTAACCCCTGAGCTTCACTGAGTGTGGCCCCTCCCCCCCCAAAAATTACAGACAATGGGCAGGAATGATATAGTACAGCGATAGGTCATTTGCCTTGCATAAGCATGACCAGGACGGACTGGTTCGATAACGAACAACCCATATGGTCCCCGAGTTTGCCAGGAATGACTTCTGAGCACAGAGCCAGGAGTAACCCCTGAGCGCTGCTGGGTGTGGCACAAAAATTAAAAATTAAATATAGACATTATTGGGACAATTAGCAAAATCTTAATAAAATTTGAAGATTACATAATGGCTTTTCGATGTCAATCTTATAATTCAGATCATTGTATTGTGATTGCTGAATGTTTTATTTCTTAGGAATCTGGACCCCGACAAGCTGAAGGGGAAGAGTATCATGACTAATCTTACAAAAAGATTCAGAAGAGAGAACAGGAAGCTGTTGGGCTCAAGAGGCAGAATACATGCCTGTCATGTTTGAGGTCCTGGGTTTCTTCCCTCATACCATCTGGCTTCTGAAACACAACCAGGCACATTTCTGGTGACCCCTAAGGCCATCAGGAGTGTCCCCCACAAAAATTTAAATGAAAAGGTCAGAAGAATGTTAAGGCAAAGGTATAGGAGAAGATAGGTGAAAAGTGCATGGCCTTTCTTCATTTTTAATCTTGTGTGTGTGTGTGTGTGTGTGTGTGTGTGTGCTGCTCTAGCCATTTTCCTGTGCATTTGAAATTATTTCAAAATGAAAAATAAAAAAAATTAAGTTAGTTCAAAATCAATAATTATTTTCTTATATTTATACTTGGCTATATTCTAAAAAAGGATTCAAGGCCATTTCTAAGGCTAACCAAAAGGATTTTTTTTCAATTAATTTACTTCAACTGAGTTTTTCAAGAAACAGTGAACCAAGAATTTGAGTGTTGATTTGGGACATGGTCCTAAAAAGGCATCTTGTCTTGTGAGAAATATTTTAAGAAAAGTTTCACAGAGAAGGAAAATAATCAGGATGTTACTCAGTCACTTAGACCCATACAAAAGAACTCAAATCTACTTACAGAGAGAAATAGGACATTAGAGAAAGTGAAGATGATATAAAAAATACTTTTCTTTTCCTGAATTAATCTAGCAAATAATTTTGGGGGGGCCATACCTGGTGGTGCTCAGGGGTTACTTCTGGCTCTGCACTCAGAAATCACTCCCAGCTCAGGAGATCATATGGGATGCCAGGGATCAAACACGTGTTCATCCTGGGTCAGCTGTGTGCAAGGCCAATGCCCTACCACTGTGCTACCACTCCGGCCCCAATCTAGCAAATAATTTTTAAATATAAAAGCATTAAGTTATTCAACGATTATAGTTTATATGTATACATAAATGAAAAACAGTAGCAATATAAAAAGTAAGAAGGAGAAACTGGGAATCTTTTGCTATAAGATACCTGCAATATTAGCAAAATTGTATAAAGCTATTTAAAAATAGATTTGGATTAGTTACAAATGTTTGTTGCAAATTCTAGGACAAACACTATAAATGCAATGGGGAAGTATAATCAATCTACTAAGGAGATAATAGAGGAAAAATTAAATGATACAAAATACCCACAATGAGTGAAAATTCCAAGCACATAAAGTTCTTTATAATTTAAAAAAAAATTCCACATTTGAGATACACAAAACCACAGCTGTTATACATTGCTAAAAGATTACACAATTAAAAATAAATAAAATAAATGATAAAACTACAAATGGGGTCAGGGAATTAGCTTAATAGACTGGAGTGTATTATTCACTGGAGTGTATTATTCACATCACAAGTGGATGTGAATCCCATGGGCACCACCACTAGAATGATATGTCAGCACCAAGACCAGGACATTTGACCCCTGGGAACCCTGAGCAAGTCCTCAGGCTACTCCAAGTGAACATTACAACCATAACTTGGGTATCTCTTCTAAGAGTGTGATGCCCCCAAGTTGGCAAGTGGACAAGCACCACAACTAAAGGAGCAGTTTATACCTGAGTGAGCCTCAAGGCCATATTTATAAGCACTGCATTGAAACGTGCAACTCCCAGCAAGCATCACAGTTAGAAAAGTAATCATGACAGCTGCCTCAACATCAAAATCCAAGGGGAGGAGTGAGGATTTCATTATTGAAATTAGTGATAATTATGTCTCTTCAGTTTATGTCATTGCTACTTAAAAAAGGTTTCAAGAACTGTTCTGCTTTCCAAAAAAGGAGGGCTGGGGCAATTGTATAGCAGGTAGGGTGCTTGCCATGTACACAGCCCATCTGGGTTCAATCCTCAACATTCTATATGGTCCCACAAGCCTACCAGAAGAGATCCCTGAATGCAGAATTGGCATAAATCCTGAGCACCTCCAGTTATGGTTCAAAAATACAAAAAAAAGGAGGTCAAGGGAGACAAAACTGAATTCCTTTGTTCCAGCCCTGCCAGAACCTATTCTAGGGTCCTACAGTCTAATGCAGACATGGTTCACTTTCCTAATGAACATATCTTCTCCTTTAATCTGACCAAAATAATGTGTGTCTCTGTTTTGTTTGTTTGTTTATTTGTTGGGGGCCACACCCAATGGTGCTCAGAGTTTATTCCTGTTTCTGTGCTCAGAAATCACTCCTGGCAGGTTTGGGAGACCATATGGGATGGAGGAATCAACCCCAGGTCAGCTGCATGCAAAGTAAATGATCTTCCTGCTATACTATCGATCCAGCCTGAAAATGTGTCTCTCTTATTCAATAATAAAACAGTCATTGCTGTGAACCTTGGTGGGATATAGAAACTTTCAATACAACTCTGAAAAACAGGCTTTAGCTTCCTTCTCACACAACCACATACTGATGTTTCATATGCAAAACACACACATACACACACACACACACACACACACACACACACACACATTGTTAAGCTCTCCAGAGATAAGATAACTCAATAAAGAGGTGGTGAGGAGAGTAAGACATTTGCCTTGAAAATGAGCAACCTGGTTGGATCTCCAGCATATCATTACCCAAGGTCCACCAGGAGTTATCCTACACCAAAGAGCCAGGAGTAACCCCTGAAGATCAGGGGTATGGCCTCCAACACCAAAAAAATTAATAAGAAAAAAGATTTTAAGAATTCTCCTCCTGGTGGGCCAAATCCCTACCCTACTGAAGCCAGGCCCTACTGCACCTGTCACCTGCACCTGTCACCCACAATCATCATTTTGCTTCACCACTCCTCTATGACTCTCTGCAGGGATACCAATCTGACCAAAACCCTGACAGCATGCCAGTATTCGGGCAGACTTTATCAAGACTTTCTTTGAGTGAGTGAAGGCAACACGGCAACACTTCCCCACCTTTTTGTTCTTCTGGAATACCTGGCAGCCAAAAATATACCCCACAAAGCCACATTATCAGCAATAGCGGGCCGGAGAGATAGCATGGAGGTAAGGTGTTTGCCTTTCATGCAGAAAGTTGGTGGTTCGAATCCCAGCATCCCATATGGTCCCCTGAGCCTGCAAGTAGTGATTTCTGAGCATAGAGCCAGGAGTAACCCCTGAGCGCTGCCAGCTGTGACCCCCCAAAAAAAATCAGCAATAGTGATTGGAACTCCTGGACCACACCCCTACTTTCATAGCCTCTCAACAATTCCATTTTTGTTTAATACTGGCATCCCTGTAGGAACATACCAACTTAGAAGCCAATTGGTGTCTGAAGCCACCTAATATTCAGAAAGAAAAAACAGAATGGCCAACTAGCAACAAGAGCTTACTAATCCTTCTGACAATGACTTAATTACCTCATTGGAGATACAATAATTTTCACAAATTTGCTTGCCATCATGCTTCTTTTTTTTTTCTCTTTCTTTTTTCTTTTTTTATTTCTTTAATTATCTTACTCCGTTATCTGGAAACAAATGTATTGTGGTAAACTACGTTAACTATGTGATATATGCTCTTTAAATAAAGTGAATTATAAAAAAAAAAAGTTCTCTGTGAGTCCATGGTAGGAAGCTTGCCACAAAGAGAAGGGGAATGCAGTGAAGGCAGAGGAAACTACTATGACAATGATAATTAGAAATGATCACTCTGGACAAGAACTGGGTAATGTGCACGATACACCTTCAGTAACAATATTGCAAATCAGTATCTAAAGGGTAAAATAGAAAAGAGAGAGAGAAGAAAAATATCTGTCACAGAGGTAGACAGAGGAGAAGATATAAGGGAAACGGGATATTAATGGCAAGAAAAGTGCACTGGTGAAAGGTGTTGTACTTTGTATAAATGAAACTCAATCATGAACAATTTTGTAATTTGTGTGTCTCATGGTGATTCAAATAAAGAATTTGTTTAATAAAAAAACTACAATAAAACAAATAAGACATCAAAGAAAAAGAAATTTTTCTTGGGTTTCCACAGTTCAGCTATATTCTGATGGGACGTGTGGGGTATGGGGTATGAACACCTCTCACAGGACAAGCCTCCAGTGTGGACATGGACCTATTCATACAGAATAGGACTAGCCCCTGATGAAGGCAGAACACAATCAAGAAATTCCTTTGACTTTGACTTCAGACAGATCTCTGGTCTGGCAACCTCTCTGTCTACTTTGACCAGTGGACTAGAAGGGGAGAATTTGAGGCATTTCATTACATTTCAAAAGTTCAGAAGCTGCAGCAATAGCACAGTGGGTAGAGTACTTGCTTTGCATACGGCCAACCTGGCTTCGATCGTAGAGTCCCTTATGGTCCTCCAAGCCTGCCAGGAGTAATTTCTGAGTGCAGAGCTAGGAGTATCTCCTGAGTGCTACCAGGTATGACCCAAATAGCAATCATAATATTAATAATAACAATAGAAGTTGACAAAAATTATTCATAGTTTTCATGCCAGGGTCAGTTATCTCAGTGTTAGAGCACTTTTCTTGCATGTGTGAAGCCTGGGGTCAATTTATGGCACCTCATAAAAGCTAATTTTTAGAAACATAAAAGTGCTACAGGCTTCTCAATAAACAAACCCACACCAGCTTGTTCAAGTGAGTGTCTTTTGATGAATTAACTCCAACTCCACTAAGTAATGGAATTTGGTTTCTGTTGATCATCTGACTGGAAGTTCCCTAGATTTTTTTTTCTTTCGGTTTTTGGGTCACACCCGGCAGTACTCAGGGGTTACTCCTGGCTCCACGCTCAGAAATGGCTCCTGGCAGGGGACCATATGGGACGCCGAGATTTGAACCAATGACCTCCTGCATGAAAGACAAATGCCTTACCTCCATGCTATCTCTCTGGCCCCATTTCCTTAGATTTAATTAATAAAAGATTGGGGAGGGACTGGGGAGACTGTGCTTTATATATGAATGACCTGAGTTTGATCCCTAGCACCCCACATGGACCCCACCAGGAGTGGTCCCTGAGTGCAGAACCAGAGATGACCCCCAAAACACCCAAAAATAATAAATGAAATAAAAGGTTGGGGAATAAACTAAGCTAACTTTCTAAGTTAGTTAGTACATGATGGGAATTCAGAGATCTTAATCACTTCAGAGCTGATTATGAGGCTGACCCACCTCTGCTCTCACACCTTTCCTAGGGACCACTTATCAGCTTGCTGGAGGCGACCTGTCCAAGCAAAAGCTCCCCTTGGCCTCTCCGCAGCTGCCATAGGTTGCTGTTAGTTCCAGTGAACTCAGTGGGCAAAGCAAACACCTAATTCCATGGGATCAGCAGAGCCAATGACAACATCCCAACTGCCATAAGCCTTCAGGACAAGAGGAGATGTATGATCCAAGAGGACAAATCCCAAGAACAGAACTTTAGGACATCCATCTCCATCTGTATCTTTAAGTGAAATTCAGACCAGTAGCTGGTCTAAGATGCTACCAAAATGTTTAAGTTCCAGGCTCCTGTGTGTGGTCTTGCCCAGGCTCATTGCCAATGCTGGACGGGACGAGTCAAACATGATTTTAAACTGCACCATAGGCTGGCCCACAATTTACCACTCATTGGATGACAAGTGTTTCACTATCTGATCCGTGGCAGCAATGCCATAGAATTTGTGTGAGCTATAACAACCCACTTCCTTTCCTGCCAGTATGTGACCATTTCTTTTCCCCCCTGGGGGAAGATAGATACAGAAGGGTTTAATTAGGGAAGAAACTGCCAAGTCAGCGAGAAAGGGAGCCGGCTTTGATAGACTGGCCAACTCATTGGACATGATAGAGCACAGTCACCCCCTTTCGGGGAACCCTGGGCCCCTAGGGATGGCATCCCTGCAAAGCTGTTCTCTAATTGGACGGCTGTGTCAATGCCAAATGCTCGTCCTGCATTCAGGGCAGAGGTAGTTACTGCCCGGGTATTGCTGGCTGACTAATGAGTCACTCAGGGTCACCTGCACATCCAGGGTAACGAATCTCACCTGCACACACAGTCTGGGAAGAAAGACCTGGGCTCTGCATCAATGCAGCCCTCCTGGTAGAGCATGAGGAGCGAGCGGACCTAGTTCTTTCCTCCTAAGAGAATTACAAGCATGCAATGAAAAATGACCCCCTTCAAATCTACAGCAGCTCCATCATATCCCTCCCCAGCACCAGAATTAGAGCCCACACCGCTCATTTACATAGGAAAGGGGCTTTGTAAACTTCCTCAGCAGATTCACTTGGACCCTACCTGCAAGAGAAACATGATCTGTCTTTGTGGTGGAATTCATTTTGATTCATTTCAATAAAGAAAGGTGCAGTAAGACAGTGCCCTGTGCAAAATGAATTTCAGAGTTCAGCTACAGGAATTGAGTTGAGGTTTTTTTTCCTGGGCTTTTCTATATGGGTTACCATGGCATTTCCTCTAAACATATCGCATCTTTGCAATATACAAAAATACCCCAGAAACTCTTTGGATAATGTCTCCAGGGAACTACCCACAAATAATACACAAGCATTTCACTTTATTTTATTGTTGGTTAAGTCAGCTTTGAGCCGAATAGGTGTTTGGCATTTTACTAAGTGCCACAATTATTCTTACTGTGGTTGTTCATCACAATAGAGGAGCTTTGGGGAGCTTTGGCAGAGGAAAGCATCCCAGGACATTCCAGAAGCAGAATGAAAGGAAATAGAATAAGGTGTTGGTGGAAGCAGGAACTCAACCTCCTCAATTCATCTCCTCCAGGGTCTGAGTCAGGGATTTGAAGACCTTGACTGTCTTTCACTTTAGGCTTGTCCCAACTCTGTCCTACATGGATATAGTTCAAACTATATTCATTTACTTTTCATACTTAATTTCATTCCCTTTTCTAGGCACCAAGCCTCTTCAAATAAAACATGCCACAGAAACTAAAGAGAGTCTATATGGAGCCTGTCTTGCCAATAGCCAATCAGGTTCAATCCCTGACACACATATAGTCCTCTGAGTATCCCTCTGAGTGATCCCTGAGTATAATGCCAGGAGTAAACGCTAAGCACCATGGGTGTAGCCAATTAAAAATTCCATAGAATGGGATTTTTTTGGAGCATCTCCAAGGAATTAATTTCTTTTATTATATGGGAAAACTATGACTATTGTTTGAAGATCAAGCCCAGTGGCTGAAGTGCTGAAACAAAGAAACAGGACTGGGAAACCCCAAAGCTCAGTTCTACCTGTTTTTCAATGTTGTCATGAATTTTGAGCCTTTCCCCAGTTTAATCCTAAAGGAGCATCCTAGTCAAAGGCTAATCTGCTCCTAATGTGTCAAGACTGCATAAAATAGCACACAGAATCCAGAGTCTTTAAATATAAGAATCTGATACCAACAATAGCTAAAGTGTGAAAAAGTTTCACCGGGACCTTGAGAATGACTGGAGTTGGACGGACTGGTATGCTTAGAATCCAGAGTCTGTCTTATGCCAATAAACTTCTAGGGTGAGGCCTTTTTGTAATCAGGTCAAGGAGTTTTTCTCCATTTTCCCATTTTTCTGGACCTATGCAAACAACGGTGATTGCCACTATCACACCCTTACTATATTTTTTTTTACTCTTATCCTTTAAGGAAAAAAAATCCAACTTACTGAGCTTAAAAACAAGTGTAGTAGAATGCCTGTCTCGAATACAGGCAGGAATGGGAAGGGGGAGGGGGTAATGTTACACTGGTGAAGGGGGGTGTTCTGGTTATGACTGTAACCCAAATATGATCATGTTACTTAAATAAAAATATATTAAAAATGTATACAATATGAAAAACAAAAAACAAAAAAATAAAATAAAATAGCACACAAGTAAGGTGTTTTTCTTGCACACAGCTGACCCAGGTTTGAACCCCAGCATCTAATATGGTACCCCTGAGCCTGCAGGAGTATTTTCTGAGTGCAGAGCCAAGAATAACCCTTAAGAGTCAACATGTGTGGCCCCCAAAACAAAACAAGAATACATAAAATAAGCATAATCCAAAAGAAGTACTTGATCTTCTTAAGCAGATGGATGGTCAAAAACATATAAACTACTGCTAAAAAGTAGGGCACTCATGGCTAATTCAAGATTGATCACCAGTATTCCCTATGATTCCCCAAGTCCTGCCAGGAGTAATTCTTGAGCACAGAGCCTAGAATAAGCCCTGAGCATTGTCAGGTATAGATCTGGTATAGGGCTGTTTTCCAGTTGTCTGTCTTTATCATATAGGAGGCCCAGGGTCACTTACTGACAATATCTCACTCACATCAGTCTATAATTTCCAGTTTGTCCAGGAGTTGACAGACTTAAGCCATTCTAGATTTCCATGTATGAAGGACAAGAACACAGTTAACATCTGTGTGGTCAACATTCTCCACTTTCTTTTTGCCTCCAAATCAAGTAACCTAAAGCATAGCCAAGAAATTTCACTGAAAGAATCTCAGAGCATAGCACTGCAAACACACCACACCCACACCACTCACCTTCACACAGATCTGGCAGGATTGTTGACCTGGGAAGACTGTGCATCTTCTAGAGAAACACTGAGGAGGCCAATTTTTGCTGGAATATCTGCTCTTATCACAGATCTAAACTAAAGAGGCACCAGAGAGATAGCATGCACATAGTCAACCCTGGTTTAATCCCCAGCAATCAGCACTACCAAAGATCACTCCTAAGCACAGAACCAGAAATAGCCCCTGAGAACCACCAATGGGAAGGAAATGGGGGGAGGAGAAAGGGAGGGAAGGAAGAGGAATGGAAGAGGAGGGGGTTGGGGAGAGAAGGGAAGAGGAAAGAGAAGGAAGGGAAAGAAAGAAGAGGTAGAAGGAGAGGCAAGGTGAGGCAAAGACTGAAGAAGCTGGAGAGGTTAAAGGGGTTAGGAACATGGGGTAATGATGAAGAGCTCTTGAAATACTGGTGGATGAACTAATGTATGTTGCACCTACGAAACAATGACTTCAACAGTATTGAAAACTATAATAGTCAATTAAAATTTTAAGATAAAACAAACCCTCCTGCAGAATAGCTCCTGACCTCTTGAGAATAGAGTGATAGGGCAAAACAAAGAACTCAGACTCCCAAAAGTCCCTGAAATCTCATCTAACTTATTCTTAAATGCAGAAAGTGCCTTGTCAGCTATTTCCCACAACACTTTCATCATAACCTATTATCGGGTAGCCATTTTTTCTTTAAATGAGCTATTTAACTTTTAAATAAAAAGTATGCCTTAGAGAGTTAAAAATATACTACCAAATATTCACTACCAAAGTGAATCCCTTTTGTCTCTCCTGAAAGATAGCCAAAAATAAATACAGTTCTCAGAATTTGACTTAACAATAGATATATAATCCTTAACCTTTCCAGTGGTCCTCAGACTTTTTAAACAGGGAGCCAGTTCACTGTCCCTCAGAATGTTGGAGGGCCATACATTAGTAAAAACAAAAACTCTGAACAAAGTCCTATGTACACTGCATATATCTTTTTTTGAAGTGAAGAAACAAAGCAAGAACAAATCCAATATGTGGCCCGCAGCAATAGTTTGAGGATCAATTTTAAGTTTAACCACTTAAAATCATCTAATAATATAAGCTCACATTTGGAGCTAAGAGACTCTAAAGAGTGCTCAGGCATGGATCAGTGTAACAGTGCTTGCCTGGCAGGCCTGAGATCTCAAGTTTTATCACTACCACCCACCCCTACATGTTCATTGGGATCTGAGCAGCATTGCTCTTTGAGATTCCTGGCACCACTACTACAGCTTGCCACTCCCACTGGACACCACAACTGGTACAGGCAACCCCCCCCCCAATCATCAAAACCAACCAATTTTATTTAAAGTAATTTGAAAAGTCTCTAGGGAAAGTCGAAACAACCTTCTCTACACCTCTACACACAACACATAAACACACACATTCTTTTGAGACATATATCACCATGAAAGAACTCTGATCCATCTACAAATGCCCAAAACTGGATAAGAACAATCGAAAAATCAGCAGAAATTGGAACTTAGAGTAGTTTAATCAAAGGGGTTAAGCCTAAATGTACAAAAGACCCTTTCCTAGATATCTTCTTTTGTTTTTGTTTTTGTTTTTGTTTTGGGGCCATACCCGGCAGTGCTCAGGGTTTACTCCTGGCTATCTGCTCAGAAATAGTTCCTGGCAGGCACAGGGGACCATATGGGATGCCAGGATTCGAACCAACCACCTTGGGTCCTGGAGCGGCTGCTTGCAAGGCAAACACCACTGTGCTATCTCTCTGGCCCCCTCCTAGATATCTTCTAAATCACTTTTTTTTTGGTACAAGTCTTTTCACAATTATATTTAAGATACATAGTGACAGTGAATTATAGCAATTCCCACTACCAGTATTGATCTCCTACCACTGTTCCCAGCATGCATCCCATACCTCCAACCTTTGCCCCTGGACTTCTAGTGTAACAGGTCCCTTTTGTGTATAGCTTATTGTAGTTTGGTTCACTTAATTCTATTGTCGTTGACTTTGGGTTGGGTATTTAGGTCTGATCATTTTTTATTTCCACTCAATGCTCATGAGACCACTTTCTCCCTGGTACCATCCACTTTATTTTATTTTATTTATTTATTTATTTATTTATTTATTTATTTTGGTTTTTGGGCCACACCCGTTTGACGCTCAGGGGTTCCTCCTGGCTATGCGCTTAGAAATCGCCGCTGGCATTTCCAGGGCGGGACTTCAGAACATAAAAACCGGCCGGCAGACTGCTGCAGAAGCTGGATTCCCTGCTTGGGACATCAGGCGGGGAAAAGACACGAATCTAAGCCTGCGCAGAGGGGCCCAACTGTGAGTGTGAACTGTAAATATCTGTCTACTGTCCTCTTGTGTGAAACTCTTGGGAGTGGGGCAAAAGAGGCTCCATCAGAGCACGGCCACTCCGCTTCGCTACGCGGCCGTGCGCTCCTTCTAAGAAAAGAACACCATTGCAACAATAAGAAAAAATCACAATAAGAACTGTGCTATATCAGAGAAGCAAGCATTTCTCTCTGGACTGTCTTCTCTGTTGCATGCTCGGGCCTAAGATTTGACCCAGTGTGAGGCTTCATCCACGGAGGACTCCCCTCCCTTAGAGGCAAGTCAGCCCATCCAGAAAGGGAGGAGCCAGAGGAGTGTGCTGCCTACATCATATAGAAAATGAATACCACCACAACACGTAGAAAAAACCCACAATACAAGTGTGACAATGGGGAAACAACGCAGGCCAGCATCAGACATAGAGAATGAAGATGACAATTCTGAGGACCAGATAATGACTGAACAACTAATCAACCTCTCAGATAAGGACTTTAGACTAGCAATATGGAAGGTGCTCAACAGACTCCAAGAAACCATGGATCGAGTTGAACAGAACACTAATAAGAACCAAGAAAATATGAAGGCAGAAATGACAAAACTCCAAACTGAAATAACATGTCAACTAACAGGACTGAAAAAGTCAGTAAACGAAGTGAATGACAAAATGGATAAGCTCTGGGACAGGGTATCAGAAGCTGAGAATAGACTTGGTGCTGTGGAAGATGAGATACATAACAATTCCATACAGCAGGAGAGATTGGACAAAAAACTTAAAAGCAAATGAGCAGACAACGGAAAAATTAGTCAAAGAATGGGAACAGATGAAAATAGAAGTCTATGATAAGATCAACAGAAAAAACTTAAGAATCATTGGCGTCCCAGAGACCCAGGAAGAAAATTCCCAAAAGAATCAATGGTCAAGAACATCATTAAAGAGAAACTTCCAGAGCTAAAGAATATAGGTGATCAAATCCTGCATGCTCGAAGAGTACCAACCAAAAGAGACCCCAGAAAAACCACCCCAAGACACATCCTAGTCACAATGACAAATCCCACAGATAGAGACAGAATTCTGAAAACAGCAAGATCAAAAGGGGAAATTACATTCAAGCAAGCATCCTTGAGATTTACAGCAGACCTGTCACCAGAAACACTCAATGCCAGAAAGCAGTGGTGGGATATTGTGACAAGACTGAATGAAATGAATGCTTCACCCAGAATACTATACCCAGCAAAACTCACTTTCCGGTTTGACGGAAGAATACATGGTTTCACTGACAAAAAGCAGCTCAGAAACTTTACAGACACAAAACCAGTCTTAAGAGAAAAACTGAAAGACCTAATTTAAGACAAGACTAACCAAAAGACACCAAATTTCGATATAAAGATGGCATTAAATCCCAGGACAATTCTTTCCCTCAACGTCAATGGTCTAAATGCACCAGTCAAGAGACACAGAGTGGCTAAATGGATCAAAAAACTCAATCCAACCTTCTGCTGCCTACAAGAAACACACCTGAATAGTCAGAACAAACATAGACTCAAAATAAAAGGCTGGAGAAAAATCATCCAAGCAAACAACACCCATAAAAAAGCTGGAGTGGCCATACTAATATCAGATAATGCAAACTTTATACTCAGGAAGGTTGTAAGGGACAAAGATGGACATTTTATATTAATCAAGGGGTATATAGAGCAGGAAGAATTCACTCTCCTAAACATATATGCACCAAATGAGGGGCCAGCAAAATATTTAATACAACTGTTAACAAATCTGAAAAATAATATCAATAACAACACAATAATTGTGGGGGACCTTAACACGGCTTTGTCAACACTGGATAGGTCAACCAGACTGAAACCCAACAAGAATATACTAGACCTGAGGAGAGAAATGGAAGAAAGAGGCCTAGTGGATATATATAGGACACTCCACCCCCAGAAACCTGGATACACATTCTTCTCCAATGTACATGGGACATTCTCCAGGATAGACTACATGCTGGCACATAAAACATATCTCCATAATATCAAGAGGATAGAAATTTTGCAGACTACCTTTGCTGACCACAAGGCTCTGAAATTATTTGTGAATTCCAAAGGGACTCAGAAGAAAAACATTAACACCTGGAAGTTAAACAGCCTCATACTCAATAACCAGTGGGTCCGAGATGAAATCAAGGAGGAAATCAAAAGGTTCCTGGAAACAAATGACAATAAAGACACAAACTATCAGAACTTATGGGACACAGCAAAAGCAGTACTGAGAGGAAAATTTATAGCTTTGCAAGCACACATCAGGAAGGAAGAAGGAGCTTACCTGAGTAGCTTAATGACACAGCTAATAGAACTAGAAAGTGCTCAACAAATGGACCCAAAAATAGGAAGACAGAAGGAAATAACAAAGCTGAGAGCAGAAATCAATGAAGTGGAAACCCAAAAAACAATCCGAAAGATCAACGAAAGCAGAAGTTGGTTCTTTGAAAAAATAAACAAGATTGATAGACCACTGGCAAACCTAACAAAGAAAGAGAGAGAGAGAAACTTGATAACTCGTATTAGGAATGAAAAAGGAGAGATCACTACTGACATGACAGAGATTCAAAGGGTAATCAGAAACTACTTTGAGAAACTCTACGCCACTAAAAATGAGAACCTGGAAGAAATGGATAAATTCTTGGACTCTTATAATTTTCCACGATTGAATGAAGAGGATGTAGCATATCTAAACACCCCCATAACCATTGATGAAATCAAAACGGTAATCAAAGGTCTGCCGAAAAACAAAAGCCCAGGCCCAGATGGATTCACTAATGAATTCTTTCAAACTTTCCAAGAAGGAACTACTACCAATCCTGGCAAGACTCTTTCATGAAATTGAACAAACGGAAACACTTCCAAATAGCTTTTATGAAGCCAACATCACCTTGATACCTAAACCAGACAGAGATGCTACAAAAAAAGAAAATTACAGATCAATATCGCTGATGAATGCCGATGCAAAGATCTTCAACAAAATCCTGGCAAATAGGATTCAATGCCTCATTAAGAAGATCATCCACTACGATCAAGTAGGTTTCATCCCAGGAATGCAAGGCTGGTTTAACATCCGTAAATCCATCAACATCATACACAACATCAATAACAAGAAAAATAAAAACCACATGATCATATCAATAGATGCAGAGAAAGCATTTGATAAGGTCCAACACCCATTCTTGATCAAAACTCTCAGCAAGATGGGAATGGAAGGAACCTTTCTCAATCTAGTTGAAGCCTTCTACCACAAGCCAATGGCAAATATTATCCTCAACGGAGAAAAACTAAAAGCCTTCCCTCTAAATTCTGGTACAAGACAAGGCTGTCCTCTCTCACCACTCCTATTCAACATAGCACTGGAAGTACTTGCTATAGCGATTAGGCAAGAAAAAAATATCAAGGGAATTCAGATAGGAAAGGAAGAAGTCAAGCTCTCACTGTTTGCAGATGACATGATACTCTACTTAGAAAACCCTAAAGACTCCACGAAAAAGCTTCTAGAAACAATAGACTCATATAGCAAGGTGGCAGGCTACAAAATTAACACACAAAAAATCAATGGCCTTTCTATACACCAATAGCAATAAGGAAGAAATGGACATTAAGAAAACAATCTCATTCACAATAGTGCCACACAAACTCAAATATCTTGGAATCAACTTGACTAAAAATGTGAAGGACCTATACAAAGAAAACTATAAAACTCTGCTCCAAGAAATAAGAGAGGACACGCGGAAATGGAAACGCATACCCTGCTCGTGGATTGGCAGGATTAACATCATCAAAATGGCAATACTCCCCAAGGCATTATACAGATTTAATGCTATCCCTCTAAAGATACCCATGACATTCTTCAAAGAAGTGGATCAGGCACTTTTGAAATTCATTTGGAACAATAAACACCCTCGAATAGCTAAAGCAATCATTGGGAAAAAGAATATGGGAGGAATTACTTTCCCCAACTTTAAACTTTACTACAAAGCAATAGTTATCAAAACAGCATGGTATTGGAATAAAGACAGGCCCTCAGACCAGTGGAATAGACTTGAATACTCAGAAAATGTTCCCCAGACATACAACCACCTAATTTTCGATAAAGGAGCAGGAAACCCTAAATGGAGCAGGGAAAGCCTCTTCAACAAGTGGTGTTGGCACAATTGGACAGCCGCTTGCAAAAAATTGAACGTAGACCCCCAGCTATCATCATGCACGAAGGTAAAATCCAAATGGATTAAAGACCTCGATATCAGCCCCAAAACCATAAGATATATAGAACAGCACATAGGCAAGACACTCCAGGACATTACAGGCATCTTCAAGGAGGAAACTGCACTCTCCAAGCAAGTGAAAGCAGAGATTAACAGATGGGAATATATTAAGCTGAGAAGTTTCTGCACCTCAAAGGAAATAGTGCCCAGGATACAAGAGCCACCCACTGAGTGGGAGAAACTATTCACCCAATACCCATCAGATAAGGGGCTAATCTCCAAAATATACAAGGCACTGACAGAACTTTACAAGAAAAAAACATCTAATCCCATCAAAAAATGGGGAGAAGAAATGAACAGACACTTTGACAAAGAAGAAATACAAATGGCCAAAAGACACATGAAAAAATGCTCCACATCACTAATCATCAGGGAGATGCAAATCAAAACAACGATGAGATACCACCTCACACCACAGAGAATGGCACACATCACAAAGAATGAGAACAAACAGTGTTGGCGGGGATGTGGAGAGAAAGGAACTCTTATCCACTGCTGGTGGGAATGCCGTCTAGTTCAACCTTTATGGAAAGCGATATGGAGATTCCTCCAAAAACTGGAAATCGAGCTCCCATATGATCCAGCTATACCACTCCTAGGAATATACCCTAGGAACACAAAAATACAGTACAAAAACCCCTTCCTTACACCTATATTCATTGCAGCACTATTTACCATAGCAAGACTCTGGAAACAACCAAGATGCCCTTCAACAGATGAATGGCTAAAGAAACCGTGGTACATATACACAATGGAATATTATGCAGCTGTCAGGAGAGATGAAGTCATGAAATTTTCCTATACATGGATGTATACGGAATCTATTATGCTGAGTGAAATAAGTCAGAGAGAGAGAGAGAAAAACGCAGAATGGTCTCACTCATCTATGGGTTTTAAGAGAAATGAAAGACATTCTTGCAATAATAATTTCCAGACACAAAAGTGAAAAGAGCTGGATGTTCCAGCTCACCATAGGAAGCTCACCACAAAGAGTGATGAGTTTAGTTAGAGAAATAACTACATTTTGAATTTTCCTTATAATGAGAATGTATGAGGGAAATGGAGAGCCTGTTTAGAGTACAGGCGGGGGTTGGGTGGGTAGGAGGGAGACTTGGACATTGGTGATGGGAATGTTGCACTGGTGATGGGTGGTGTTCTTTACATGACTGAAACCCAAAAACAATCATGTATGTAATCAAGGTGTTTAAATAAAAAAATAAAAATAAAAAAAAATAGAAAAAAAATAAAGTGGGATGGATTTGAAAAAAAAAAAAAAAAAAGAAATCGCCGCTGGCTTGGGGGGACCATATGGGACGCCGGGGGATCGAACCGCGATCTGTCCTAAGCTAGCGCTTGCAAGGCAGACACCTTACCTCTAGCGCCACCTTCCCGGCCCCTCACTTTATTTTAATTTGTAGGAAGCCATAGCACTATGAGACCAAAAAAAAAAATGGTTCATGTTCTATGGTTCTGTTAAAAAAAAAAAAAAAAAAAAAACAGCTGGTGGAAGCCAGTCTGGGGAGCTTTTGCCAGCATGGGGAACGGTAGGCCGCCATGCCAAAGGCCTTTCTACCAAGCTTAGGGAGGCTGCGGGACTTGGGCCACCCCAGTAGCCTTCCATCTCCTTCATCCTGAACTCCAGGGGCATCCCTGGGCACACGCCCAGGGGGCCATCAAGGTGGGTGCTGGGGAGGAATTAAAAGGGGACCCCAGGCTTTCCCCAACGCCATCCTGCTCAAGAGGAAGGGTCTGAGTGGGGGCTGGAGATCTTCCAGGCTTCCAGCTCATTAAGGAACTCTCTCCTTCTGGGAGCTGGAGAGCTTTTGCCAGCATGGGGAAGGGCAGGCCGCCATGCCAACGGCCTTTCTACCAAACTTAGGGGGCTGTGGGGCTTGGGCCACCCCAGTAGCCTTCTATCTCCTTCCTCCCAAACTTCAGGGGCATCCCTGGGCACACGCCCAGGGGGTCGAGGTGGGTGCTGGGGAGGAGTTTAAAGGAGCCCCCAGCCTTTCCCCAACCCCCACACAGCACAAGAGGGGCTAGCTTCAGGAAGTCGCAGGCAACTTTTCTTCACACCAGTGTCCATTCTGAAACTGGGGGGGGGGGGACGGGACTCATGCCCCCTGCCTAAAGTATAGATAATTAGGATATCATTGGGTTTAATCTGTTTGTCATATACAGAATGTATATGTATATGTATATGTATATGCTGTATACAGAATGTATATGTATATGTATATGTATATGCTGTATACTTTCCATCCCCTCTTAGCTCTCCACCCAGATGCTCATTTTTAGAACTTTACTTCCTCACTCCCTCTGCCTATTACCCCACATTTAAACATTTTTACCTCAGTTCTTGGCTCCTCAGGAAGCACATCATTATTCCCTCAAGCCAGCTGCCAACCAGCTCCCAAAGTGAAAGAATTTACTCTCAGCCTGAGAAGAAACCAATACTCTGTTCCTATTTATCTACTCTCAGAGGCCTCCTGTCCTCCATCTTCCTTTATATATATAAAATATATATAATATATATTATTTAAACACCTTGATTACATACATGATTGTGTTTGGGTTTCAGTCATGTAAAGAACACCACCCATCACCAGTGCAACATTCCCATCACCAAAGTCTCAAATCTCTCTCCTCCCCACCTAACCCCCACCTGTACTTTAGACAGTCTTTCTATTTCCCTCATACATTCTCATTATTAGGATAGTTCACAATGTAGTTATTTCTCTAACTAAACTCATTCCTGTTTGTGGTGAACTTCATGAAGTGAACTGTAACTTCCAGCCCTTCTCTCTTTTGTGTCTGAAAATTATTATTGCAAGAATGTCTTTCATTTTTCTTAAAACCCATAGATGAGTGAGACCATTCTGTGTGTGTCTCTCTCTGACTTATTTCACTCAGCATAATAGATTCCATGTACATCCATGTATAGGAAAATTTCATGAATTCATCTCTCTTGACAGCTGCGTAATATTTCATTGTGTATATGTACCACAGTTTCTTTTCTGTTGAAGGGTATCTTGGTTGTTTCCAGAGTCTTGCTATGGTAAATAGTGCTGCAATGAATATATAGGTGTAAGGAAGGGGTTTTTGTATTGTATTTTTGTGTTCCTAGGGTATATTCCTAGGAGTGGTATAGCTGGATCGTATGGGAGCTCGATTTCCAGTTTTTGGAGGAATCTCCATATCGCTTTCCATAAAGGTTGAACTAGACAACATTTCCACCAGCAGTGGATAAGAGTTCCTTTCTCACCACATCCCCACCAACACTGCTTGTTCTCATTCTTTGTGATGTGTGCCAATCTCTGGGGTGTGAGGTGGTACCTCAGAGTTGTTTTGATTTGCATCTCCCTGATGATTAGTGATGTGAGCATTTTTTCATGTGTCTTTTGGCCATTTGTATTTCTTCTTTGTCAAAGTGTCTGTCCATTTCTTCTCCCCATTTTTTAATGGGATTAGATATTTTTTTCTTGTAAAGTTCTGTCAGTGCCTTGTATATTTTAGAGATTAGCCCCTTATCTGATGGGTATTGGGTGAATAGTTTCTCCCACTCAGTGGGTGGCTCTTGTATACTGGGCGCTATTTCCTTTGAGGAGCAGAAGCTTCTCAGCTTAATATATTCCCATCTGTTAATCTCTACTTTCACTTGCTTGAAGAGTGCAGTTTCCTCATTGAAGATGCCTGTAGTCTCAATGTCCTGAAGTGTTTTGCCTACATGTTGTTCTATATATCTTATGGTTTTGGGTCTGATATCGAGGTCTTTCATCCATTTGGATTTTACCTTCGTACATGGTGTTAACTGGGGGTCTAAATTCAATTTTTTGCAAGTGGCTATCCAGTTGTGCCAACACCACTTGTTGAAGAAGCTTTCTTTGCTCTATTTATCAAAAATATCTTTGCTCCTTTATTTAAAAAATTAGGTGATTGTATGTCTGGGGAACATTCTCTGAGAATTCAAGCCTTTTCCACTGATTTGAGGGCCTGTCTTTATTCCAATACCATGCTGTTTTGATAACTAATGCTTTGTAGTAAAGTTTAAAGTTGGGGAAAGTAATTCCTTCCATATTCTTTTTCCCTATGATTGCTTTATCTATTCTAGGGTGTTTATTGTTCCAAATGAATTTCAAAAGTGCCTGATCCACTTCTTTGAAGAATGTCATGGGTATCTTTAGAGGGATTGCATTAAATCTGTATAATGCTTTGGGGAGTATTGCCATTTTGATGATGTTAATCCTGACAATCCATGAGCAGGGTATGTGTTTCCATTTTTGCGTGTCCTCTCTTATTTCTTAAAGAAGTTTTATAGTTTTCTTTGTATAGGTCCTTCACATTTTTAGTCAAGTTGATTCCAAGATATTTGAGTTTGTGTGGCACTATTGTGAATGGGGTTGTTTTCTTAATGTCCATTTCTTCCTTATTACTATTGGTGTATAGAAAGGCCATTGGTTTTTGTGTGTTAATTTTGTAGCCTGCCACCTTGCTATATGAGTCTATTGTTTCTAGAAGCTTTTTGGTAGAGTCTTTAGGGTTTTCTAAATAGAGTATCATGTCATCTGCAAACAGTGAGAGCTTGACTTCTTCCTTTCCTATCTGGATTCCCTTGATATTTTTTTCTTGCCTAATCGCTATAGCAAGTACTTACAGTGCTATGTTGAATAGGAGTGGTGAGAGAGGGCAGCCTTGTCTTGTGCCAGAATTTAGAGGGAAGGCTTTTAGTTTTTCTCCATTGAGGATAATATTTGCCACTGGCTTGTGGTAGATGGCCTTAACTATATTGAGAAAGGTTCCTTCCATTCCCATCTTGCTGAGAGTTTTGATCCAGAATGGGTGTTGGACCTTGTCAAATGCTTTTTCTGCATCTGTTGATATGATCATGTGATTTTTATTTTTTTTTGTTGTTGATGTTGTGTATAATGTTGATAGATTTATGGATGTTAAACCATTCTTGCATTCCTGGGATGAAACCTACTTGATCATAGTGGATGATCTTTTTTTTTTATTTTTTTATTTTGAATTATGAGAACAAAAGATGCAAAGAAAGAGGACAAGGTAAAGTTACAGTGGAAGGACAATCAGCCATAACATAATTCTCAGAAGAAGTCCCCTTGCTGATATCTTAACTTTGAACTTTCAGCCAAAGAACGTTAAGATAAAATAAAACAGAATCCAAGTGCGATTATTTTGTCCCTCGAGTCCCCAGATTGTAGCACATTATAATATTTCTTAACAGCACACAAGGCAATCTAAAGCCATCAAACTTACATAACTCCTTTAACATTAGAGGCATAGTATTTTTTACATTTCCATGTACATGAATATTAGCTTAAGTTAACCTCAAATTTTAAGTGGGTGCGTTTTAAGGATTAGAGTCAAAGGAGCACAGTAAAAACGTTGTTAGAGTGGCAATTGTTGTTTGCATAGGCCCACCAAAATATGAGAGGCATGGAAAGGAATAACCTTGGCCTAAATACAAAGAGGTCCTACCCCTGAAGTTTCCTGGCATAAGACCAGCTCTAGGCCTCAGGCAAGTTATCGTCCAATCCAAGACATTGTCCGTAGTGCCAACACACTTTTCACACCGTCTCTGTTGTTGGTATCATGTTTCTGTATTAAAGATTCTGGAATCTGTATGTCCTACATTGAAGTCATGATGTGGAGTGTCTTCTCGTTTCACCTCACCATGAAAGGGCAATGCAGGAAGCCCTTTCCTGTAAGCAGGTTGTTGTTGTTAAGTCTTCTCAGTGGTAAGGGAAGTCTCTTTTGAGCAGGACGATGTCTGAGCAGTGGTAGGGTCTTCCGTGCTAGAGGATTGCTTCCAGGTGATGTTATAGACAACCCTCACAATTAAGGGGCAATACAGCAAGCCCTGTCCAGTAAGCAGGTCATTGTTCTTGTTGTCTTCTCAGTGTTAAGGGGTGTTTCTTTTGAGTAGATAGATGTCAGGGCAGCTGTAGGATCTTCCCTGGTACAGGAATGCCACCAGGTGATGTTATATACAACCTTGGATGTTTTGTAAATGTCTTCTGTAGATCAAGGGGTGAATGGGGAATGCCCATTCTTCTGAGGCCTGTGCCTGGTCTTTATGTCAATGTTCAGGGTGTAAGGTCTCATTGCACTACAAGATTTGTGTGTTCCCATCTCTATTAGATAAGAACTTATTGGTATGTATAGTATTTTCCCATTTTAGTGTGCCTAAGCAAACAAGAAATAAAGCCATGTGGTGCTATCAGATATATGGGGGCGTAAGAATATTTCCAACAAGACCCATGACTTGGTTCAAACATAAGTATTAAACTGAGGGATTCTTTCACACCAAATTCCATATTGAGCAGTTCACAAAGAGAAGATAAAAAACATGGGGGGGATCGTCACTGTATAAGAAAATATTCAGCAAAAGTTTATAGACGTCAAAGAAAACGCCCATAAAATGTTGAAAACATATAAGTGTCTTTTTTATGCCTTTTAAAATAGTTGGGTGGGTGTTAATTCCAGGGCACCACTTTGGTCTGAGACTTAGTACTCTACAGTACTTAAGTTAGAAAGGGTAAATGAGGAGTAATGATGATAGGAGTTAAATAAGTTAAAGAGAAATATGAACTTATGAAGGGGTATGCAAAAGGGCAGAGTACAAAATGGACATTCTGCATACATAAAAACATAATTCAATGATAGTGAGTACTATTAATGTTTCTTGTGTGAGTACTATTAATGTTTCTTGTGTGAGTACTATTAATGTTTCTTGTGTGAGTACTATTAATGTTTCTGATTCTGAAAATATAGACTGGACAGAGATTACCAGTGACTTCAAGCTCCACCAAGGGACCCAACTCACCGGCTTGCCCAGGTATGTGGCCCGGGAAAGCCCTGGAGATCTGGAGCAAGGCGGTAGAGGGGTGCTGGGGTTACCCAAGTCCCGCACCCCCACTAGGCCTGGTCAAGCAGACCTCCAGCATGGCGGGGGCCTGCCAAACCTCCTCCTGCTAGACTCCCGGCTCCAAGAAAGCTGTATGATCTTCTTAATGAGGCATTGAATCCTATTTGCCAGGATTTTGTTGAGGATCTTTGCATCTGTGTTCATCAGCGATATTGGTCTATAATTTTCTTTTTTGGTAGCATCTCTGTCTGATTTAGGTATCTAGGTGATGTTGGCTTCATAAAAGCTATTTGGAAGTGTTCCTGTTTATTCGATTTCATAAAAAGAGTCTTGCCAGGATTGGTAGTAGTTTCTTTTGAAAGGTTTGAAAGAATTCATTAGTGAATCCATCTGGGCCTGGGCTTTTGTTTTTGGGAAGACATTTGATTACTGTCTTAATTTTCTCAATAGTGATGGGGGTGTTTAGATATGCTACATCCTCTTTATTCAACCGTAGAAGATTTTAAGAGTCCAAGAATTTATCCATTTCTTCCAAGTTCTCATTTTTAGTGGCATAGAGTTTCTCAAAGTAGTTTCTGTTTACCCTTTGAATCTCTGCCATATCAGTAATGATCTCTCCTTTTTCATTCCTAATACAAGTTATCAAGTTTCTCTCTTTCTTTGTTAGTTTTGCCAGTGGTCTATCAATCTTGTTTATTTTTTTAAAGAACCAACTTCTGCTTTCGTTGATCTTTCGGATTGTTTTTTTGTGTTTCCACTTCATTGATTTCTGCTCTCAGCTTTGTTATTTCCTTCTTTCTCCCTATTTTTTTGGTTCCTTTTGTTGAGCACTTTCTAATTCTAATTAATTAATCTAATTCTAGATTAATGAGCTGCATCATTAATCTATTCAGGTATGCCCCTTCTTCCTTCCTGATGTGTGCTTGCAAAGCTATAAATTTTCCTCTCAGTACCTCTTTTGCTGTGTCCCATAGGTTCTGATAGTTTGTGTCTCTATTGTCATTTTTTCCAGGAAGGTTTTGATTTCCTCTTTGATTTCATCTCGGACCCACTGGTTATTCAGTATTAGGCTGTTTAACTTCCAGGTATTAAAGTTTTTCTTCTGTGTCCCTTTGTAGTTCACATATAATTTTAGGGCCTTGTGGTCAGCGAAGGTAGCCTGCAAAATTTCTATCCTCTTGATATTATGAAGATATGTTTTATGTGCTAGCAAGTAGTCTATCCTGTCCCACGTACATTAGGGAAAAATGTGTATCCAGGTTTCTGGGGGTGGAGTGTCCTATATATATCTATTAGGCCTCTTTCTTCCATTTCTCTTTTAAGGTATAGTATATTCTTGTTGGGTTTCAGTCTGGTTGACCTGTCAAGTGTTGACAATGCCGTGTTGAGGTCTCCCACAATAATTGTGCTGTTATTAATATTATTTTTCAGATTTATCAACAATTGTATTAAATATTTTGCTGGCATTCAGTGCATATATGTTTAGGAGAGTGACTTCTTCCTGCTGTACATATCACTTGATTAATACAAAATATCCATCTATGTCTTTTACAACTTTCCTGAGTATAAAGTTTGCATTATCTGATATTAGTATGGCCACTTCAGCTTTTTTTATGGGTGTTGTTTGCTGGGATGATTTTCCTCCAGCCTTTTATTTTGAGTCTATGTTTGTTCTGACTATTCAGGAGTGTTTCTTGTAGGCAGCAGAAGGTTGGATTGAGTTTTTTGATCCATTTAGCTACTCTGAGTCTCTTAACTGGTGCATTTAGTCCATTGACATTGAGAGAAAGAATTGTCCTGGGATTTAGTGCCATCTTTCTTTTTTTTAATTAATTTTTATTTTAATCATAGTGGCTTACATATTGTTGACAATAATATTTTAGGTACATATTAACATAAAATCAGGGAAATTCCCATCACCGAATTGTCCTCCCTCCACCTCTGTTCCTGTCCTTCTTCCCATATCCTCTTCCCTTCCCCCTGGGGCTGCTATAATAAGTGGTCCCCCTCTGTGCCTAGCTTACTACTTAGTGGTCTTATACCTATTTGGTCTTGGTACCTCCCTTATTCCACCCCCAAATTGGGAGGCGGGACTAGATAGTTCAAGTTATGTGGATTTGTTTGAAGAAGAGAAAAGTAATAACCTGGAGAAAAAAAAAGAAAAAAAATCAGATACTCTGGAAATGGGCGAAGTCCTTATAGATGCTTTCATCCTTGGTTTGAGAGACGAAGGGGAAAAAGGTGAAACACCACAACAGTACATAAAAAAAGAAGAAAATAAATAAATGAATATAAATGGAGACATCCACTTCAATAGCCAAACCACAACAATGAAATCAACAAAAATAGATAAGTAAAAAATAATAAAAAAAAATTGTTTTGTGCTTTTTTTTCCCTCCTGCAGATGCACAGTAAATATTCGGGTCATTCAAAAAGGAATTTCCTTTGCCTAAGAGATACAGGGTTTCTCCACCCTTGAAGTATATTGTCATGGGATTAACTGTAGACTCCTTTCAGGTTCATTTACTCTCCCTTTGGTGCATTTGTGGTGTATGGAAGACTTCTGTTCCATCCTGGGTGATAACATCAGACCTCTGTATCTAGAGGTCTCGGTATCTGCACAAGTCAAGGAGTTGAACTTACAATTGTGTCTTTCTTTGTGGATCTAAAATTTCTGTTCCCTCAGTGTCATTTTAATCCATCTTCTATGGTTGGTGGTCCTGGTCTTTGCGCTGATCCTAGGAAGGGGCCTGGGATAGCGTCTTCCATTATGTTCCAGAGGTCCCCTTCCATTGCAATAGTGTCAGACAGACCTCTGGAACTAGGAATCATAGTTGTTATGCAGGTCGTATCTCACACCCTAGACTAGGGCTTTTTTATTGGACCCAGGATACAGACAGTCTGGCCATGGTTCTGCCAGCCAGTCATCTGTAAATCGCGATCTTGGCATTTGGATAGACCAAAGGGTGGCAAGTCTTCTGATTTTGTCTTATCATTAGCTGGTGAGGTAGGATAACTTGCTCTTAGGTCAAGTTGTTCCCATTTTCCTTGTTGTCAGGGTATCATATTAGGGCTGGCACTTGTTGGTGTCCGAGCACTATTAAGGATATCCCGGTTGGGATTTGTTTCCTGTGGCTGTTATGAAGAGGTGTGTCGTTTCTATGGCTGTGGTCCAGGGTTCAAGGCTGGACGGTTGGTGTCTAATCACCTGGGGTCTAAGTTGGGTCCACGTGACATATTTTCAAGGTGGGAGATACCCCTATATTGTAAACAAGTATGAGTTCTTATCCCTAATAAATAAGAGCTCATTTTTATACGTAAGATTTCCCCTTTTTTTAGTGTGCCTTTGCAGGGAGAAATGGTGCTACATTAAATTGCCGGTGCATTTGAGGGTGGAGAGAGAAGAAAACAAAAACAGGTCACACACCCAAAAAGATATAAATAGAAATAAAAAATATGTGCTCACGTATATATATGACAAGAAAAAAGATTTTTAAGAAATGAAGTACAAAATTAATTAAAGGAACAAGGTGATGCAAGTAAGTATCTTGCATTTTGGGAAAAGCAGGTAAAGAGGTAGTGTAATACATGTCTTATACATATGATGGTAGTATAGGTTTCCCCATTGTCTTTTGAGATTTTCTTGTGATGTGTGGGTTCCCAGGTGCCTTTTCATCTCTTAACCTGACCTTCTTGAGATTGGCAAAAGATTTGCGGCAGGGAGGACTTGGGAAGAGTTCATGCATTTGGGGATACTTGTAGAGCTAAGTCTGGTTTCAAGTAACAGTCCACGTTAGGAAGGGTTGGTAAGGAGGATCACGCAGCATGAGTCTGCAGGGGAGTTGGTTGCCTTTTCTTGTAGGGGGCGAGGTATGGATTTGATTGGTTGTCCCTTCGCTTGGGTGGATTTAGTGCCGTCTTTCTATCGAAGTTTGGTGTGTCTGTTGGTCAGTCTTATCTTAAAGTAGGTCTTTGACTTTAAAGACTGGTTTTGAGTCTGTAAAGTTTCTGAGCTGTTGTTTGTCTGTGAAACCATGTATACTTTCTTCAAATCTGAAGTGAGTTTTGCTGGGTGCAGTATTCTAGGCGAAGCATTTATTTCATTGAATTTTGTCACTCTGTCCCACCACTGCCTTCTGGCCTTGAGTGTGTCTGTGGTAAATCTCAAGGATGTTCCCTTGAATGTAATTTCTCTTTTTGATCTTACTGCTTTCAGAATTCTGTCTCTATCTGTTGGGATTCATCATTGTGACTAGGATGTGTCTTGGGTGTTTTTTCTGGGGTCTCTTTTAGTTGGTAACCTTTGGGCATGCAGGATTTAATCGCATGTATTCTTTAGCTTTGGTAGTTTCTCTTTAATGATGTTCTTTTTTTTTAATTTTTTTTATTTAAACACCTTGATTACATACATGATTGTGTTTGGGTTTCAGTCATGTAAAGAACACCACCCATCACCAGTGCAACATTCCCATCACCAATGTCCCAAGTTTCCCTCCTCCCCATCCAACCCCTGCCTGTACTCTAAACAGGCTCTCCATTTCCCTCATACATTCTCATTATTAGGACAGTTCAAAATGTAGTTATTTCTCTAACTAAACTCATCACTATTTGTGGTGAGCTTTCTGAGGTGAGCTGGAACTTCCAGCTCTTTTCTCTTTTATGTCTAAAAATTATTATTGCAAGAATGTCTTTCATTTTTCTTAAAACCCATAGATGAGTGAGACCATTCTGCGTTTTTCTCTTTCTCTCTGACTTATTTCACTCAGCATAATAGATTCCGTGTACATTCATGTATAGGAAAATTTCATGACTTCATCTCTCCTGACAGCTGCATAATATTCCATTCTGTATATGTACCACAGTTTCTGTAATCCATTTCGTCTGATTGAAGGGCATCTTGGTTGTTTCCAGAGTCTTGCTATGGTAAATAGTGCTGCAATGAATATAGGTGTAAGGAAGGGGTTTTTGTACATTGTATTTTTATGTTCCTAGGTATATTCTAGGAATGGTATAGCTGGATCGTTATGGGAGCTCGATTTCCAGTTTTTGGAGGAATCTCCATATTGCTTTCCATAAAGGTTGAACTAGAACAACATTCCCACAGCAGTGGATAAGAGTTCCTTTCTCTCCACATCCCGCCAACACGGTTTATTCTCAATTCTTTGTGATGTGTGCCATTCTCTGGGTGTGAGGTGGTATCTCATCATTGTTTTGATTTGCATCTCCCTGATGATTAGTGATGTGGAGCATTTCTTCATGTGTCTTTTGGCCATTTGTATTTTCTTCTTTGTCAAAATGTCTGTTCATTTCTTCTCCCCATTTTTTTATGGGATTAGATGTTTTTTTCTTGTAAAGTTCTGTCAGTGCCTTGTATATTTTGGAGATTAGCCCCTTATCTGATGGGTATTGGGTGAATAGTTTCTCCCACTCAGTGGCTGGCTCTTGTATCCTGGGCACTATTTCTTTTGAGGTGCAGAAGCTTCTCAGTTTAATATATTCCCATCTGTTAATCTCTGCTTTAACTTGCTTGGAGAGTGCAGTTTCCTCCTTGAAGATGCCTGTAGTCTCAATGTCCTGGAGTGTTTTGCCTATGTGTTGTTCAATATATCTTATGGTTTTGGGTCTGATATCGAGGTCTTTAATCCATTTGGATTTTACCTTCATACATGATGTTAGCTGGGGGTCTAAATTTCAATTTTTTGCAAGTGGCTATCCAGTTGTGCCAACACCACTTGTTGAAGAGGCTTTCCCTGCTCCATTTAGGATTTCCTGCTCCTTTTATCAAAAATTAGGTTATTGTATGTCTGGGGAACATTTTCTGAATATTCAAGCCCTATTCCACTGATCTGAGGGCCTGGTCCCTTATTCCAATACATGCTGTTTTGATAACTATTGCTTTGTAGTAAAGTTTAAAGTTGAGGAAAGTTATTCCTCCCATATTCTTTTTCCCAATGATTGCTCTTAGCTATTTTAGGGTGTTTATTGTTCCAAAACGAATTTTCAAAAGTGCCTGATCCACTTCTTTGAAGAATGTCCATGGGTATCTTTAGAGCGGATAGCATTAAATCTGTATAATGCCTTGGGGAGTATTGCCATTTTTGATGATGTTAATCCTGCCAATCCATGAGCAGGGTATGCGTTTCCATTTCCGCGTGTCCTCTCTTTAAAAATGTTCTTGACCATTGATTCTTACTGGAGATTTTCTTCCTGGGTCTCTGGGACTCCAATGATTTTTAAGTTGTTTCTGTTGAGCTTATCATAGACTTCTATTTTCATTTGTTCACTTTCTTTGAGTAATTTTTCCATTGTTTTTATCATTTGCTTTAAGGCTTTTTTCCAGTCTCTTTTGCTGTATGGAGTTGTTATTCATCTCATCTTCTAGTGTACCAATTCTATCCTCAGCTGCTGTTAACCTGTGGGAAAGCTCATCCATTTTTTTCTTCAATTCATCTACTGAGTTTTTCAGACCTGTTATTTGACCTGAAATTTCAGTTTGGAGTTCTCTGATTTCTATCTTCATATTCTCTTGATTCTTATTAGTGTTCTCTTCTATACTTTCTTTGATTTCTGGGAACATCTTTCATATTTTGACTCTAAACTCCTTATCTGAGAGACTGACTAGTTGGTTGGCCATGTTCCTGTCATCAGAGTTGCCATCGTCATTCTCTATGTCTGGTGCTGGCCTGTGTAGTTTCCCCATTGTCACACTTGTATTGTTTTTTTCTACGTGTATTCATTGGCTAAATGATGTGCGCGGCTGCCCTTTCTGGGCGTATCAACTCACTTCCAGGGAATGCTAGCTGTCCGCAGATGAAGCCACACACAGGATGAAATCAGGCCAAGAATGCAGCACAGCACAGGAGACAGTCAGAGATAGGTGCTGGCATCAGAGTTCCAGCAGAGTTCAGCGGCTTCCCCCTTTCTGGGCATATCCACTCCTCCCCCTACTATTTCTAATGACATAAAAGGGACATATATATCTCCTTTGAATATCTTAGATGTATTCCTTTAACCACTATAACCCTTATTGAATATCCTCTTAAATAGTGACCTTTTTTTTTTCCTTTGTGATCGGTTCAATAAGGAAGTATGGTAGAAGAGACTTTCGCTTCAGAATTTATGTTAGAACCAAGTTGAGGGGATTATTGGACTTGTTCCCTCGGTCCCCAGAGGCACCAAGAATACCTGTGGCATTGTTCCTTTTTTGCATAGGCACATTAAAATGAAAAATATTACAAATGCAAACAAGTTCTTATCTAATAGAGATAGGAACACATATTTTGTAATGCAGTTTGGCCTTATACCCTGAACATCGGCATAATGACTTGACTCAGACCTCAGAAGAATAGGCATTGCCCATATACCCCTGAACCATTGACCATCTATGGAAACAACTACAATTATCTATAACACCAATAGGAACCAAACCTCTGCCAGGAAAGACTCTATCACTGCCCTGGCATTGACTTACTCCAAAGAGTATTCTTTTAACATCCATACAACTCAGCAACAGCAACAACCTGCTTGCAGGGCAGGACACTCCACATCTAATGGTGAGGTGAAACTAGAGGATGCCCCACATCATCCTGACTTTGATGAAGAAAATGCACAGAAACCAGAATCTTTAACTATAGAAACCTGACACCAACAACAGCTAATGTGCGAAAAAATTTCTCTAAGACCACAGAGGTTGGACAACCTATTATGACTGGAACCCAGAGTCAGTCTTATTCCAGAAAATTTCAGGGATAAGGTCTTTTTGCATTTAGGCCATGGCTTTTTTTTATTTCCATCTTCCCCGTATTTTGCTGGGCCTATGCAAACAACAATTGCCACTCTCACACTGTTATTACTGTATTTTCTAACTCATCCCTTTTTTTTTTTTTTGGCTTTCAGGTCACACCTGGCAGCGCTCAGGAATTACTCCTGGCTCTACACTCAGAAATCACTCCTGGCAGGCTTGGGGGACCATATTGGATGCTAGGATTCAAACCACCATCCTTCTGCATGCAAGGCAACCGCCTTACCTCCATGCTACCTCTCTGGCCCCCAACTCATCTTTTTAAAAAAAAAGAGAGGATTTACTAAACTTTCTTCTGGTGCTTTCATAAATTAATTATGATTTAATAATTTTCAAAAATATTAAATATAATTTAATTTTTGAAAAAATAATTTTCAAAAAATTAAAATAAAAATAAAATAATGGGGCCGGAGAATTAGCACAGCGGCGTTTGCCTTGCAAGCAGCCAACCCAGGATCTAAGGTGGTTGGTTTGAATCCCGGCATCACATATGGTCCCCTGTCCCTGCCAGGAGCTATTTCTGAGCAGATAGCCAGGAGTAACCCCTGAGTGCTGCCAGGCGTGGCCCAAAAACCAAAAATAAATAAATAAATAAATAAAAATTAAAAATATATACTTGCTACTGAACTTTTTCTTTTTGCCTTTCTCTTTCATCTCTTTAGTTTTTCTTTCAATTTTCTATTTTTTTAAATCATGTTGCTTTTGGTATTCCTAAAAACAAATTCCTAAAAACAAATATGATTAGTTATGTCAATTATGTAATACAGTTTCTTTAGATAAATTAAAAATGAAAAAAGTTAAATTTAAAAGAAGAAAAAAGTCTAGGACAGACAGCTGTTTGATCCCCAAGTCTCCCATATGGTTCCTCCAAGTCAGGAGCAATTTCTGAGTGCTTAGCCAGGAATAACCCCTGAGCATCAAATGGATGTGGCCAAAAAAAAAAAAGAGAAAAAGGAGGGGTCATGTGGCAAGTTTGTTTTTGTTAGATTTTTTTGTGTGTAGGCACAGTAAGAATTGGGAAAATTATGAAGGAAAATCCCTTGACATAAGAGATACAGGGTGTCTCCACCCTTGAAGCATACTGTCATGAGACCGACTACAGATTCTGGACATGTTCATTGTCAAACCCCAAGGTCTATCTTTATGGTGCCAGGAAATGTTCTGCTCAGTCATGGTTGTCAAAGTCAGTCCTCTGTAATTATAGATCTTGGTTTTTGCATAGATCCTAGGATGAAGTCTAGAATAGAGTCTTTCATTATTGTCCCAGAAAAAGTTCTGCTCAGTGGTGATTACTGGTCAGTCTTCTATAATTAGTGATCTTGGTTTTTACACAGATCCTAGGACAGATTGTCTACTGATTTCATCTCATCGTTAGGTGATGAGGTAGGGCAACCTTCCTTTAGATCAAGTTGTTGCTATTTCCTTATCATCAGGATATTGTATGAACCTACCCTGGGGCAAGTTGGTACCATAATGGAATTAGGGACTCCCTGGGGGAGTTTGATTCCTGGTGCTGCTACAGGGAACTAAAGTTCTAAAGTTGGGATCCAGGGTTGGGGATTGGACAGTCACTATTCAGTCACATGAAGTCTAAGTCGAGTCCCCATGACAAATGTTCAGGGTGGAAGGTGCACCTGTATTATAAAATTTATGGGTTCTTACCCTTATTAGATAAGAACTTGTATCTATACATGCAAAAAAGTGAACTGGACCTCTCTTTAACAGCATACACAAAGATCAAATCAAAATGGATTAAAGACCTTGATATAAGGTCTAAAACAATCAGCTACATAAAAGAAAATGTAGGCAAAATACTCCATGACACTGAGGCATCAAGGAGGAAACATCACTATCCAAACAAGTGGAAGCCAAGATAAAAATAAATGTGACTCATTAAACTGAGAAGCTTCTGCACTTCGCCTCTGTACCCCTATGTTTGTTGTAGCAGTATTTACAATAGCCATAATATGGAAGTAACCCAGTTGCCAGACAATAGATGAGTGGCTAAAGAAAGTGATACATCTACAGACACCAAGATCTCTAGATGCAGAGGTCTGATTTTACCATCCATGACGAAGCAGAAGTCTTCCATACACCACAAAAGCACCGAGGTGAGAGTAAATGATTGTGAAAGTAGTCTATAGTTAATTCTATGACAGTATACTTCAGGGGTGGAAAAACCCTGTTTCTCCTAGGCCAAGGGAATTCCTTCTATAATATCCCCAATAGTTACTGTACCTATGCAGGGGGGAAAAGAGAAAAAAAAGCACAAAATAATCATATTATCCACATATATATTTATTGATTGATCGATTTTTATTGATGTCTTTATTTTGGTGTAGATATTGAAGTTGATGTCTCCAATTTTATTTTATTTTATTTTATCATTTTCTTTCTTTGCACACCGGCATGACAAGTGTGGTGTTTGTCTTTATTGCTGTAGTGCTCACTGGATATTTAATTTGATATTCTTTCTGTATTGATGTGGTGTTGCAATTACCTTTTTCATGTCCTCGCTCAAACTGAGGTTGAAAGCCTCTAGAAGGACTCCGCCCATTTTCAGCTTATTTGATTTTTTTTCTATTTTTTCTTATTTTTTACTTCATTCTATTGCTCTTCTTTCCTTCAAACAAAACCACATAACTCGAGTTATCGAGCTCCAGCTCTCAAATAGAAGGGGAAACCAGGGAGGGTACCAGAACCAAACAGATATATGATCACTAATAGTGAGCTAGACTCTAGACAAAGAGGGGACCACCTACTCTAGTAGCCCAGGGGATGATGGTGGAGGATATGGGTTGCAGGAAGGGAACAGGGATGGCGGGAGGACAAAGTTGGTGATGGATATTCCCCTGATTCAATGTTAATATGTACCTAAAATACTACTGTGAAAGATATGTAAGCCAATATGATCAAAATAAAAATTTAAAAAAAGAAAGTGGTACATCTAAATCTACAATGGAATACTATGCAGCCATTAGTAAAAATCTTAGTCTTGAAATATGCTTATGCATAGATGAAAATGGAGATTATTATACCGAGTGGAATGAGTCAGAAGGTTAAATAAAGAATGATCTCACTCATCTGTGGTATATAAGGAAAATAAAAGACAGAGGAAATGATGATATTTAGAGTAATGAAGATAAGGATTAGGAGGACCAGTCAATGGTAGGAAGCTTGCCAAAAAAAAAGCAGAAAGTGCAGTTAGAGTAGAGAAGTGTCTACTATGAAAGGGACACCTCTTCAACGATAGCAGTGCAAATCACAGTGTCAAAAAGAAAACAGAGAGAATTTATACTGGATGGGACCAGAGCGATGGCACAGCAGTAAGGTTTTTGCCTTGCATATGGCTGACCTAGAACGGACCAGGGTTTGATCCCCCGGCATCCCATGGTCCCCCAAGCCAGGAGCAATATCTGAGTGCAGAGTCAGGAGTAATCCTTGAGCATCACCAGGTGTGACCCAAAAACAAAACAAAAATAAATAAATAAAAATAAAAAATAAAATAGAGAAATAGAAGAAAAATACCTGCCCTAGAAGCAGGCAATGAAGGGTGGCTCGGAGGGAAAGGGAATCAGGAAGGTTAAGAGAAAACTGTTGACATTGGTGGTAGGAAATGTGCACTTGTGAGGTAAACAACTTTATCTGTAAAAATAAATAAATAAATAGTTTTTTACAACCTTATAACCACGATATTTAAATACAAATTTTTTTTAAAATGGTTTTTTCACTCCAGGACATTGAGACTACAGGCATCTTCAAGGAGGAAACTGCACTCTCCAAGCAAGTGAAAGCAAAGATTAACAGATGAGAATATATTAAGCTGAGAAGCTTCTGCTCCTCAAAGGAAATAGTGCCCAGGATACAAGAGCCACCCACTGAGTGTGAGAAACTATTCGCCCAATACCCATCAGATAAGGGGCTAATCTCCAAAATATACAAGGCACTGACAGAACTTTACAAGAAAAAAACATCTAATCCCATAAAAAAAAATGGGGAGAAGAAATGGACAGACACTTTGACAAAGAAGAAATACAAATGGCCAAAAGACACATGAAAAAAATGCTCACATCACTAATCATCAGGGAGATGCAAATCAAAACAACTCTGAGGTACCACCTCACACCCCAGAGATTGGCACACATCACAAAGAATGAGAACAAGCAGTGTTGGCGGGGATGTGGTAAGAAAGAAACTCTTATCCACTGCTGGTGGGAGTGTTGTCTAGTTCAACCTTTATGGAAAGCAATATGGAGATTCCTCCAAAAACTGGAAATCGAGCTCCCATAACGATCCAGCTACACCACTCCTAGGAATATACCCTAGGAACACAAAAATACAATACAAAAACCCCTTCCTTACACCTATATATTCATTGCAGCACTATTTACCATAGCAAGACTCTGGAAACAACCAAGATACCCTTCAACAGAGGAATGGCTAAAGAAACTGTGGTACATATATACAATGGAATATCATGCAGCTGTCAGGAGAGATGAAATCATGAAATTTTCCTATACATGGATGTACATGGAATCTATTATGCTGAGTGAAATAAGTCAGAGAGAGAGACAGACAGACAGAATGGTCTCACTCATCTATGGGTTTTAAGAAAAATGAAAGACATTCTTGCAATAATAATTTTCAGACACAAAAAAGAGAAGGGCTGGAAGTTACAGCTTACCTCATGAAGCTCACCACAAAGTGATGAGTTTTGTTAGAGAAATAACTACATTTCGAACTATATAATAATGAGAATGTATAAAGGAAATAGAAAGCCTGTCTAGAGTACAGGCGGGGGTTGGGTGGGGAGCAGGGAGACTTGGGACATTGGTGATGGGAATGTTCCACTGGTGATGGGTGGTATTCTTTACATGACTGAAACCCAAACAACACAATTATGTATGTAATCAAGGTGTTTACTAAAATATATATTAAAAATGGTTTTTTTATTTGGTGATCTTTTTGGATCTGCTCCTGTCCAAAACATATGATACTGTACTGGAAGAAGAGAAACCTCTTCTCTTTTTTCCCCTCCCTTTCCTCTCTTTTCTCCCCTCCCTTTCCTCTCTTTTCATTTCCTTCCTCTCCCATTCTTTCCCTTTCTCTATTTTCAAGGAGGGCTTTCCGTGTCTTTTTCTCATTCAAGCTCACAATTCTGAGGAAAAGACATCCTCCTGACTAAAACATTCCTTCCCTCTCTATGGGACCCCTCATAGGCAATGAACCCTAAACTCTAACCACAAAAGACATATAGAGTATAACCTGTGATTTTATCTTAATATCTTTATTTTTTAATCTTTAACTTAAGCAGATGCCCATTTGATTTTCATTTTTAGGCCTAGAAGAAAAATAGTACTTTTGGATAATGTAAACCAGAATTAGTCCCTGAATAATTTTGTTAATTGTATAAGCCAATCATGGCAGAACAAAAATAATGAAAACTGTATTACTTTTCATAAAGCAAATAATAGACTTAAAGCAGCACTTATCTTTTTTATTTTGTTTTGCTTTGTTTTGTTTTTGGGTCACACCCGGCAGGGCTCTGGGGTTACCCCTGGCTCTACGCTCAGAAATTGCCTCCGGCAGGCTCGGGGGACTAAATGGGATGCTGGGATTCGAACCACTGACCTTCTGCATGCAAGGCAAACCTCTTACCTCCATGCTATCTTTTCGGCCTCCCTTCTTTTTTATTTTTATATAAAAATTCTCTCTAGCATTTTCATAATGACTTTGGGGGCCAACTCTTTGTTGTCACAACTCTATGCCAGATTTTATAATATCACTCTGAAGTAGATAGGCTTGCCCCTCTTTTATAGCCTAGAAAACTGAGATCGAAAGCATACTCCTGAAAAATCAATGCTCTCAACACTTCAATAAAATCATCCTAAATCTCAAACTCTGCACCCCCAAAGATAAGCCATGGGAAGCAGAAAATGGGTGCACATAAATACTACTGTCTATATAGAGCAGAATACATTTTCCTAAAATGAAATCTTATTTTGAGCTTTACTGATGTCGAATAGGATTGGAGAGGAGGCTTTTTAGTAGAATTCTCATGGTGTGCTACTTGAGTCTTACTTTCATCTAAAGAGACTCCATTAATGAAGAAAATAGCTTGGAAAAGAGCAAATACTTTTAAGTATTTTTAAAACAAAATAACCTGTAATACATCATAAGAATCCACTGGAAAGTTTCCAATTGGTGTTTTGCTTTTAGCCAAATTGACTTTAATGTTCTCCTTGGTTTAACTAAACTTTAGGCAAGCTTCTTCCAATTATTGGTCCCAACCTTCCCTTTGTAGACCATTTATTTGAGAAAACTTGCCCTTATTTGGTGCTTGCTCTGACCTGTTAAGATATATAACTTCTTCCAGTCTCTTTAATATCCCAGGAAGTGACTCCTTTGAAATGAAAGCATGAAGAAAAGAAGCACAAGATCTCCTGATCTGTTGGGGAACATAAGAGTCTAATTTCCATAAACACCAACATGGACAGCCTAACCTATTAACCAAAATATGCCTTATTGTCTTCAGAGTTCTAAAAAGACACTCCCACTTTTATGTCACAGATTTGAGTTCACTTTCTCTCCTTTATTGCAATGATTTTGGAGAAAGTCTGTCTTACCTGTCTAACTCTGCCTGTCCTTCTTTACTTTTTCTTTTTCTTTCTTTTCTTTTTTATTTTTTTGTCATTTTGGATTTAGTATAAATCCTAAAACCTAAATAAAACTTAAGCTAAGTCAGCCTCTCCTTTCTTTATTGACACTGACTGTGCCTCTGGACTTCTGAGAATCTTGGAAGATATGAAGGAATAAATCAGAACTTGGCCCACAGTGGTAGTACAGCAGGAAGGGAACTTGCCTTGTATACAACAGACTTTAATTCAATCCTCAGCATCCACCAGCCCACCAGGAGTAATTCCTAAGCTCAGAACCAGAAATAACACCTAAGCACTGCCAGGTGCTAAATAAATAAAAGAAACAAGGACTGTAGGGTCAGAGTGTGTGACTCATGTCTTCCAGGCCCTGTGATCAGATGTCAGGAATACTGTAGGAAACAGTTCCAATACTGTAGGGAAAAGTTCCAACACAACCTTTCACCTTGCTTTGAGCCCCAACACCTTTCTCACCATCCATGCCCCATCCATGTCTCTATCAATAGAATCACTTCCTATTCAATAGAAATTCACTTAGGTTAAATACCCACTGCATTACACTCAAGTAGAACCTGGACATAGTTGAGATCCCAGTGTCATCAAGGCCATGAAAAGAAATACAGATCACTATGTGTAAAGGAGAAGATCTTGCTGAGAAGCTAATATATTTTGGTTTAGATATATGGAACATGATGTTCATGTAGGACATCCAGGTGGAGGTCTCTTTGATACATGTGTCTCCATTAATCTATGGTTTATGATTAAGAATAATAATATGAGAGTTTTCACCAGTTGTGTTAACTTGAAAAATGAATGGAATGAAGAGAAAGAAAGGAAGAGTAAGAAGACTAAAAGCATTGTTGGAGGCTAGTAGACACTGGTGAAGAGGTTGGTACTTGAATGTGGTGGAGAGTAGGTAAAGGAGATGGAGAAGAGTAGGAGAGGATAGAAAAGGAAAAAGAAGGTGGTGGTGGTGGTGGAGGTGGTGGTGGTGGTGGTGGTGGTGGTGCTGACGGTGGTGGTGATGGAGGAGGAAGAGGAAGAAGAGGAAGAGGAGGAGAAAGAGGAAGATACAAAACTCGAATTAAGTGGCAAAAGGAACTGAGTGAAGAATTCTCGAGGAAGGGAAACATCTAGGAAGAGGGTCAAAGAGTAGGAGATGGGAAAAGGAAAGATAAAAGAAGAAAATGAGAGAAGGGACGGCAAGGGAAGGAAAGAAAAGAGGAGGCATTACATGAAATAAAAGAACTTATCCAAAACCTCAAATATAATACGTAGCAGTATCAGGATATAAATCCAGGCAATTTGGTTTCAGACTTTACCTTTCAAATCCACATGCTAAATTATATATATAGTTGTTGTTTTTCTTGTTGCTGCTTTGATGCTCAGGGGTTACTCCTGGCTATGTGCTCAGAAATCACGTCCCATGTTAAATTATGTGTGTGTGTATGTGACATATACATAAAGAAGAAAAAAACTTTTTATTCTTTTTTTTTTTTTTTTTGGTTTTTGGGCCACACCCGGTAACGCTCAGGGGTTACTCCTGGCTATGTGCTCAGAAGTTGCTCCTGGCTTGGGGGACCATATGGGACATCGGGGAATCGAACTGAGGTCCGTCCAAGGCTAGCGCAGGCAAGGCAGGCACCTTACCTTTAGCGCCACCGCCCGGCCCCAACTTTTTATTCTTAAGTAAAGATAGATTTTTTTCTCTACATTCAAACTTCAGATAGGGAGATTTGAAATATATGTTTAGACTGAGAAAAGGGATCTGTAGAGAAATGTCAACAGACATCACTGTAAATTACAAGTCTTTCACAGTTGTATTTCAAGCATATGGTGATAGTGAATTAGGGTCATTCCCACCACCAGTGTTGACCTCCCTCCACCATAGTTCCCAGCATGCCTCCCATTACTCCCCACTTAGCCCCCTGGACTTTTAGTGTAGCAGGTCCACTTTGTGTTTAGCTTGTTATAATTTAGATTTCTTGAGTATACTGTTCTTGACTTTGGCTTGGGTATTCAGATCTGACTTTTTTTTTTTCCTCAATGCTCCTGAGACCACTTGGCCCCTGGATCCCCTCCACATTTTTTTCTTTTTTCAATTTGTAGAAAGATATGGAAATATGAGGTCGAGCAAAATGATTCAGGTTCTAATGTTCTATGAAAAAGATAGGAGTCCCTACCTAGAAGATATAAAAGATAGATTGTGATTACTCAGCATGGCAACAATGATATAACAATAAGGTATAAAGGCAAATAGTATATCTTACATCTAGTAAGAAGTAACTTTTTATAGTACAGGTATTTCTATAATTATGCAATCTAGAAATTTGTGTAGAAATGGCAGTACTCTAAGTAAGTCCACACTCTGATTTAATGTGTATATACTTACTTTTAGTAAATTCTTGTGTTGCTTAGAAATTATGCCCTCTCTTTAGGTTATATCTTCACTTTAATTAATTAGTGGGCACTTTGATTTAATAAACTACCTTATGTTCTTTAAAAAAAAAAAAGTCAACAGACAGGGTCCCATAAGAGGATAATATGAGAAGCAATTTCTTGCTTATTAGAAACTGCTCAAGTTTCCATGAATGATTATGGAATAGATTATGCCTGGAACTGAAAATATTGGGTCAGTGATGTAGACATACTTGACTTCATGGAACCTGGCAGTGGGAACTCAGGAAATGAAACAGTCCCTTACTTGAGGGAACATTCGATG